>NC_057863.1:509574615-510226115 GCF_019393635.1 Dromiciops gliroides
ATATATGCCTTTACTAATTCTCTGCACCTGTCCTGGGGGTGGGTGGGTAGACAATTGCTCTTGATATTGAAAATTGTGAAAAAAAATGCTCAGTGGAAGTTTGATTCTGAAGTCATTTCCCCCCCACAACTTAAATGAAAACAAGGCTATGAAGCATAGCCACAGTAGGAACTTACTCCTAAGAGTTGATTTGAAGAAGTGTCCTATGGACTTCACCCTCTAGGGTTGGAAAAGCAGAGCTATTTGGGGACACCTTGTTAATATGATTGGATTTAGGGCTCCTGTGGGTTTTTAGTACCTCACATTCATTTCCTAATGTTAAAGTTAGGGTTTGGAGCATGACTGTGGTGAGGGATAGCTTGGCATGATCTGCTCTGCTGGTTAGTGGCAAGAAAATTGGGATCTGGGACTCCCCTTGGCCCTTAACCACCTCATTAAAGTTGTCAATGTTTTAGGACTAGAGTTGTGATAACAAAGATCCAGATCCAGTGTACCAGAGAAGCGTTATAATATACTGAGAGGAAGGTGATGGTAGGGTAAAGGGGGAAGGATATAGTGTCTACTATAAATTACCTACTATTTGCCAAGAACTGTGCTAAGCAGTTTTACAAATATGATCTCATTTGATTTAGTAGATTTAATGTTGTATGATGGACAGAAAGCTAGTCTTGGAATCAGGAAAATTTGAGATCATATCCTACCACTGACATTTATATTTTAGCTGTGGGCTACAAAGGTAGTCACCAAAACTTTTATGTGTTTCAGGCAAGTAGTCAATCAACAAGAACTTATTAAGTACTTAGTGTATGTATAGATGTGTACAAGAATATATATATATATATATATATATATATATATATATGCACACACATAGTTATATGTCATACAATGTGCATGGGTATATGCACATTCACATGCATGTATGCATACACACATATGTACCCATTCTGTGCTAGGATATGCAAAATTTATGCCATCTCTGCCCTCAAGAAGCCTACCTTCTATCATAAAGACAACATATATATATGCATACATACACACACACACACATATATAAAAACAATAAAACAATACTATGCCAAGGATGTGAGATGCAACTTAATTAATGTCATCCTTTTATACTCTTGAAGTAGTTAAATTACCACAATGAACAATTTGAACCAACACTGAATTATTTCAAGAAACTGGGCAGTTTTATTTATTTTGCTTTCTTTCTCTTTTTTCTTCTTGTCAGGCCACTGGTTTCTACTCTACAGTAGAGGGTGGTAGGTAGTACTTTGTCTGGAAAACCTGAGTTCAAATGTGGCCTCAGACATTTATTATCTGTGTGACCGTGGGCAAGTCACTTAACCTCTGTCAGTTCAGCTTTCATCAAGTATAATATAGGGATAACAGCATCTACCTCCCAGGTTATGAGGACGAAATGAGATAATATTTGTAAGTAGTCTGGTTCCTGGCACACATAGGCACTTGATACATGCATTTTCCTTTCCCGTACTCTCCTCTCTCCCCACAGTTAGAGCAGTTATTTATCTCTGCCTCTCTAATACCTGATACACCTGGTAGACAGCTAGGTGGCACTAAAGATAGAAGGCCGGTAGATCTGAGTAAAAATGTGGCTTCAGACACTTACTAGCTGTTTTACTTTGGACAAGTCACTTAATCTCTATTTGCCTCAGTTTGCTCAACTGTAAAACGGGGATAATAATGGTATCTCAATCCAAGGATTGTTTTGAGGATCAAATGAGATAAGTAGGTGCTTAATAAATGTGTACTCCTCCCCGATTTCCCCCATTAATGGCTGTAAAATGTAAACACCTTGAGGACATCAACTATCTTCATTTTTGCCTTTGTACCTGGTACTGTTTCTCATGTTTTTTGAATTGAACCGAATGGAATTGTGAGTTTAGGGTTTATTCATTTTGGGGAGGGGCAATGAGGGTTAAGTGACTTGCCCAGGGTCACACAGCTAGTGAGTGTCAAGTGTCTGATCCAGATTTGAACTCAGGTCCTCCTGAATCCAGGGCCGTTGTTTTATCCACTATGCCACCTAGCTGCCTCCAGGATTTATTTTATAATGCAGTGCAATTTGTTGAAATATTTCATAAAAGGGGCAGCTAGGTGGCACAGTAGATAGAGAATTAGCCCTGGATTCAGGAGGACCTGAGTTCAAATCCGGCATCAGACACTTAACATTTACTAGCTGTGTGACCCTGGGCAAGTCACTTAACCCCAATAACCTCACCAAAAAAAATTTAAAAAAGGAAATATTTCGTAAAAGATTATATAATTTTACAAAATGAAAAGACTTTGAATTCTAGTATTTGGGTCAAACAGCACCATGGCCTCCATCCATCACTTTGAATGAGCAATTCCCTTTGTAGGTCTGTGAAGATGGGCATTGTTGAATGATTGCAGATGCATTCTGGAAATGTGAGTTGTAAAAATCCCTTTCTCTTAGTAGATGCACCTTGGAGGGTGGATGTTGGCTGCCTTTGTACCTGCAAGATAGCTCAGCTTCAGTCTAGGCAATATCAAAGAACATCCCTCTGTTCCAAAGGGGTTTTAACACCTAAACCTACCTCCCTAAGCTTATAAATATGTTGGCAGTTATTATACTTCTGTTGATGGCTCTTAATTAGTTTTTCATAGTATTATTATTGAATAATTATTAAATAGGGCTATTAATATATCAGCCCCGGTCTGTTCTGTTGATACGTTTATTTGGAAAAGCCAAAATTCTGAATTCCCGAATTATGATTTTATTGTTTAACAGGATTTAAAACAAGGTGGCTCTGGGCTAAGGTAAGCCTTTCAAAACTCTGTTGACACTCTGCTTTGAATAAATGAATTTGTTTTCATTTCATTCATACTTAAGTCTTTTGTGAGCCATTCCTGTCCTGGTTGCATCTTGTCTAAATGCCTACTGGGCCGTAGAGGCCTGGGTAGATTTCTGCTATTAGACAGGTTATCTTTACTTCTCTTAGGTGAGGGGTTACTTCATGATTATATTCAAGGGCAGTACAAAGCTATTAATGGTTGAAAGAATGGAAAAGAGGGTATGAATGGCCTCAAAAATGTCGATTTCAGAGCTCAGTGGGGGAAACGGACACTTTTGGAATCAAACGACTTAAGGTCTTTGTGTAATTTAATTGTAATGAAGTCATTCCTGATCCTTCTCCCTCAGTTATCTCCACTGTCACTGCCACCCCAGCCCTCTATATTTCCTGAACTCTTTAAGGAATGTATTGTTTGTTTGTTTTTAATGTAACTAAATTCACTTAAGAAGACAGGAGTAAAAACTCCTTTTCCTTGCTTAATTCAGTCATCTTTTAGTCATGTCTCATTATTCATGATTCCATTTGGGGTTTTCTTGGCAAAAGATACTGAACTGGTTTGCCATTTCCCTCCAGCTCATCTTACAGATGAGGAAACTGAGGCAAAAACAGGCCTAAGTGACTTACTTACGGTCACACAGCTAGTAAGTGTCTGAAGCCGGAGTTGAATTCAGAACGCTGAATCTTCCTGACTTCAGGCCCAGCACTTCATCCACTGAGCCACCTACCTTCCTTTGTCTCATTGGGATTTTGCTTTTATAGAATCACAAAATGAGACAGGATCTCAGAGACCATCAAGGCTGACCTGTACTCAGAAAACAATCAGAGAAGCTTGAATTGCTCCAGAGAGGAAGAATCTTTTCATGTAACAAGGTATCCTATGCAACTTTGGGTCAGCTGACCTACCTCTTGGCCACATCTACCCCCATCTACCTCTGTCCTTGGAGGCCAAGCAGAAAGATATCTATCTAACCTCCCTTCTACCCAACAGCCCTTTAAATACTTGAAAATCATTATCATGTCTCCCTTGTCTTCTCTTCAGCAGGCTAAATAGACATCCTTCACCTGCATATGACATAACTTGAGACCCTTCATTATCCTGATTTCCCTCCTCTCAATTAGCTCTAGCTTATCAGTGCCTTTCCTCAAAAGTAGAGTCCAGAACTGGACATAGTGAGCCAGATGTGGTCTGACAAGAGCATGTTAAAGAGGAACTCTCATCTCCCTTGTCCTGTATGTTTTGCCTTTCTTGATGCAGCTTAAGATGACATTAGCTTTTTTTTAGTTCAATTCAGTTGTATGAACATAAATTATGTCTCAATTATGTAAAAAAACCAAACCTTTGTTAGATGGCACAGGAAATCCAAAGTTCAATGAGAGATTTCTTCCCTTTCCTTAAAACAAGACAGGTACCCAGATTACTGTAACAGAAAATAGGACATGCTAAGTGTCTACCAGAGGTACAAATAAATGGTGGGAAGGGCAGAGCAGGATATAAGGAATGGTGTGTGAGCAAAGGCACGATGGGGTGAGAGCAGAGGATGCATACAGGGGAGGGTCCAGTTTGTCTAGAGGTGTAGAGTTGTACCCAAGGTAAAGAATGCTAGGAAATTGGGGAGGGGCACAGCTTGAAATAGCTCAGATTGAAAATAGGCCCAAGCCGACAAAAAACCTAGGGCAGAAAATGTAACAACTCTTTCTGGAGTTGAGATATTAGTTGTTAAACAGCCTGAGCCCCAGGCTGTATCTCTGTTTGGATCTTGATATCAAACTTTTCCTTCAGTCATATCATTGTATGCTTGGGGTCCCTGAACTTAATTCTAATTCCATATCTGTATCTATATTCACCTCTATGTCAATTTATATGTGTGTGTGTGTGTATACATACATACATATATACATACACACACATATGTGTATATATATATATATACATATATATATATATATATATACACACACTTATCATTATAAAGGAAACCAATCATATCTAACTAAAGAACAAGGTTTAAAGAAATAAATACAGCTTCTTATCTTTCTCACTGAATGCTGTTCCCAGATTACTCTTAGGTATATATTTGATCTGTCTACTGTTTATAAATTACCATTTGCTCTTAAGTTATCTGAGGGCATACATATTACTCAGGGTTCTAGGTCAGTTAAACTTGGGTTTTGATAATCCTTGAGAGTCCTTTAGAAAGCCTTGTTCTCTGCCTCTATCTTAATCACAAATTAGATGCACCTGTAAAGCTATTTTTTCTATCTATAAACACATATCTGCAAATTTTTGTCTGCCCACTGAAAAGGGAGATTATATAATATAGCCCCAGGGATTATTTTTTCTCAATAGGAAGGATCCATTTTTCAATCCTTTAAAAAGAGAGACAGGGAGACAGACAATAGAGGCTGGGACACTTCTTTACCCGCAGTGATTGCCTGCTATGAGGTATAAGTTCAAATTTGCTGGTAATATAAACTGCACAGTGGTTCTCTTCAGATGAGGTGTATCGTTGGAAAAGGGCTTGAATTTAACTCTTTCTTTATAGCTTTGCCCCTTTGTATCCTCTTAAAAATACTATATACCTTTCCAAAGAGGAAGTAGCGTAAAGGGAATCATTCAGGAAATATATCACAAGAAAAACAGGTGGTGCAGTAGGTATAACAGATGGACAATTCAAAGAGCTTCACTGGTACCTGTAAAATGTGAAATGTCTTAGAGCAGGGCATCTTTTTTTGTGTTATAGACCCTTTTGGTAGGCTGGTAAAGCCAATGGTAAAACCCTTTTCAGAATGTTTAAAAATGTGTAAAATAAAACCTATAGAATTACAAAGGAAACTAATTATATTGAAATAAAGTTATCTAGATATTTAAAAAATATTCGGACACTCTCTGAAATCTATCTCCTTTATTGAGCCCATGTATACTTTGAAGTAGTGAATTATGTTCCTTTCTAGCTTAAAATCCAGGCTTATCCCAAAGCACAACTTTTAAAAACAACATTAAGACAGAAAACTTAACAAGATGTTATAACAGATCTAAAGTGGTTTCTCTGCAGGGTATGACAATCTGACAATATAGCTTTCTGAGGGAGACCACTTTCCCTTCCATTTCTTTTCTCTCTTCTCTCCCCCCACCCAGTGTTGTTCTTATGTCTTTCATCCACAGAAAAGATAACTGACATTTTGTAAACTTTCCTTTGAAGGCATCTTGCTGCTTTTGTCTAAGATTTCAGAAACTCTAGTTTGTCAGTTAAAAATTAAGGAAAATGAGTTGGAAGGGTGAATAACTTTTTTTTTAGCATTTTAATCAACTAAGACTGTGCTTCTCCCCCTGGATCTCATGTCTCTGAGGAGTGTGAGCTGACAGAATACCTTCTGCATATTTTCACTGTGGTTTGGGATCGCCAAAGGGAAGATGTAAATATAAAAAGTAATGAATGTGAGAGAAAGATTATTATAATAGTTGTCATATGTGATGAATAACATTTCCTTTTTTCTGGGATGGCAGAAGACTAGGAATTCCCTTGACTAGGAATTGTGATCAGAATAGTTTATTCAATACTTGAAACCAGCAGCATGTTGGAAGCTGAAAGAACCCCCAAACTTGCTCATAATTGCCCATAATAACAATGATGCACATTCACATAATCAGTATTAAAGGGTTTACAAGGTATTTTAACCTCACAACAACTTCCTGTGATGGAGTCAGGACAAATACCCTCATTTTTTCAGATGAGGGAGCTGAGGTTCTCAGGCTAAACCTATTAAGTGTTAGAACTGGGGTTTGAATATAGGAGTGTGGCGGTGCCCCCAACCTGGGAAGGGGTTGTAGGTATGTGTCGCGTAAGTTGATGGGTTCAGTTTTAACCTTGTTGAGTTTGAGGTGCTAGAGAGTAGGCAAGGTTGAAGGGTGACATGCAGGGGAATTTGGAACTAGAAATGGAGATTTAGGAGAAATTCATTCATTCATTCATTGCCTAACAAAATGTCTGGTACACAGTGGGTGTTTGCTGGCACACATAAATGTTTGTTGCATTAATTGAATCTGTTTAGAGGTGATGGGCAGTAGTTTAGAGCATCAAAGGAGAGAGTAGGGATAGAGAGTAGGAGGCTGGGAAGAGAGACATCCCCACTGAAGTCCACATATAAAATCACTGAGACATCCTGCACATAAGCACAAAGACACCTGTGATCTGAAATATGTCTCTTACTCTTTTGTCAGTGTCTCCCTCCCCTCCGCTTCTCCATTGGAGGTCTTAGTAAGTGAACTGAGTGCTTTCCATCTAGACGTGTCAGTAATTGCCATCGACCAAGGGGTCTGTCACAACTGCTTTCTTTCTCTTTCTTCTTTTTTTTTCTTTTTACTTCATTACATATTGATTGACTTCTTGGGCTTTACAAGTTCATAAATCACCTTCTTTTAAGAAGGCTCTTGGCTTTTGTGTGTGTAGGTTTTGTGGTACTTGGAAAGATTGATACTCAAATCTAAGTAACAAAGAGTTTTATCTTCCCCCCTCCTTCAGCACATGTGCCATGGAATCAAGAGACGGTGTCATTTATGCTGAAACAGATTTAAGGGCAATGCAAACAACCTATAAAAACACGAAGTGCTAACCCCTAGCACTCCTCAGTTTGATAGAATGTCACTGTATCTTCTTGTCACATGCAGAAGGTATTGGAGAGCTGACAGCACCTGAGAAGGCATAAACAACTTCAGTTCAGGAAGGTTGCCTTCCTTTATTTGTTAAGGGCCCAAGTAAGACCTTCTACTTGGTTCTGAAGAAGATGAAGAGAGAAATAGAACATTTTCCTTGCTCTCAAGGAGTCCATAATTTATTAGGGTAAATGAGATCATTATGCAAATAACTATAATGCAATATACACTGTGCATACAAAGAGGGTCATGGGCTCATGTGATCATAGATCTAGTAGGGACCTTAGAGCCCATTGAATCCAGCCCTTTCATTTTATAGATGAGGAAATTCAGGCTCAGAGAGATTGTAACTTTTTCATTCACATAGTTCTTAAGAATTAAAGATAGGTATTAGAGATAGAGATTAGGTCCTCCTGACTCCCAGACACAGTCTTTTCTTTCTACCTCCTTCTGTCTGTCTTTGGAAAGAGAGATGTGGAGAATAATTTATCACTCTTGTACCTGATGGTTCAAGAAATCATGACCTAATGGGATAGATGTATGACCAGTGTATAAAAAATAAAGACGCATTTTCAACTCTCTTAAATGACATATGTTATTCTTCTGGAAGCAAGTAAATGGACAACATGACCTCTAAAATCATGCTCAGACCTAACACTCTCTTGAGTGTGTGCTGAAGAACAGGGAAAAGAATTCTTTGTGATACTGATAGCATTATTATTTTGGAAGTAGGCTTTTTAATAGGCTATTTTCATATCTTTTGCAGCTCTAAATTGTCTAGCATACAAACTAGTTTACTAGATTATTTTGTAATTTGCAGTTCTGTCATTGTTTTTATGTAACAGTTATGCAGTATGTTACTTGAAAAGGGCTTTGTCTTCACAAAGTAATTAATCCCTGTTACCTTCTCTGAAAGAGGTTGTCAGAAGCCAGCCAGATCCTTCCTGATCTGAAAATCTCTTCATCTATAAATCTATGGTAGGAGTGATTGTTAGAAGGTGGATGATAACTGGGCAGCTTATTAGTAGTCAAATTCCATATAATTTTCAATTATTTGACTCTTTATTCAACTTTGAGGAAACTCAGCTCTTTCCTTCTGTACTAATTTAATCTCTGACATTCATTTGATTAAATGGAAATATTAAAAAATAAACAACCTAATCTGACACTTTTTATGATTAAAAAATTCTCTGAAAAACTCAAGACTCTTATGGTCATTATATGTGATGAGAGGAATGATTCATTCTGAATGTATTTTTTTCTTTAAATTTTTTTTTTAATGATTTGTTATTCTTGTTGTAGTATTTACATCCAGTTCACTTTGAAATATATTGACCTCTTTCTCTAGCTTATCCCTTGTAACAGTGATTAAAATAGAAAGAAAAAAAAACTTTGGCAAAACCAACTCTCCCAATAGCTGTGCATGACAGCATCTGTAATATTCCATACTCATATTTCCCTACCTTTGTAATGAAGGGAAAGTGGTTTCTCAGCTCTTCTCTAGGGCCAAACTTTATGAAAGCTTTTAGTGGCAAAGCAGACAGTGATGTATTTTTAATGTCATTTCCACTGATAAAACCATAATCTATTTCTAATGTTGAGTTCTAGGATAGTGCCAAGGTCTTTGGTGTCAAGAACTTTCTTTTCTGGTTCTTCAGTAGCTGTTGCTGTTTGGAATAGTCTCACATGGCTGTTAATAGTTTGCAATGCTTCTTTTGAGAATCATTTATTCAAATTCATTGACCGTTTATGCAGTAGGGAAAATGACTCTTGTTCTTATATATTTGTGGTAGTTTCTTCTTCTTCTTGTTGATCAGTCTAAAAGCATTTTCATGGGGCAGTTAAAATAATAATAGTTGACCTATAGCACTTTAAATTGCTCAGCTAGGCGGTTCAGTGGATAGAGCACTGACCTTGGAACCAGGAAGGCTCATCTGGCCTCAGACACTTTCTAGCTGTGTGACCCTGGGCAAGTTGATTAACCTTGTTTGCCTTGGTTTCCTCATTTATACGATGAGGTGGAGAAAGAAATGGCAAACCATTGCAGTAGAAACCCCAAAATGTGGGCAAGAAGAGTCAGACATATATGAAAACAACCCCACAAAAATTTTTTTAATGTGTTTTTCATTCAGTATTATTTCTGAACCTCACAACAATCCTGTAACATTTTTATAACCATTTTATCAATGAAATAAACATTACTCAGAACGATTAAGGTTTGTCCTTTGAGAATCACTTTCTGAACTTCTTCATGAGTTGCTGAGATCCATTTTGTAAAGTTTCCATGTGAGATTCAGGGAAGAGGAGAACAAGGCATATTCTGACTTTAGATCCAGTGAAGGCCTTATGTTCAGCTGTCATATCTGTAAGGAGTTTTCAAACAGATGTTAGAGGCAGCCTGAGTATCTTATATATTAACTGAGCAGAATGATACCAGAATTTACAATGTTGCCATGGGAAGTCAAATAAATGAAGTGCCATGATGAAGATCACTGTATTTATTGTGAATCAATCAATCTCTTCAGTGAATGTGTCCCCCTTCTCCCCATACCCTTCCCTAGGGTATATTTTAGTAACTTTCCAACGTAGGAATTATTCCATTAAATCAGTACTGCATGTACCAAATGAAAATAATGTAAAGGACTTTGGGATGAGCTGGTTGAATTCATTCAAGTCATTCATATCACTACTTTTAATAGCACTTGCAAGAAAGATGGCAGGATTTGAAATGAGAGGGCCCAGATTCATATCCTGGCTATGTGATACTTCATACCTGTGATCTTGCATGAGTCACTTGAATTCTTTGGCCCAAATTTCATCTATAAAATGAGAGGATTGTACTGGCTGACTTCTAACACCCTTTCTAGCTCTAAAACTATGATTTCGTGACTTGTAGTACTTCTTACCACATAAGAAGTGTTATAGATTGCATAACTACCTCAGCCCTCTATTATATAAAGGAGGGGATGTAATTGAATGTATTAATTTGATCATTGACAATGCTATGCTAAGGTTTAGTAAAAATCCAGCAATTCAAACAGTTAAAGAAATGAATCCAGCTTTCCAGACCAGAGTCCAGAATCCAGTTTTCCAGATCAGAGTCCAGAGTCCACAGCCCAGTTTTCCAGACCAGAATCCAGCTTCCTCCTGATGACATCTTACTACTTCAAGAAGACAAGAGAACTCAGAGACTTTATATGAACAGTTTTTGTTTTGTTAGTTTTTGTTATCTCCTTCTGTTATTATATACCATCTGTAACATGTACTCTCTGCAGAGGCCCTCCCTCTGCAAGAAAAATGTCAAAGCGTCGCATTCATGAAGGACTGCCCCTCTGGACAAAACTTTTCTCTCTCCCTTTTCTATATTTATATTACATATTATTAGCTAGCATAAGGTATTATTTTTGGCTGTTTCATTGAACAAATTCATTTGTTTTTCAAATAAAACAAAGGGGGGAATGTGGTAAAAATTATTTGTCGTAAAGATATATATTGGAAGTTTTAGCTGAATCGTTTGAGAGATTGCACATGCTACTGAAGTGGCTTTGGAAGGACCTCCTTTTTTGGGGAGGAGAACATGAGGAACTTCTGGTACACGGACTTAAAAGTGAGGGCAGGAATGGAAGTTCCCTCTCTCTGGTGATGGAGCGGGATTGTAAGGAGTGCACGTGGTTTGGTGTTTGGTCTTTTCAGAAATTCACGGTCTGGTAGGCAGTTTGGGATTCAGTGAGTTTTATAAAGGAATAGACTAAGCTTAGATCTAAGATTATTCATTTGCATTTCTCCTTCCTTATTTCTCTAATTGGTTTCAAATCTTGTTGTCTAATTAATTCCCAAGCAATAAAATAAAAAACTGATCCATCATAAATTAAAGCTCAGTGGCTCCTTTTTCTTAAGGAAAGTTAAAGGGGAAGATTAGTACTCTGTATATCCAATTTGGCTTTCACAGTTTTTTTGTTTTGCTTTGTTTTTTGATGGGGCAAGGAGGACTAAGTGAATTCCCCAGGGTCACACAGCTAGTAAGTGTCAAGTGTCTGAGGTCAGATTTGAACTCAGGTCCTCCCGCATCCAGGGCTGGTGCTCTATCCACTGTGCCACATAGCTGCCCCAACTTGTAGTATTTTTGATGAAGTAACAATAGTGTGTGGATAATAATAATGATAATAATGAAGCTAACTATGTGCCAGGCACTGTGCTAAGTGCTTTATAATTAATTACCTTATAACAATCCTCACAACAAATCCTGGGAGATAAGTTGTTATTATGACCTCCCCTTTTACAGATGAGGAAACTGAAAAACAAACAAAAAGTTAAGAGACTTCCCTGAGGGTCACACATGTAGTAAGATGTCTGAGGCTGGATTTGAACTCTGGTCTATCTGATTCCAGATACAGCAATCTGCCAACTGTGCTACCTAGCTGCCTGTGGGTTACCTCAACTTAGAACCAGAGGAGCATGAATTCCTGCCCCAACACCACCTCTACTACTGTGTGCTCGTAGAATAACACCTATACTTCCCTACCTTAAAAGATACTGTGGAGGGGGAGGAGCTAGGTGGCGCAGTGGATAAAGCACCGGCCCTGGATTCAGGAGTACCTGAGTTCAAAGCCGGCCTCAGACACTTGACACTTACTAGCTGTGTGACCCTGGGGCAAGTCACTTAACCCCCATTGCCCCGCAAAAAAAAAAAAAAAAAAAAAAAAAAAAAAAAAAAAAAAAAAAAAAAAAAAAGATACTTATTGAGGATCCAATGGGATAATGTTAAATATGAGTTGGCTTGGAGAATAAGGCAGTGTAGTTTCTGGTATCTAGTAGGCACTGAATAAAATGCTTCATTGATGGATTGGTTTTAGCAGTACTAAAAATGTTATTTATCCCCCCAAAATGCTTATCCCTAAAGACTCCTATTGAAGTGTATATTTCTAGGGAAGGCAGAGCACTAAGGCCATTCCCATACTACTACAAACCACAGAATAAATTAGTTTATTGGATTCACTTTTTATACCCAATCCTACTGACAGTAGTTTGAGAGCTTCTGTCTGCAGGGTAGAGTAACATGGTGCGTATGACCCCTAGGTTATCACATAGCAACATGAGTTACCTGGGCACTTGTTATTCATGGGGGCCAGCAATTACCACAAACAGAGGAGAGATATGCTGAAAAAACAGAAACATTTGGATAGTTGGAGCCCATTCTTCAGTTTTGTGTCACCATCAAGGCAGTATTGAATCTTGGCTCTGCCATTTATTATTGATGGTACCTTAGACTGTGTAGTTAGGTATTCTGAGTTACAGTTTCTTCATACATAAAAGAGATAATAATTAGTGAATGCTTTCATAAGTTGACGATACATAATTCCGTGGAGGTGGGTACTATCTCCACATTCAATCTCTTCAAGATTTCTCATCTTGAATAATTTGGTTCATGTTCCCTAGGAACTCACCCTCCCCAATACATCCTTCATAGAGAATCTATCCAACCTGTGGCTTTCTTCTATTTTTTTTGGTCTCTTGTTTTTGTTTTCTACCTTTATGACAGGTGGCCATCATGAGTAATGCACTGGAGCCTAGGTGTAGACACACTTTTCCCATTATGCTTTGGGTGGATTGAAATTTTAATTCTCTATCTATTGTTATAGTGTCCTAGGGCCCTATTGGCCAGATAAGATTCCCAAGACAGGTGGTTGATCAGTGTTAGAGAGAAGATTTTAAAATGATTATGATACCTTTGCAAGCTTTGTAAGTCTGGGTATGGTTGGTCAGTTGTTGGTTTCTTTGAGTTCATGGGGATCAAGAACTCCAAGAAAGTGGCAGAGGAATGAATAAGAGAGTCCTGTGCTGTTGTTGGGTGACTACATGGTGCAATAGATTGAGTGCTGGGGCTGGAGTCAAGAAGACCTGAGTTCAAATTCATCCTTAGACACTTACTAGCTGTGTGACCCTGGATAAGTGACTTCACATGTTTGCTTCAGTTCCTCTTCTGTAAAATGAGAGAGATATGGCAAACCACTCCAGTATCTTTGCCAAGAAAACCCAAATAGGGTCATGAAGAGTAGGACATGACTGAAAATGACTAAACAACAATGCTTTTGGTGGTATCTGCTTACAAATATTTAAACTGCAGGATTCCATACCTTCATCCCTCCCCCGTGACTACCTTCAGTTTCCTTCTAAGTCCTTACCCACTTTAGCAGAAAAATTAAAATGTGAGATTTATCTAACCACTTACATGCTATAGTAAACAGCATTAACTTTGGATAACCTCTATAGCCCTATCATTTTTCTCCGTCCTTGGATAACAAACTTCTTTTTTCTTGCATTCTACCATTTAGTTCTTCTATCTTACCACAATTACTATCACAGTTCACAATATTTTTTTATTGATTATATTATTGTATGATTTATTATATTATTCCAGTGTTACTATGGTATTACTAAAACCATAGTTTACTATAGTCAACTGAAAACATTTTCTCCCTAAATGACATATTATCCAGATAGTGTTTATTTAGGTCTCTTACGAAATTGCTGTTTTAATTAGATATTTTTTACTGTTTTAATCTGAAGAAAGAAGTAAAATCATGGTAAAGTAGAAATTTAAACAAAAACAACTTGGAGGAAGATGCTTGGAAAGGGCAGTGTGGTGCATGATGGGATGAGTACCAGAGTCTTTGGTACTTTAAACTTGAGTCCTGGTTCTGTATAATCTTAGACAAGTCACTTAACTTATTCAAGACTGAATTTCTACATTTATAAAACAGGGATAATACTTGTCTCACAGGGTTGTTTTAAGGATATACTTTATAACTATTAGAGTATTGTAGAAATGTTGCATTGTTAGCATCAATTCACAGAAGTATAGACTCTTAGAAATTGCCTGAGTTGCCTACGGCATCCTATCATCAGTTCATGAATTGCTTTGATAGCATTCCCGCCAAATGGACATCCAGACTGTTCTCAAATACCTTCCCTCATGAAGAACTCTGTATGTATGAACAGAGACCATTTGATGGGTTGTAAAAGAAAGTCCTTCCATATATCAAGTGGAAATCTTTCTTCCTTGGCTCATAGTTTTCTTCTGGATCTACACATTGTAAGCCCATTTCATCTTCTACACGACAAACTTGAAGGATTGAAGACAGTGATCCTTCAACAGTACATTAGAAGAAAATATTTCCAGGTATAGACAGCACCTTCTACTATATAAGTGGGAATAGATATTTTCCGGATACTTCTTTAATAGTGTTGGCTTCTGTGGCAGTCACATCACATGATTTACCATATCAATTGTATGGTCAATTAAAAACCCCCCAGATCCTTTTCATTTGAACTGCTGCCAAGTCATATTCCTCCTGTTCTGTACTTATAATGATTGATTTTCTGAATCTAAATAAGGACTTTACATCTATCCCTGTAAATATCACCTTATAGCCTTTGAGGTGATTTTAAATGAGTCAATCACCTGAAGACTGTCACCAGAATTTTAGAGACAATCATTAGAAAGCAGCTTTTCCAAATGTCTTGTTTGAAATATTAGGAAGGTTAAGGGACTTGGCTAACTATTCTATTATCTGTCCTATTAACCACTTCTAACTTTGTCTTAGAATGTAAATTTGATAGGCATGTCTTCTATTCCTTCCATAAAGTCATCATTACAGATACAGATGAGGACAGGGACCCTATCCCATATCTGGGCCTTCTAAGAGCCTTGTGGCATTCCCTCCTGCTAGCTACTAAACTATTGTTCAACATACTTGTACAGTTATTCAATCAACTTTGGATCTATCTGAGCCATGTATGTTTCAGCTTCTCATCTACAATGATAAAATCATAGAGTTGCAAAGTTGGTAGTATCCATAAAGGTCATCTAGATGATCCAAAGCATAGATCTTATTGACCTTTAACATCTCCTGCATGTTGGTCAACTGGCAGTTTCGATTTCAAACCTCTAGCGATGGAGCACTTACTTAGCCCTTAAAGGCAGCCTTTTCCATTTTTGGATACTTCTAATTGTTAAAAAAAAGCTCTTCTTTCCACTGAAGCAAAGTCTGTCTCCTGTTATTTTCTTTTTTCTTTTCTCTTCTTTGTTTTTGGTGGGGCAATAAGGGTTAAGTGACTTGCCCAGCGTCACACAGCTAGTAAGTGTTAAGTATCTAAGGCCAGATTTGAACTCGGGTCCTCCTGAACCCAGGGCTGGTGCTCTATCCACTGTGCCACTTAGCTGTCCCCGTTCCTGTTATTTTATGATATGTTCTTAGCCCATGGATTGGTCTAGCCCTGCGATTACATTGTTATATGGAACTCCCAGTGAGGAAGTCTTTTCTATGAATATAGATTGCTAGCTCTACTGCAAACTATTATCCCAGAGAGTTGCATGGAGTTCTGAGAGGATAATGCATTGGATTATAGTATATATAGTTGATATAGAACTGGATGAGGCTTCTGAAGCTATCTAACCCAACCCCCTCATTTTACAGAGGAGGAATCTGAAGCCCAGGGAAGATAATTGATTTGTCTATAGTCAAATGAGCAGTATATGTCAGAGAGGGGACTTGAACCCAGGTATTGTAGACACCAATGCCAGATCTCTACCCATAAGCCATACTGCTTCTTTTATATGCCCTTATATTATAATTCTCTTACATTTAGCTGAAATATACCTCTCTGTTAGTTCCTTCCATTGGTCCTATGGGGCCAAACAGAAAAAATTCCTCTTCCACATGAAGAAGTTTTCCACATGGGAACCCTTTATCATATGCTCTGCTGAAATAAAGATGCACTCTGTCTAGAGCATTTGCCAACTCTACCAACCTGTTAACTCTATCAGAAGAGGAAATGAGATTAGTTAGGCATGACTTGTTCATAGCAGATCTATTTGACTTTTCTTAATCACTGCATTCTTTTCTAAATGTTCCAAGGTCTTCTGTTTGAACATTCATCCTAGAATTTTCCTGGGGATGAGGCTCAGGCTTATCCTTTCAGAGTTTCTAGAACATAGACTTTGCTATTTCCTTTTTTTTTAAAAAAAGAGTCTCTGCCTCATATTTTTTCATTTTTTCACATTTTCTTCCTCCATGAGTTTATTCAGTATTGCTAGTAGGGGCTCTGAGGTCCATTCTGAAACTTCTTTCAGCAGCGTGGGAAGCGATTCATTTGGAGCCGGATGACCATGAACATTTTTTGTCTTTTACTTTTTTCAGCATTGACTAGAAAGTTCTGTCCAATGTTCATTATTTGAAGGGTGTCCAGATTCTTTTTACATGGCCTTCATTAAAGGAATACTATTAAAAACAAGCAATTCTCAGTCATGCAGGCCCAATTAATACACGAGGGGAAGGGCATTGTGATGGAAAGTCACTTTAATTGGTATCAGAAGAGGCAGGTTCAAATCCTAGGTTTGATTCTTGAAACTTTGAACAAGTCCATTAACTCTGGGCCTCCTATTTTTCTTTTGTAAAATGAGAGGTTTGCATTGGATGATCTATAATGTCCCTTCCAGCTCTAAATCCCATGATGCTATTTATACTCCCTAAGATTTAGTTAAAGTCAATATTAATCAGCATTTGGACTCCATCTCTGACATAGACATAGTGAACCAGGGGTCGTAGAGAAAGTAAGGAATTGCCTAAGAGGTTGAGAAATGATTAAATTTCCTACCTTGTTTCAATAATGAACAATAAGTGATTGTAGAAGACAGCTGGTTCTGATGAAACTACCTTTGGCTGCTGGATCTGGCAGGAGAGTCACAGTTTGCCAAATGGATCCACATTTGGAAAAATCTGCATTATTCTAACCTAAACATAAATGTCTACAGATAGCTAGGTGAGGTTGTTGAACTCTCGAACCCCTGGCATAGTGACGTTGAACGATTTTGTATAATTTTAATCCTCATATTGATTGTTTTGCTTAAATGCACAGTACTCTTCACAATGCACAATATATATGTAGCATTGTTTGCTGAAATATCTAAAGGCTTTATGCTACTGGATAAGGAGAAAGAGAGGGAAAATGAGTGTCAGTGCAGACAGCTTATAGAAAACTGTGTGCTTAAGCCTAAACTCTTGTACTGTATGGTGATGGAGAAAATTATTTTAATACTATGGAATTATGATAAGAGAAAGAAATCTCAATGACAAATCCAGCCTATTTGTAAAGTTGGCAGTGCACTTTGGAATCTTCCGCAATGATGACACCTTCTAAGATTTGTAATGTTATCTGCAAATAACAGGGATGACCAGTCCAGAGAGACCTTGGAGACAAAAGTCTAAGACCAAAAGAACATAAAAGCTTGAGATTCCTTACTCCCCTAGATGGTGAAATGCGAGACCTGGGGTCAGGAAAATCTAAGTTCAAATATGGCCTCAGAGTTTGTGAGCCTGTGCAAGTCACTTAAACCTCTGTCTGCCTGTTTCCTCAGTTATCAAATGGGGATAATAACGGCACCTACTTCCCAGGGTTATTGTAAGGATCAAATGAGATAACACTTGTAAAGTCCTTTGCAAATCTTACAAGGGCCACATAAATGGTATATTAATTAATTACTATTACTACCACCAACAGGTCTTGCTCCTGCCTTAACAAACAAATAGATGGAGAAAGAGCATTCTTGAATGTTCTTGGTCCACTCCAGAAGAAACTTCATTTCAGATTTTCTAGCTCAAATCTTGTCTGCATGGGGATGACCATTCTTTTCCAATAAGAGTAAGGCACAAGGACTAAATCCATGGTTTCCTTGGTATAAGGAATTTGTAGGTGAGGAAACTCCAGTCATTTCAGTTCGGCTTTTTCATGGCAACTTAGAGTCTCAGATAATTGCCTGGAACACTGAGAGACTTGGCCAGGGCCACAGAGCCAGTATGTGTCAGAGGCAGGGCATGAACCCAAGCATTCCTGATTTTGAGGTTGATTCTCTAGTCATTGTGCCATAGTGAAACAGAATACCAGGCATTCAGTCTTAGTGCTGAGACCAACCAGTGGTTCTGAGAAATGGTTTTTAAAAAGTTACACGGCCTTTTCTATTTGTGCCAAAGGATGTTTAGCCTGCGCATAAAAAGCAAAAGGGTCCTGCTTTTAATAGCTGTTTGCAATTTCAACTCAGGTCTTGTTATGAAGTTTGAATTTAAAGATTTGCAGTGATACCAGGCTCAGGCTAAATTTGAAAGTAGCTGTGGGGGAGAGGACTTTAACATTTCCCCAGGGAAGTGGACTGGAAAATTGCTGAAGAGTAAACTGCAGGGAACACTCCTGAACTGGCCTCTGGGGGTTGACATAATTACATAATGACTTTTCCATATCTCAATTTTTAGGAAGGAAAAATTGCTTAATTTTTTTTTCCAAAAGTGAAATTCAGCAACTTCTGTCATTTCTCTTCAGGATGCTAAATTCTGCAATGGTGTCCACCCTTTGTGTATACAGTATGAGTTTGAGGGGAAGTAAGCAGGGGAAAAATGAATTAGATAAGTTAGATTCCTATAGAACTTGACATTTCCATACTAAGTAGACTTTTTGTGTTCCTGGTACTTCCCAAAGAGTAGGCTGGAGTACACACAATGCAAGACTGGTTTGTGGGAAGACTCAGCTGTATTTTCCTGAACAAAGTAAAAAAAAATAATTTTCTGTTTTGGGGAATCTATAGGTAATTGCACATCTGGTTTGCTGATTATAGGTTCATAGAATTTTAACTATAGAAGAACCTTAGAGGTCATCTAATCATATCCCATTATGTTAACATATAAGGAAATAGAGGGAGAGGGAGGGAGAGAGAGAGAGAGAGAGAGAGAGAGAGAGAGAGATATGAAATGACTTCACTAAGATCAAACAGTTTAGTAACAGTGAAATAGAATTCATTTCTCCTGACACCTAGGCCATTGCCCCATCCATGACACTACATTTGTACACTAAACGTTGATGGCCAAGGCCCTGATTATACAAGGAAGCTTCATTTAGCACTCTGTCCAGACTGCCCAACACTTTTTGATTAAATTCAACCAGACTTCTGATTCCATCTCACTTTTGTCTTTTATATGAAGTCTTGCAATCTGAACAATTAACATTAACACCATGAGCTTTGATTATGGAATTGCCTCTTGTGTATTTTCAGCTTACGTTTTCTTTATTATTATACTGATTTGGGTGGAGGAATGATG
Source organism: Dromiciops gliroides (assembly GCF_019393635.1). Lineage (NCBI taxonomy): Eukaryota > Metazoa > Chordata > Mammalia > Microbiotheria > Microbiotheriidae > Dromiciops > Dromiciops gliroides. Next base: position 509,594,253 of record NC_057863.1, read on the forward strand.
GTATGCAAGGGTTTGTTATGTAAGGTTTCATTTCAGCAGTGGGAGTTTAGTGTATTCAACACTTCTTTTAGGACCATACACATCTATAATAAGAGTATTACTTTCCCTGCACAAATATGTATTCTACAAAGGGAACTTAAAGAGAATTTATAAGCACATACAGCCTTTCATTTTGAAAACATGTAGATTTTATTGCATTGGATTATCTCTTCTTAAAAGTGAAGAGTGACAGATGTTTATCCTAGCCCCCTGGTCCAAACCACATCTGAATATTGTATTTGGTTCCTCGAGGCACATCTGAGAAAGGAAATCAATAAAATGGAGTGATGCCTCTGATGGTAAAAGGCGGTGGAAGCTTGCCACAGAATATAAATGGAGAGGAACTAGGAATATCCTGGAGGAAAGAAGGAGACTATTTCCTGGTAATTAATAGTTCCAGCGTGGTTTAGTGGATCAAGTGCACCAGTAGAACCTGGGCTTGGTAGGATATAACTCTCTGAGTCTCTGTCTCATCTTTAAAATGAGAATCATATCACCTACCTCTCAGTGCTGCTGTGAGTTAAATAATATATACAAAGTACTTTTCAAACATTAAAGTGTTTTGTCAATATGTGCTATTATTATTATTAACTGAAAGGCTGTCCTATAAAAGAAGGCATTGACTGGAATCAGATCAGAAGACTGGAGTGCATATCCTGCTTCTGTGAGCTACTCTTTGTGTGAACCTAGGGGGCAGGCCTGGAGTTAAGAAGATCTGAGTTCAAATTTGGCCTCAAACACTTAGTAGCCATGTGACCCTGGCTGGGCAAGTTACTTCACCACGTTTGCCTCAGGTTCCTTTTCTGTAAAATGAGCTGGAGAAGAAAATGGCAAACTACTCTAGTATCTCTGCCAAGAAAACCCCAAATGGGGTCACGGAGAGTTGGATATGACTGAACAACAACAACAGGCAAATCATTTAACTTCTCTGGGCCTCAGTTCCTCATCTGTAAGACGAGGGGGATGAAGTAGATGGATTTTAAAATCCCTAATTGAGAACAGTGGTCATCTCCACAGACCTTCTTCAGAGGACTGAACTAGGATGATTGGTGGGGGCGAGCAGAAATCAGGCATTTTAGCTTAATAGAAGGAAAAGTTTCCAACAATAGAACGGAAGGTAGGATATCTTCAAACAGAGATTGGTATGTCCTCATCTGGAAAGGTCACAGAAATGGGATTTCTATTATGAATGGCATGAACTCAATATCCTCTGAAATTCTTTACGCATTTGAGATTGTGGTTCTGCCAGGTAATAATATTATTCAGGTGAAGAATTCTTCTAAATGAAGACTTACCAAAACAGATCTCTCATTCACGATTATCATTTAGCATTGTCCAAATGCTGATTGAGGAGGGAGATTAATAAGGAATAGGCCAAGTTCTTATTGCAGGCGCAAAAGGATACCCCCAGGCTCCAAAATGTCTTCAGAAATTTCTCCTGCTAGCATAAGAAACAGACTCTTGACATTTGACTTTGAAAAAAAAAAAAGTAACTTGAAGGGGAAGGTGGGGGGAGGGGGAGTAGAGCAGAGGGTATGTTAATTATTTAGGGAAGAGGAAGACGTTTCTCCTCTTGACAATTATGGATGTCTTTAATTTGGAATGGCACCAACACTGGCCAAGACTGATTATGTAATGGATAGTGAATATGGAATATGATGAAATTTCCATACACCCACTAATAGACTTCTTTTGAATATTACTTTAAAAATAACTCTTCAGCATCTCCTCCTTCCTCTTTTGATGTTGAATAGATGAAATAGATCAGAGTTGTGGGAGAGAGTCTTTGCCCTAGGGGTCTGACTTGGCTATATTTAATGGTAGTTTCATGTGTATAAGAAGAGTATCACAGGATTTAGAGAGGAAGAAGGGACGTTAGCAGTCACCTACTAACTTGCTTATTTTAGATAATAACAATAATGATGATGATGATGATAATGTAATATACCTCCCATCTCCATGCCTTTGCAATGCATAGCCCCCACATCTCAAATGCATTTCTCCAATTAATCTTTCATTTACTCATTCATTAGTCACTCAGTACCTCTGCTTCAGAATCCTTCTTTTTCTTCAAGGCAAAACTCAAACACCACCTTCTATATGAAGCCTTTCCTGATTTCTTCCAGTTGTTATGCCTTTCCTCTCTCAATGTTGTTGTCCATTGAGTTGTTTCAGTCATGTCTGACCTTTATGTCCCCCTTTGGTTTCTTGGCAAAGATACTGGGGAGGTTTGCCATTCCTTCTCCTCATTTTACAGTTGAGGAAACTGAAGCAAACAGGGTTAAGTAACTTGTCTAGGGTCACATAGCTAGTAAATGTCTGAGGCTTGATTTGAACTTAGTTCTTCTTGACTCCAGGTTCAGCACTCTATCCACTGAACTACCTTAGCTGCCCAAGTCCTCTCTAAATACCTTGCATTTATTCTTCATGTTTATTGTATATTTAGTTACATATGTTGCTTCCTCTGATGAAATGTAAGCTTATTGAGACTAGAGAATTGTTTCACTTTTTGTTCTTGTATCCTCCACACCTTACACAGTGTGTGAGATATATATATATATATATATATTTGTGTGTGTGTGTGTGTGTGTATACACTTACATGCTTGTTGATTGGATGTTTTCTCTACTAGTTTAAGGTTTACAAATTACTTTCCTCATAGGTACATAGGGCAGGATTGAACAAGTATTATTCGCCATTTTTCAGAGGAGGTAGAAAGGTTAAATAACTGGTGGGGAAGGGGGTAGAGTGATATGATATCTGTCCTCAAGTATTTGAAAGTCTGTCACAAGTAGGAGGAAACTGGATTTATTCTATTTGGCCTATGAGAGTAGGGCCAGGAGCAATGGATGGCAGTTACAAAGAGACCACTTAGATTGGAGTTCATGAAAAAACTCTCTCATAATTAGAGCTGTACCAGGTTAGCACAATTGACTTTTCCCAGTGGGGAAATGGGGCTGACTTAAGAGGCAGGAGTGCCCCCCTCCTTAGAGGCCTTCAAGCAGAGGCTGGGCATCACCCCATTGGTCATGTTATAGTGGGAATTCCTTTTGGATAGAAGTAGGAATAGAAGTTTGATGAGACCCTTTTAATTCTAGAATTTTGTGACTTCTAGAAACCATAGAGCCAAGCCACATTTTTGACTCCAGAATCCCAGCCACATGTTTTCACTCAGGCAGTTAAATAAAATACAATAAAGGCTCTGTTTCTACAATTATTTCTAAATGTATGAGACAATACAATACTGCGTACACTGCCCACCTCAGGGTTTTTGTGGAGAAGGTGCCTTTGCAAACCTTTAGCAATCCAGAAATTTGAATGATTATTATTGTTGTTGTTACTGTTATGGTCTTCCAAGTCTACATGCAGTTGTTCAAATAAAGGTAAGTAATAGGTAATAAATCCCCAGGAACATTCTCTGTGATAACCAGTAAATAGTAGTTTCCTAATGGTTCTCTTCCTCTTAATGGTTTTCCCAGCTCTAATACCTGCCATGGGACCACTGGTGGAGCTATTTAAGTACTCTGAGCCTCAGTTTCCTCAGGAAAGTGGTTTTTTTTAGACATTGAAATGTTAATTATTGTTTTTATTATACACCTTGAACTAGTGTTGAATACATTCTTTGTTCAGATTTCACTAGAGTATTATGTCTCAACCTGTGCTTTGCACTGTCTGTTATACTTGCTTGTAATGCACTCCTTCATCTCTGTCTCATACGATCTCTCACTTTTTTGAAGATACAGGTCAAATATCACTTTCTTTCTCAATGCCCTTAACGCCTATTTCCCTCTCTTCCTAACTTGTATTTGTTCTCTTTATATTTATTTTGTATATTCAGTTATATGTAAAATATATGGTATATCTGCATATTACATATGGTATATTTTGTACATTATATAAAAAATATTGTATACTGTATATTTCTAGATATTTACACATATACTTGTTGCAGCTAGGAGGCCCAGTGGATAGATCTCTGGACCTGGAGTAAAAAAGAACTGAGTTCAAATTTGTCCTGATACATTTACTACCTGTCTGACCTTGTCACTTAACCTCTGTGGGCTTCAGTTTCCTCAACTGTAAAATGAGGCTTAATAATAGCACCCATTTTCTGGGATTGTTGTGAGGATCAAACGAGCTATTTGTAAAGTACTTAGTATAGTGCCTGAGACATAATAGGTGCTTAATAAATACTTCTTCCTTCCTCCCTTCCTTCTTTTCTTCCTTCCTCTTAGAATGTAATATAGTAATTTAATATAGTGCCTTGAAAACAGGTATTGTTTCTTTCTTGTATTTGCATGTATACATCTCCAGGACCTAGCTATTTTATTTGCCCTTCCTTTTGGAAGAGGGCCAGTGATATCGCAGGGTGATGTCCTGACTTGGGTGTGACCTAGCACAGTGCAGAGCACACAGTAGGTGCTCAATTAATTCTGGCTGATCGGTTGATTGATTTATTTGTTTCACCTCCAGCAAAGATTGGTTGTCTGGGACTCCTTTGGGTTGACCGGCGTATAAAAGGGGACTCAGAAACCCTTTTGATCTTCCCCCTGCTTTCTTCCACAGAGATTTGCCAAGGTAGGGGGGTTTGTGATCTCCTGAGGCACAAAGGGGCTGCATTCAGGTGGGACTGGAGTTTGCCTTTGAGTTTCTAGCCCCATGCTCTGCTCATTCCCTTGCATGTAATAAGAAAATATCTACTGAATTAAATTTCTCTTGAGCCCTGCAGAGGCAAGCTAGTTTCCTTTACCAAGGGTAGCATCTTTTACCCCTGAGCAGCTGCTATTTTCGAGGCAGGAAAATAAAGCTGGAGAGCTTTGTACAGCTGTCATTTGGAATCCCAAGCACCCATTTAATACAACCTGTCAGTGTGACCCGATTTCTTGGGCAGAGGCAGCTTTTGGCTGTAGGCTTCCTCCCTCTTAGTCCTTTGCTTTCACCAGCTTCATTTTTGTTTCTTGTTGAGAACTTCCTGCATCTTGAGAAGAAGTGATGGTGTGTGTGTGTGTGTGTGTGTGTGTGTGTGTGTGTGTGTGTGTATACATGTGTTTATATGCATATGTGTGTGCGTGTGTGGGTGTTATTTTTGAAAATGTGTGACCCAGACCTAATTAAACTCAGTTCAGGAAACTTTAGCCTAATGGGAAGGGGAAGGGGGTGTGGTGGAGATTCCTTAGCAAGTTTCTTATAAAAATATACAGGCATGAAATAGAAGCAGATGTCATGAAAATACTAAACGTAGTTTCTTCAGGGGCATTTCCCCCAAAAAAGGTCTTTTAAAAATGAATATTTACAAATGCCCATTGTCCATTATCCTTTTCTTTATAAATCTCTATGATCATACCAATCTTACCAATGGATACCTAGCTGTCTCTTAGGGAACGTAATCTCTTTGATTCTGAGTGAGAAGAGACCAGTCAGGCCTTTGAGCCCAACCCCTTCCGTTGATCAGGTCAGTCAGTCAATAAACATTTATTAAGTAGTTACTATGTGTAAGGCTCTATGCTAAGTGCTTTTCCTTTAGATCCCAGTTGAATGGGGGAGACAATGCACAAAGTGTCCAACGTTATATAGGCAGCAAGAAGCAAAGGTGCTATTGGAACCTGGGTCCTACTCTCCTCATTGCTCTCTCTACTACTACTATAGTATTTATAAAGTGCTTAATTAGCACAGTACCTTATACATAGTAGGTATTTAATACTCCTCTCTCTCCCCCTTCTTTCTCTTTCCTCCCTCTCTTCCTCCCTTCTTTTTTTCCTTCCTTCCTTCTTTCCTTCCTTCCTTCCTTCCTTCCTTCCTTCCTTCCTTCCTTCCTTCCTTCCTTCCTTCCCTCCTCCCTCCTCCCCTCTTAGATATGTGCTATAAATCACATTAGTCCCTATGGTCTAGACTAGGAAGCTTATTTTAAGTACGGATAATAAATAGAGTATAACATTAATAAACCATCTGTATCCCTAGTTGTTTTCAAGCCCCAGTCATATGGTAACCTGTATAACTTAGAGGGGCTATGCACATTTACTAGCCTCTCTTTGATAAGCTAAAGCAGTCTTTAGTGTTTCCTAATCGACGCCTTAATGGAAAGAGTAGAACCCACATGAAAATGCTTGAGAGTTACAAGTGGAATGTGTGCCAGCCTGCAGGACATCAGACAGACAGCAAAATAGCTTAAGTAGTGGGTATCCTTTTCATTTTTTTGTCTGCAGATATTAAGCAGCTGAATAGCTGGAGGTGGGGAGCGAAGTTGTTATATTATTAACCATGGGTAGCATGGTGGATAGTTTATTATAGGGCAGACTTACTGAAAGAGAGAGTTGTACTCATTCTTTCATGTTTAAAAAAGCTGTGACAACTGCACTTCTTCAGCAGGCTGTTATTCCCAATAAACTCACCCCTAAATCCTAGTTCTCTGAGGCTTTGAACAGACAGTTTGGGCGCAAGCAGAGTGTCTGGGAATGTCACCCTGTAGGAAAGCTTGGAAGTGAGGTGGGAAATCACTGAAACAGGAAAGTCCATTCGATTTTATCAGGAATCCTGCCATTAAAACAGAAGATGTAAATTGAGATTTTGACAATCTAGGGAAGTCCTAGAAATGTAAAAGCAGAGCATATGGGTGGGTTTAGAATGGTATTGTATTTCTCTGGGTCTGGTTGCCTTTGAAGTGGCTGCTTGCTATTTATTGGCATTGTGTCCCATCCATCAAGAACAAACCTTCTTGTGTGGCATCTCAGTCCAGCTCATCTCAGCCACAACACAACACAAATTACATATACCTACAGGACCCTGCTCAGGAAAGGATCCCAGACCAATGGCCATCTGCTTCAGTCTATAGGTCCCATATCTGTGGATGGCTCCAAACCCTTGGATGGCTACCTACCACATGCATTAATAATTGCTCACGAAAGAGATTTATTTTTAAAAGCAAACGCTACCACTGATGCACAGAGCATTTTAAACCCTCATACCTCCTCTTCCGTAACCAATATCATAATAATATTGTTGGCTGATGGGTAGGGAAGTTAGCCAGAGATCAATTCAGGAAACATTTATTAAGCTTGCACTGTACTTGAGATGCTGTGGTGAAACAGAGATATGAAAAATGCTCTACTTCTAATTACTACTTAAGTACTAGGTAGGTGGCACCATAGAGTGCCAGCCTGACTCATCTTCCTGAGTTCAAATCTGGCCTCAGACATTTACTAGCTATGTGACCCTGGGCAAATTATCTTTGTTGAGAAAATCCCAGACGGGGTCATGAAGAATTAGACATGACTGAAAATAACTCAACAACTGAACAAGGAGTTCTAGGCCAAGTCCCTGGGTCCATATTGGAAACAGAATATCTGGCTGACAGCTTATGGGGATAGTAGCATAATAGGTCTATATTGTTGGAGGAGCTCTCTGAGGCCATCCAGTCCAGCACCTTATTTTGTAGATGAGGAAATAGAAGCCCAGGGAAGATAAATGACTCTTCTATGATCCCATAGGTAAGAGGTTGAACTTATATCCTTTCAATCCAGAGTCAATGAGTTGAAAATTATCTTTTTAGACAACCTGAACTATTACCTTCCCGTATGAATTCTTCCCTCCTTCCTTTATTACGGGTGTTCCTAACCTTTTTGGTGTCACTGATCTTTTGGCAGTCCAATAGAGATTGTGCACCCAAACTCAGGATATTTTTAAATGCATAAAATATAATGTATAGGATTATAAAAGAAACCAATTATATTGAAATACAGTTATGAAATATTTAAAAAATGTTCATGGACTTTCTAAAATGTGGGACCCTGATTAAGGACCTCTGCTTTATCCAATTGCCCAGATAGATGCCATTTCTAAGATCAGTTACACTGTGTCTTATGGGTATAAAAAGATAGATTTAGTTTGGCTATGTCTTTAAGTAGGCTTTTCAACTCATTAGAGTCTCCCTAGCCATGGGTACATCACCCAAGCTCCTAGTTTTAAGAAGCTTCATTTTAAAATGCCAGACAAGCATCCTTAGCCTTACCCTGGTAGGAACCTTCAGTCACACTCCAAAAGCCCCAAGCTACTATGTGGATGGTATTAAGAATGTTTGTCCTCACCCATCAGTAGTAGAATCTCATTTGGCCCAATCAGAGGTTTAAAAGCAGAGCAGATTCTGTGCTTCCAATGCCAGTCTCAATCATAGTCAGTTCCTTTGTGTGTGTTTATGGACCAAAAGAAAAGCCACCAAGCATTTATTAAGTGCTGGGGATACAAAAATTGTCCTTCTGCTCTCAAGGAAACTCAGAATCTAATGAAAAGAACTAATAATGAAAAGAATAAGGCATTTGAAGTTTATAGTTGTGAAAGATCTCGGGTAAAAGACAGAGTCTAAGATAATCATGTAATTTGTTCATGTTCATAGTGCCCCTTCTTAGGATGAAGGAAAATCATCACCTTTTTACCGAGAAGCTATTGAAGATTCTCGATCTCTTCCACACATCTATCTTTCTAACAGAATGTAAAATCTCCTTGATGGCAGGGACTGTTGATGTTTACTACTTGTGAGACCCTGGGGAAATCACTTCCCCTCTGTTTGCCTCAATTTCCTCAACTGTAAAATGGGTATAATAACAGCACCTGCCTTGCAAGATTGTTGTGAGGATCAAATGGGATAATTGCAAAAAAATGCTTAGCACAGTGCCTCCACAAATTAAAAAAAAAAAAACACCAAAGATAATTAAAGTTACTTTGGTCTTGACATTGGAGAATTTTGCTCAAGCGTCTGACATTAAGGGCTGGGAACCATTACCCCAAAGGCTGCTACTGTATCCATTTACATTGTTGGTTTTATCAAACACTCCCTGAGCATGATGGGAGTGGCATAGAGCAATGGTACAGCTTAGCCTGTGGAAAAGTTGGCAAGCGAAACAAAGTTTTGGCCTCATTTTTCAACACTAGACTACATAATGATTTCCTTTTCTTTCTTCCCCTTTCCCCCTTCATTCCTCCCTCCACTTCCCAGATCATTTAAACTGGAGCATGTTTTCTACTCCGTCTATTCTAATGAATAGAATACTGATCCCACCCCACCCCGGGCCCCTGGGGACTTTATACCCAGGGCTCATAGCATTCAGAGTGTGGGAGGTGGCTGCTTGAGTGGTTGAGCATCTGTGCTTACACAACTGGCATTGAGTGTGACCCACAATTCCATTGGTTTCCTGTCGATCATTTAAAAAATCCTGTCCATTTAATTTTGTTTCCTTAAGGGCTTTTGTGTCGTATCTTTCTCTGAAATCATATATAGTGTTTGCCCTTTTGCCATGTGAGGCTGTGGTGAGTGGGAAGTTGATTTCTTGTAAAAGGTTTGCATATCATCAGTACTGTGGGAGAGGGGGAAAAAAAAAGCTTTTTTGGTCTTATATTCATTTTTTTTCTTTTTTTCCAGGAAATTGCCTTTCTTCCCCTCCCACCCCCTTTCCCAGTCACCAACATAATCCTCATATCATCAAAGTTTTGGGATTGATTCTTCAGAATGTTTTTAAAATATAGTTTGGATTGTTATTCATAGTTAAAATTCCTTGAGCTCCAAGTATTTATTCATTTTTTTTAAGTGAGAAGATGAACAACCCCTGGCTATAATTGAGAGAATTAGGGATGTTTTAGCCTGGGGAAGAGAAAATCTAAAGGATACATAGTAGCTGTCTTCAAGGATTTGAACAGCTATCATCTGGAAGAGTGATTAGGCTTGTTCCACTTATATCTGGAGGGGTCACCATTAGGAAGTGTGTATGGAAATCACAGAAAGATTTCAGCCCTACGTGAAGAAAAACTTTCTAACAATAGGTGCTGTCCAGAATTGGACAACCCAGAATCGGTTCACCCTTATTAGGTCTTCACACTGAGGTTGAGTGACAAGTTGATGCGAATGTGATAGAGGGGCGCTCTCTCTTTGTATGGGTTTGGATTGGACAAGGTAGTAACAGAAATCTCTTCCAGTTCTGAAATTCTACAAGAGCAGGGATCCTGCCTTATTCCTTCGATTGCCCCTACCTTCAAACAGGGAATCCTTCTGTCTGATGATGCATTCATATTAACAGATTTTTTAAAATCTTTTTTACTGGTTCTGTGATTTCATAGGGAACAATGGTTTAAATTTCCCTCTAATAGTGTAGATTGACACCTGCAGAAAGTAAGTCATGTGATATGTTCATGGTTACACAGACAGATTAGGGGAGAGGTGAGCAACCTCCAGTTTTTCTTTTTGTCCCATGGTGCTCTCCGTTCACTAAGCCAGTTACCTCTTCATGCTATCCTACACATCTTGGTGATGCTACAGCTCGGCCATTGATTAAATTTTATCATGATAGTAAGCTTTTTGCAGCATTAACAATCGTAAAAGAATTAGTTGATCACTTGTGGCTTGTGTGACAGGTGCTGTGATAATTGGTGGGGGTCCAGATACAAGAAGAAGCAATTTCTTATATCAAGGAACTTAGGAAATATTAGCAAATAATTAGTAAATTTGCAGTGTGTGCTGTGTGTGTGTGTTAGCACTAATTTATCTTGTTCAGTAAATGTTTATGAAATGTCTGCTATGTGTAAGGTACCCTGATAGCCAATAGGTTTATAAGATGTGGTGCTGGACCTCCAGGAAGGTATAATTTAGTAAGGGAGATAATAAATTGTAGAGATTAACCAGAGCAAAGTATAATGAGATTCAGAAGAGATAAAATTCTACCTGAGGATTTGGGGAGGGAAGTACATCTAAGGCTTTATGAAGGAGATGTCACCTGAGCTGGAACCTGAAGGATGAGAAAATTTCATCAGTTTTCTATTCTACTATGTTATGAAAATACTTTTTTTATTTCTTAAGTGTGGGGTGGGTGGGTGAGAGGGGCAGGGGTGGGTGAGAAGGTGGGGATAAGATTCTAGCATCAGGCACCAGGTAAGTCATAACAGAAAAGTGGAAATGGGCAGGATAGAGGTGAGAACTTAGACCCTAGTTGAAGGAATTAGGAGTGCCTTTCAGAGTCTTCAATCTTGAATCTTGGATTTTTTTTTGTTTTGTTTTTATATCAGAGATTTCTGGATAGGGGTAAAGGCAATACCATGGAAAATAAAGCAAACTCATGTATATATTGTCCTATTCACCCATTTCTAGGATTCTCAATGATTTCAATAAGGAGTAAAATATGACCAAGATCCTTTTGTAGATACTTAAACTTCAGGCTTACTCTTCCCCTGTAATGTTTTTCCCCTCTGTGAAGTGAACACATGTATTCAAATTCATACTATTCAAAGTTATAATTGTGTGAAATGTGGTGATTGATTCCAGCCCAATGGAAATATTCCATGTAAATTAAAAAAAAATAAAATCAAGGGGGCGGCTAGGTGGCACAGTGGATAAAGCACCAGCCCTGGATTCAGGAGTACCTGAGTTCAAGTCCGACCTCAGACACTTGACACTTACTAGCTGTGTGACCCTGGGCAAGTCACAACCCCCATTGCCCCGCAAAAAAAACCCCACCAAAACCCCAAAACTAAAAATAAAATAAAAAAGAATGAATTAATAGATAAATAGATAAACAAACAAATTAATAAATAGAAAATAAGTAAATAAATAAATAAATAAATGGGCAGACAGACAAATAAATAAAATGTGCAACTACTTAATCAGATTCCTTATTCTTATTAATCAGGACCTAACTTCTCTGTGGAAAGAATTCTTCATTTGTAGTCTGAGGACCTAGGTTGAAATCCTAGGATTACATGTGTGATCTTGGGCAAATAACTTCACCTTAAGACTCTGGGCCTTTGTAAAATTAGGAGGTTGGATTAGATTATCTACATCCTCTTCTGTCTCTAAATTTATGATCCCAGGAAGTGGTGACTTGGTGTAACATATAGTAATATAGGTTACTCTGCATGTAACTCATTACTTTTCATTTTTTTAGGGCCTTTCTTTAGGACAGACCTCTGTCTACTTCAGTTTTCTCAACTGTAAAATGGGGATACTCCCAGGGTTGATATGAGGGTCAAACAGTATAATATTTGTACAGGATTTAGCACAGTACCTGGTGCATAGTAGGTATTCAATAAATGCTTGTTTTCTTCCTTCTTTCCTGGGGAACTTTAGTGTTCTCAGTGTCTCCTCTTGTTAATTAATATTGGGCCTCAATTTTCTCATCTATAAAATAAGGAACTTGGACTAGCAAATATCCAAGGTCTCTTCTGGATTAAAATTCTATGAATTCCATTTAGGGCATATATCCCACCAACTAAAGTGCATGGGTATAGGGACAATATATAAACTGAAAAAAAATAATCTCTTTCAGTATCTATCTGAGGTCTGAATACAATAAGCATTCGATAAATGTTTGTTGAGGCCTTACTAATGAAATGGTTAAATTATTGTGAACTAGGAAATAGGCTGTCGAGTTGTTTTGGGGACATTAACTCATCCATACCACATATCTCATATAACATATTCCATATTTAGAAGAAACCAAACTAGTAATTCAGAATTGCCACTGCTGTATATCTGAGGCTTACTGTGGGTGAATGCAGGTTGCCATGACTACTGCTATATTTTCATTTTTCTGCTTTGGGACATAAAAAAGAAGAAACTTGAATATTGCTCGTTTGAACATCGTATTGGCCTTTTCTGGTTTTATGTTTAAAGCAGAAAGGAGTGAATGTGCCATACTAATCAAGCAACTTTGCTGCTCCATAATTAGAGATTTCCTTTGCTCAAAGGACCGGATGGGTTCCTTGGGATTGAGCAGGGTGGATTGAATTCCTTTCTTGGATAGTCTCTCCTTTTGGGGATGGTGTTCTCTTCCATTCCTCTGATTCCTTTTTCTGAATTAGCATCCCTCTCATTGTCCAGATCCCTGTCTCATGTCCACTGTGGATGGATTCCAAGGTTTACCCTGAACCTTCTCTTTTCTTTCTGCATGATCTCTTGATGACCTAATCAGCTTCCATAGGTTAAATTACATGATTATTTAGATGACTCCCATTTGCAGATATCCAGTCTTACTCTCTCTCCTGAGTTCTAACCCATCAACATCAAGTGAACTTTCAAACTGGATATCCAAGACACATCTCAAACTAAGCATGTGTGTAACAGAATTCTTTTTTAAAATTAATTTATTTTTTCAGAATTAATTCTTTCTTTGTAAAGCCATACCTCTTCCAGACCTCCTTGTTACTATCATGGGAAGCACCATTCTTCTAGTCTGTCAGGTTCCTGCCACTCTGCTGTTGGGAACCTGGATATTTCATTCTCATACACTCCACATATCCACTCTATTGCCCACTCTTCTTATTTCTATCTCTGTAACATCTTGCACATGTCCCTTCCTCTTCATACTTTAGGCGTTCTTGACATCTATCTTTGAATACAACAGGAACCTTCTTTTTGGTCTCCCTGGCCTGTGTCTCCCTACTCCACATGTCTGCCCTCCTCAGTAAACTTTAGTGGCTCCCTGTGACCCCTAGACTCAAATATTAACTATCTTGGATATTTAAAACTTTTCACACCTTGTCTTTTTTTTTTTTTTTGGTGGGTCAATGAGGGTTAAGTGACTTGCCCAGGTTCACACAACTAGTAAGTGACAAGTATCTGAGGCCAGATTTGAATTCAGGTCCTCCTGAATCCAGGGCTGGTACTTTATCCACTGTGTCACCTAGCTGCCCTCCATCTCCTTTGTACCTTTCTGGGCTTCTTATACTTATTAACTTCTTCACGCTCACAGGATCCTTAACCATGCTGCCCTATTCACTCTCCTTAACTTAGGATGCTCCATTTCCCGTTTCTCTACCTTAACCTGTAATGTAATTCTTCCTCACCTCTATCTCTTGGAATTCTTGCTTTCCAAGGCCACTTTCTTCATGAAGCTTACCTTGGTTCTCCCAATCGACTAGAAACATGGTTCTCCAAACTACCTTGTATTCATTTTGTATTTCTTTTCTATATTAGTCATATGTGCATGTTGTCTCCGCCATTGGAATGTAAGCTTCTCAAGGGCAAAGATGGGCTCAATTTTGTCTTTCTGTTTCCAGTGTGTAGCAAATAGTGGATGCTTAATAAATTCCTTTTGCTTTCTTTCTTTCTTTTTTATTTATTTATTTTTTTGTGGGGCAATGAGGATTAAGTGACTTGTCCAGGGTCACACAGCTAGTACATGCCAAGTGCTTGCTTTCTTGAAGATTTATTTCTCACTTTTGAAGACAATCTCTAGAGGACTAGGGATCATGAGGTTTTTGTGTATGTACTGTAAATTTTTTCTTTGTGTTAAAGGAAAAAAAAAAACCCCAAACCAACAAATATTTTTGTCTAACTGAGCCTGAGGTTGATAATCACCATATTCAGCAAAGTTATCACACAGATACAAAGTATCTGCTGTATTTTTCTCCCCCTTCAGCTTTGCAGGAGTCCCAGTGTGGGCTAAGCCGCTCTCTAGCATAGGCTATTACTACCCTCAGGGTTTACAATGTAAGTTAAGTGGACCACTGAAGGACTTGTCAGCTTGAAATAGTTCAGCCCTTTTTTGAATTATCTGAGTACCGAAGTCTTATATTATTTGAAAAGTAGAAAAATTATTACCCTCAGTCCTGCTTGGGTAGCTACAAAAATAGCTAAAGAGATTTAAAAAAAAAAGCCCTACATATTCTGACTTTTACTTTCAGATTGATTGCCTGCCTACCTTCTCCAAGCATCCCCCTTCCCTTCTTTCTTCTTCTCTTCCTTTTCTCCTTCTTCCTTCCTTCCCTCCTTTGTTCCTTTCTTTCCTACTCTATTCCTTCCCTGGTTCATTCTTTTTCCTCTCCTTTTATTCTTCATCTTAATTCCTTTCATTTCTACCTTCCTCCCTTCTTCCTCCCTTTTCTTCTCTTCTTCTATTTCCCTCTCCATTTCTTCCTTCACCCTTCCTTACCTAGGAAAACTAATCTCCTAGCTTAACTTGAATGTTTTCCACACCTGAAATTATAGCTCTTATAACTACTCTATTATTAAACATAAGATACAATTTGTAATAACATTTCCTTCACTCTCTTTAACTTTCTAGGAAGGGAATTTCTTTCAGGCTTTAAATGCCTTTTCTTCAGAAATATTGCAGAGTATTTCTCTGAGGGGAAAAAAGTAATAAATAAACCAGTAACACATTTCTTTTCAAGATTCATTGAAAGCTGCCCTTCCTTACTGTTTGGCCACCTAGAAGAGAATCCTGTCTTCTGCTATGTATGTCTGTCCACGTGACCTTGAAGACATTGTTATTTTGCCATTAACCTGGAGTGGATTTGGGGTAGCGGTCTCTGATTCCCTAATGCCATTTGTGCAATGTTTGACACGTACAAATCCTCTTTGATAAAAGTCATTAAGCTGGCATAGAGAGTTGTGTTTTTTCAACAGCTATGTGCAGTTTGGCTATTATCTCTGATTCGTTCAGAAAATTAAGTGTAATCCTGGGCTGCTTCCTCTTTAAAGTGATGAGGCTTCCTACTTGGGAGCTGAAGGACAGGAATTTTTCCTTAGAGGAATACATGTCACTTCCTATGCTGAGAATGGACACTCCTGTACAGTTGTGGCAAGAAAAGTCCAACAACCTCTTTGTCTGCATACTGAAAAGCTTGTCCTCTGCCCTGTTCCCCAACTGGTTATTCTCAAAAGATCATTCAAAGCAGTTGTGTGTCTGGAGGCACAATGTGTGACTGCCTGGCACTTTTGTAGAATGCAATTTGGATGGTGTGGGGGGGTTTCCTTGGGATAGGATGGTAGATTTGGGATTTTGTTCCCATTATTCCATTGAACTAACTCTCTAGGCCTGACATATACTTCTGTATAGTTTTTAGGATCATAGATGAAGAGCTGGGAAGGGTTTCAGAGGTCCTCTAGTTCAACCCTCATCTTTTACAATTGAAGAAACTAAATTCAGATGACCAGGTAGCAAATATCAGAGGCAAGATCTGAACCCAGTTCTCTGACTCCTGAGCAGGTACTCCTTATGTCTTAACTTAGCAGTTTATCTTTTGTATTTCTTGGTTAGCTCTGGTCTACTGTCCACGGAGTTATATTGCAGGAGAAAATAACCTATCCGAATATGCATGTGGTATGAGGTGGTATGGGTTGGTGCTTTCTGTCTCTCTGTCTCTCTTTGTCTTCCTCTCTCTCTCTCTCTCTCTCTCTCTCTCTCTCTCTCTCTGTATTGTTCTATTGTAAGTAATTCATCCTGCTGTGATATAGAGGATTATAAAAGACTTGAATAACTAAAAATTTCTTTTCTACTCCTCAAACATCCATGGGACTTTCTAATCCTTGAAATTTTCATTATTGTCTTTCTCATGAAAATTAATATGTTTCGGGGCAGCTAGGTGGCGCAGTGGATAGAGCACCGGCCCTGGAGTCAGGAGTACCTGAGTTCAAATCCGGCCTCAGACACTTAACACTTATTAGCTGTGTGACCCTGAGCAAGTCACTTAACCCCAATTGCCTCACTAAAATAAAAACAAACAAAAAAACAAAAAAAAATTAATATGTTTCCTGGGAGGAATAACCTTTTAAACCAGTAACACTAACTAACTTTTATCAGCCAAGAATTTTTCAGGCTACATAGTTATCACTTAGCAAGTCCTTAATGGTATGGGACAAAAAACAGACAAATTTTGGTGAGAGAAAAGGAAGGAAAAGTAGAAAATAAGGAACATTGCCTGGTGTCTCTGTGGGATCCTGGTGTTGTGGGCAGAGATGCTAGTAGATACGTACTTAATAAATATTTGAATTGGACGATATTGCCATGAAAAGGAGGATTTTAAAGAGGGATAAGCAATGACAAAATGGGGGCGGGAAAGTAGGGTGTATACAAATGGATATGGTAGGAGGACTTGTCAAAGTTAGACCCTCAGTTTTATCTTTGAATGCTTTACCCCTTCACTAAATTCACTTCCTTTTAGAAACAGAGCAAATAGGCAAGTTTGCTTAGAAGTATTTTGGAATCTCAAAAGGAAACTTCTTATAATTCGTGAAATTTAATTTATTTGGAAATATAACAGACGCAGAAAGTTTTAAATAATCTTGGTTGTAAGAATAAATAGACTTTGTAGAACAGCCCAAGAGAGGGTGAATATCTTGGGAAATTAGATGAGTTTCCCTTTTCTGGGGGAGGGCATGAAATAATAATCTCACATCTCATCCTCTAATTGAACACTGTGCTCTATACTTCCATTAATATGTTACAAATCAGTTCAGTTCATTTCAACATTTATTAATCACCTGCTATGTTCAAGGTACAAAGTGCTAGAAATACAAAGACAACAGTCCTTGCCCTCAAGGAGAGTACATTCTGTTAGTGTCTGCGTATATGCATGTGGGTGGGTATTCTTGAGCACATGCAGGAGAGGGGAAGGATACAACTTGTACATAATTTAGTAAATACCAAGTATATACACAACTATGTCAAGAGGGAGAGAGCACCAACATTAGGGTGGGGGTTTGTTAAAGACAGCTAGGTGGTATAGTGAATAGAGTGTCTGGCCTGGAGTAAGGAAGACCCAAGTTCAAATCCAGCCTTAGACACTTATTAGCTGCATGACCCTGGGCAAGTCACTTAACCCTATTTGTCTCAGTTTCCTCATCTGTAAAATGAGCTATAGAAGGAAATGGCAAACCATTCCAGTATCTTTGCCAAGAAAAGCCCAAATGGGGTCACAGAGAGTCAGACGTGACTGAAACAACTGAGCAACAACATGTTGTTAAAGAAAGATCTTGGGGGCAGCTAGGTTATATAGTGGATAAAGCACCAGCCCTGGATTCAGTAGGACCTGAGTTCAAATCCAGCCTCAGACATTTAATATATACTAGCTATATGACCCTGGGCAAGTCACTTAACCCTCATTTCCCTGAAAAATGAAGAAGAAAAAAAAAGGTCACACAGTCCAGAAATGATCACATGTGTATGTGTGTGTGTGTGTATGTGTGTGTGTGTATGAGTGTGTACATGGTGGGAAATCACTTGTGCAAGCATAAGGGAACTGGAAATAAGCACTTATTAAGCACTTGCTATGAGCCAGTCACTGTGCTAAGAACTTTACAAATATCTCATTTCATCAAAAGCACGGAAATGGAATGTCCTTTAAAGATATTTGTTAGCATACCAGTTTGACTGGACTGGGGAGTGTATGAAATGAGGTGATCCCAGTTATCCTAGTATATTAGGACACAGAATGTTAAGTATTCATCTACTTCAATCTTGTCATTTGCATAAGGAAACTGAATCCTAGAGCAAAGCTTCTTAAACTTTGCAGTGGAGTAACTGAATATTCATATGGGGTCATGAGAAATTTGGCAACAGTAAAAGGTTATATATACCTATTTTATGTACCTGGGGTTGCTTAAAAATTTCTCGAGTGGGCAACTAGGTGGTGCAGTGTATAAAGCACCATCCCTGGAATTCAGGTGAATCTGAGTTAAAAAAAAACTTCAGACACTTGGCACAAACTAGCTATGTGACCCTGGGAAAGTCACTTAACCCTCATTGCTCTGGGAAAAAAATTTTTTTCTCTAGTGAAATGGGATCATGAGAGTGGAAAAAGTTTATGAAACCCTGTCCTATAGGTGAAGTAATTTATTGAAGGTTATGTGGTTAGAGAGTGATAGATCTAATTCCTTCCTTCCTTCCTTCCTTCTTTCCTTTCCTTTCCTGAATGGTTCAAGTCATGGGATCCATAGGTACAGAGTTAAAAGGAATTTTCTAAGTCATTAGGTCCATGCCCACCAACACCCCCACCCCATGGATAAATAAACTGAAGCTGAGATAAGTCAAACAAGTAGAAGAGACAGATTTGAACTCAGGGCATCTAACTCCCAAATCAGTATTCTTTTCACTTTCCACTGTGTTTTCTCCTATCCTCACATGCCAGAAGTTTTGTTTTTTCTTTCCCCCCACAGTATCTTTCTGCTTTTCATTTACAAAAAGAAGGAAGGAATCATGAGCCCATCATACATATAGATCAAAGTAGAAAACATATTTTCCCTTGTATTTCTAAAGTAAACTTATCCAAGTGTAGGTAAACTTGACTCCTTTATTTCTTCTGCCCTTGATTCCTTGTCTAGGGAGGACACTGAGCTTTTAGATGCATCCCTAACTTCATTTGAATCTCTGGCTGTTCTTTTGTATATATTTTCCGTTCAAATGATAAGTATGCAATTGTGGCTGCCTTGATTAATGTTTTACATATTTCCCCAGGCATTCATGTAGAGTTGACTAAAATATAAGTTACCCTTGGTTGCAGAGGACTTCTGATTGGCATCTAGAAACATTCACAAAATATATCCTTTGGTAAGCAGTATTCCAACCTATAATTTTCTTCCTTTTTTGCAGGGGGGTAAGAGGGGAGAGAAGGAGGCATTCTTGAGAGCCATGTCTGTTCCCGTAAATAGAAGGGTGTGGTTTGCAATCATTATGTTTTCATTTTCAGCCTTTTACGGGGCATAAGGAAAATTAAGAAATAAATCTATTCAGGTGTTTTAAGCAGGATGAACTGGAATGGAATGCAACGTCAGCGCTTTTTTCCTCTTCATCTTCTAGCAAAAATATCACCATATCCTAAATTGCCTTGGGTCAGAACACTGTTTGTTGAATAATTCAACAGCTTGAACTCATAGAATTAGAGGACTCATTAGGCTGAAGGTCAAAAGTTAAGTTAAAAACATTTCCTTATAGTCATGATGTGACTCCCAATGTTGACAGATTCGAGAAAGGCAGTGAATGCTCAAAGATGTTGGGGTTTCTATTAAATTAGAAACACAACTGTTACCTTGTCATTTACATGCCTAGTTGCTAGGAAGTGTCCTGAATTCCAATCATTTAGACCTCTCTCTGTATCTGTAAATGGATGTATTGTAGAGAATTACTACTTGGGCTTTTTTCACAAATTTTTTTAGTTGGTGGGAAAACTGACTTCCCTGTTTATTAAAAAAAAAAGTTTTCCTGGCCCTAGAACATTACGCAATGCAATCAACTGGTTTCGCATCATCTTATAAGCAAACAGAACTTTTCTTGTTCCTTTCAAGTCATCAAGTCAAAGGCCCAGGTTGGGTCCATCTTCTTCACAAAGCCTTCCCTGGTCACTCTAGTTGGAAAGGATCTCATTCTCCTTTGAACGCTCATAGGATTTTTTGTTTTATTTTGTTTCTTTTTGTGCCTCTTAACACTTATAGAACATAGACCTGAACTGTGAGAAGGGATCTTGGAACGTTCTTTAGTCCAGCGCTTTCATTTTTACAGATAAAGACTATGACCATCAGAGAGGTTCACATGAAACCTCTATCTCCTGAATTTAAATTCTTTTAAAGGCCAATAAAAGTTACAACCAGAAAAAGTTATTGGAAGTTCATATGTTAATTGGTCGACCCTTATTCTCAAACTGTCTTTGTGATCATCAAGAAAATCATCTGTATACGTTCTGATTTGACCCCTGTAACTGAAGGAGTATGATTTCTGATTCATCCAAATCCCTCACTGCTCTTAAATTAAATCTTACTTTTCCTATTTATCGCTCATTTTGATTTTTAAAACTTTATAGATCAGTACATATATTAGAAATATAAAAGAAGTATTTTCAATGCCTTCTAATTTAAAGTTGGGCTGGGGAGAAAGTAAAATGTGGAGGCAAGGGGCACAGGCAAGAGTTAATATTTTAAGTTCCCTCCAGGAAAAATTCTTTAATTTCTTCAAATAAATCTGATATCTTTTTGTTGTTTTTATGGTATTTGAAGATATATAACAAACTGAACTTTTCAGATCAAGTCTTGGCAGCCATTTTCTAAATTTCACATAGTTCCAACATTAACACAATTATGAATTGTAGACTTACTTTGATATGTTGTGATGATATGGAGGGGACCATCACTTCTCCAAGCCTATGCCAGCAGAGTGTATGTTCTTTAAAGTATGGTCTTGTGGATGAATTGCCCATCTGATATCCAGGACTAGTTTACAGAGGCTGCTTTCTACACTGGACGTGAGCTAATAAACGTTTTTGGATATGGTAGCTTTCAAAGACTCTTTTTCTACTAAGTACTAGAAAGATTGTGATTTTTCATCCCTAATTGCCCTGGTATAATCAAGGATCATTATAGTTTTGAAGTAATCTTATTTGCTTTTCAGTCTTACCTTCCTTCCTTGACTCTTGAGGCCCTTGAGGATAAACATTTTTAGTGTATGTGTGTATATCTCCCTCACAGTACCTGACATGCAGTCAGCACTCAATAAATGTTTGCTTAGTGGATGAATGATGGAATGGACAAATCCCGAAATTAGCCTTAGAAACCAGGTCTCTCTTTCCTTTTCTGGAATTTTATCCATTACAAAATCCATTCTTCTCTTGGGAAGGTGTCATGTTGGTCTTGTTATACATGTTGGTATGGTAGAGGTTATACCAAAACACATGGGTACATCTTAACAGAATTCACCACTATCTGCTTCCCATCCTTTAAGACTCACTTCTTATAATACTTCAACGAAATCGAGGACTAAGTTGTTATTTTGTCTTATGGTCCCCATCCTTCTCTCTCAGTAGCATTTGTAGAATCATAGAGGTGGGAGGGTCCTTAGATGATAACTATTCCAACACGTCCATTTTACAGCCAGGGAAACTGAGGCTCAGAGAATGAATGTAGTTTGCTGAAGGTCACATTGCTAATGAGTAGGAAAGCCAGAATCCCAGCTCGAATCTCTCCCCAAGTCCAGGGCCTGTTCCCATTATACTGGATGGCTACTCTCAAGGTGCTTGAAGACAAAGACTATGATATTTTTCATTTTTTGTTTACCCAACAATGAGTACAGTGCATTGCATATAGTAGTTGCTTAACAATTTTTTGTTGAATTTAATTTAATTTGGGGGACTTATGATGACCATCAATTGTTATACTAGAGAAGACTTGGTTAATGGAGATTTCTGATATGATGTTAAGTCTGGGGCTCTCAGACAGCCCTCTTCTTGTGTTTGTTAGAATTGCAAGCTGAATTTTGAGATTCTAAGCTGCTAGGCAGGGGTGAAATCTGTCTTCCATGTGACACTTAATACATTGGGGTAGTTTCCTCAGGCTTGTAGGTCTTTTATTTCTACTTCTTGAGGGGGAGACAACAGGTCCCTTCAAAATGCCAGACTGAATGCTTTGGGCTTGTTCCATCAGTCTGAAAGGGACAGTGCTGTGAGATCCCATGAATCTTCTGAATGTGGCTTGCTTTTTTCCTTGCTTCCTATAGGTACTTGATTTGAAGTTAGATTTATTTTATGTCTCAAACCATTCCACCGTTTTTTACCTGTGCCTGACAGTTCCTAGCTGAGCAAGACAATTGCATTCAGCCCTCTTCCAAAGTCAGTTTGCCCTCAGTTTGCAGAGCTGTTAGGTTTTTCTGTAGGAATGTGGATCATTTTCATGAAGGGGCTGTCACTGTACTTCCTTAGTATCTAAAAATAAAATAACTTAAAATTTTTTGAAATAACAAATTACAAACATTTCAATATACAAAGAAAAAGAAAAAAGAGCATTTTATATGACACCTTGAAATGCTATTATATAGTTGTTGTTGTTTTAAACAAAAGCTTTTATTAGATTTAACTAGGGGGGAACAAAATTACCTTGTTTGTGTCAACTGATTTTTTTGGGGGGGGAGGATTTCTTAGTTTTTGATGTGATATTGATAGTATTTTATTTCTTTTTCTTTTTGCATGTCTATCATTAGCTAGTCTCAATCACCCAAATCCCCTTCTAACAAATAAGTGTAGTCAGTCAAAATGTTACAGGACTAGTTAAGGGCAGCTAGGTGGTGTATTGGATAGAATACCTATCTTGGAGTGAGGAAGACCTGAGTTCAAATTTGGCCCCAGATATTTACTAGCTTTCTGATCCTGGGCAAATAATTTAACCCTGTTAGCCTCAGTTTCCTCATCTGTAAAATGAGCTGGAGAAGTATCTTTGCCAAGAAAGCCCCAAATGGGGTCATGAAGGGTCAGACATGATTAAAACTACTGAACAACAATAAATAACAACCTATCACACTAGTCTAGTGTGTAATTCCAGGGAAAGAGACCCTAAATTTTTTGTGGAGGGGAGGTTCTTTTTTATTTCATGAAATCTTGAGATCGCCTGGTTTTGGGGGTGGGAGTAGTTCTAATAGTAAACTTGTTTATTGAAAAACAGTGGGAGGGGAAGAAGGCATGGTGATGACTTTGTGTTCCTCTCCAAATTAGGAATTCCACCAAAAGAAAGGGAAAGGGGCCTGCTTCCTTGGAGATCAACCAAGTCATGTTTGGATCTCTACAAATAGGTCCCTATTTTAATGATTGGAGAATTCTGTTTTAGGGTGAACTTTCCACCAATGTGTGATGCAGAGTGGGATAAAGTTAGTTGTCAGTGTGAGGTGGGGTTTCAGAGGGGACTTGGTGACCCCAATGACCCAAAAGCAATGCATGAGCATTCCATTACTGTTGTTTTTCTTGGTAACCTTGGCCAACCCACTTTCCCTCAGTTAATGGCCTCAGCTTCCTAGTGGAGAGGAAACTGCCAAGGAAGCCGGCTGGACATTTTGGCAAAAATTAGATCAGTGGAACAGAAGCAAACATGCGAGCCCAACACAGCTGCTAGGCCGACAGATGGATAGCCTGCCCTGATCCTACCCCAGAGTTATGTCTGTCGGCAGGGTGATGCTGGGGAAGTCCATTCTGCACATGTCCATGTTAGATGCCAATTCAGCAGGGAAGTCGGAAGAAGACTTTGCACCCCTGGATTGTGAAACTCTATTCTTCAGAGCTTCAAAATACTTTCGACTTTCTCCTGTGGGCCAGTATATCATTAGAGTTTATACAGCAGTCTTATTAAGTGTCTCCTCTCATACTTCTCCTCCTCCACCCCTCCCCCATCGACTCAGTAAAATTCCAAGCCTACAGTGGTTTTAGAGGTGATCATAAAAAAATATTGTGCATATTTTAGGATTTGAAATGTAATGAAAGGAAAATTACCAATGCACCAAACTGCCATTTAATGGGAGGTGGTGATATCGATCTGGTAATGTTTCCTATGGACCTAGTTGTAATAACTGCATAATGTTACACATTTTATCAAAATAATTTAAAAGTTGGCAAATTAAGCCATTATGGAGCCTCGGAATCAAATGAGATAGATTTTAGAGGAAAGAGGATGATGAAGAAGGAAGGATGTCACATCTGTGGGACTAGATCTGATACCTCAGGATTCATTTTTGTCTTAATGACCCTCTTCTTCTCCAAGGTTGTGTTTCTTTTTAAAAAAAATTATAAGTGCTTACTTTATTCCAGGCCCTGTGCCTTATAATCATTATCTCATTTGATCTTCACAATAACCATGGGAGGTAGATCCTGTTATTTTACCCATTTTATAGATGAGGAAACCAAGTCAAGAGGCCAAGTGACTTGCCCAGGGTCACTACTGAAGGTAGGTGACCCTACCCAAGGTAAATACTGAGACCAGATTTAACTCTGGTTTTCTAGACTCCAGGCCAGTCACTCCCTCCACTGCACCCACCTAGCTGCCCAAGGTGAGATCTTCATGGTGATATAACCCTCCAAGGCAAGGTTCCAAAAGAACAATGACCAGGTTTTTTTTTTTTTATTCTTTTTAACTTGAAGTACTATTATTACTCTTTTGAGATGACTTTCAGCATCAATGCTTACATAAGATAACATGCTAAAGTTCCTTGATTTGTGGAATATGATTATGTTTATTAGAACATTTCTGGGACAATAAACTGCTTTTATGAGGGGTCCGTTATCAGCAGGTTGTAAGTTTAGTGCATAGCTCAACACATTGGCTTTTATAGCCTGTAATGAAATGTCTGCTGTTACCAAAAATTTAATGAAAATTATTATGGTATTTCAGCTTCCTTATTAAAAATCAGGTCTTGGTATTTCAGAAACTTTCATTATTACTTTAATCAGTTTATGCTCCCATTACCCTTCTAGGGTGCTCAACTTCTCGATTTGCAAGTTTTCTTCAATGTTCTTTCTTTAATGTTTTCTCCATATGCATAATCGAGAGCATATTTGATGAGGAGTAATCGAGCATAATAAAAGGAGAAGATTTTCTCCCTGCTTTTTTGAAAATAAGAAGCCAATCCATTTTCATTACCAGAATTAAACAGTAAAACCTTATTTCAGGCCCCTCTAATTCAGAATTTCTACTCATTTGAACAAGGGTTACTAAAGTTCAGCCTTGCATTATCTGCAGAAAGGGAGTTTGCTAAGCAATTTACTAATATAAACAAGATTATAGAGGGAATGTTGAAATCCTTTAAGGGAGCCAACTCTGAATACTTTGGAGGCATCATGTATATACAAACAATCCGAGTGCTTATCACAAACCACTCTCCAGTCAAGGAGGTTCACCTAAGCAGCTTTCTATGCAACACTTTAGTAGTTTTATTTGAGTAAGTATATGTACCAGAAAGGAATAAATCAACTGTTTTTCTTTAAAGTATTTGAGATCATAGACTGATGACTTTCCTTAGAGGTATCAATTTTTCATAATATTTCTTTCTGCTTTCATTCATTTTGATTCAATGAACAATTTACTTTCTGCTTTGTTTAAAGGACTTGCCTAGTTTCTGAGGAGGTACAAAGCACAAATAAGAAATGATGCCTGCCTTCATGGAGCATTCAGCCTAATTTGAAATTCTGGGAGTCAGGTTAAGAGCAGTATTACTTTAATGCTAATAATAATGACTGTTTGACCATATTCTTCCAATCTAAAAAGGGCAAACACAACTCAAAATAATTCCTAGCCTATGCACATGAATATATCCTCGTTCTTGTCCATTCTTAGTTATATGATCATTTGGGGCTAGTATTTGGGTTGTACTAGAGCGATGAATTATGAGAGTAGTTTTTAAAAAGCAGTTCAGAACAGTTAGAATCCCTTAGAGCCACATGAAGCAACTGCTACTCTGTCAGTGGGAATTGTTAGGGACACATTTTTCAAAACAAGGACTCAGTTTATAGACTCACATTATGTGGCCCCACAATTAGCCCCTTATGTTAGACTTATCCTTTCGATACGAGTAAACACGGCAATAATAATCATTTAGGGTTTCTCTCTGTGGTATGCACCAAGACCTCCTTAGAGACCTTATTTGTTTGGTTTGGAGCCTCCAAACTCTCTGCACAGGAAAAGAAAGCATCTTATACACCATAAATAGGCCCAGAGCTTACTGAATGCTCAGCATCACTATGCATATGAAAGGGTCTCTGATAGTGCCTCCTCCAATTCTGAATATGTGGTAATAGCTCACCTTTATGAAGTACTTTACAAGATGCCTTCTGAGCAACAAACCCACATGTAAGTAGTTCAAATACCATGATCTCCATCTTACATATACCTCTATCATTTTATTCAGTTTCATATGGTAAGCTCTTGGGAGGCAGTCTAATTGCCTTCATAGGAACATAAATAGTTAAGCTTTTACTAATGTTATATATATTTACTCCCTGCTTTTAAAGCAAATGCATATGGGAAAATTTGACAGTCATTTCAAGAGGGAGAGAGAATCAATAATAGGGTAGGGGGCTAGGTGGCACACTGGAGAGAGTCCCTTGAATGTAGTCAGGAAGATCTGAGTTCGTATCTAACCTCAGAAATTTAGTAGCTGTGTGACACTAGGCAAATCATTTATCCCTATTTGCCTCAGTTTCCTCATCTGTAAAATGAGCTGGAGAAAGAAATGGAAAACCACTCCAGTATCTTTGCCAAGAAAACCTCAAACAGGGTCATGAAGAGTCAGGCATGACTGAAATGTTACAACCTTTCAAAAATAGTTATTTCCATCACAAAAGGATTCAGAGTGAGATGGGGCTGTTTAGCCTGGACTAAAAAAAGACTTAGGGGCAGTATATTAGCTGTCTTCATTTGGAGGAAGAAGGATGAGATTTGTTCTACTTGGTAGACTTAGAAGAAGATGTGGAAGGTTCAGAGAGGTAAACTCTGGTTAAGTGTATGGGGAAAAAATCCTAAAAGCTAGAGGAAGTAAATGGGCTGCCTCAGGATGTGGTGGGCTCCCTCTCAATAGAGGCCTTCCAACAAAGATGGAGGAAAACTTGTTAAGTAGATTACAGAGGGAGCTCTTGTTCAGAAATAGATTGCACTGGAGGTCTGTCCTGACTCTGAAATTCTGTGATTCTGTTGTTCTGATTTGGATCATTGGAAGTAGAAAATTCCTCCATATATGACAGTTTTAAGACATTGATTTTCATGTGATTTTTTCAGGAAGATACCTGTTGGATAAGGGAACGAATGTAAAATAAGACAGGTGCATGAATGTGGAGTCTTGATGATACTGATTTCCCAGCCTGAACTTGTATCAGCCTATTTCTTATCCACACAGTTTTTCGGTACTAATTCTAAATTCTCAACACGTTTCTTCATCTGTAAAATGGAACAAGAACAGAGACTCCAATTTTTTGTGTAATGGACTTTTTTTTGGGTGTGATGGTTAAAAAATCTAACTGCGATGTCTAAAAATCTAATGCTTAAATTAGAAATGTATAACACCAATCTTTGTGCATTAAGTATTTATTAAAGTATATTAGGGGTTAGTAAAGAGAACATGTGGAGAAAGAAATAAAAGACCCTCGGTCCCTGCACCTGCAGTCATTCCTCTCGCCACCTCCAACAGAAAAAGGGATCTCCCATTCTCTTGAGTGAAAGCCCCTGTGGGCCCACCCAGGCGTGGTCCCTACACACAGTTCCAACCTAATTGGCTGGTAGTAGTGATTGACATGACTTACAGGCATTTCTATGAAGAGATATAACTGTTTGAATGCTAATCACATGCTTTTTCCTCAGGGTGGCACGCTGATTCTCACACTCCCCCCTGTGCTTCATGTGAAGAAACATTGTTTCTTCACATGAAGCAATAACATTACAGATACTTATGACTAACAAAGGAAAGGGAATGAAAAGAGAAAAAAAGAAATTGAGTGATGCATTAACAAAAGCTAAAGGGGGGCACTCCCCTTTTAGCAGGTGGACATTACAAACAGAGAAAAACTAAAGGGAGACATTATAAACAGTATATGCAATGGGGAAAAGGAAAACAGGAAAATGTCCCTTTAAGTCTTTGGAAGTCTTTCTCAGATGATTCTTGGGATGTCCTCTGTGTGTAGTTGTAGAATGGAAGTCTTTCAAGTGTTTGAGATACTAGTAATCATCTGGGAAATTTTCCTACAAAATTGAGCTTAACACAACTTTAAATAGCTTTGCCAATAATCAAATCAAACAGTGAGAGTTCTCAAAAATATGTCTAAGGAGATTCATAATCTTTTAGAGATTTTACAATTATTGTCCAGTTGTTATGCATGAAACATATAATAAAAACAAAAATTGAAATATTCTCTAAAACTTAATATTACTACACTCTCCCATGTGGAGAATAAATCGAGAAGACAATTGTGATATTAATTTATAAAATAATTTTTATCTTTGTTTCATCACTTTTTGCATCATCTGCCTAATTATCCTCATGCTATTATGAGAAATTAAAGGATCTAATATAATTGGTAGCAGATGTCAAGGCCAAATCCAACATTGTATTTATCATGACACCTGAGATAATTATGGGGGTTACCATAAAAGAACAGAGAGGAAACTGAGTAAGGCTTAATCAGATGCCTAGGATTGAGATTTCCATGACATCAGGCATATAGAAGGGGGAATTGAAGTTAGGTGTGCATTGAGATGGCATAATCTGGCCACCTGGTGACACGTGTGGGGAAAATTACACCAAAAGAATCCAACCTCAACTCTTGCCAATAGCTGTTTTCTAGGCCTTTCCCAAGGCAGTGTAGTACCTGGACTTCATGCATGTCTCCCTTTTTGTGACAATTCACTGCCTGCTCTTGTATGTATTCTTCTGGCTGGCTTGCCAACTATGATGGTTAAAAAATCTAACTGTGATGTCTAAAAATCTAATGAGTGTAGGGGCAACTAGGTGTCACAGTGTAGGGGTAGCTAGGTGGCACAGTGGATAAAGTACCGGCCCTGTATTCAGGAGTACTTGAGTTCAAATCTGGCCTCAGACACTTGACACTTACTAGCTGTGTGACCTTGGGCAAGTCACTTAACCCTCATTGCCTTACAAAAAAAAATCTAAAGAGTGGTTGCCTTAACTTAGAAACCTATAGCACCAATCTTTGGGCATTAAGTATTTATTAATGTGTATTAGGGGTTTGTAAAGAGAACATGTGGAGAAAGAAATAAAAGACCCCTGTACCTCCCTGTACCTGCAGCCACTCCTCTCACCACCTCTAGCGGAAAAAGGGATCCCCCATTCTCTCATGTGGAAGCCCCCTGTGGGCCCTCCTAGGTGTGGTCCCTACACACACAGCTCCAAGCTAATTGGCTGGTAGTAGTGATTGGCATGACTTACAGGCATTTCTATGAAGAGATGTAACTGTTTGGATGCTAATCACATGCTTTTTCCTCAGGGTGGCACTCTAATTCTCACATTGGCAATATTGTAAAGCCTACTGACCCCTAAGAATAATATTTTAAATGCTTAAAATAAAACACATAGGATTACAAAAGAAACCAGTTATACCAAAAGAAAAATCGATATAGTTTAAAAATCCCATAAGTTCATGGACCATTTCTGGACTAGAGCACAGCAGGCACTAGAATCCTAAGAGATTCAAGAATACGTCATATCTCTGAATTATTACCAGTTTTCAAAGTTTGGGCAAGAAAAGGCTGTATAAATTGCTGTTGGGGAACTTGAACAATCTGTGTTAGTTAGCAGTGCAATTCTCTGCTTAAATATACAGGGGCAAAATTCTGAAATTACATATATTTTTGCTAAGAATTTTGTTTTTTACAAAGGTTGTACCCTAGTGAACCAAGTGTTTTATTTCTGTTAATCAGATGTAAGTAATCCAGTCGTTTTGTAATGCTTTGGTGACGGAATAGAACAGATTCCTGATATTGCTATGCCTGCAATATTTTGTAAAAGATCATTTTCTGTTGGCTCTGTAGGCTCTCCAGATGTGTTTCAAGGAGTTTTCTTTTATTTCTTTGGGGGATTGCCCCCTGGTGGAAAAGTGAAGTAAAAAAAAAAAACATGATTTTTTTTCCTATTAGAGGAGTAGAAACATGTCCTCTGCTTTGTGTACATTCATGCATGCACACATGAAAATTTGTGTGGACACACAGATAGATAGGTATTTGTGCCCTTTGAAAATAGTTGTCCACCTGACTCACAAGGTTGTTGACTTAATGTTTATAAAAGCATTTTGTAAATGTTAATATAGTATTATAGGGGACATATTTAATATGGAGAGAGTTAATTGGGTGACTCATGGTACCACACTATATACATGCAAAATACAATTACAGGTATGCTCGACAATCAATTATCAAAATTTATTAAGTTCTTATTATGTGCTAGTCATTATGCTAGGTACTTATGATACAAATACAGGAAATTAAACAATTCCTACTTCCATGACAATAATAGCTGAGAATTATAGTCTGATTTATTATTTCAAAGCATATTTTACGTACACAGGTCTGTGAGGTAGTTTGTTGAAAGTATTAGCAACCTGCTCTTTTTGCAGAGAAAGAGAAAAAAGCTCAACCAGGGTCATGCAATTAATATATGATAGAGCCAGGATTTAAACCTAGGTTTTCTGTCAGTAAATTCCATCTTCATTCCCTTATACTTACTGCTACTGTTATTCAGGGGCATCTCTTGAATCTGTACCCTGCTTTCTTTCCTTTTTGCTTCCAACCCAGTACAGTGTCCGATTGTCACCTGTCTGGACAACTGTATAATTCTCCCAGCTAGTCTTGTGAATTTCAGTCTCAAAATCTTTCTTAACTCTGCCAGATCAGTTTAACTTTATGCATAGCTCTTATATTGTTGTTTAAGGTACTTTGCTGGACTTTTCCTTTTGAACACAAAACAGAATCTAAACTCTGTAGGCTGATATTCAAGGCTTTTCCCTCACCTTGGCACTTCCCTTCTTTTCTAGCCTTCTTTCTTTCATATTACTCCCCTCCGTGTGAATTTTACATTAGCCCTACTGGTCTACTTCTCATGTCTTATACACATCTAGCACTTTTCCATTGTAGTGTCTCTTCTGTGCCTAAAATGTTCTTTCACAGGTCCCACCCATCCTTCAAAAAGGGCCAGGCCAAATTCTTTCATTATTCACCTTCCCTCCTCTTAAAAAATTCCCTTTCCTTCCTCTAGCCTTGTATTTTTTAACTCTTTCTATTTTATCTCCTTTTCTGTACTAATTATGCTACAATTATATGGCATTGCATACATGTCTTTTCTCCCTTGCTAGGTATGAATCGGATTCATGAGGTCAAAGATCATATCTTAATTATCTTAATATCTTTCAGCACTTAGAACAATGCTTTACACATAGTAGGTGCTTAATAGTTATTCTATTTCTTTTACAGATATGGACATACCAGTTTATCCACTAAGTGTATGATTTTACCTACTGTGTGCTACTTTGATAATTCACTCTTAGGTCCTTTTAGATTACCTGCTTTTGAGAAACAGAGTCAAAGAAATATGGTTGCTAAATAACTTGAGACTTTCAGGAACTTAGGTGTCAGTTCTTTAAAAATTCTCATCAGCAAATATAGCAACTAATTTTAAAACAAAACAGAAAAAAACCTACTAATATTTCTTGATCTTCTAGGAAAAAATGAGGTCATCCCTGGGAGATGTGTCTAGTGCATTCTTCTAGTCACAATATAGTTTAAGTTATGCAGAAAATTGTATACTCTAGGCACTTATGAAGTATTCATTTTCATACATAACCAAATATAAGCAACTGTCAGAATAAATTGGGCAAATGATTTGCAATTCCACTTCTTAGCTTTGAATTCTGTTTGCTTCTAAGATAATTTGCAAAATCCTGTGATTTGCAATGGATCTCTCTGTCATTAGTGCCAATTAGTGAAGTTTTGCCCTTAAAAACCATGGAGATGAGAGCAAGGGAAGTTCCACAGGAGAGCGGAATGCCTCCAGAGACTATCTATCTGGAGTATGATAAATACAGCATTTTAAATATTGTTGATATAAGTGTGTCCTGTTTATCCCTGTGTGTTTGCATTGTTGTTGGTTTCCCATTCTTTTCTATCTGGTGAGGTTGCATACTAAGGATGGTAGGAAAATGTGTGCAGACTAGGCTATGAAAGTATTCCTTCTTAGATGTGAAGTGTTAATGCAAAATAAATAGATTCTTATATAATCTGTTGTGAAAACAGTTTCTGTGCAGGGGTATTGACCAGTTTAATATCACATTGCTTTCTCTGCTCTGCCTACTGTCTGAGACTTTGGAAGCCCTTTATAAATATAGAAGACTCCCTGGATGAGTGGATGCTGGTGTGTGATTTTTTAAATATCTATAGTACTGCTAGCAGCCCTTTATAAGTCTGACTGCTCCTTGGGGTGAGTGCTGCCCTGGCCATAGTCACAGTGCCTTCCTTTACTGAAGGCACTGCAGCCTACAGGCACCTCAAAATGGTGACATACCCATTTTGTTAAAAGAAATGTTACGGTTGTGGCCGTAGTGGATAAAGCACCGGCCCTGGATTCAGGAGGACCTCAGTTCAAATCCAGCCTCAGACACTTGACACTTACTAGCTGTGTGACCTTGGGCAAGTCACTTAACCCTCATTTCCCTGCCCCCCAAAAATGTTAGCAGGTGGCCTTGGTGGGAGATAATCAGAAAGTATAAGGTGGTAATGGCCTATTATCACCTGGTTTGATCTTCTTCCCAGATATAAACAGGACTTGGAAGAATAATGACTAAAAGAGAGTATTGGCCTCTGGCCAAAGCACCCTATGTTGAAAGCAAATCCTTTGAGACTTTTCTTTTCTTTGAGATCCCTAGAATTATTCACACTCAGGTTGGGAATGATATTCTCTGTAAAACTCCTTGATTTCATGTCTTATTGCTATTGAAACCCAGCCACTTGTACAATATGATATAGAAATGAACAGAGTATAGAAACACCATAGATTAAGATAAACATTGAATACCTTTTTGAATCCAGGTGGTAATTTTTCAGGTGGCATACATATAGAAGGGATAGCTGATACATTGGACAATAGTATAAGGTGCCAAGAAAATCTCGACAGCAGGCGAGACTGTTGGATTGATTCTAATAAGATAAAATTCAATGTAAATTTTTTACTTTGGGGTTCAAATAGTCAGCTTCATAAATATAAGATGCTAGAGCAGGAATGGCCAGGTAGCAGGTTCATCTGATAAAAGAGCTGGAATTTCTAATGGACTACAAGCCCAATACAAATCTGTGTTGTGTTATGACAACCAAAAAAGCTAAAAGAAAGAGCAGTTTGGGATTCAGGAGTAGGGAGGTCATGATCCTGTTCTATTCTGCCTTGCCCACAACATTTATGGAGTATTGTGTTCAGTTATGGGTGTCATATTTTAGGAATAATATTTATAAAGAAGTATATTTCCCAATATTTTAAATTAGGACCTGTTCTATTGTATTATTCATAATGGGAATACCAAGGAAGTAATTTTCTATATCATAATCCTCTCTTTCTTCAGTCATTTTTTTCTTTCTTTTTTCCAGTCATTTTTGAAGTAGAATTGTACATGAGAAAAGTAACCTCTCTTTCCTTCCAAATATTAACCCCAAACTCAACAATATATACCTTTTCATAGGTGACCTATAACATAGAAGGAGATAGAACTCCAGTGGTTTTTGTTTGGCATTCAGTAATCAGAAGGACAGGTTGGATAGCTAGCTAGCTACATAGATAGATGGGATGGGAGTCTACTGAATTGAAGGAAAGAATTTTCCCCTCTGTTTTCTGGAGTGAGGAAAAATGGACCCTGTCATTTTATTCTCATGACAATTGTTTGATTCATAACCTTATTAGGAATCAAGAGTCTATGTGGTCCTAGGGTCTTGAGATTCACATTACTTTTCTCCTCACGTTTTAGGGGAATTGAGGCCTAACTTGCCTTTTCAAATTTATATTGCAAAGAATAGAGTGTTAAAACAAGATTATGCTTTTTCCACAGTTACAAAAAAACTGCTCATGTTCTCCCAGAATTATGATGTCAGTGTAGGATCTGAAAATATATAGATTTACTCCATCTGGGTTCAGGAGTTTCAGGTATTTCCTTATGGGAGAGATGAAAAGCAATTTGGCTCTCTTTTCCAGATCTGGACCAGAAATGGTCCTAAAACTAATTGCTTCTTAGGTGACTCTCTGTTGAACCATGGGAACTTGACCCAGAGTATTATATAGAGGAAAGATCTGCATTCATGGTTCTTTGTAGCTTCATTCTTGTTCTGGTAAATAACCAACTTTCAGAGTTTTTTGGTGGTGGGGAAGACATCAAGGAAATATACAAATATAACTAAGTGCCTAAGGGAGAAGCAAATCAAGGAACAAGTATCCAGGGTTCCATATTTTTCATTTTGTCTTTCTCCCTCCCATCCTTCCTCTCAACCTTTGATGTGGATCTCATCTCTGCCAACCCCATGACTCCCATCCCTCCCCGACCTTGCCCTCAACAAACCCACAGTGTCTTCCAATGGCTATATGCAGGCAATCTGGAGCAGTAAACGTTCTTGTGATAACTCAAGGGGAGGGTAGCATGGTGCTGAAAGAAACAGAAACAGAAAAGATCCTAGAGAAAGAAATAGGAGAAAAGTGGATGCTAGCCTGAGGAATTTAAGAAATTGATATCCCTGGAGATCTAAGCAGCATTTTATTCCCAAAGAAAGTAATTTGGAGAGTGGCAAGGTCTACCTTTACTCTGAGTATGTGTCTAGAGGGTTCCTTGAAGTAGAGAATAGCCCATTTCATATCCTCAGAACTGCTTCTTTCTTTGCATGCCACTGCTTCTCAGGAAGACTACTTACTGTTTGAGGAAAAGGGAGAAGGGCACTATGTAAAAGAATTGAGGACCGTGATATCATCTCTTCTATATCCCTTCCCATGACTTCTGAATACTTAGGAAGTGATGAAATGAGTTTTGAATACAGCCCCTGCTTCTTTATCTTTGTGGTCTTCAGTTTCCTCCTGATCTACTAAATGATGGGCATAGATTTGATGAACTTTAAGCAAGGGTGATGGTCCTTCCAGCTATGATTCTATGTGACTGTAACCCAAAATTGCCACTAATTATTTGTGTGACCTTTGGCAAGACACAACCTCTTGGGACCTCATTTTCTTCTTTGGTCTGGTAAAAATTGAAATAGATGACTCATGTGGTCCTTTAGAATATCACCATTTGATGATACTAATTGCTTATGGATTTATAATAGATAGCAGGGCCATACCTCTCATTTAGGTGGAAATAGAACTGTGGGCCTCCCTGCACAAATGGATGGGAAGCAGGCTGTGGGAAATATAGGAGGTAGGGGGATCTTGGAGGAGGTTATTGCAGAAGTAGGAGGAGACTGAACAAAGGTTATAGAAGTGAGGATGGAAAACAAGAAATGCAGACAATATTCCAAATGGATATAATGGATTTAGCATCTTTATGTCTTAGTTTTCTTGTCTGGGGATTAGTAATGCTCATTAGCTGCTCTGATGAGAATATTTAGGGAAAAATGTTGTTGGCAGGAAAATGTTATTTAGCACTTCTTTCTGTTAAGAAAAAAACGACAGCTCATATGAATATAGTTCTCTATAATAATAACAGCACTGTGAGGAAGGTAACAAAGATATATTTGTGTTTCACAGATGAGGAACCAGGTTCAGAGAACCTGTCATATGGCTAGTAAAAGGAAGAGCTGGGACCTACAAACTCAGGGCTTTTGGTTTGAAGCTCAGGGCTCTTACTCCGAAACAAAGCTACCATCCAATCATAATACTAGTTTGTATCCATTCCTGTGAGAAGATTCAACATAAAGAAGCCCCCTCTACCAATATGGATCAATGACTGTCTGTCCTCATTTTACAGATAATTCAACCTAAGCCTGGTGAGGTTGAATGACCTTTCCTCAAGTCACACAGGTTATACATGGCCAGAGTTGGTATTTGAACTGAGGTTCTAAGGTTTCAGCACTCTTTTCATTGTACTGCCAAGACTTGAAACAAGAGCAGCTAGGTGGCAGAGTGAATAGAGTGCCAGGCTGGGAGTCAGGAAGTCTCACCTTCCTAAGTTCAAATTTGGCCTCCAACACTTACTAGTTGTGTGACCCTAGATAATTCACTTAACCCCCTTTACCTCAGTTTTCTCATATGTAAAAATGAGCTGGAGAAGGAAATGACAAACCACTTGAGTTCCTTTGCCAAGAAAACCCCATATGGGTCATGAAGAGTCAGACATGACTGAAATGACTGAATAACAACAACACAACTGCAAATAACTGAACAGCAAACAACAACAACAACATAGCACTTGAAACTAATTTTTTTTCTGAATTCCACACATTGGCTTTCTATCTACCATAAAGCATTACCTTGCAGCAATTTCAAAGGCAAAAAGTACTAGTGACAGCAAAACCACCACTCTGATCACCTTATATTTTCATATATCTGCTACTTGAATAGCTGGTGAAATCATGGATCCTTGACTAGATTCCAACTCTTTAGACTGTACCTGAGTCTCTTCTGTTCCTCTATGGGATCCAGTTTGACTGGCATATAGCCCCAGCTTCTAGGATGCATGTATGCCAATGCTTAAAAGCCTGGGTAACAGACCATTGATTGCCCCTCTCCTCCAGCCAGTTTCTGTGGTATAGTTGGGAATTAAATTTCCTAGGTCCCTGCTCCTCATATTTTTATTCCTTATAAGGCACCTCAAAAGGCATCAAACATCCTACCCACAACATTCCTAAATATAATAGGAAATATTCAACTCAATAAATAAAAATACAATGAAATAGATAATGTTTATGTGTAGATTTCTATGTCAACATGTGGCTGGCAGGGATTCTTAGGTTATGGTTTAATGGCTCCATTTTTATTTGAGTTTGACACCATTGGTTTTGACTCTCCTACTTCCCTACCCCATAGGCCACTATAGCCATTTTTTTCTTCTAAAATCCCCAAGTGGCTTGAGGCCTGAAATCAGAGTACACAACTTGTTTCATGTCACTAAAGTACTCACCTCTCTGTAGATCTGAGGACAGTGGGGCGGGGGTCGTGGCCCTAGACTGTTCTCTGGCATCTGTCACACTCCCATGACTGCTAGCCCTGTGTGGAAGTGTTGCTCTCTGGGAGTAGCTTCGTCCCCTTTTCCCTAAACTCTGATTTGTAATTGTAGTATTGACTCTGGTCCTGGTGGGCTCATAGGGCATTGGAAGAGTTTAGTTAATTGTGTATTTTATCTTCATTAAGGGGAAAATAAGTCCTGTATTTACTTTTTTTTTTTGGTGACACTGCTCTGCACATTGACTTAGGGGCCTTCAGTTCTTTGATGGGTATATCAGTAAGGATATCTTAAAGGTGAAGCAGTCAGATTTTTCTACCCGACTACTGTCTTGGAGAATGGAAATCTTTCATTATCATCATGGATGAGATGGCAGTCTACTAAGCCCACTTCTATTAGTCTTCTCTCTCAGTAACACCTCCTTGATCTGCTCCTCATTAGTTTCAGCAGTTTGGGATTCAGAGACATTTTAGTAAGCAATTGAGTGAATTCACAAGCAGCAAAAAGAAACCTGGGTTTCTTTTGCAATCTCTTAACAGCTAATGATATCACCTTGACTTGAACAGACTTTTTGATCTCCTCTTCTGGTCTAGAACTACTGAATGATAGGACTCCCTCTCTCTTACCCTCTGGGTTTGACTACCTGCCCCTTCAAGCTGCCTGTTCACAGTCCTTAAAGTGCCATTTCAAGGTTGTGCCCTACTGAGATAGTGGAGAATTGGGAAAATGGAAGAGTCCTTTCAAATGGTGATCATTGAAGTGCCTGTCACAAGGCAAAATCAGCACGTAATGAAAACCATCTGTGTCAGGGTGGTATAGCAGGTGGAGGGCACCCCAGGAAGCAAATCCAAGATGAGATGGGCACTTAATTGGCAGCTGTTGCTGTAGTTATCTTTCTGTGTCATTTTTGGTTAGGGAAACACTCTTGGTGACCTTTGACTTCTCCATCATCTTTGAGCTAATTAAGGCAGCTAGGTGGTGCAGTGGATAGAGCACTGGCCTGAAGTTGGGAGGACCTGGGTTCAAATCTCACCTGAGATACTTACTAGCTGTGTGACCCTGGGCAAGTCACTTAACCCCAAATGCCTTAAACATCCAGGGCCATCTCCAGTCATCCTGATAACATGTCTTGCCACTGGACCCAGATGGCTCTAGAAGAGAAAGTGAGGTTTGTGACCTTGCATAGCCCTCTCTCACTTAAATCTAATTCAGTGCAAGTCTTAACATCACAACTCTATGAAAATGAAGGACAAACAACAACAAAAAGCCTTCATAGGTCTTTTAGGGTCGTGATAGTGAAGGTAATCAGGAGTGTGAATAGAACTAGAACTGAAAGATCATTCAGTTATTAATTGAGATAAGATGTAAAAAATGTTCTGCAAGCCAAAGCTATATAAATGCTTGTTATTATTATTAATAGCGATAATAATAAATAAATAAGCATTTATTAAGTGCTTACTTTGTGCCAGGCACTATTGTTGTTGTTGTTTGTCCGTTGTTCTCAAAGAAGACTGTGACAGATGTTATGACTTGCAATGAACTGGATTTAAGTGAGTAATGGCTATACAAAGTCACTAATCTTACTCTCTCCTCCAGAACCATCTGGGTCCAGTTGCAAGATACATTATCTTGAGATGGCACCAGATATTTAAAGCAATTGGGGTTAAGTGACTTCCCCAAGGTCACACAGCTAGTGTCTGAGGTGAGATTTGAGCTCAGGTCCTCCCAACTTCAGGGCTAGTGCTCTAATCACTCTGCCACCTAGCTGCCCCTCCTCCCCCAGGCACGATGTTAAGTGCTGGGGATGCAAAGAAAGGTAAAAACAGCCCCTGACCTCAGCGAGCTTACATTCTAATAAAGTTACTGGTGGGGCTGGACCTTCCTTTTAGAAGAGGACCAATGACATCATGGGTGTCACTTGTGCAATCAGAGAGCAAATGGAAAGGTCGAGAGACTTTTATGAGTACAAGATTGGAGAAGGCCATGCTCTTCCACTCTAGGATGGAAAGATAAGGAATATATTCTACTATTTAGCAATTTGGGGACTTCTCAACATTTATATATGAGGATGTGTGCTGGAAACTATGTAGACCGAAGTTCCCCATTAAGATAAAAAGGGTTTTGATGAGTCCTAAACTGTGTTTTTTTCACATTGGCTGGAATCATATCCAAGATATTTCATCCAAGTGAGAACTAGATCAAATCAGTAATTCAAGTATTTATTAAGTACCTACTACGTTCCAGTCATCATGCCAGATACTGAGCATAGAAATATGGAGCATTTATCAATCCCTACTCACAGTTAGCTTAGAATCGAATGAAAGAGACAAGTACATGTAATTATACACACATACTGCATAAATGTAATAAGTTAATTTGGATGGTAGGGCACTAACAGTCCATGAAGGAAAAGCTTCATTCAAAGATGTACCTGAGCTGCATCTTAAAGGAAGATAGGATCTCTCTAAGCAGAGGTAAGGAGCCAGAGAATTTCAGACATGGGGGCTGGCCAGTGAAAAGTAATAGAGATGGGAGATGAAGTTCTATGTGTGAGGATGAGAGGGAAAGCCAGTTTAGGAGTGTGGGAGGAAGGGGCAGCTAGGTGCCACAGTGGGTAGAGCACCAGCCCTGGAGTCAGGAGAACCTGAGTTCAAATCCAGCCTCAGACACTTGATACTTCCTAGCTGTGTGACCCTGGGCAAGTCACTTAACCTGAATTGCCTCCCCCCATCCAAAATAAAAAGGCATGTGGGAGGGAGAATAATGTTCAGTTAGACTGGAAAGATAGGATGGGGCTAAGTTGTTTCAGGCTTTAAAGACTAATCAGAAGGTGTACATTTTATCCTAGGGAAAGAGGAAGCTATATACTTTTAAAAGTTGTGGATATTTTAAAGATTCTTTTCCTATTAACACATGAAAATAGAAGTCGTGCAGACACAAAGTGACAGCAGTTTGTATCTAAACCAGCAGTTAATGTCTTAAGCAAATTCACATTTGGTTGTTTCTTCCACTTCTTATAAAAATTGATGCTTCCTGCTGACGAGGTCATGTGGCACAGTGGACATAGGTTCAAATCTTGGCTCTGCTGCTATTATCTATGCAAATTTAAATGGGTGGCAACTTCTTTGGGATTAATTTTAGTTTATTTTCTATATATGGAGCTGGACTACATACGTCTTTTCCAGCTCTAAGTTTTTAGTCCTATGACTGAAGACTCATGTTTTAAAGGGAGAAGAAACTACCTAAAACATGTACTTGGACTTCATGAATCAGTTGAATGTGAATGGCGAGGGTGACAAGTTTTCAAAAACTAGTCTGTTTTTCCCCATTTTGTCACACAATTGAACAATCATCCCTTTCTACCCTTGGTAAGGACAAGTTGTTATCCATGAATACAGTATCATTTTTGCCCAAATGGCTAGACTCTAGAATGAAAGTACATTGGACTATGCTGACAAAGCTTTTGTAAACAGAGGGATGAAACAGAGATTACTGAGCAGAAATAATCAATGTTACAGACTGATAAGTGGCCAGATTGTCCTTTTCACAAAACTCATGAGTACTCCTACTACCTGACAAGGCATTTGAGGAGGGGCCTCAAGTGACTGTTGGATTATCTGTGAAACAACTGTCAATGTGCAGGACAGTGGGATGTTTTTGTCCAAGTGAGTCCCTTCAGCCATATTTGAAATGATTTCATTTATCTTTTGACAGAAGAATACTATCTCTATTTTTATTCTTGCACATCTAGTATATTTGCATCCTAAGAGGAAGTATTGTTTTTTAGTTAAGTTTTGGGTTTTTTTTGCCAAACTAATATCAGAACAATATTGGGTTCCATTTGTGTGTTGGGTTTTGTTTCTTGAAGGGAGTTGGTGTAATTTTTTAGCTGTTTTTTTTCTGCTTTCTCTCCTTTCTACCTTTCTGCCTTGCAGGATAAGGGAGCCTAGGAATGAGCAGGAAGAGAACCCATAGTTAAAGGGTTTCTCTCAATATCCATTGCTCATTCTCCTCACTGGAAGGGGGAATATTGTCAAAGGCATCTTATTCCCTGCCAGTCTGACTTTTTTCCTCTATTTAGTCCAAGTGTGCCTTACTGTGAATATTGACCCACAGCTTAATATCTGAGAAAATGAGGCTGAATTCAAAACTCCCCTTTGCTTAGGCATCGAAGATAACACAGCTGATGCTCTCCCATGCTAGCTGTTGATTTATTACAAAGATTCACCATTTGCTGCATATGTAATGGGCAGTTCTTGGTTGAAGAATATTTTATTGATTTCTGTCCAGGTAGTAATTACTTATGAGAGGATCAGTCCAGGACTTTGAATAATTCTAAACTTCATGTTTTTAAAATCTCAGTAACCTCAAATAATCTTGGTTTCTACAATCCTGGAATAGGATTGGGTGGGGACATGTGATTTCATTACTATAGGAAATATTGATGTGAGGACATTCCCTTTACTAGAGAATTGTCTGGACCACTAGAGTTTAAATGAATTGCTCAGGGTTCCACAGCCTGGCAGTATCAGAGGGGAGTCTTGAACCCCAGTCCACCTTCTGACTTCAAGGCCAACTGTCTATTCACTCCTGAATAGCACCTCACATTCATAGAAAGAGGCATGAGAAAACCTTTGGTTGTACAGGTGGAGGCATTTCATCTATTCACTCACTCAGTTTTTTCACCCCAATATATTTATTGAGTGCAGTGGATTATGCTGTAAAAATGGAGTCATTAGCAATATCTTAATGATTATTGCTTGGTATTGAAAATTTCCTATTTCTATTGGGTTAGTACTTCACCAAGGACCAAATTATAGGCATTTTGTTCAAATGAAAGGGTGTGGAAGAAAAGTCTAGTTTCTGCAGCCATCTTGGAATTATCCACTAAAAGCTTCTTCCTTCCTCCCCTCCCCCTTCTTGCTATTAAGGCTTGTTTCTGTATGGCATCTGCTAGAAAAAAATCCTGTTCCCGGTGGTCTGGAATGCATTAGGGGTGAAGCATGGAGCATTCATTGAATCAGACTGTGACTGAAAGTTGGCTTGATACTCCCTGCTCAAGCGGAAGACAATAGACAGTATGTGGAGCTTTATGATTACAGTTCAGATCTCCAGCTTTAAGAAGCTGCCCTTTGAGCAAGCTCTGTAAATACTGATTAGTTGCAAACCTTCATCTGGGACCTTCACCACACAGGATGGTGCCAGGGCACTGAAGAAAAGTGTTCTTTCCATTTCAGAATCCCTTTAAACAGTAGATTCTGTTTGTGGAAGGACTAAAATAGGTCTCCTATTGTTAAAATGGGTATTTTAAGTGCTTTGCAGGTGCATTTTAGAGAATGGAGCTATTTATTTTTAATGAGAAGAACTGCAGAATAAAAACAATTGCAGCCTTGGAGAATTGCAGATCAAAGGTTTCTTCCTTCTAAAACAAATGAAGGCCTATATCCCAGGAGCAAGGAATAAATTGATAAATTTTTAATAAGAAGAATAGAGTATAAATGGCCATTTAACTCTTTGGAAGAATGTCATTTAAGTGATTTTTAAAACCTAAATATTTGGTTGGTTTGCAGTTAAAATCTACAGTGATAATCATGGTGGTGGACATCCAGTATATTACTAATGTCATAACTCATGTGTCAATTGTAAAACTCCATGTGCCATATTGTTTTTGTCATTAGTCATATATAACTTCTGTGTTGTTGTTGTTGCTGTGAAAGAGGTAATGTGATATAGTAAAAGAAAAAGCATTGGATTTGGATACAGGAGACCTGGGGGCTTCTAGCATTTACTGATTGTGAGACCCAATGCAAGTCATTCAAATTCTCTGAGCCTTTGTTCCCTAATA
Organism: Dromiciops gliroides; assembly: GCF_019393635.1. Lineage (NCBI taxonomy): Eukaryota > Metazoa > Chordata > Mammalia > Microbiotheria > Microbiotheriidae > Dromiciops > Dromiciops gliroides. The sequence goes on from NC_057863.1 coordinate 509,637,304, forward strand.
TAAAATTTGGGGGTGGGGGGTGGATCAGTGAGGATCAAATAAGATAATATGCATGAAAACATTTTGTAATAAAGTTTGATTTAGTGAACACTTATATAGTGTGTGTTATATATTGGGACGGTCCTATGTCCTCAAGAAGCTTATATGTCCAAGCGTGATCACTGAATTATCTTGTTCTGGCTGTAGAACTGGAAGGCATGTAAGATGTCATCTACTCCAACTTCCACATGTTACAGACAGGGCAATTGAGACCCTGGAAGATGAAGTGACTTGCTCATTATACAGATAGTAAGTGTCACAGGTAAGATTTTTTTTTTTCTGAGGCAATTGGGGTTAAGTGACTTGCCCAGGGTCACACAGCTAGTAAGTGTCAAGTGTCTGAGGCTGGATTTGAACTCAGGTCCTCCTGAATCCAGGGCTGGTGCTCTAAGATCTTAACTTGTAGAGTCAGGAACATTGATTTTGGTGTCAGCACATCTGGATTTGAGTCTTGACTGCCTCTTATTATCTTGGCCTTTTACAAGTTGCTTTATTTCTCTGGGTCTATTTCCTTGTTTATTAAGTCCAGACTTGGTGGCCTCTAAGTACCGTTTCTAGGCATAAAATACATAAACACATACATACACACATACATACATACATTCATATACACACATATATAATACATATATATGTGTACATATATATATTTATATTGCTGTATTACTACCACACATTATTAGAGAAACATGGACAAATATCAAAAGATCATTGAATTAGAGCTGGCAGTGATCTAGGGAACCTATAGGATCCATCTAGTTCAACACCCTCCTTTTATTTAGAGATAAGAAAATTGGGGCCCCAAAAGAAGTTAGATGAATTGCTCAAGGTTCACACAGGTACTAAATGCTTTGCATATCTTCTTGATTGTTTTTCTGAGTTGTTTATATTTCTTTTCCTTTTCTTCCAATATTTGTGATGTTAGTAAAAGACTCCGTTTTATTTCTTCTAATCCTCCACAAACATCTAAGTTAGGTTGTTCAAGCTTGGTTCCATTGGAATCCTTATTTGATTTGACTTTTATGCAGCTGTTTTTTTCAGATTTTTAGGTCACAGCCATCAATGATTTCTCCCCAGGCAAGGCTTTGGGATGTCACAGGAACCACTAGTGGTAGTGGCGTAAACATGTGGCCCCAGGTGGCAGCTGTTTCTGAGAGAAAACCTGTCCTTGCTTGGAACTTTTGATTTTGCACCATGCCTTGACCTTCCAGCTATACCAAGACATAGAGGGTATGGAACATTTGTCAAACTTGCTAACATTTTGACGCCACTCAGCAGGTAAGCAGAGAGTTTCAGAGCAATTTAAAAAGCTGTGGGTCAAGGCCTATTAACACAGAGAAGCATTTAAGGTCTTTTCTCCATTTAGGAATTCTCAAGTTAACTGGTATCACCCCTTTTCCCTATTTTATATTCTGATGCCTTCTAGAACTATGCTGGATGCCTATTGGTGAAAAATGTTTGGATGTAGAACTGCTATATGGGTTAATAAACCTAGTTATTTTTATATTATTTGATCTCATATAGGGAGTCCCTGATGAAGGACTTAACTTTAGGCTGTGCTTGACTATGGAGGATGCTCAGAAATTTGAGATTTTCATGGTGTGGTGGAAAGAGTGTTGGATTTAGTCAGTGGGTTCCAGATCACAGATTTATTTAGACCAGGAAGGGACCTTAGAGGTTAGTGAGCCAACACCTTTCATTTTGCAGACATAGGGCTCTTTTGCCTCTCACTTTGAATGATCTGGAGCTATTCTGCAGATTATAGTCTTAGGATGTTAAGGTTAAGGATAAAAGACTTACCAAGACTTACAATAAAGTGCCTAAGCTAAACCGATTGACTTGTTAACCCCCTCCCTTCCCCACATACCTTGAGAGCCAAGATGTGAACTCTAAAAGGTTCTGAAAGACCTGCTTCCCTCTTCCCTCCATACTCCCTACCCAGTTTTCCTTTGAATTTCTGCCTATCCTTCAGATCCAGGTCAGATGCCACAGCTTCGAAGAAGTCATTTCCACTGCTCCATTCAGAAATTATTCTTCCTTCCTTGTACCTCATGTAGCACTTGGCATAGGTTTTTCCTCTTCTGTTTTTTGCTGTTTTTTTTTTTAAGTGAGGCAATTGGGGTTAAGTGACTTGCCTAGGGTCACACAGCTAGTAAGTGTGTATTGTCTGAGGCCGGATTTGAACTCAGGTACTCCTGACTCCAGGGCCGGTGCTCCATCCACTGTGCCACCTAGCTGCCCCTGCCACCTAGCTGCCCCTGTTTTTTGCTGTTTTATAACATACGTATTTGTATATATTCACCTTATCTTTTTAACCAAACTCCATGAGGACAAATTACTGCCTTTTAAGTTTCTCACTCTTTTTCTCAGGGTCTAGTACAGTGTCTTAAATATTTTCTCCCCCTTGGGGGCTTTTCATGGACAGGGAGGAGTCCTGGGCTTATGGGAAACTCTTAGTGTAGAAATTTCTTTCACCAGTGAAGACTGTAATTTACAGTCTTGTAGAGTTATTTGAGAGACATTGGAAAGATTAAATGACTTGCCCATGGTCAGAACCACAACTAATACATGTCAGAGGCAGAACTAGGAAAACTACTTCAAAGACATCCTCTACCAGCTATATCAGGTTGCCTCTCATTTTCATTTGAATAAAGGCAAATTGGGATCCTAATATGTAGAGAGGAAGCTTTTATCTTTCTCTCAGGATAAAGACTGGACTTGTGATTCCCTGATCTAAGATCCTAGTAGGAAACAACCTCTCTATCAATGTAGGTCAGCAACTTTCTCTGCAGCATAGTCTTAGAAAGTTGCCAAGGCCTTCAGATGTTCAGTTTCTTGCCTAAGGTCATACAATCAGTGTTTTTTAGAGGGCTAGATTTGAACTCAGACCTTCTGATTCCAAAGCCTGGTCTCTATCCATTATTCCAAAGTGCCACCCCCTCTGACACCTCAAAAAACTTATAGCCCTTCTCTTCCCATAAATTTCCTGTCGCCTTCCCTTCTGAACCCCAGTATGTGTCCTAATGCACTGTGAGTCCAGTGAGAGTCACAGGGCTAGACCAAGCAATACCTCAGAAAACATGAATTATTGAAAAAACAAGAGACCAAAAAACCCAACAACCATAAACCCCTGATGCAGATGTTTAAAAAATGTTCATTCAAATGCATATACTTGTGAAATTCTCTCTTCTGAAGTTTTAGTTTTACACCTTGTTTGCCAGTGTGGGACAATTCCAGCCATTGAAGACTTGGTCACCTTGAGCATCTGGCTTCTGAGGTTTGCCCAGCCTTGGGGGTGTGGGGGTATGTGTGTGTGTGTGTGTGTGTGTGTGTGTGTATCTTCCTCATGATCCCAGCTTAGTCCTTCCCCTTGAATCCAGTCTCAGAATTGAGTTTTCTGGTTGGCTTCAGAAATCTGGATTTTGCACAGTGCTGGCAAAGACTGTTGGATTCAATCAGTGAGTCCTAGGATCAAAGATTAGATCTGGAAGGGCTCTTAGAGATTACTGAGGCAGACATCCCCCCTACCCTCCACCCTTTTGCAGGTTTAGGTTCAGATACTAGCTCTGCCACTTATTACATGAGATAACATTTGCAGAATGTTTAGCACTGGACATGTAGCACTTAATAAATGCTTGTTTGCTTGGCTCCCATCTCCCCTTTTCTCTGCATTTTCTCTGTCTGGTCGTCATGCCTGGAACACTCTTGCTTCTCTTTGTTGTTCAGTCATTTCCAACTCTTCTTGAGCACATCTGCGGTTTTCTTTGCAAAGATACTGGAGTGGTTTGCCATTTCCCCTCCTGGCTCATTTTTCAGATGAGGAAACTGAGGCAAAGAGGGTTAAGTGACTTGCCAGGCTCACACAGCTAGTAAATATCTAAGACTAGATTCAAATGCAGATCTTCTTGATTCCAAGTCCAGACCTGTAACCACTGTGCTATACAGCTGTTCTCCCTCATCTCTCCCTATTAACTTCCCTGGCTTCCTTTAAACCTCAACTAAAATCCCATCTTTTATAGCAAAACTTTTCCAACCTCTCTTAATTCATTTATCGTATATAGAGCTTGATTGTATATATTTGTTTATAAGTGGTCTCCCATTAGATCATAAGCTACTTGAGGGCAGTTTTGGAACCCTAGCACTTAGCAAAGTACTTGCATATAGCAGAAGCCTAACAAATATTTGCTGATTTATTGGGTGACTTTGGGCAAGCCACTTCACTGCTTGGGTCTCAGTTTCCTCATCTGTAAAATGGGGCAGGCAGGATCAAACTATATGTTCTCTAAGGCCATTTTTGGCTTTTTGCCTCTAATGCTATCCACTTTATATCCCTAGCTCCTGGAGAATATCTGCTGTGTTATAGTCAAGAAATTCTATTGTTCTCTTTAGCAGCCTCTGGCTATCTGGCCCAAGGCTACAGCCCTCCCCAGGCTTCAGAGTAAGCCATTAACCCTATTTATATAGTCCCTTTTGACAGCCTGCCAGGCCCCTTGTAACATTACTGTAACTTCACTGTTCCACCTGACTATTTAATTTCAATGTCTTGGCAGGCTAAATGCTGGGTTGATGTCTTAAAGGCTTGAAAAGTAATATTGATAAGGGAGATGACAACAAAATTTTCTGCTAACCAGCTTTGTGACATCGTCAATTCCCTTGGGTTCTACATAGATGACTCTTGCAATTGTATATCCAGCCCTAGTCACTCACAGCCAGTTGTTTATTGGACATTTCACAAATAAACCCCAGTGACTCCTATGGCTTCAAGGATAAACTATGAATTCCTCTGTTTGCCACCTACAGCTGTTCACAACTTGGCCCTACCCTCCCTTTCCAGACTTATTGACATTTTCTTTCCTGAACTTTATAACCTAGCCAAAATAGCTGTCTTGCTGTTTCTCACACATTCTATTTTCTGTAGCACATAGTAGGTATTTAATAAATGCTTGCTGATTGATGTCTTGTGGGCATCTCAGGACTGGATACTTCTAAAGCAGAACTATTATCTTCTTTCTTCCACTCCCCTACCCAACTCACACTACTTCTGACCTTCCCTATTTCTGTTGAGAGTAGCTAGGTGGTGGGGCAACTAGGTGGCACAGTGGATAAAGCACTGGCCCTGGATTCAGGACCTGAGTTCAAATCTGGCCTCAGACACTTGACACTTACTAGCTGTGTGACCCGGGGCAAGTCACTTAACCCTCATTACCCTGCCGAGAGAGAGAGAGAGAGAGAGAGAGAGAGAGAGAGAGAGAGAGACGAGAGAAGAGAGAGAGAGAGAGAGCGAGCCAGCGAGCAGTAGGTAGTGCAGTGGATAGAGCAACCAGCCTTGAGTAAGGAAGGACCTGAGTTCAATACAGCCTCAGATAGCAAGGTATAGCTGAGGAGATGTACAGGATAGGCCTGATGAGAAGAAAGTGAAAGGAAGGAACCAGTCCATTCGACTATGTCCTAAGTCAAGAGTTATTATCATGAGTGTTCTTCTCTAAATCATTGAGCAATGGTCACAAGAAATTAAATCTCAAATTGTTGTGACCATGTAAATCTAGAATTTGTGAACTTCAGGGGAGCTCAGAAATGAGCTAATCCCCTTATCCCCATTTGACAGAAAAGGAAACTGAGACTCAGATTATAGAACTTGATCACTGTGATACATTGAATTAGTGCAGAGCCAAAACAAGAATTCAGTCTAGTGCACTCTCTCTGCCATTATATCCTTGTTGGCATCACCTCCCCCACATCATTACATTCCTCATCGATTCAGGGCTTCAAAAGACCTGTGATATCCTAAGTGAGAGTTTTTCCTATACCAACACAGGTCGGAATCTCTGAGTCTTAAAAGGTCATTTTCATGAGGCACAAAAATAGTCTCCTAACCTAGTGTTCAACCTTCCAAGGATGAATTTGTCCCAACTTTTAAGCATTTTCATGTTGTACTTTTGTGGTATAATCTTTGAGACCTGGGCTGTGGCAGGGGGGGGGGCACCTTCCCCTTATATTGAGGAATCAGAGGAGGAGTTTAGAGGAGGATCATCATTAACAAACATTCATTAAGCATCTACTGTGTAGAAGAAATGGGTAGGCATAGAAGATAGGCTTGACCAAGCACTCCTTAGGGGGAGGAACGGTTTTCTTTTGTTTGTTTGTCTCATATGATGCCTGGAACAATTCTGGGTCCATCCTTGCTTGCTGATGGATTAATTTCCGATACAAAGAAATATAAAATGTGTTCTTTGTCCTTTTAACATAGCCAGACTAGACTGTGTAGTAGCCATTTTGTCTCTCAGGGCATTGAGTAAAAGTTATGTAATTTAAAAACAAAAACATTTTGACCCTTTCAGATACTATTACTATTTTGTAGGGAACTCCCCCCACACACACAAATTTAGACTATTTTGTTTGTTAATTTTTGTTAATATTTGTTATTTTTAATTTGTTAATATACAAAATTACTCATAACCTAAGACAACAATATTTCAAATGATCTATGACTTCTTCAGTATTGGTATTCCCTTCACTAATAGAGATTGCAACCCATCCATAATTTAATAATGCTTTTCTTACTTGATGTGGCATATGCGCGCGCACATGCACGCGCACACTCACCCTCATCCTTTTGCCTGATGACCAATGCTTTGGAGATCTTATAATTTAGCTAGGTTGGTCCTTGGTTTACAGTTTAGTGCCTGGCTTTTTCTTCTTTTTCAGTCATGTCTGATTCTTCATGAGTCATCAACCATACTCTCCATGGAATTTCTTGACAGAGATACTGGAATGGTTTGCCATTTCCTTCTCCAGTAGATTAGGGCCAACAGATATGTAGGTGACTTGCCCTGGGTCACATAACAAGTAATTGTCTGAGAGGGGATTTGAACTCGGGTCCTCCTGACTCTAGGACCAGCACTCTATCCACTGAGCCTCTGAGGTCCTTGGCTTGTACCTAACTTAACTTGGAGCTATTTGTTTTCTACAAAGTTAAATGCTGTTGTTAATATAGATTAAAGAGTCTCAAGTCTTCAGAAAGCTGGAATTTATACCACATCCTCTCATTTCCACTCACGCTCCTGTTATTTTAATCCAATGCCTGATTATTTTCACCTGGCCTGTGGTGGTATCTGCTCCACCTGACCCTGCTAGACTTCTGCTAATGTAATCTTCCTAATGCAGAACTCTGAATAGGATGTTCCTCTGCTCTGAGGCCTTCAATGGCTTTCCATTGTCTCCTGATTAAAATGTAAACTCCTCAGTTTGGCATTCAAAGCCCAGTGCAAATTTTAAATTTTGCTTCATGTTATTTTGCTTCATGCTCGAGTTATATTGGAATACTTGCTGCTCTGATCTTGGCTAGTTGTCTCTACTTTCTCCATAAAGTCTTCCTCTATCCTCTTATTTCAGTCTTCCTAAATCTCTCAGTCCAAGACAAAAAATGTCTCTCTGTTCACTGAATTACATTCTAATTTGTGTTATAGGTATTTGTGTATTCTTCCGTTGGATTTTATAAGGTCCTTTTGTCTAGGAATTTTTTGTTTTCATCTTGGTAAGAATATACAACATATATTAAAAATAACTACAAGGTTGTTTTTGAAAGGGGTTGGGCAGCTAGGTAGTTTAGAGGACAGACCACTGGGCCTGGAGTCAGGACGTCCTGAATTCAATCTGGACTCAGATACTCACTAGCTGTGTGACCCTTCCCAAGTCACTTAACTTCTGTTGACCTTAATGCACTGGAGAAAGAAATGACAAATTATTATCTTTGCCAAGAAAGCTACATGGAAAGTATGGTCTATGGGGTCATAAAGAGTCAAATGTGACTGAACAAGAAGAAGAAGAAGAAGTGAAGCACCAAATTGTTATCTAAGGACCAACCTAACTAAATCCTGAAAGTCTCATCTCCAAATTATTGGTCATCAGGCAAAGTGATGAGTGAATGTGTGTTCATGTGTTTTGTGTATGCATATGTATGTTTGGCCACATCTAGTAATAAAAGCATGTACTAAATTATGAATGGGTTGCAACTGCTATGATGAAGGGAATACCCACAGTGAGAAAGTCATAGATCTTTTGAAATATTGCCTGGTAATTCCACGGGGTCACAGAGTCAGGCACAATTGAACAACAAAAGTTTTTAACAAGGAATCACTAGTTACAGAGGCAGAGTGGGGCAAGATCAAGAAAAGTTTCATGTAGGGCACAGTTCTTGAGCTCAGGTTTGACAGAAAATGAGGATTTATGAGACATGTAGATAAGAAAGGAACACATTCTAGACCCAGACAACAACCTTTGCAAAGACATGGAAGTAGGAGATGGCATGAAACAGATGTTTACTGGCTGACTTACTTGATTCCATTGTGTGACATCCATCTCCTTCACAGCTGTCTTCACTGTGTCTGTCAGGATTTTCTTCCCTTTACCACATAGTAACAAAGCTTGATTATTCTTTTTAATGAATGCTTATTGGATTAAATCAGAATTGTAGGCTATTATTGCTCACAAATTCTGAAATCATCCAAGTTTTTCTTTATCTGCCAGCTACTGAGATAGAGGAATTGTAGAAGAATTATCCATATAGATACGTGGGACAGTGATTGTATTTTGGCTAATTCTGGCTCATATTGGCAACAAGAAAGAAACAGTGAGCAAATTTATGAATTTGCCTTTTTGCAGTTTATTTATCAATGTAAAATTTAATTTATCTTGGTTTAAATGGATTTTATCATATTAAAGTTTCAACAGCACTTGAATTCCTATTGTGAAATATGACTGGGAAAATTTAAACCTGCTTGTGAAATCCAAACATAATTTCATTGACTAATTGTCCTCCATGGCCCATAATGGGGTCTAGGTCAGTAAGCTTAAAGCCAGTTCATCTACAAATGATTCATTGACATCATTTCTCCTAATGCTCAAGTCAGACCCAGGGAAGTACGAAGGGCCAGTAGGAATGTACGATTTATTGCTGAAAGGATAGTTCAATTTGCTCAAGTTATAGATGCTCAATCCCTAGAGAAGTGATTTGTGGATAGTAAGTATAGAGTTTAGATTCTAACTCAGTTCTTTTGATCTCAGACTGGTTGCTCTTTCCACTACTCCAGTAACTTATTGTTTCTATTTATGGATTGGATGATCAAGCCTTAGAGAGCTAAAGCCACTTGTCCAAGGCCACACAGTTACCATGTGGCAAAACTTGATTTGAACCCAGGTTTTCTTTATCCAGGACTTCTGCTGTTTGTTCCTCTCAATCAATAAAGTTAATGAATATAGATGAAACAGTCACAGATGACAAAAGGGGACCAAAAATACTGAAAGAGATCCAAACCATTTACATACATATGACAAAAAATGCATTTCATAAAGACCTCTTTGTTATACCTAGTGAATTTAGATGTAAAAGATCCTATACAGAGTGCCCAAGGCAATCTTTAAACTTGTGGACACCAGTTAAAATCTTTAAAGATGTTAAAAGAAATGCTTGGTAGGAACCCAAATCACCACTAAAGTACAAGTATTTAAAAAAGAACCCACAGCAGTAATAATATAAAAATGCTTAGTAGGGGCTACTGTAAAAGGTTAAAAAAATTCCACATATAAAATGAGAAAAACAGCAGTAATGATGCACAAATGCTTAAGAGGGCTAGAAGAATTGATCATTAGGTGAATTGGCTTTAGGTAAATTGCTTTTAGACAAATGGGCCTCTTCTCTCTATTTGTGGTATGTCTGTTAGCTAAACAGTTAGCTTACTGGAAGCATTCATATAGGTTGTTTTTTCTGGCCCCCAACAAACCCTTAAGATGGATGCAGTCCTTCTCTCTGAACCTCTGGGCATTCCCACTTTAACTCAGCTAAAGGCCATACCTTCTCTGCATCTCATTTGGGAGATGGAACCTGAAGCAAAAGGGGAAATGCTAGGCTTCCCCTGGCTGGATGACTCTACTTTCTTGGCTCAGCCAGATTAGGATGATGCAATCAAAGATTTAGAACTACAAGGAAGCTTAGAGGTCATCTGCTCCAACCCTGTCATTTTGTAGATGGGGAAAGTAGGGGCCAGGTAGTTTAAGTGATTTGTACCACCAGGGTAACACAGGCACTTAAGTTTCATAGCTGGGAATTGAATCCATGTCCTATGACTCCAAATCTAGGGCTTTGCCCACCACGCCCCACTGCCTGCTGCCATAGGAAGGGAACATATTGTTGGATTTTTGGATACTTTAATGTTTGCTTTGGGGTTTTTTCCTTATGATGTACTTTGTCTTTATATGTAACAAAGTTATGCCAAAGGGAGCTAGTCCACTTCTGTTCTTGGGACAGATAGGTGCTAGGACAATGGTACCCAACCTTTTTGAGTGTGAGGACTCTTTTAATATCAATAAATTCATGGACCACTCATGATAAAAGCTATTCTATCAGTATTTCCTGGTCACCTTTCCTTTTTTGTTTGCTCTAATATCTATCTCTAACCTTGACATTGGTACGTCCAAAGTCAACCTCTCTGATTTTTTATATTTTATTTTGGTTTGTCACCCTTACCCAAGAAACATTATGACATAATGGAAAGACCCCTAGAATTGGAATGAGAGAACCCTAGTTCCAGTCTTTGGTCTATGATTTTCCTTCTTCTGTGATTCATAGTAAATCATTTCATGTTTAGGTCTCAGTTTCCTCAACTGCAAAGTGAGAAGGGTAGACTAGATGGTTTCTGAGTTCCCTTATTTCTCTAAATTCCTGATCCCATGAGTTTATGAAGAGTCTAGGCTGGGAGGCAGTGGATAATATAGACAGGGGTGATGAATGGAAAGATGCTTGTATTTGGAATCAAGAAGACCCATGTTCAAATCCCAGACTTGATACTTTCTGTGTGACCTTGGACAAGTTATTTAACTTCTCAACTTCAGTTTCCTCAATTGTAAAATAAACTGGTTTGAATGGATGACCCCAGAGGCTCATTCCAGTTCTCTATCTAAAGCCTGCACAGTCTCTTTGAGCTTTAAATCATATAATCTTCCCCTATGACCCATGATATAAAGCAAGTATGAATTCAGCAGAGTGCTTTCAAATGAATTTTAGCTTATTAATCACAAGCATAGCTATCTACAATGTAAAACCAGCCATTTAGTTGCAAATCAGAGTATTTATTCAGCATGCAGAAGGTATGTTTGCTTATTGATTATGCTTGGTCACACCGCATAGTCTCTTGGAGTTATTCATCTAAATATTTTTTATTCAGCATGCATTTGGATTCTTGGCCCTTTGCAGTAGTAACCCCCCACCTCTTTAAAGACTTATAATCCTATGGGCTGGTAACCATTGCTCTAGTCTATCTTTTAATAAGCCCAGATCTCTAGAACCTTAGTTTTGGTTTTCAATGGATAAGGGTATTGAACCTGAAGTCAGGAAGACCTGAATTCAAATCCTTCCTCACATACTTACTAGCTATGTGATCCTGAGTATAGGGCACAGGTTAAGTGACTGCTGACTCTCTCTCTCTGCTTCACTTTTCTCATCTGTAAAATGGGAATAATAATGGCACCTATCTCACTGGATAGTTGTGAGAACCAAGTGAGGTAACACAAGTAAAGTGCTCTATAATCCTTAAAGAGTTATATAAATATTGCTGTTGTTGCTTGGTTATTTTTTAGGCATGTCTGACTCTATGACCCCATTTGGGGTTTTCTTGCCAAAGGTACTAGAGTGGTTTGCCATTTCCTTCTCTAGTTCATTTTACAGTTGAGGAAACTGAGACAAATTGAGTTAAGTGACTTGCCCTGGGTCACATAGCTAATAGGTGTCTGAGGCAGGATTTGAACTCAAGAAGAGGAGTCTTCCTGACTCCAAGTTAGCCTCTCTATCCATTGTGCCACCTAGCTGCCCTATATAAATCTTAGTCATTATTATGATTATCTTTATCCTATGTAAAGACTTCCTTCATTCTACTTAGTAGCTAGCCTAGTCTGACTCACACTATGAGCATGTTAAATCATATTGGAGTGAGACAGATTGGGCCCTGGCTTTTACCTTCTGACTCTAGGGAGAAAGTACAGTCCTGGAATTCCTTTGCTTATGTCCTAGTGGTGAGTTATCGTTATGGAAAGTGATTCATGTAATGCTTGCCTTTTGTCTCCCAGAAAATGAATGTTTGCCATTTCAAGTACAAAATGAATACGATAGTATTCATTAAGAAAACCCAGTTCATGTCCATGAATATTTTAACCAGTACAAGTGAAAGCTCTCTGAATACACTACAGATGGCAAATTCCTACCTATTTCAAGTGACAGTCGGTGAATTAGTGTTTAAGGAGCCCCTTTGAGAGCTGAAGGGATCTGGAACTCAGAATGGTCACCTAATGGGTAGTTTCAAACTAAGTGAATGAGAAAAGGCGTAGGATAGTTTGGAACTTACTGGCTATTGAATGTGCTTTTCTCTCAATATCTGACCTAATGGAGGCAACAGTGATGCAGAAAATGCCATAGATAACCCACCAGAGACCGTGTTGCCTAAGAGAGGGGAAAGATAGCAAGTCTAACAGAGGTTTTGATGAGTATAGAGATTTTCCTTCCTTTGTTTTGATGCCTGTACTCTGGCCACACCAGAAGGAAATATTGGCAATACTGGATACATAAGCCCAGCCTGCATGATTGACATAAAAAAAAAATCCCAACAGAAGTGGAAGCATAGAAACAAACTCTGAAGACCTTGTAAAATATGGAGGGTGATGAAGAAAGGGTAAAGGGAAGCTTGCTGAAGGAATGGAAGAGCCAGGAATGGTAAGAAGCTAGACTAGATTAGTAATGAGGGGAACCACTTGGAAATTCACTTAACAATGAAGATGATGAAATGATGCCCACCATATTACACATGCTTTCCCTCACTCTACTGGTTCATCACCACTCCATGAAGTTGATGAGGCACATGTCATCACAGGCATATACCTCAAATAAAGTTGCCAATTCATTGGTAAAACCCCATCCCAAGGAGTGGGAGTATTTAGGACAACAGGATATATTTATAAATAGTTAACCCTGCTTTCCTGCCTTGTAGCCCATTGTGTGTTTTTCTCTGTAGATAATACTAGGAAACAAAGAATACCAACACAGCCTTGAACTTCATTTATTATGGTCTTAATTCTGGGCATGCACTCTTCCCCTCTTCTTTTTTTCCAATTCCTTTCTTACACAAAGAGATAGTTGAAAGGTTTAGCTGAGCACTGGTAATCTCCATGAATCCCTATTGATCTCCCCTAGTACAGTTTACTGACTTTATTCACTTGGCTATAGGCACTATTTCTTCTTTCAAGGTCTTTCTGATCAAGTCCTTCAGGAGCAAACCTAGCTGATTTTGCCTTCCCAGCCTGATTGTTGATTCAGGGATATGACGGGGAAAGAGGTTTTATCTGTCAGTAAAAGTTTTTCCTTCTGCTGCTCTCTGCATGAGAATCTCTCACCAGCTTGTGCCACAGGGTCTTAAGCAGATTTTCTTGGTGGTATGGAAGGTGGCTGATGAATCTTAAAATAGTCTAGTGTGCTTTCTTCCTGGGGCAGAACCCTCTGTGTAAAGGATTCATTGGTCTGGGCAGAGGAAAGGAAGGCTTGGGCCATCCAGCAGATCACAAAGGGTGCAACACAATCATCAAGCCTGGCTCCAGCCTTCAAAGATTGAGTGCATATGTCTCTAATATGCTTGATAATCAATAGCCAGGAAAGAGAGTAATCTCGCACAGAGGGAAAGAGACAGGAACCAGAGGCAAGGAGTAGGGTGTGACCCTTCCTAGAAGGCAGAAATCATAATGAGTGGCAAGTTAGATAATGACTTCTGGCTTTGCACATGGGATAAAGATAGAGTTCTTGAATTCAATTTTAACATTCATTAAATACCTACCAGGGAAAAGACTAAGTGCCAAAGCAGTGGCTTAGGCAGTTGACATTTGCCTTGGAATAAAAGAAAATATATAGTTATGTCTTTGCTTCCCAGAAAAGATTTAATGTGAGGATCAGCATCCTGTTTGTGGGACCTGAGTTCCACCAGCATTAAACATCCGTTTTTCCCTGGCGTCTAGGTGTCACAGTCTGGACTTGGAGTCAAGAACACCTCAGGTTATCCTACCTTAGACTTGATCTCTGTGACCCTGGGCAAGTCAGTTGACTTATCTCAGCCTGTTTCCTCATTGGTAAAATGAAGACAATAATAGCACCTACCTCACAGACTTGTTGTAAGGATCAAATGAGATAACACATGAATTCTGTCTTTGCAAACTAAAGTACTTCCTAGATGCTATTAGCTATTATTCTGTCATTGGGGACTTCAGTGGCTTTCCATTGCCTCTAGGGAAAGGACCTGAAACAGACATACCCACCAGCAGGCTATTGTAATAGTTCATGTGTGAGGTGATGAGGGCCTACACTAGAGTGGTGGCAGGGCCAGAGGAGATATGTTAATATACTTAGGTTGTTGCCCATTATGGAATGTAAGTTCCTTGAGGAGAGAGACCCTTTTATTTGTCTTTTTATCTCTATCACCCATCAAAGTGCCTCATGCATATGGACCAATTAATAAATGTTCATGGACGGGTTTAAAAGATTGATTTTCAAGGGGGAAGTGGTAACAGGTTAGGTTGGCCACTGGTGGCCAGAGAGAATGCATTTTGTAGCCAATCTTAAAGCCAGTCTTTTCCATTTCCAGCAGTGGGTAGAATTGAGGGAAGGGATGTGTTCCAACCTTCCCATTGATTCTCTTTTTCTTGGCTTTTTTGTTTTCTGATTTGGCTATTGAGCAGCAAGTGCCTGGCCTCTGGGAACATATTGGTGTGTGCACATACTTTTCTGTCATCAGGCTGATTGAGAGACAGGTCTTAGAGGTACCTGTCAAAAGTGTGTTTACTCACAGAAATACCCCAGGAAGGGACAAGTTGGGAAAAAAAGGTTGTGAGAAAGTAGGAAGGGGGATTTTGGTTTCTGCTTAAATCCAAGGATACAATACAAGCTAGGCCCCAAAAGTCAATTGCAGGCATAACACAGAAGTGTTTTTATCTTTTCTTAGATGCTTATTACAACATGCTAGGATTATCCACTGGAGAAGGAAATGGCAAACCACTCCAGTATCTTTGCCAAAAAAACCCCAAATGGGGTCACAAAGAGTCAGATAAGACTGATACAACTGAACAAAAACAACAAAAAGGTTTTCCATATGCAAAGAATATAATGGGTTTATATCTTATATCAGTGTTATTGGATCCCTCTGATGTTCTACCTTGTAATATACTTATTGCTCCCCAAGTAATATTAGTGCCACTGACTGCCTACCTCTTCTCCACTTTTTGACCTCATAGTATCTGGCTGCTTTCTTTCTATTTTACCATATTTAACATGAAGTGAAGGCCTTAGTACTTCCTGCCCCATTCTTTTGTACTTGGGTTATGAGGGTGGGTGGAGGGATATCCAACAGGTACTTTGAAACTACCAGTGATTAATGAGACTAAATTATGTTATTCTTTCAGCTATTCCCATGTGAATTTAGTACTCCATCTGCCCCTTTTTCACGACCACAAGCACACTTTACTTGATGATCACTGTTCCCCAATAGTGAGAGAGTTGTTGACTATACTACAGATAGTCTATTTAGATTTCCATTAAGATCTGGCAGGGTTTATGATGGTCTTGCATTCTTATTTTCCAGTGAGGGTTAAGTCCATGATTTCTTTTGTTTCTGCCCAGAATTAGAAGGTAGGATTTATTTCTGTCCCATATCTGAAATAATGTCATCAGAAAAATTAGTAATTTAAGTTAGGTATTCATAATAAAGAATAATTAATCAATAAGTATTTATTAAGTATGTACTCTGTGCTAGGCACAGGAGTAAGTGCTAGGGACACAGAGGCAAAAATGAAACAGTTCCTGCCCTCAAGGAGTCAGTAAGCCCTAAGTTCATATCCTGCAGTGTGGCCTTGGACATGTCACTTGAAGTTCTTGCCTCAGTTTCCTTATCTGTAAAACAGGAATAATAATAGCCCCTCCATCCCAGAGTTGTGAGGATAAAGCAAGATATTTGTAAAGTGCTTAAAGTGCTTTCAAGTCTTAGGGTGGCTAGGTGGCATTGTGGATGGATGAATTCAAATCCAGCCTTGGATACTTACTAGTTATGTGACCTTGGGCAAGTCACTTGACTCTGTTTGCCTCTGTTTCCTCATCTGTCAAATGAACTGGTGAAGGAAATGATAAACTACTCCAGTATTTTTGCCAAAAACAAAACAAAACCCAAAAGAGGTCATAAAGAGTCAGACATGACTGCCAAATGACTAGACAACTTGTAAATCTTAGCGTGACATATGAAGTCTAGCAATTAATATTATCATCATTATAATTAGAGCAAAACCATCTACAAACACTAATATATACAAACACACACACATGCACCCAAGGTAATGTTTGGAATGAGGACATTTGCAAGTGGAGGGATCAGGAAATGCTTCCTATAGAAGATAAGGCATGAGATAAGCTTTGGAGGAAGTCATGGAATCTAAGAAGTGGAGGTAAAAAGGGAAGTCCCAGAGAGAGGAGATGGATTGCATGTGAGGAACAGAGAGAAGGCTAGTTTAGTTGGGCTGTAGAATGGAGGAAGGAGAGCAATGTGCAATAATCCTGGAAAAGTGGGGCACAACCAGGTTGTCAAGGCCTTTAAAGTATCAAACAGTGGTAACAAGAGGGGCAGAAGGAAACAATGGCTCCCAAATAAACCTCACACAACGCATAATTCTTTTACTTGACTTTGGCATTTAATTTTGGATTCCTAGATCATCAAACTTTTTATATAAATGACCAATAAGGGTGAAAGTTAGGTTCTCAGTTTTAGGGCCTTCCATTTCCTTCTTTAGTTCATTTGGTAGTAATATATTGTGAAATATAGGAAAATAGATACAACAGATGGGAGAAGGAAAATCATAGGATCTGGGTTGTCCATAAACTGGATAATTAAGGAATATCTGGATAATTGGGAGTTGGATAACTGTGACTTTCAGGGACTTGAGCTCCATTTGTCATTGCATCTCCTTTGTCTAGTATCATGTCTGGCACATAGTATGCATTTAATAATGCTTGCAGATTGACTGATATAGCCATGACGTCTAAATTGGTTATGGGTGGGGGGGTCATCAAAGGACTAATATTGCTAATTTTCAGGAATTCAGAATTTCAGCTCAGCTTAAATAGCATCTTACTACCTTTTCCAGAATGTTCTGAAACTTATTCCCTCTCCATTCCAAGCCTAAGCAAAATAATAGGTTTGAATAGTAGATGGATTTCCTACCAGACCCATTACCAAAATGACTATGGATTCATTTCTAAATAGATTGGGGTGTGTGTCTGTGTGTCTGTGTGTCTGTGTGTCTGTGTGTCTGTGTTTCTGTGTGTACTGCATTTGTGTGTGATGAAATTCTGAAAGGGCATAGTTTTGAGAATTCTCCCCACTTGCCCTCCAGACTGTCAAAGAGGGATTGCTCTAGAGATCAAATCAATTCTGCTTCGATGGATTCGGGGGGTGGGGGCAGTACAGAAAGGGTAATTTTACCTGTAAATTGCTATTGGCATCTTCCATCCCCCAGTATGCAGAACTCTTCTTGAATTGCTTAGGTATGTTGGAAGGCGGGGGGTGTGGAGTAATTTCAGTCAGAAAGTCAGTCAGCAGAAAACTGGATCTAATCAAGCCAACATTTAACCTCTCTGATGGTAAGTAAGCTCCCAAGTAGAATTAAAAGCTGTTTCAGTGTGTGCACAACAAGGGGATGGGTGTGGTAAAAGACATGCAGGGTACAGACAAGCCCTGATTGACAGCCCAGCTGGTGGAGATGGGTAATTGGAAATTCATGGCACAATAATCTTCCAGTACTTATCGTGGGCACAGGAAGAAAGGAGATCTGAGCAGTGAAACATTTAACGCTTTCAAAAAGATCTAATAATGAAGCGCATCTTTTAGTTCTTCATTTAACCTTAATTAAATTATGCTTTCTGTCATGGTGAGATAAATGCACTTTGCTTAGGGAAATGACTCTGTACATAGCAAATGGTACTAAACACAGGAAAAAGGATGAGATGTTTCGTGTGTATGTGTGTGTGTTTGTGTGTGTGTGGTTTCTGTGATATATGTAATCCAATCACATACACACACTCACAGTTCCATTTAAAGACAGCATGAATTTCAAGATCTTGAGTTTTGTTAACCCAGGGCCATGCCCCTGGTTTTCCTTACAAAGTGAGGAATCATCTCTCAATCTCTTATGGTTCAGATTTCTTATTTTCAAAATGGTGCTTTGAAAAACCAACTAGAGGTCGATGTAAGGCAGTTTGTAGGTGAATTTTTGCACAAGAAATTGACTGGCTGAACGATAGTTTTAGTAGTGTTCAATGATGATGGTGAAAAAGCATTTGTTTACAAAACAGTGCTACAACCATTGAACGAGTAGAATGCCAATCAGGTCCTCTCCATTAGAGAGTGGTCTTAGATATAGGCAGTGTGTGTGGCTGCCACTTAGTGCTTAAAGGTAGAAGAAAAAGGCTGGGAAGAAATAGAGAAAAGAGTTTAATGCACCTGGCAGAACATGATCTGGATGTCAAAACATCTTCCAATTCATCTAAGCCACCTAAGCAGCTGTTTTAAATGGTGTCCAGGGACAGAATTTTCACTGCCTAACCTTGGTAGACTGTTCTCATCATAAATCATCCTGAGTCAAGAAGTTCTTCCTCATCAAACTTTATCCTTTGTGACAATTTCAAAAATATATCACTGTCCTCTTGCCTTTGGTTCTCCATCATTGGAGCAGAAGAAACTAATAAAACATTCTTCATTTAATTAACTCCTTGGGGTGAGGCTAGGTGGCGCAGTGGATAAAGCACCGGCCCTGGATTCAGGAGTACCTGAGTTCAATCCGGCTCAGACGCTTGACACTTACTAGCTGTGTGACCCTGGGCAAGTCACTTAACACCCATTGCCCTGAAAAAAAATAATAATAATTAATCCTTGGATATTTGAAGATAGGAGAGGTAGGATGGTGTTAGTGAACAGTGACATGACTTCATTCTGGAAAACCTGGGTTCAAGTACTGCCCTGTCACATAGAGGTCAAGTCATTAAACACCTCGGTTCCTATGAATAGAGGCAGTCCTCTATTCATATAACACTTTAAGCTTTGCAAAGAACTTTACAAATGTTACTTCGGGCAGCTAGATGGCGAAGTGGTTAAAGCACCGGCCCTGGATTCAGGAGGACCTGAGTTCAAATCCGACCTTAGACACTTGCTAGCTGTGTGACCCTGGGCAAGTCACTTAACCCCAATTGCCTCACTAAAAAAAAAACAAAACAAAAAAACAAATGTTACTTCATTTATTCTCACTGTGAAGTAGGGGCAAATTATTATTCTGATTTTTCAGATGAGGACTCAGAGGCAGAAAAAGGTTAAATGACTTGTCCAGGGTCACACAGCTAGTAAGTGTCTGAGGTAGGAAGGTAGGATTTGAACTCAGGTCTTCCTGACTCATGGTCCAACATTTTGGTCCCACCTTTCTGTTACTCTAAGAGCATTATGTTTTAGAGAAAATAAATTGTGCCAAGGAAATCACAGATCTGGTAAAAAAATACTTTTGAAGATGTCTATTGAGTCATTCTTTCCTTTCTTCTCTTTTCTCACTAAAAATGTCTGATTCTTTTAACCATTTGTCATATGAATTACTTTCATTTTAATTTGATTCCTTTCCTTAATCTCTTATCCTGCTTCATTATAGTGCTCTGAATACCACTGCCTTTGTTACTATGAATACTTGAGAGTCTAATTCTCTCAACATGAGCCATCAATGTATCGTATCATCATCATCATCAGAATGATAACTGACATCATGTGATATTGATGGCAGCTATTATTTCAAAACTGCTTGATGTGCATTATCTCTTCTGATCATCTCAATACTCTTGCGAGGTTAGGTGGTGCAAAAGTTATTATCTCTTTCATATTTGAGTACTCCGAGGACCTGAGAAGGGAGGTTACTTGATAGGGTCACATAGCTAGTGAGTGGTAGAACTGTTTCTCCATTTCAAGCCTTTTAAATGTAGTTCTCTGTTCAGTATCTAACCTAAACCCACCTTCAGAAAACAAGAATCTTTTTCCCCCAGGGCAATGAGGGTTAAGTGACTTGCCCAGGGTCACACAGCTAGTATGTGTCAAGTATCTGAGGCCAGATTTGAACTCAGGTCCTCCTGAATCCAGGGCAGTGTTTTATCCATTGTGCCACCTAGCTGCGCCCTTAAGAATCATTTATTAAGTGAAGCAGTAGATAAGTCTGGGACACCCAAGTTTCAATGTAGCCCCTGATATTTACTAGCTGTGTTACCCTGGGCAAGTCACTTTACCATTTTTGCCTCAGTTTACTAATTTATCAAATGGGGATAATAATAGCACCTACTTTCAGGGTTGTGTTGTAAAATGATATTGGTAAAGTGATTTGCAAACTTTAAAGTTCTATATTATTATTGTCATTATTAAATCATTCTTCGTTTAATATATCCAATTATTGGAGCACAGGCTCATAATGTAGAGCTGGAAGAATATGAGAGCCCATCCAGTCCAGCCTCCTCATTTTACTCTTGAGGAAGCTCAGAAGTTTATCCAGGATCACAGTGGGATGCATAAGCCATAGTATTTAAGCCAAGTGCTGTGATTCCAGAACCAATGTTTTATTTTTTTCACTACACTATCTTATAATGTCAAACAACTTTTTTTTTTGAGAGGTAGCTTGTCCTCGTGGGTAGAGAGCTGGACTCAAATCCAATATTGTGTACTTCCTACCCGTGTGACCATGAGCAAAGCACTTAACAACTGCCTTAATTTTCTCATTTATAAGGTGAACATGAAAATACTTCAATTTATAGGACCATTGTGACAGAGAAAGTAATTTGCAAATCTTGACTATAAATGTAAATTTTTATTATTAATTTCAGAACCAATTCAAAGCATTTATCTAATACTGGTTTCCCCAGTGCTGATAGTATTGCACATACAGATGTGTTATTATGATTTTAAAGTGACTACTCCCTAATTTCCATGACCCTAACTCGGTTGCCACAGTCACTCTCTGGCATGGATAATTGTGGAAGGAGAGGCCACCTTTCCCTGGCTTTCCAGGTTCCTGGGAACAAGAATAATAGCCCTGGCATATTATAGAAAGCTGGAAAAGCAGAGACTTGGCAATGAAGGCTGAAAGGATGCTAAGGTAGAGAGTTGTTGTTCAGTTGTTTTAGTTCTGACTCTTCCTGATGCCATTTGGGGGGGGGGGTTCTTGGTAAAGACAGTGGTGTAATTGCCACTTCCCTCTCCATCTCATTTTACATGTGAGGAAACTGAGGCAACCAGGATTAAGTGACTTGCCCACTGCGTGAGGCTGGATTTGAACTTAGAAAGATGAGTCTTCCTGAATTGAAGCGTGGCACTGTATCCATGTGATCTCTAAAAATGTGATGTGATAGTGTTGGGATTAGAGTTATAAGAGACATTGAATTTCCTTCACTTTCATCAAAATTTCATGGAAAAAGGGGCCTTGCAGCTTTTCTCTCCTGAGGTTTACATACACTCTCCTGAATTCAGAGTGTAGAGACCCCCACAATACACAGATTCATGGAAAACTAGAAAACAAATCCCTTGGGGGTAGAACAGAGAGAGGAGCCTGTGAAGCCTTTTTCTGAGATAAAACACATTTTATTCATATCCCTCTCTCTGGAGAGGAGATCTAGTTCAACGAGGAATGAGAAAAAATTGTGACAATTTATTACTTTCAGCTTTTTCCTCAGGATTATATTGTGGAGTGACAAAGACATGGGGTTAATCGTGTATCCTATTTTTCCCGGCACCAAGGAAATAGTCTGAACTCTGGCAGACCTTCTAGAATAAGCAGCCAGATTGTAGGATGAGTGAATGTTCTCTTTCTAGGATGGGCCACTGGCTACTGGTTCCCCAGATATCATGGAGTTTTAAGGGACTGGTGAACTTGCTACTTGTGTCGGGTCAGGAAGTTAATTAGCAGCAAAGGTGGCTCAAGAATCCAGTTCTCTTTCCTCATACCATGTGTTTCTCCTTTGATAGCTTTTCTCATCAACCTTATGTAAGGACATCTCATTTGTCTAGTCTCTCTTCCATTTCTACAAACCCATAGACATGGTTTCTATCTAATGAAGGTGAGGAGGTTATGTAATCAACTCTTAAGGCTGATGTGGTCTATGCATTTGCCAGGCCCCTATGGCAAGGCGATATTCTGTGTGAGTCTAAGAGGTAATGAAATATTCTCAACTTCTTATTTCTGTGTAGAAATGCTGGAGCTATATAAATACAGGCTATTTATTTGCTTAGGGTTTATAGGATTTGGAAAAAAGATTTTGAAGTTAGTAGCAAGAAAAGTTCCTGGATAGCTATTTTGAGAAATGAGCTATGTATTAGTTACCAAGTTCAAAAGTAGTTTCCCCCCAAATGGCAGCCCAATTTTAAGTCTTTATTTCTCTCTTCTCCCTCTTTCTTTCTTCTTTCTTTCTTTTTCTTCCTTCCTTCCTTTCTCTTTCTTTCTTTCTTTCTTTCTTTCTTTCTTTCTTTCTTTCTTTCTTTCTTTCTTTCTTTCTCTTCTTTCTTTCTTTCTTTCTTTTCTTTCTTTCTTTCTTTCTTTCTTTCCTCCTTTCCTCCTTTTCCCTCCTTCCTCCTTTCCTTCCTTCCTTGTCTATCTTTCATGAGGGTCCTAGGGACATTGCTACAACTACTTGCTCTGATGGAAGGGGAATGCCTCACTTAGGTTATATCAGACAAGCAGTAGACAACTGTCAAAGGTACTCTCATTACTGACTTATCTCTACATATTAAATGCAGGAGTGTGGTGGAAATGTTTAGCTATGGACTCTCTGGGGGAAAAATCTACTCCCAACACATTTTAAGTTAATCTGCTTTATTAAAATTTTTCTCCCATCATTTTCTTAAGTCTGGACAATCAACAGACTAATAAAGCCCCAGATCAGCCTTTGCTGATTGCAGAGGTATAAATGCTCACTCTGACTTTCAAAAGAGCCAGTAAGAGTCTGCTCCAGCACATCACTGTGTAGACATGGGGTATCTAGTGCTAATTGCTTCAGGAGCTCTGAGAAAGGGACATAGTAGCACCTCTTCTCTTCCTGCTTCCTCCTTTGGCAGTCTGGTAAAGACTATGGACCACTTCTTAGAATAATGTTTTTAAATGCATAAAACAGAATACAAGGATTACTGAAGAAACATTATATTGAAATATAGTTATCATGATGTTGTTTTTAAAAAACATACTCAGCTTCCAGTTTAAGAATCCCTATTCAAGCCTACCAGTGAGAATCCTGCTTGCTTTGGTGATGCAATCCTGGCTACAGCAGTTAGTCAAACACTACTTCATTTGGCAGTCCTTAATGTTATATTCTCTGCACCTGGTCTCATTTCTGTGAGGAATGATGATGTTAGGGAGCCTGGGAGGTAAGAGGATTTGCCTGCAGAACCATCTGCTGGCCCTTGGATACCCAAGAAGCTTCACCTGCTAGGCTATTCATCTTGGCCCCAAGTGATCTCAATGGAAATCAGAGTGGAATAGAAATCGAGAGAAAATTCTGATCTCTATCTGTTGGCCAGGTGGGGTCTAGTCTAGTCTGAAGATAATTTCTCTAATCTTTATTTCCATGAGCTTTAGGAAGTTAATCAGCAATGATTTAAGAAATACTAACTTAGCACTGGCCTTGGAGTCAGGAGGACCTGAGTTCCAATGCAGCCTCAGACACTTAACTAGCTCTGTGACCCTGGGCAAGTCACTTAATATCGATTGCCTCCAAAAAAATATATATACCTAGTGTCTACCATTAAAAGTAAGGTTTGGGGGACAGCTAGGTGGCACAGAGGATAAAGCACCAGCCCTGGATTCAGGAGGACCTGAGTTCAAATCCGGCCTTAGACACTTGGACAGTTACTAGCTGTGTGACCCTGGGCAAGTCACTTTAACCTCCATAGCCCCGCCCCCCCCAAAAAAGTAAGGTTTGGTAGAGGGTCACAAAAAATACAAGACAAGGTCTCTGACTCAAGAAGATTCTATTCTACCAAATAGAAGGAAGCTTAGGGTGCTGTAAATGTATCTCAAGATATGGTTTGTAGTATCTAATAGGGGAACAGGATCAGTCATGTGCCAGATGTTTCTAGATCTCTGTACATCCAACTCCAGGAGATCATTTTCTAGACATGACTTAAAATTGGGGTATAATGGCAAGAATTTATGAAATTCCTTGGGGGATAAATGAGAGGGGGAAGGGGCTAGATGGCAAGATAATATTCTGCTGTGAAGAGTGTTGAACTTTGCTAATGAATTGGTTGTCATTAGAATAAAGTCATATTCAGTCTCTGTCACTTAACTTCTTGGATTACCTTAGGCAAGTCACTTAATCATTTGAGGGCTGGTGGTGGTGATGGTGGACTATATATGGCTTCTTCGATTTCTTACAACTTTTTACCAGTTATTCTGTTACACAGTGTGAAAAGAAAACCTGGTTCTAAAATCCTGGCTTTGACCCTTTTTCTCTATGTCATCTTGGGAAAGTAACTTTAATTTTACTAGGCCTCATGTGTCACAAAGGAATCCAGATCACCTGGAAGGTTTCTACTACCTCCAGATCTGAGATCCTGTGATTTCCTGGGTAATATGAGAACTAGAGTACCATTGAAAGAATGTTGAGGAGGACTGTTGTAGTTTTATTTTCTTGACACGATTCAGTTTAACAAGGAGTGATTTATTACAAGTAAGGCATATGTGGACCACGGATACAAGAAGGATACAATCCTTGCCCTCTAGGAGTTTTCAGATTAATTGGGGCTAAGATACCTATTAAAACTCTATGCAATAAGTCTTATAAGCTAGGAGAGGTTGTTATGCCTGGGTGTCTTTCCTAGGTGATTATGAGCACAAGAGGAGGAGGTGATGGCAAAGGAGATAACTAAATTGTAACCATTTTTATAAATTTGTTTGATTAATAAGACAGTATAATCAAATTCAGCCCTCTTGGTCCTGTCATAGAACTTCATCTTCGCTGTAAGAAAATTGGCCTTTGTTTGTCTGATATAATAGACTAAAGCACTTAGTTGAACAACCCAGACAGTTTATTGTGTTTTGCAAATTGCAATTATCTAGCTAACCTTTTTTCATGGTAAGTATGGTTGAGAAGATTGTTTTATTTTCCAGATTTTTTTTCCCCTTTGCTTTGTGCATTGGTGCCATTTGCTTCAGTATTAAAACTTAATTTTGAGGTGAAAAAATTGCTCAAGGAGAATAAGAAATCTACAGCACTTGAAGTTATTTTATCTTACCCATAGTGGGATACAAGATGCCACAAATGATAAATATTTGACATGGCTCACAGACATTTCTTTTATAGTTTCTGAAAAAAGCCAAGCAGCATTTCTGTTTTTGTTTTGTGAATGCCTATTAGCTTTGAGTTTGTATTCATTATAATCATTATTTATATTAATTACTTAACAATTGTATATAGCTGATGAATTTTGGGGATGTATTATGTTATAGGATTTCAGGGAATGAAAATAAGGTCTTTTCTTTCTGTTTGTGTTTGGTACAGTCTTAGTCACCCAAACAGAATTCGAATAATATAAACAACTGAGATAAGCAGAAACTGGGGCTTTGTCATCTGAAGTAAGAGGAGATTAGTTTCAGTGAATAGGTAATGAGCAGAGTTGAGGGCTGGGGTGGGGGGGTAAGTTGGGTGCTGCTTTTCTGAAGCTCAGAGACCCTGGTATTTGTACACCACATCCTTGTCTGGGCATTTCTGTTTCTTCCTCTAGGCCAGTCCCATACACCCAGGGGTGCTTAGTCAATATGGAATGTTGAGCATTGCAGAGAGTATCTGTAAAGAGAGGTCCATTTGATATTTGTGGTAAGCATTCATACATTTGTAATGAAGCCTCTTTACCTGGAAAAGCTTCCTCCAGCAATTTGTCTTTTGGTTCTGACACATTTTTCAGAATTGATTCATTTGTACTCATCATTAGATATGTCTCATTGTATGTTAGATGATTTGTCCCTTTCTCTTCATAAGAAATGGGATGGGGGAAGTCTGCTAATTTTCCATTTATTGCTTTCTCAGAATAGATGTATCTGTCACCAAATTTAAACACTTGCAAGAAGAAATTAGTCACCAGCCTACCTCCAACTTTTAGAAAAGAACATTAAGAATTAGGAGTACAGCAGTACTTCTGGTTACCACTTCCTATGAGAAGCCTTCCTGGTGCCCATAGTTGGTAATATTGTGCTGTAGAATCATAGACCTAGAGGTGCTGCATCAGGTAGAACACTGGGTAAGAATCAGGAAGACTCCTCCTCAGTTCAAAATTAGCCACAGACACTTAATAGTTATGTGGCCCTGGGCAAGTCACTTAACCTTGTTTACCTCAGTTTCCTCATCTGTCAAATGAGCTAGAGAAGGAAATGGCAAACCACCTCTTTCATCTTTGCCAAGAAAACCCACATGGGGTCATGATGAAAAATGACTGAACAACAAACTGAAAGTTGATCCTCTCATTTTATAAAAGAGAATTGAAGACCTTCCTGCTGACAGTTTAAGTGATTTATCCCAGATGCTAAATCTGCAATGGCGTCTACCCTTTGCATATAGAGTATGAGTTTGAGGGGAAGTAAGCAAAGGAAAAAATGAATTCGATAAGTTAGATTCCTATAGGACTTGACATTTCCATACTAAGTAGACTTTTTGTGTTCCTCTGGTACTTACCAAAGAGTAGGCTGGAACACAGAGAATGCAAGGTTTCAGCTGTATTTTCCTGAACAAAGTAAAAAAAATGCATTTTCTGTGTCTGGGAATCAAAAGGTAATTGCAAATTTGGTTAGCTGGTTATAGGTTCATAGAATTTTTTTGGTGGGTTCATAGAGTTTAACTATAGTAGGACCTGTAGAGGTCATCTAGTCAAAGCCCATTATTTTGAAAATGAAGAAGTAGAGGTAGAAAGAGATGAAGTGACTTCCCTAAGGTCAGTTAATGACAGAGTTGGAAACAGAATTCATGTCTCCTGACACCCCAGTCCATTACTCTGTCCATGACACCACATTGTACATTAAATATTGTTGGCCAAGGCCTTGATTATACAAGGGAGCTTCATTTAGCCCTCTTTCCAGACTGCCCAATACTTTTTGATTAAATTCAGCCAGACTTCAGATTCCGTCTCATTTTTGCCTTTTATCTGAAATCATGCAATCTGAACAATTACTATTAACACCATGAATTTTGATTATGGAATTACCCTCTGTGTATTTTCAGTGGGTATGTTGAATTTGAACCAAGGGCCTCTGATTCTAAATCTGATTTCCTTCCCACTGTATTCCTTTTCTTTCCCCTATATCTTCTTCCCTATTGTATGTGGCCCTGATTCATCATATTCTTTTAGGTTTTCTAAAACAACTTACAACCTAAGTCATTCTTTCTATAATGCTTAATTTTACTCCATCTTCCTGTTCCTTCTGTCCTTCCCTCAAACATGACCAAGTTGCTTTCATCCTGGGGAAAAACAAACAAAAAAACCCTCTTCATTAGATCCTACTGTCTCCTAGAGCTCTCTTTTATTTTACATCTTAATAGTAACAACTTTATTTGACACATTAAGATTTACAAAGCACTTTACATAGATCTCATTTTGTCCTCTCAAAAACTCTGGGAGGTAAGTGCTATTATTATTCCCATTTTACAAATGAGGAAACTAAGGCATACCCAGGATCACATAATAACTATCTGAGATTAGATTTTAACTCAGTTCTTCCTGATCCCCTATTCAGTGCCCTATCCACTGTCCTACCTAACTGTCTTTCTTCCTTTTTTTTTCAGCCAAACTCATAGAAATGATTGTCTCTTTTTGTTAAATCCACTTTTCTTCTTACTCACTGCTTAATATTTTTTTTGGCAGTTTGGCTTCCAGTTTCACCACTCAAATGAACCTGTTCTCTCAAAATAATACCATTAGTTCTTCTTGACCTCTCTGACAGTATTTTATCTTATTGACCACCCTCTTCTCCTACTCCTTGGGTTATCATGATATAATTCTACTTTGTCTGACTCCTCTTTTCATGCTTTCTTTACTAGCTTGCCATCCTTGTCATGTCCCCCAGCTCAAAATGGTCCCCAAGACTATCCTAGCCCCCCCTCCTCTTCTCTGTCTATATACACTCTTGTGACCCCCTCTCTCTACACATATTCTCATGGTGTTGTTATTGGCTTCCATAAGTTTAATTATTATCTTGATGTATGCTACTCACAGAACTGATACATCTGGACATTCTCTTTACCTTGCACTTCAGTTCCACATCACCCAAATACCTATTAGAAATTTGAACTGGATTTTCAAGAGATATTTCAAAGCAAAATGTCAAAAACAGGATTTACTATCTTTACCCCAAAACCTTTTTCCTCTCCCAAATTTCTCTATTTCTATTGAGTTCACCATTATTCACCTAGTCTCACAGATTGCCATTCATTATCCTCAACTCCATAAGCTCTTACTCCATATATCTAAAGGGTTGCCAAATCTTGTCCTTTCCATTTCTACAAAATTTCTTGCATCCTACCCCTTTTCTTTACTCACACAGCTACCAGCTTAGTTCAGCCCTTCATCGCCACTCACATAGATTATTGCAACAGCCCCAAGTCTTTCCTCATTTCTATTCATCTTTCACATAGCTGCCCATGTGATTTTCTTAAGTGTAGCTCTATTTGTTAATGCTACTCTCCTCAGGAACCTTCAATGCTTCTGTATTGCCTCTAGGATAAAACATAAACTCCTAAGCCCTTCAAAACCTGGAGCTAAGCCAGCCTTTCCTTACAGGCATCTCTACAATCCAGTCAAGTTGACCTTCCCTTGTTCTTCAAATGGTTCTCCATCCCCCATCTCCTTGCCTCTCCATTAAGATGCACTTCTCTCCCACCCTCTGCTTCATTGACTCTCTTCCTTCAAGACACTGTTCAAGTACCACCTTCTATATGAAGTCTTTTCTGATTCCCTCAATCATTAGTGCCCTTGCTCTCATGCCATTTTGAATCTGTCTTGCTGTTCAGTTGTTTGAGTCATATCTGACTTTTTGTGACCCCATTTTGGGGTTTTCTCAACAAAGAGACTGTAGTGGTTTGCCATTTCCTTTTCCAGATCATTTTACAGATGAGGAAACTAAGTGACTGAGGCCAGATTTGAACCCAGGCAAATGAGTATTCCTGACTCCAGGACTTGTGCTCTATCCATTGTGCCATCTACTGCCCCCATTTAATTTGTCTACTTTGTATTATTTGTATTTTTTTCTACATATCTGTATATACTTACATGCACTTGTGTCCCACTTTGACATATAAATTCCTTGAGCTTAGGCATTGTTTCATTCTTTGTTCTTTTTATCTATCACCTAGCCCGGTGTTTGGTATATAATAAGAGCTTAAGAAATGCTTGTTGACTAAATAATTGAACATACTGCTTCTTCCACTTCCACCTCAAATTGTCAGGTTATTATTTTCTTTTTATGTTTTGTATCCCCAGTAAAATATAAAATACTGGAGGGTAGTGACTTTTCTTGTGTTTTTAGTATTTAATAAATTGCCTTCCATACAGTAGGTGACTAATAAATGCATATTGAATTTGGATTGTCATTTAGTATGTCCCTATTCTTTAAGTCGGTCAGTCAATAAGCATTTATTAAGTATGTAATGTGTATCAGAAACTATGCCAACTGCTGGAGATACAAAAAATGGCAAAAGACTACCTGCCCTCACTGAGCTTACAATCTAATGAGAAAGATGACATGCAAAAAACCACGTATGAACAAATTATATTCAGGATAAATTGGAAATAATAACAGAGGGAAGGCACTAGAATTAAGTCTCAGTAGCAGAGAAGTTTCTAAATAGTAAGGGACCATCTGGTGATTCTGATGAGCACATGGACTCCCACAATAACAGTGTTGGAGTAAAAAAAAAAAAACTAAGCTTGAATTCTGACACATATAAGCTACGTGTCCTTGGGCAAACCCCTTACCTCTCTGATCCTTTCTTTCCTCATCACTAAAATAGGCATAATAAGACTTGTTTTACCTCACAGGTGCCACTTGAGGATAGCATCTTGTAATCCTTAAAGTCTTATATTAATGGACTCTTTAGAAGTGAAGTCTCCATGCCTGTGATTTAGAGTAGCAGTCTAATGAATTTCTGTCCTTGTTAGAATCTATAATGCCTTTGAAATTCTGGTATAAAATAGATTTTTAAGAGGGAACTGAAGTGCAAATCTGAAGTTCTCCTATGTACACCTCAATTGCCCAACTGGTTTTGCAAGTTTGTAACTTTGGTAGCATTTGTTTGCAAGGCTGGGATACATATTACATGAGCACATTAAAGTTGGTCAAACAGTTTCACTTTTAAATGGGATAGTAGCACTGCTAGTTTGTTGCCAAGAATTAGTGGGTAGGGTTTGCTTATAATCTACCCATTTAATTTTGGCCTAGAAATTAGCATCTGATGGGGGAAACCCAGAAAAAGTTTTGTCAATGAATTAGAAGCATAATTTTTTTAATGGGAGTGGATAATGAGCATCAGATAGTCTGGTGACTTTGTTGGTTATGAAAAAGGTTTCAATCAAGCTTCCCTGATTTGGCCAAAATGCTCTATTTGCATGTTAGAGTGGGTTTGGTTTTTTGTAAGTCATTTATAGATCATGTACCTGGAATGAAGATGGACTTTGTAATGTGGCTTTTTATACCTTTACTAACCTTTTCCTCTGCCCTCATATTCTTCCTGGGAAGGGGATGCTATTTTTCCCCACTCCTTTGAGCCAGGCAGTGGCTATGTACAACATGTAAAACAGGTATTCTGGGTACATAGAAAAGTGGCTGCTGAACATAGCAAGCTGCCTTTTTTCTCCTGAGAAGCTGAATGCTTCCTTAACTCATAGCCCTGTGCTGAACCAGAAATTCGGGACAGAATTGGGTTCCCGCATGCTAATTTCTAGTGTGGTTCTCAGTGGTGAATGAGTGACTTCTTCCCAACTGTTGGCTTGGCTCCCTGAGTCAAGTTCTGGCTCCTTGCAAGTATTCTGGTATTTACACTTTTTGAAAAATTTCAGTTGTTGGGAAGCTTATGTAAAGAATTCCTCCTCCCTTCATTTTTTTTCCCATTTGTCTTTGTTCTACTCTCTCTGATGCCAAGAAGAACAAGTCTGATCTTCATTCCATAACAGTCCTTCATATATTTGAAGAGAAAAATCATATTTCTCCCCCTCTCCCAAACCTCCATAGTGTCTTCCATTCCCTAGGCTGAACATCTTCTCATCTGGAGGATGAGGGAGTGAGACATTCGTTGAAATAGTAAGTATGTGGTCTTGTGGCTGATCCTTAGATCTTTCGAAGCATCTTCATATGCTTTCATTTTGTGTGTACTTTACTTACTTGGTCATCTTGCACTAGAAGAGTCCTAGCTTGTTTATTTCTTTCTACTGTGGTCATATAGATCACGGAGCTCCATATGGTTTTGTCAGGACAGAGTATAGAAGAACTATATACTCCTTTCTCTCTCTGGATGTTAAACAAATAACATAAAAGTATTTGTTCTTTTATCATTATGTAGGAATCTTGGTATGGGAACTTTCTTCACAGCAAATCCTATTATATCTAGGAATTAATAGCTACTATAAGTTCTGAGGAATAGCCTTTGCGTCACACAGCATCTAAGTGTCAAAGACAGGATTTTAAACCGAGGTCTTCTCATTGCCAAGACCAATAATATCGCATTCACTAACCAATGCTTCCTTTATCATTGTGGAAATAATTCTTGTATCAATGTGGTATAAAATCCTATGGGGTTTTAGGTATCACTTTAGACTACTTATTCTTGTTGAGTATACTACCCTACTAAAATCCTTAGGTCTTTTTTTAAAATGAATTACTTTCTAGTTTTAATATTTCTTATCCTGAATTTGAAAATATTTTAAACCAAAACATGACTTTAAATTTCCTCCTATTAGATTTCACTTTGCTTAGTTCCATCTTTTTGAAATAACTTTGGATCCCAGTGTATCCTAGCACCCCTGGGTTTTGACATCCTCCACGTTGCTGAAGCTGTAGAGCTTCTGAACCTTTCCAGATATACCTTCTAGCTTAATTTTCACTTCTGCATCATCTCCCCCAGAATGCTAGCTCCTTCAGACCAGGAACTGTCTTGTTTTATCTGTGTAAATTCCCAGTGTTTAGCAGAGTGATTCTCACATAGAAGCATTTAATAAATGCTTTATCATTCATTTATTCTTTAGTCTATCATTGTATTTTCCATTTTTCAACTTTATACTTTCTAAAAATGGGATAAGCATATCATCTGTGCCTTCATTAAGCATTCATAAAAATGTTAGCTAGGACAAGGTCAAGAACAGCTCTGTGGCACTCTCTTGGAGACTTTCTTTTAGACTGCTGTTGATTAACTAATGAACACTCAAAGCATTGGTTTGGCCAACTGGTTCTGAACTGACACAAGAGTCTACATTTCCATCTTCTCTACAACAGTATCATAAGAGACATTGTCAGATGCCTTGTTGACATTCTTTCTCCCCATCTCAGTTCTCACTTTCTGCCCATCTCTTCCTTTCTCTCTCCATGAATCTCTGTCCTTCCCTCCCTCTCTGTTCCTGTCTGTCCCCTCCCCCATTTCTGTCTCTGTCTCTGATTCTTTCTCCCTTCCCCTCTCTCCCTCCCTCCCTCTCTTTTTCTCTTCCTCTCTCTCTCTTCCTCCCTTTCCCTCCCTTCCTTTCCCCCCTCCCTACCTCGTCTCTGTCTCTCGTTCTTCCTCTCGGACTTATTGTCAGATTCCCATCTCCACTGCGCACAAATCCTATCTCTTCTTCATGCCCCCAACATAGCTTGAAAAGAAAAGCCCTTTTGTGTCATCCCTAACATATTTT
This sequence comes from Dromiciops gliroides, assembly GCF_019393635.1. Classification (NCBI taxonomy): domain Eukaryota; kingdom Metazoa; phylum Chordata; class Mammalia; order Microbiotheria; family Microbiotheriidae; genus Dromiciops; species Dromiciops gliroides. Next base: position 509,670,336 of record NC_057863.1, read on the forward strand.
TTCCTCACAAGCCCCTGCTAATACTAGATTTTAGTTATTCTGGCTGGACTGTGCTGTTTTTGTATTCAACTTCAGCCACCTGCCCTTGTTTTTCTCTTGTACATGTCCATTTTAAATCTTTCCTTCTCATACATCAATTTGACAAGGTTAATGAGTGGATGTTGACTAGAAGTCATGCCTTTGACATTTCTTCATGGAAAAGGATGTAAGAAAACATAGATGCTACGCCCTTACTTACTTATTTACTGTTAAGTTTCTCCTTGGGTACTGTCAGACAAAATTCCTTCTCCATGCCTTCCCTCTTCCCTTACTACATGCATGGCCAAACACCTCCCCTCCCCCTTCCCATTCACTTCCTGCTATATAGATCTTCCTAAAATTAGTGACAGTTAAAACAGCCTATTGCCTGGTATTTAATGTGTATGCTGGCACAACACAGGTTGTCTTGACATTATTTTTATTTTTTTGTGGGGGGGGGGGCAATGAGGGTTAAGTGACTTGCCCAAGGTCACGGAGCTATTAAGTGTCAAGTGTCGGAGGCTGGATTTGAACTCAGGTTCTCCTGAATCCAGGGTCTATACTTTATCCACTGTGTCACCTAGCTGCCCTGACAATATTTTTAAATGCCAAAAATTTTACTCCCCATTGGTAGTTGATGATGATGATATAATATTTATGTTACACTTTGAGTTTTGCAAAGTACTTTACATGTGTTATCTCATTTAATCCTTACAACAATTCTGTAATGTAAATGGTATTATTATACTCATTTTATACATAAGTCTTATAACTACAAGTAAGCACATGAGGCAAAATTTAAATTCAAATTTTCTTGGCTCCATATCCAGAGATGTAAATCACAGGTGTATACAGTGATGACTCAAAATATATTTTAAAAACAATTTTACTGGACGTTTTCAGATATAATTTTCAAACCCTGACTAACTCACAAAAACAGCTGACGTTGGCTTTGTAGTTGTAATTCTGCATCACCAGGTTGAACAATAGGCCTTCCATCATCATATAAAGTCTAATATCTTCCTATAGTATGTTCCTGTGCTCTGAAACTCTATTGAACTAATGGGAATCCCTTCCTTGAACCAACCACATACAGAAAAGCTCAATGGAGAAAATCTGAAATTCTACTACTTGAATATTGCTTTATATTTTAAGTCACCAAAAAATAAGAAAATGTCCAGTTGAGGGGCAGCTAGATGGCACAGTGGATAGAGCACCGGCCCTGGATTCAGGAGGACCTGAGTTCAAATCCGGCCTCAGACACTTAACACTTACTAGCTATGTGACCCTGGGCAAGTCACTTAACCCCAATTGCCTCACCAAAAAAAAAATGTCCAGTTGAACCTGGAATGAGAGATTTCACACCCCCATCCTCTTGTGACTCTATAATTGCAGTTGGCCTAAGTAGGGGGTGGAGAAGAGGAGAAAATACAAGGAAAGTATCTCCAGGACACATTGTCACATTTTGTCAGTGTTCTAGTTTTACTTCATCCAAGAGATTGTAATCCATGGAGTACCGTTGCATTTTAGAAGCATCACTGATTAGGAAGTGATGTGAAATTGGCCCCTGGAAACACCATCTTCCTTTGTTGTGTGTCTTGGAGGGACTCCATCTGAGCCCTAGTCTTTTTTCCCCAACTTCTGGGTAGGTGCATCTGACAAGATCACAGCCCAGGATTGGAAAGGGAAGCTTGGCTGAGAAGCTGGAGATTTCAGAACCAAAAGACCCCACAAGAGGAGGCAAATAACCCAACTGTAGAAATCTGTGTTAAATAACATACAGAGCTGAGCCAAGCAGCATGAAATTTGGAGTTGATGTTGACAGACCTTCAATCCTCTCATTGTTCTCATTTTATTTTCCCCCTTGGCTTGTGTCATAACCTGAAAATTGTTTAAACATAGGTTTTCATATTCATTGATTTAACTCTTCAAGACCTTTCGCAACGCTTGGGAATTAATGATCTCTTTCTTTATGAACATTTTAAATTGAGCTTATTCTTATGGAAATGTGATCCCCAGTAATTTAACTGAAGGGATTTTAGCCAGCTGTAAACCCAAGCTATTCTAGCCCTGAACTTACTGCTTGCATTTCTTTTCTTTTTTTTTTTTTTAGGCTGCACATTTAGGTCACTTGAAATCAGAAAGCTGTTACTGCATATCAGGAACATGGGGCACTGATGTAGAAGCTAACCTCTGGTCTCCTAATTATTTTTGAGGGTGAGTTTTGTTGTCATTTGTTTCTATAATTGGTAGTTTGTATATGCATATATGCTTCCATTGTGGAAGGAAAGGGCATATGTTGGAAAAGAGCTTATTAAATCAGGTCTCAATTAAACAGAAATAAAATACTACCTGATCAAAAGATAGACATTGGAAGCCTCACTTGTTGGTAGTGTTAGTTTTGGGGAAAAGAGTTCAACTCTAATAAGTATGTTGTGTTGATAGTGAAAGATGTCACAGACCTTGTACAAAGTATATTCACTTTGTGCACTCCCAAAACATTTGGGCATGAAACAAAACAGGAATTGGAAAGTAAGCGCATAGAAACGAAACCATATTCTGGGATTGGGGGGTTATCTGTGTGGGTTTAAAAAAGTTTGACTGACACTTTTTGCTTTTATATTGTAGTCCTTTCTTAATATACCCCTCCTTTATAAGCCTTCCTTGTAATAAAAGAAAAGAAAATTAATGCAAAACCAACCCACATTGTAACTATATTTGACCATGTTAGACGGTGTCTAGCATACTCCAACATGTGACTACATATCTATCCCTCTTTGTTAGAAGTGGGGGACAGAAGGAGGAGGAGGAGGAGGAGGAGGAGGAGGGAGGAGGAGGAAAAGGAAAACGATATCTTTTCCCATCTATTTTTCTGGACTGAGTTTGGTCATTATAATTAATCATCCTTGGCCAACTCAGTGTTGGTTTCATTTACAAAATTGCAGATGTTGCATATATTGTTCTCCTGGCTCCTCTTACTTTGCTCTGAATCAATTCTCACAAATCTTTGGACTAGGTTATATGTGACTAAAGTTATATTTGACTAGGTTATATTTGACCCAAACTTTGTTGTTTGAGGTACACTTATCTTTTTCAAAATGCCACTCTTAGCCTGTGAAGACACCAGTCCACGTCTTGCTGTAGTCCGAGCTAACTTTTGCCCAGAGTAGTAGATGATGTAACAATTTAAGGGTAATTAGAAGAGCTGTTATGTGAGAGGCACTTTCAGGTTACCCTCTTAAAAATCAGATTATATGTTTCAGGTCCTTGAAATGGATTGAAATGGATCACACCTTAGCTCTACTTGGGGATACATGTCCGTGACTCCCCTCCTCCCTGCTCCCCAACCAAGACTTTGGGTTATCAGTCTAGGGGGGAAATAAGAAAATAGCAGTCTCAATTTCTAGACTTAAAAAAAAAATTATGGTGATTCTAAAAGGCAGCTTATTTCATATTGATCTGACCAAGGACTTAGCCAAGTGCAGTGTTAATTGGGTCCTCTGGAATTCTAAACCCCTGGGACCTGGAGCTTTCTAGTAAGGAAAAAATAACAAAAAACCACAGGCTGTGCATCTGTCTGAGATGCTGGAAAACTGCTGAGGCAACCACGCAGATTTTGGCAACTCATTTTGCATCCAGTTGCTTATTTCAATTAGCTTGTTTTGTGTTTTCAGTTCCCCTTCTCCCCTTCTCCCCCCTCCCCCCTTTCCTGCAAAGCTGTGTTTTGAAAACTGCCGCCCAGAGAGGGCAGGGTCTTGGCGATCATGTCCTCATTGTTCTAATGCTCATTCCATATGTATGTCACATCTTCACTCTCCCCTCCAGGTCCTAGCCCCTCCAAGCGGCCCACCCCTGGCTCCCCTTCCCCCAGCCCAAGCCTGGGCTCTGCTCACTCTCTCCTCCTTCTCCCTCTCCCTTTTCTTATTTCCCCTTCTCTCCAGAGGGAAATTCTTGCCGGATCTTGTAAGCAGGGAGATCCAAACTTTAAAACAAACAAACAAACAAAAAAAAACCAATCTTGTGCTGTGTGTGCATTTGGTTGGATGGCCTTAGTCAAAGTAATTATTTTCTTCCCTCTCCCCCTCTCTTCTCTCTCCCTCTCCCTCTCCTTTTCTCTCTCTCTCTCTCCTTCTCCCCCAGCACAAAGCTTTTTAAGAAACTAAGATTGGTAGTTCTTTCTGCCTTTTCTGGTTACCGTGGTAGCGGATATCTCAGTTACTGAAGAATGGAGCAGGCGGGCTGGGGTTTTTATGCTCCTTTCTTTTGGGACTGCTAGAGAAGTCCACTGAGAAATGCGGACCGCAGCCCTGCCTGCTGAGTTTATTATGCCTGTTATCTGTCACTTACTCTGACTAAAAGGTAAGGGCTGCTGTAATTTGTCCCTGCAAAGGCAGCGTACATTGTTCTACTTCTGATGCTTTCCACTAATTGGCTCATGAGGGAGGTTAGAAGATGAGGCATTTGTGCTTGCCTTTTTTTTTTCTTTCTTTCTTTCTTTCTTTTTTTTTTTTTTTTTTTTGCCGGCGTCTATCCAGTCAAAGCTCTCTGTTTTTATGTATATCTGGAGAGGGGGAAGATGCTGTGGAAATCTTATTGTTAACCTAGGAGTGGTGTCGGTTTCACTTGATTTCAGAAGAGAAGACTCTTGATTTTGTGACTTTCTAAAAATAGGTTATTCGGATATAGGTTATGTCTGTGCAGATATACATGTGTGTAAGTATATGATCAACATGTATATTGATTTTCGTAAACTTTGAGCACATGGGTTGTGTTGAGATTTCCTGGGACATTGGAACTAGGTAAGAATGTCTCTGCTTACCAGATTGCATTCTATGCCAGTTTTCTAAATTGTTACTTTGGATTACAATATTTACAGAGGCAAGTTAATAGTTTCTAAAGAAACCACTTTAATTGAGGAAAGATCTTGGCAATGATTGTGTCATATACTACTGTATATATAAGTCTAAGGTAGATAAGAATTTGCTGTATTGATTGTACCACTTGATATCTTGCTTTTTCTAGGGAAAAAAAAAAACTTTTTTTAATTTCTGAAGCTGCCAAAAAATCCAGTTGTGAATTGAAATGCGAATAAAAGAACCTTAGATAATAATAACTATAATAGAAGCATAGGATATGTTCTTAAACTTATCAACTTAAACTAATTGGAATTGGAATAATGGTTATCTATAATTCCTTTAAACAGCTCTTATCTTTGACCAAAAGAGAGAGAAATACCATGCTTTACTAACCTACACAGTAGCTTTTGTTTGGATGATACATTACTATGGTTTTTATCTCATAGGAAGCCTCTATAGCTTTCTTGGGCAAAGAATTTTTCTGTCCTATTCTTTTAAAATCTGTTGGTTCTTAAAGGCTGTTGGTTGTATGGAATTTATATTTACTTTTCATGCAGAAAATGCACTTAGTGATCTTTCCTACTATCATTTGCCATCCTTGCTTTTGTCTGTTTATATGTATGTGTTAAGAGTTTTTCTAGAAAAATATTTAAAGTGTATCTTTGTGTGAATATGTATGTGTATATATATGCACACAGAGACTAATGCACACAGCCATATGTATATATGACTAATTTTATTCTTTGAATTTATTACTTTTTGGAATATATTCTGAATAGGAAATAGAAAATGATTTTGCATTAAAATAATATTTTAATAACATACAAAAATAATTGAGAAGCAGCATGGGATGGTGATTAGAACAAGCCAGCTTTGGATCTAAATGACCTGGATTCAAGTGGCACCTTTTTGACATGGACATTGACTATGTGACATTGGACAAGTCACAATCCCAGTAAACTGGACAACTGCAACTAATTGCAGAGTTGCTGCTGATCTGTGCTGATAGAAGAAGTCACTAATAATAACAAAGGTCCTCCAAACCACCACAACTAAGATAAGTGAGAGAGATTGGCAGCCTTGGAGTCCAGGAAAATCTTGAGTTCAGGTCCAGTGTCTCACACATTTAGTGGATGTGTGACCCTGGGCAAATTGCTTAACCTTTGAGGGTGCCAGGCAGCTCTCTAAGAATAGGAAATCCAGAGAAAGAAGATACTGGCTGACCTACTCTGCTCTAAGAGAGGGTTCCCTCTTATTATCAAATCCCGGTTTAGTCTTTACCCCATTCCCTCTGTGTTTTTAAGAAGCAGCATTTGGAGGCACCTGCTTTCTTATATTTGGGACCTTTTTCAAAGAGTATGAAACATAACATGAAAATATAGAAGGAAAGAAAAACCAAATACTCATTTAAATAAGTATTGGTTTTTTTTCTTTTGCCAAGGATTATTTCTGTTTCTTACCAATTGAAGGCCCAGTACATTAGTACCTGGGCACTAGAAGTCAGCCACTTTGAAATTTAGATATCATAGCAGGATTCCTCCTACTAGATTACTGTTAACTGACAAAATTACATACTTTCCTCGATGACTTTTGGTTTTGACTTGGAAAACATACCTCAGGCTGCTTCCCGAAGGTGTCTTGGGGTGAGGAAACACTTAATAGTCACAGAACAGTAGAGACACAAGGGACCTTAGAAATCCAATTTCCTCATGTTACATATGAGGAAACTGAGGCACAGAGTGGTCAAATGACTGACCTAAAGTCATACAGCTAGATGAGGGGTAGAGCTGGTATTAGAGTGCAGGGCTTTCAATTCTCCAATATATATGCAGGGCAATGAGGGTTAAGTGACTTGCCCAGGGTCACACAGCTAGTCCTCCTGACTCCAGGGCCAGTGCTTTATCCCCTGCGCCACCTAGCTGCCCCACTTGCAATTCTCAATTGAGTTTTCTTTCTTAATGGCAACAACAAAGTTCCAGACAATATTATTGAGTGGGGTGGGGAATGGGGGGAATTGGAACAGATGTGCTTTCATAATTTGTAAACCCCTTCGAGTGTTATAGATTAATAAGGCACTTGTAGTTTATATTATTAGATTCTATGGATGCATGTATTTATATATTGAAAATAGTTACTATATTGAAAGAAGATACTTAAATATTATTAACTTCCTTTTAAACACATCATTTCAGTTCTTTAAAAGATTGATGATTTCATCAGTGTGGAGTTTCCTTCACCAGCCCACCCATAAAGATTGATTAAAAGATTGAAATCCCTCTCTACTGTAGAAAGTCTTCCTGAGCTGTTGGAGCCAAAAAAAAAAAAGTTATTACTTTATGACTAGTCCCATGGTGATGGATCTCTCTTCACTTAAGTAGGTTGGTTCTTGGGCAGCTAACACTGAATCTGTCACTAGATCCAGAGGTGAAGGATTTCCACCTTGTTATATTATATAATATGTGACTTCAGACAAGTCACAGTCTCAGTAACCTGGGTAATTCTCTAAGGCTAATTGGAGAGGACTTGCTGATCTGTGGGTAGAAGCAGTTACCAATAATAACAACAAAGATCCCAACAACAATAACAACAACAACAACAACAGCAGCACAGACTAAAATAAGTGAGATACAGTATGGTATAATGGCCTGGGAAAAGGAAAATATAATTGACATATACATACACACATGCATACACATACATACGTACACATGTGAAATTCTTTAAATGTGGGTCCAGTGGCACAATGTGTATATATGTATATATATATATATATGTATATATTCAGTATATGTATAAAATCCATATATACATATATTATATACAGACAGACAGAGAGAGAGAGACAGGAGAGGGGTTACAGATATGTAAAGATTACAAGCCATATGGATGTTTGTAAACAATTCTGTGAAAAAAACCTAATTCCAAACATTTGGACTATTATATTTATATATTCTTAATACTTTAATTTTCTATTTTTCAAAAAATCCAATGAAGAGCCATATGTATTATTGAAAGATGTTTCCATTTTGAAGCAGTAATCTTTGCATCCTATAAAGACATCCAAGGCTATGGAAGTTGGTGTATATCACGCTTTTAAAAAATATTTATTTATGTAGGATGGCAGAATGAAGGATTTAGGTAATTTCTTTGTAGAGTTCATATCTTTTGACTACAAGCGATCTTATCCCGAGTTTGCTTTGTATATCCCTCTTACTGCTTCTTACAGGGATAGATTTCTCTGAGTTTTTAACTTCTCTTTGAAAACTTTATGGCTCTTCTCAGTGGACACTGAGTGAATTGCATAGCATCCAAGAAAACACAGATTGTGACCTGGGATTCTGGAACTCCTGGATTTTGTTATTAATTCAACCAGTTTCTTCCTTAATGTAAACCACTTCATCAGTCTGTGCCTCAGTTGCCTCATATATAGCATAAGGGGTTTTGGCCAGATCTCTGGGATCCTTTTAAACTCTAAATCTGAGTTCTATAATACTAATAATTGCTTATACATATTTATATGTCTTCCTGGTTTGTAAAACCTTTACATACATTTTTCAGTTGAGCCTTAAAATCCTGAGATGTACCTATATTGGTCCCATTTTAGAGATGAGGAAACAGCCTCCTTGAAGGGAAAGGGAATTTCAGATACCAAGTGGAGACTTAAACCTCAGATAATTCAAATTTGGTGTTCCTTCAGTGATGCCATGCTACATGCATGGGCTGGTTGGTGTGAAGGCCTACCCCCTACTTTTAGAAACTAATCCTGTGATTTCACTGGTGTAGTGCAGGGCTGTTAGACTCAAGTAGAAACTGGGCCACTAAGCCATACCAGCACATATTGATTTAGAAAACCACATGTTAACATTAGCTATGTTTTATTGTATTTTAAACCTTTTTGTTAAATATTTCCTCGTTATATTTTAATCTATTTCCATCTGTATTCAGGGGTGGGTTATGTGTTTGAACCTCTGGTATAAGGAACTCCCAATGAGAAACTCCCTCAATCAATGTAGATCAACAATTATCAAAGCCAAAAGCATCCTAGGGCTTTAATTCTCTGAGTTCCTTTGAGAGAGTTGTCTGGATAACAAGGTTGACCTCAATTAATATCGTATAAAACAGTTTTTTCCCCATTTAAGACCTTCTCTTTGCAGTTATAGCCAAGATAGCTAAGAGGACTTTAAAAACTTTTAGCCTTCTGTTAACAGGAACATTTGTTATAGTCTTTTTTAGGAGTTTACTTCTTAGAATCTTATTCCTGGGGCTGGGAGAGACTCCAGAGGATGTAGTCCAATCCTCTCAGTTTACAGATAAGGAAACTGAAGCCCGGAGAAGTTAAATGAGAGGCAGAGGTCCTTTAACCCCAGGTCCAGTGTTCTCTTCCCCGCACATATTACTTTATGAACAGGGTGGAGGAAAGAGAAAGGCAGGTATATTTTTCAAGGCACTGCTCTTGGTAATGCATCGTCACATTGGTCTGTCTGGAAAAAGACAAGACACTCCATGTTTGGGATTAACACCCAGAGAGGAACTCTGTACATTTGAGCTAGTTATGGAAGTTTTTTTTTTTAAAAAGCATATTACAAGAGACTAGAATAGAAAGTGGGACTGAGAGTGCATGCTCAGGCTTCAAGTTCTGCCTCTTAATTACTTAGCCTAAACTACAAAGTAATCTGGCTTCAGATGCTTACTAGCTGTGTGATCCTTGGGAAGTCCCTTAACATTTTGCCTCAGTTTCCTTAGCTGTAAAATGAGCTGGAGAAGGAAATAGCAAATCGCTCCAATGTCTTTGCCAAGAAAACCCCAATTGGGGTCATGAATAGTCTGACATTACTGAAACAACATTAATAAGCACAACAACAACAAACTACAAGGATAGAATTTGGAACTCAAAACTTTAAATAAAAAAAGTTTATTATAAAAAAAGTTACAAAATGACCCATTTACATTGGTGGAATTTGAATAGGTGTTTCTTACTCTGATAAAATCACAAACCTTCTCTCTACCAAAAAAATAATATCATGCAGAATAACCTAATTGTAAATATGAAAACTTAAAACAAGAAAGAAATTTAAATACCAACCACTCTAAACACCTTATTCTCTATATGAAGACTCCTGCCTCTTCTTGCTGTAAAGGTATGATCTCAAAGTTTACAGAGGCTTCCCAAAATATGTTTATTTAGTATTTTCAGATAATTTTGTAAAATAGGTGCCAAATGAACATGACTGGCAAAATCTTATGTCATTCCTCTATAAGCTCCCAGAGGAACCAGCAAGGTCCTCTATAGACAGCCAAATAAATAAATATTTATGGAATTCTATTTATGCATATGTCTCTTTGTTGGATATCTAAAAGCATAGGAAAAGCATTTAGAAAATATAAAAGAAAGCCACTCCACCCATGGGGAGGCAGTGCTGAGTCAGCCTAGAAAATGGCATTTTATATATTAAAAGCAATAGTCCATTTCATCCTCAGATTGTGGTTTTGTACCTTCACAGTTACCATTCTTATTGAAGTCAGTTTCCTTATTTGCTCAGAAATATGTTCATCGTTTTAGATGAATTGTACATAAAAGCATGCTTTGAGATGTGCATGTTGGATAAGGAGAAAATAGAATAAAAGAAGGATTTAAGCAGTCCCCTTTCTCCCCAGCCCCCAGTTCCCCCAGGTAATATGGAGACATATATAACAAATGGCATTCCCTAAGAAGATGAAGGATCAACCCAAGGGAGCCTGTAAACAGAAGCGTTTGGTCTCTAGTACTGAATGATATGGATTGTCAATAAATGTTTGAGTTGAATTAAATTGATACTTTCCATAACTCATTTCAAACATGAGGCTAGCATGAGGGTTGTAATACCCTGCATCTCATTTTCTTGATAGTTTTGGCTTCCTATCATTATAAATGCACTCATGAGGTTATTAAAGATAGAGATATCCTCCTTTAATATACTACTCACTTTCCCAACATGTGGATTCACATAGTCTTTTTAACCCACTGGGCTTCTTCCTTTGTTCTAAGCAAAACACAGGTTAATTTTATTTTATTTTCTCTTCTTTCTCTACTTCTTCTTCTTTTTTTGAAAATAGGGAATGCCATTCAGTTTTGCAGCTCTTGCTCAATGACCTCAGATGGGCTTTTCGCAAAAAAAAAAAAAAAACAAAAAAAAAAACTGAAAGATTTGGTTGTTTGAACTACATTAGCATCAGAAAGGCAGATTGTGTGTTGACTAAGGTGGCCTTGCAGAAAGTTGGGGGGGGGGGAGGATGGTGATAGAGGGATCAGGGTAGTTGTCTTTGGAAATCCAGGGAGCTGGAAGAGTCTGTGTTGAATGAAGAATAAATAAAGCTGTGCTCTCAGCTAGGGATGAATACCAAACTCTCTTTGCTGGGTTGGAGAGCAGGTTAAGGCATTTTTGAAACCTTGAAGACTGATTTTCTTCTATTTTAAAGACTTCCTGATTTGACATCTTGTATCTTTCCTTCCCTGCTTTGTATGGTTCATCTTCACACGCAGTGGGGTTGTCTAGGCCCCTTCGTTAACTCCATAATGTCTTGTGTTGATGGCTGTGCAATGACCTTTGCACTCAGGTTGCCCTCCCCGGTCTAGGGAAATCTCAGCAATTCTTTCACAGTGTCAGAAAATTTAAACTGGAAGAAAAACAATCCATATATTCATTTAATGTTTCAAATTTTTTCAAAACATTTTCGGGGCAGCTAGGTGGCACAGTGGATAAAGTACCGGCCCTGGATTGAGGAGTACCTGAGTTCAAATCCGGCATCAGACACTTTACTAGCTGTGTGACCCTGGGCAAGTCACTTAACCCCCATTGCCCTGCAAAAAATAAAACAAAAAAAACCCCCAAAAACCCAACATTTTCATGCCTGTTACCTACAGAGGAGTCAGTGTGAGCTAGTGGAAAGATTTGGATTGGGAGTCAGCATCATCAATGTCATTATCAGTATAAACAAGAGGCAGCTTAATGGTGCAGTGGATAGAGCACTGGACCTGTCGTCAGGAAAACCTGGGTTCAAATCCAGCCTCAGACACTTACTAGTTGTGTGACCCTGGGCAAGTCACTTAACCTCTGTTTGCCTTAATTCACCAGAGAAGGAAAACTCCATAGACAGTATGAATATGGTCCATTGGGTCACTAAGAGTCGTACTTGACAGAAAAACAGCAAATAAATGAGCACTTATTAAGCCTTTACTATGTATGGGTTAGGGAAGCTAGGTGGCACAGTGGACAGAACACTGTGCCTGAGTTCAAATCTAGCCTCACATACTTATTAGCTATGTGACCCTGGGTAAGTCACTTAACCCTGTTTGCTTCAGTTTCTTCATTTGTAAAATGAGCCGGAGAAAGCAATGACAAACCACTCCAATATTTTTGCCAAAAGGGGTGGATAAAGAGTCAGATACGGGGGGGCAGCTAGATGGCGCAGTGGTTAAAGCACTGGCCCTGGATTCAGGAGTTCCTGAGTTCAAATCCGGCCTCAGACACTTGACACTTACTAGCTGTGTGACCATGGGCAAGTCACTTAACCACCATTGCCTAAAAAAACAAAAAAACAAAAAACCAAAAAACCAAAAAAACAAAACAAAGAGTCAGATACGATTGAAAAATGACTGAACAATAACAGCAATGTGTATGAGCCAGGCACTGCCCTGAGAACTAGAGATAGAGAGAAAGGCCAGAAAACGTTTTCATGGAACTCTTACTCTTAATACCAGTCTGGAATTCTCTCTCTTCATTTGTGCCTCCTGGTTTCCCTGGATTCCTTCCAGTTCCAACAAAATTCCATCTTCTATAGGAAGCCTTTCCTGATCCCAAGTGATAGTAGCATCTTCCTTCTGTTGATTACCTGCATGGCTACAGAGTTACACAGCGGTTTGTTTATTGTCTCCTGCATTAGATTGTGAGCTGCTAGAGGGCAGAGACTATCTTTTACCTTTTTTGTGTCCTCAGCACTTAGCACAGTGTCTTGTTCATAGTAAGATGCGTAGAGACTGACTAGTGAGGCAGACTACATGTAAACAACTATATACATTTAATTCACATAAAGGATAAATGGGAGATAACATCAGAAGGAAGGCACTGGCAGAGGGAAGGGGGATATTAGACAAGTTATTTACTTTCTTTGGACCTGTTTCATCTTCTTTAAAATGAAGGATGTTTGCTCTAAGATAAATTACTCTTGCATTTCTGTCCCTTTCTAGTGTATATTTCCAAGCCCTTGTTTTATTCTCCCAATGACCCTGTCAGTTTAGGCAAAACTAAAGTAAATGGGGAAAAAATAATAAAGTAAATGGGAAGGGCTTATGTGTCACAGGCCTTCCCAGGGAGGAAGCTGGTCTGTTTTGCTTTTTTAAAAAAATGCTTTCTTCATAGATTATTGAATGAATGAATGAAATATATCAAAATGCTTATTATGTCTAATAATTATAGCACTAGCTAAGTGCTATGGAATACAAATATAAAAGTGAGGAAGTCTTTGCTCTGCAGGAGCTCACACCGTGATGGGGAGTAGTAGTAAAGACAGGGAAGCATGGAGTGGCCCACCTCCCTAGGATTTAGTGGTGAAGTAGGAGATCAGACCCACCTCACCAAGTAGCAGGTTCCATAAGGTAAGATCATTTAGGAAGGATAGGTTAGTCTGCTTAGTGGAGTTGTCATTCTTTTTTATTTTATTTTATTTTTCCATGAATCTGAAGAGAAAATCTTTTCTGCCACTCCAAAATAATGCTTCTTTAATTAATGTTTTGAATAAAAATAATGAAAAAAGTTAGGAATGATGGAAGTAAGGGATCATGGTAATCTGGTACATTTATATTTTAAAAAGAAATGTTCATAGTGATAAGGGAAGAATCCATTCTCCTCCAGATTTTTTGTGTCCTTTTTAGTTATCTCCTTCACCTCTGTACCTTTGTCTCCTTGGAAATCAGCTCCGGTATTCAAGAATAACTCTAAAGCTTATGAGAAATAGATGCCCATTATTGGTTCTATACAACATACATTTATGAAAGACCTACTATGTGCAAAGTACAGTGCTAGGCAATAGTAATATAAAGATTAAAAATGGCCTAGTCCTTGACCTGTAGCAGTTTTCATTTTACTTAGGAAAGATAAGGCAGATACAGAGGTAAACATAGTACAGGATTGTATTTGATGAGGTCAAAGGAGAGAGCCAAACAGAACACTCTAGGAAAATTTGAGGATGGAGTGAACACTTTTAGCTGGGGGAAATAAAAAAAAAGAAAGAAAGAAAGAAAGAAATCTACAGAAGGGAGATTAGAACTGAGCTGTAAATTAAAGGAAGAGAAGATTTCTGAAAGGCAAAGATGAAGACAGGGAGTACATTCTAAGCAGAAGGCTGGGGGCAGGGAGGAAACTTCATAGAATTTGGAAAGTGTGGGGGAAGATTTCAGAGAACAGCTAATAGTTCAGTTAATTGAAGTTGTATTAGATTTTAGGAAAATAATATGGTTACTCTTTCACATTAAAAGTATTCCCACTGTGAGGGCTTAAGGAGAAGAGGCCAAATAACTAGTTTATTAGTTTTGAGAATCTCCTTGGTTATTAGGATTTTCTTGTGAATAAATTTTAGAGCTAACATAGTTGGTTTGTTTTGCTTAGGTTTTGAATGGCATTGGGAATCTTTGCTTAGTCCCCAGTTCCTTTTGCAACTCATACTCCAATTGGATTTGAGCATACCACATAAGTGGACTTTAACTCCATTCTCCCTCTGGTTAGGGAGTAAAGAATTTATTTGTTTTATTAAATATTTTATTTGTTTTATTCATAAATTTAGATCCCCAGAGAGAGTATATTTTCCATTTGGATAATATTCAGAAGCCTCTGGTATAGAAATACACAAAGCTTTTGACTCAAGTGGGTCCTGTTTATTTGATGGCTCTTGGGTCCAGACCTGAAATGAATTTTCTATTCTTAGAGTGAGAGAGCATTGTTAGAACATCCCTTTTTTGTGGGAATAAAATATGTTCTAGTCAGCAGGACAAATTTTGGTCCCGAGTATAGGATGTCTTTTTTGAGGACAAATATTACAGAAGGTTCCTTGAGCGAAAATTAACTCTCTACTCACAGAAAACTTTCTCAGAATATTTCTGGAGAAGTAATGGGGAAAGCCACACATTGTGGTTTCCCAAATAGCAAGAGAAATGAAGCCCTATGTCTATATGCCATGAGCATCCAGTAAAACCCTAAGTAAAAAGTCTGGACTTTTGAATAACCTTTGTGTATAATACTTTGGTTCATAAGGCCTTGCATTGGAAATTTCATTTTGATTTTGTTCTTATAAAGCATATCGAATATTTGTGTGTATGTATGCATGTATGTGTGTGTGCTTATATATATATGCATGCATGCATGTATGTATATGATTACATTCAGGTTGGAATTTTTCATTATATTTACACACTGGCCTGCAGTTCCTGTTATCTAAGCAGTCTTTAAAGATTACTGGGGCACTCCTGATGGAATATACAGCTAGAGAACACTTTAATCATATCCCAATCAACTCTTTTTTTAACATAGGAATAAATTAAGGTTCAGAGAGGGAAAGGGATATTGCATAGAGGAAAGACTACCAAATGTGGAATCAGGAGACCTGGTTTTGCTGTTTGTGTGACCTCCTGGAAGCCATTTAATTCCGTAGGTCCCCAGGTTCTGCATCAGTCAAGTGAGGGAGTTGGGCTACATAATGACTAATATCTCTTTGAATTCTAAAATCCTTTCATCCAAGGAGGTAGCAGAGCCAGGATTCAAACTCAGCTCTTATGACTCCACATGTGACCGTCATCAAAAGTAAGTGTATAATTGTTACAAAGAAGAACTACTTAGGCATAGTGCCTGCTCTTCTGAAATTTGAGGCAGATATGTCAAGTAAGACATACAAGACACATTGGAAACATAATAAAAACATCATCCTGGTACAAGTGGGTAGTCAGTTTAACATTCTTTTGGCTATTTGAATGAATCCAAAGATATATGGAAGAAAAGACCAATTATCTCTTTAGTCCCTGGGAGTTATAGGGCCTGTCATCTGGACCCTCAGCAGAATTTAGCTTGAGGCCCTCGTTTTAAAAAAAAATGGTTCATGAGCAATTGGAAGGAGATATTTAGAGAAGTTGGACCTTTTAATATGTTACCATTTTAAAATAATTTCAAGCATGTTAGGTAGATTATTTAAGGGTTTTAGGAAGGTATCTGTGGAATCTGAAAATTCTCTGGGGATCAGGGTTTGACATTTGAAGCAGGTGAAACCGCCACAGCATGTGAAGTCATTAAGGTGTAAGGATGATGAGCTCTGCTTGATCTGACTTGATTTGCCTGTCTACCTTGACACGTCTCAACAGTTGGTGGGGACCAGGAAGACAGTTTATCTCAGGTACCTGGCAGGGAATTGGATGTGAAAAAATTCTACTCCCTTAGAACTACAACCTTGTAAAATAACTTTTTGCAAGGGGTGGACAAGCTGGCTATTTTCCAACGGTTTTGGCTATTCCCTTGTTCACAGTGATCCCAAAGCCTCTTAAAATCAGGACTTTTTTTTAAGTTCAGCCTTGCACTGAAAATAGTGTTGTTCTCTTTTTGCAAGGTAGCAGCCTAATTGTTTTCCTTATATGGTGTGTCTCTCTTCCACCCCACCAGCCCCTCTTAGATAGAGTTTTCTTCTGGAAGCTGTGCAGGCATTCTTCCAGCAGCTTAAGAGATGCAAATTTACATTACTTCTTAATTTTCAGGTGTGCTTTTTTTTTTCTTTCAAGCACACTGAATCCTTCCCATGGGTGCCTGGTTCTCAATATGTCTTGATACTAGTAAAACAGATTTTTACAAGGTTGTTTGATTTGGGGTCTGAGGCCTTGGATTTGTCATGACTCTGCCACTCGCTTTGTGTGGCCGTAGGTACTTATGCTTTCTAGACTTCGGTTTCTTCATCTATAAAATGAAGAGGTTTGACTAGATGACTTCTCATGTTACTTTCAGCTCTTAATCTTTGATCTGATGAATGCTTGGAAATAGGACAAGACTTTTTTTTTTTTTTCTTCATCTAGTGGTTTGGTGACAGCTGATCAAACTCACAGGCATTTCTGAATAAACCTCCGGAGTTTGATTCACTTCAATATAGGGATAGGGGAAAAGATTGGACCTATGATTTAATTGGTTTAGAGAATTCCCTGGTTAAGGAAAGTCCCTCTACCAATGTTGATGATCACTAATTGTTCTTCAAGTTAAAGACTTAGAGAGTTGACTGGGACCCTCCAGAGGTTAAATGAGTTGCTCAGTATGGTTACTTAGCCAGTATGTGTCAGAGGTAGGCCTTTAACCAAGGTCCTCCTGACACTGAGACAAGTTCTCTATCTAGTAAATCAAGTGAGGTTGCGTTAATAGGTGCTTAGTGTTCAGAATAAGTCAGGTTGCAGTCCCATTGCACAGGGTTCTAGTCAGTTCACATCTGTACTGTTGTATCCACTTCTCGTCAGGTTCTAAGAGGGACGTCGTCAAGTTGTTATGTCTTGGGGTGGCAGGTCACCAACATGGCGAAGAGACATGAAACTATGTTGTGGTTGAAGTAGTTGGATATGTTTAAGCTGGGCAGCTGAGTGGTATAGTGGATAGATCACAGACCCTGGAGTCAAGAGGACCTGAGTTCAAATGTGGCCTTAGATGTGTGACCCTTAGCAAATCACTTAACCCTGCTTGCCTCAGTTCTTCATCTGTAAAATGAGCTGGAGAGGGAAATGGCAAACCATTCCGGTATCTTTGCCAAGAAAACTCCAAATAGGGTCAAAAAGAGTCAGAGAGGATGGAAGAACAACAATGAATATAGCCCCAGGCACTGTGCAAATATATTCTTTGATCTTTTCAGGAACCCTGGGAGGTAGGTGCTACTATCCTACCCATTTTACAACTAAGAAAACTGAGGCAAAATAGTCAGTCATTGTCTGAAACAGTATTTGAACTCTGGTCTTCCTGACTCCAGGCTCACCTAGCTGCCTTACCTGTTCTGCAGGACATTGGGGAGAATCCAAAGGGCAGAACAGGGAAAATGGATGGAAGTTGCCAAGAGGCATATTTAGGCTTCATAGCATGGAAAACATTGTAAGAGACTTCCTAATATTCCAGAAGTAAAATTGGCTGCTTCACATGGATATGAATACTCTATTACAAAAGGATTTCAGGAAGAGATTGGATGACAACTTATTAGAGATTTCAGAGAGGGAATTTCTGTTTAGGTATTATTTTGGAACTAGATATTGAATTCTTTTCCAAATGTAAAATTCTGTTATCTTAGATATCAAAATGCCACAATTACATGAGACTCATTTTTTTTTTCTGATGTAGAGTATTTTTGGAGGGATTGTTGGAAATCCTGTTTCCAGATGTACTTGTCTCAGCAATCATAACACAGCAATTGTACATAGTTTGCTTTAAAAAAAATCTGTGGAGTTTCTGTTAAAAGGCATGATAACTGAGCATATCAGGTTGTTTCTAGAATGGAGATAAGAAGACCTGAAAATAGGTCATTCATGAATCTTGATGAAGGATATTTGGGGCATGTTATGTTCTAAAAGAGCCTGATTCCAGGAAAAAGTATTTCCAGCAGTGATAGCTAAGAACCAGATAAATACAATACTAATTAGCCCACCCGTACTTACAGTAAAATGAAATGAAACAGGCATTTACATTTACTCACCTGGTAGGAAGGAGAAAGTAACCTTTCTGAAGACTGTTCTATGGGAATGTCAAGAATTGTCATTTCTAGGATATACAATATGCAAATAGTTTTCAGAAATGACCAGCCCTGCAAAGATGACTTCATCTTCCTTCATTTGGGTAATAATTTATTGGAAGTCAGGAGACCTGGGTCTTTATTAAATTGTTTCTTTCACTTGGGAATCCTCCTCTCATCACTCTGGTCTCTTTCCTCTCAGATACAGAGAAGCCCTGATGCTTCCTACTGCCTGTACAAATACTTAAGATGCTCAAGACATACTAATCGAGGCTAAGAGAATCTGACAAAGGACACCATTAAAAAAAAGGAGTTAGGTCTACACAGCAACTTAATGCAGTGGAAAAAAGGTTTCCCTTCTGCTTGTTACTAATTGTATGACCTTTAAGAAGTAATAATTTCTTTGAGCCTGTTTCCTCATTTTTAAAAGGTGGCTAAAGGAGCAGCTAGGTGGCACAATGGATAGAGCACCGGCCCTAGATTCAGGAGGACCAGAATTCAAATCTGGCCTCAGACCCTTGACACTTACTAGCTGTGTGACTCTGGGCAAGTCACTTAACCCCAATTGCCTCACTCCACCCCCCAAAAGAAAAGTTGGCTAATAATAAGAGTGGTGTCCAAATTACATGAGGGGGAAGCAAAATGATTACATTTATTGATAAACAATGAACCATGCATTTTTATATCATCAAAATGCTTTTAATATGCAATATAACCATTTCCTGCAATAATTTGTTTCACTGATTAGACATTGTGTAAATTTGCAACACTCGTGAATTCTTCATCATGGAATCACTCTTTTGTCCCATTGTGTATTAAGTGTGTTTTTGGCAGACTGTCCATTTTTCCAAGTCTACCCTTAATTATGACCCGTAGGTTTTTAGTGGGAGTTAAACTAAGGGAGCTGTCAGGCCACTGAAGTATATGTATTTCAAAATCTTGGATATATATCTTAACTTTTCATTACATGGAGCTTTGGGTACAAGATTGTCTTACAGTATTGTATTTCCTTTGTCAACTTCTATAATTTTGTAACATTTCTCCTTCTTAGTATACCAGTATAATTATCGAAATTCGTATTTCTCTTAAAGGGAAAAATTCCCAGTTCTACTAGAAGTAAAGAAAATCCCTAAAATATTTTTGATAGAAGTTTTACATTCTGATAAAGATACTTAGATCTTATAGGCTCACATGCATTTCTTCAGATAATGACTTCAGCTTAGCTTTTAATTAAAAAGTGAGTTTTGTAATTAAAAGTTACCTTTTTTCCAGACTTTATTACTCCATTGCATTATCTTTCCCATTCACTAGCTTTTAGTTAATAGCATCATTTAGAACCTGTTTTTCCCACCTTAAACTTGGTCTTTTCATTGTTCTTCCAACTTCAAAATGCCTGTTGTTGCTAGGTCTCTCTGAAGATCTTTGCCTGTTTTCTGAGGATTAATTAGACCATTTTACAGACATAGTTTGTCAGTTCATGGCTTCTCATTTATTTCTGACCAAACTATTTTTTGGTACTTTGTCATGAATGATCCTATTTTACAACAGTACTCATTGTTGCCATTGTGATGATTAAAAATATGAGAAACTGGGGGTGGCTAGGTGGCCCAGTGGATAAAGCACTGGCCCTGGATTCAGGAGTACCTGAGTTCAAATCTGGCCTCAGACACTTGACACTTACTAGTTGTGTGACCCTGGGCAAGTCACTTAACCCCCATTGCCCCACAAAAAAAAATGAGAAACATAGTTTCTGGGTAATTTAATAATTTTGTTAATAGGCCAGTAGGTTATTAATAAAAGGAGGTTTATTGGCCAGCTCACTCAGACCAAAGACCCATCATGGCAGTGGGACCTCAGTTCATATACCCTTCCAACTGTAGGAGGTCCATCACAAAGCAACCAAATCTAATTGGTTAACAACAATCAAATCTAATTGGTTGATATAATTGGAGGTAGGTTATATTAAAATGAAATCTGGGAATACTGTGACTCAGGTCACTCAACTCTTGACATCAGAAAAGGAATGTGGACCCCTCACCCTAAAGAATTTTCTACCTAGATGTGGTTTAATCTTATCAGTTCTTCAGGTATCTAGACAAAAGCATCTGTCTCCACCCAAGATTCTTGTAAGCTTGGGTTGCATTTGATCCACATGAACTAACTAGATCTTAGAGAGGGGGAAGAGAAAGGACTAAGAAAGATGGGGAGATCACTGGGGCCCCCATGATATTGATTATTAATAATTATTTCTCACACTATTATTATCCAACATTTCTAACAGTTTTACTAAAGTGTGCTCTTATTTTGTTTTTTTAAATACTCATATAATTAAAAACACGCCAAAAGAGACCAGTAGAACTACTATGACACAAAATCCATCATTTATCTAACAGAGAACTAACTGAAAGTAAAGAAACTAGTGTAATTCAGTTTCATATGGTTAAGATCAATCCTTCCAAGCCACAGTACTAATTCACAGCTCGTCAGTAGAAACTCATATGAATGACTAATGCTATTTTAAAAATATATATGCACACACACACACATATACTTTTTATATGGTTATTGATAGCTTGCATTTATTATTTAAAAAACATTTGTCTACTTCTCTAATGGAGAATGGCTCTAGTTCATGTCATATATATTTGTATGAATTCCTTATGTATCTGGCATATCTGGTCTTCATCAGAGATTTGTCATAACATATACATTTATACACTATATACATTTATACACATTATATATATATATATATATATATATATATATATATATATATATATATATATATATATATATATATATATATATATATATATATATATATATATATATATATATATATATATATATATATATATATATATATATATATATATATATATATATATATATATATATATATATATATATATATATATATATATATATATACACACACATACACACACACATACACGTGTTCCCCCACAGGATTCCTTATTGAGAATTATCAAAAGAGTCATAATTTGTAAAAACATCTTGCACATTGTCAGATGCTACAATAATGTAAAGTGTTTCATTAATAAATGTGGAACTGAGCTGAGCTATTGACTAGCAAATATAAACTAATCAGGTGAACTGGATCAATCAGTCATATGGTCAACAGAACAGGCTTTTAATGAATGCCTACTAAGTGCCAGGAAGTGTGCTAGGCACTTGGGACACAAAGACAAAGAGCCAACAATCTCTATTCAAAGAGAGCTTACATTCTAATGGGAGAGACTCTGTGTGTCTGTGTCTGTGTGTATGTGTGTGTGTATGTGTGTGTGTGTGTGTGTGTGTGTGTGTGTGTGTGAGAGAGAGAGAGAGAGAGAGAGAGACAGAGACAGAGAGAGACAGAGACAGAGAGACAGAGAGACAGACACTGGTTGCAGCTGGCATGCCGCCACGATGTCATTCAGTTGTTAAATTTTGCTCAAGTGGCCTTCTAAGGAAGAGATGTTATTGAAAGCTGGGGAAAAATAAATGATTGTAGTAAAGGGAGACTTTGGAAGTGGTGTTGGTGGGGTATTCTGCTACCCCTTTCAGGAGCATTTTTTCATGACGTATGAAAGAAGGTATGACCACTGCTGGAGAGAATGGCTGGAGATTTAATGTCATCAAAGGGAAACCTGTTCTCAGTGACACTAGAAGATGGGAGGAGTGTTAGTCAAAGAGGTCTAGAATAAAGGGAAGTTACTATATTGTGGAAAGGAATTCTGTAGGGCACAATGGAAGGTACAAATGCACTTAGAGGGGACAGCTAGGTGGCGCAGTGGATAAAGCACCGTCCCTGGACACTTACTAGCTGTGTGATCTTGGGCAAGTCACTTAACCCCCATTGCTCTGCAAAACAAAACAAAAAAATGCACTTTGAGTGTGACATGTAGGGTATATGATAGAAGAAGAGGAAGCTGAGAGAAGGGGGTAGGTAGGGGATAGTTTGCCCCTTCTTGCTCATGGTGGATTAAAAAAGGAAATGGGAGGGAAATGGGAGGTAGCAAAGGGTTAGCTATAAGGATAGAATTGTGTGGCAGATGAAAAGTAAAAGTTCATGGTCCTAAGGGGTGTGACCCAGGGTTCTAGTTCCAGACCTGCTGCTGCTGCTGTTTCTTTTCTGGGGCAGGTGGGAGAGAGGTGCTATATGGACACATGGCTTTTTTAATTATCTCCCCCAACTGATAATGCTTTTCATCAGTCAGGCCTAGTCAGTTAACAAGCATTTATTAAGTGCTTTCTCCTTTGTGTTCAACTACCATGCATATATTTGTATTTATTCTGTAAATATTTGTGTAGAAGCATTTAGGGAACAAAGTGGTAAAGATCATTCTCCTTGACTTCTCTGAAGCCTTTCACACTATCAATCACCCTCTTTTCCTTGATATTCTCTTCTCTATAGGTTTTCTAGACACCACTCTCTCCAGGTTTTTCTCCTAGCTATCAGACCTCTCCTTAGACCCCTTTGCTCTATCCTCATTCAGGTCACACTCTCCAACCACAGGGCTTCCTCAGTGTTCTGCCCTGGGCTCTCTTCTCTTCATTCCCTGTAATTCTTCACTTGGTAATCTCGCCAGCTCCCATGGATTTAATTTAATTATCATCTCTAGTCACCTTGGCAGATGGGTTAAATCAGGTTGATGGTAAGCAACAGGATGGGTGAGTTAGGGGAATGTTGACACTAAGTTTGTGAAGACTTTTCCCAGATGAATGGGCAGGTGAGAACAACTTGTTCCAGTGGCCATAAAGGCAGCTGAAGCAGGTGCTATGGAGTGCTTAGAGCTTGGTCAGATATAAAAGATATCACTTAATTCTGGGCTATCACCAATTGTCCCAACTTTTGTCTTACCACTATGACTCTGTAAGAGAGAGTGAAGCTGTTGACTTTGTAAAACTTGGCCTCACTTACACACAGAATGATGTCATTGGTCCTCTTTGAAAATGAAGGCCAAACAACAACAACAACAACAATTACTGTTCGATATACCACCATTGACCCAATCCCTATCATCCTCAACTCTTCGCTCTTTTTCCCCCTAGTCTCCCTCCATATCCAATCTGTTGCAAAGGCCTGTGGCTTTTACCTTCACAATATCTATCACATATGCATCTCTTTCTCTTCTGACCTTTGTCAGAGTATTTGCTGAAAATTATTTTCTCTTCTTCCACTATCATACTATAATTCGTTTTCTTTTTTTTTGGTGGGGCAATGAGGGTTAAGTGACTTGCCCAGGGTCACACAGCTAGTAAGCGTCAAGTGTTTGAGGTCGGATTTGAACTCAGGTCCTCCTGAATACAGGGTCTGTGCTCTATCTACTGTATCACCTAGCTGCCCCAATATAATTCTTTATTACCTTATTCTTGGACTATCACAATAGCTTGCTTTTGGTCTACCTGCTAACAATCTGTCCTCATTTTAGTCCATCCTCTAATCAGCTGTCAAAATGATCCTAAAGTGAAGATCTAACCATGTCATGTCACACCCTAGCCCCCCCCCATTCCAATGCTTCCCTATTACCTCCAATATTTTTTATAAAAAATTCTGTTTGACATTCAAAGCCCTTCATTACCTTCCCCTGCCCCCCCTTTTCCAGTCTTCCTAGACCTTATCCTTTCCACCCCAACCATGTACTTACAGTATTGTGACACCAGCTTCCTAGCTTCCTTCAGTTCCTTTCTAAAACGTTGCCTTTTACAGGAAGCCTTTCTCAATGTCCCTTAATTCTAGGTAATTTCCCTCTGTGTCCTATCTCCAGTTTACCCTGTGTTTAGCTTGTTTCTGCAGTCATTTGGATTTTGTCTTTCCCCCCTCCTCCCCATTAGACTGTGAGCTGCTTGAGATCAGGGATTGTTGTTTGCCTTTATTTGTATCCCCAGCTCTTAGTTCAGTGCCAGGCACATAGTGGGTTCTTAATAAATGTCTATTGACTGTCCGAATTAGAGTTGTCAATCGCTCTTGTATTCCCCTTTATCGTATTAGACACAATGCCCAGAAGGGTTTCCTGATATAAAAGCTCATTCTCTACTCTGAGAAATAGGAAAAGATCTGTAATTCTTTCATATTTTTGTTAGCTCTAAGCCCCCAGCCCCTAACAATGCTTTTAGCAAAAATTTCAGTATTAGATACATCTCTGTCTTTTCTCTGGGAATATCCCCACTTTAGTTGCCTCATGGCAACTCTCTTCCCAATAGGTAGTACCCTGGCAAATACTGTTTATAAAGACAAAGTAAACATGTTAATAAAGGTAAACAGGTTTTTCCTATGCCCAGATGTAAAGGCTTCAGGTTCCCGTGTTAGACCTCAAAGGCAGAATGGTGATGCAGGATTACATCTTTGAAGCAGTTTCATCAGGGGTGGGAGAGGATAAGATTTAGGCAATAGAGCTTCTGTTTAGACATTGAGTCATAACCACCTTGTGCAGCCTTGATCCCAGAGTCCGAGCCCCTGTCTTTCCATCAGTTGCCTCCGACTGTACTTCTGCTCCTTTTGTTCCAAGGGGCTTCTTACAACTTTATCTTTGTCCAGCTTCCATATATCTTTCTCTTGCCCCATTAGGAACTGGGGTTTTTGAGGACTCTTGACTCCTCAATGACCTGACTTTTAAAGGTCACTCAAGGGACTAATTCACCTTTGATGAAGAGATCATTCGGCCTATTCACATGATTAGTGTAAGTCCTTTTTAAAAGCTCTTAGCACAGTACTTGGAACGTAAAAGGTGCTATATAAATGATTATTTCTTCCCCATAGGTCAGTGAAAGGCCTAGTTCTTTATATACACATGCATGTCTCCTCTTAAAGAATGTAAACTCCCTGAGAGCAGTGTTTCTTTTTTCACCATCTTAAAAATCTCTATTATCTAGTACAGTGCTTAGTAAGCACTGAATGAGTATTTGCTGACTGTTTGGTCGGTGCAGAAAAAGTAGGAAGTTGGAAAACCATTGTAATACAGAACATGGTTCCTCAAAGTATCATCCATGACCTGGGATAATGGGCACAGAGCATGTTCTTCTGGAAATGTTTTAAAGAGTCATCAGGCAGAATTTCAGGAATAAATGCAGCAAGGATTTGATGAAAAACAAGAGACCATAGGACTGGCCTGCCCATATACCATTACTGGACAGAGGGAAAAAGGGGTCTTTGGTAGGGGAAAAGAGGAGGATTAAAGATGGAAGATGATATTTGTGGTAGAAGGAGGTGATTAGAGAAGGGGAGCAAGGATCAGCACTTAGGTTGGATTGTTGAATTTACATTTCATTTAATCTGGGAGGAAAGACCAGTAGAAAAGGGGTAAAATTTGTTGATGATAACAGAATGGGCAAGCAGCAAAATTCAAGGAATAATGTGTTTAAATAACATGAGGGCCCTGAATGACTTAGGGTGCATAAGCAGATAAATGGCTTATGGAATTGCCCATGGAGGTAATGAGGCTGGGGGTAAATGCTTAAAAAAGGAATATATTCCTCAGCAATTCTTCCCTATAAATAATGAGATCTTAGGATAAGGGTATCCTGGACAGGAGGTTCCTTAAGAAGAGATTTACTCCCCTGCATTGCAAGTCACATTCTTCTTGGGAAACAAGTTTAGATCCTTGCAATAAAATGAAAAGGGATGTGAAGATTGATAAGCACATGATATTGATAGGAGAGGTTACTGGGCTCTTCAAGTGAGATTAGCCAGAGATCTTTTTCAGCCTCACCCAGTTACTACTACAGATATCTTAGAGATGCTATCAGGTTCAAAGAGTAGAGCATGTCAGGTTAAGCAAAGGTCTGAAAGAAAGAAGATACAAAAATAATTTAATATTTAAATGTTTTTAAGGGGAGAGGAATGAAGAATCTGGGAAAACACCTTCTTTACATAATTTCAGAATAAGGCAAAGGTTAACACTGGCCCTGAAGTCAGAACGACCTGAAACTCAAATCTGACCTTAGACCCTTATTAGCTATGTGACCCTGGGCAAGTCACTTAACCCTGATTGCTGCTCCCCTCTCCAACCTTCAGCCAAAAAAAAACAAAAGAAGAAAGAAAGAAATAGGGTATGGGTTGTACTGTGTACAAGTAGACAGCAGCAGTGTATAAAAGAGATTAGAAATTTCATCTCATAGCTCCTTCCTTGAGAGTTGTTTGACTGGTCTGCCATATTTCACTTCGGAAAAGAAAATATCAGTTATTTAAGAACACAAGTGTTGGGGAAGCTAGGTGATGCAGTGGATAAAGCACCGGCCCTGGATTCAGAAGGACCTGAGTTCAAATCCGACCTCAGACACTTGACACTTACTAGCTGTGTGTCCCTGGGCAAGTCACTTAACCTTCATTGCACCACCAAAAAAAAAATAACACAAGTGTTAAAATGGATGTCCTTGTGTGTGTGTGTATGTGCGTGTTTGTGTCCCTCCCTGTGCAGAGGGAAGGGATGGATAGGGGGCTAGGACTCAGGGTATAAATGGGAGGGGGAGAGAAGTAAGCTTTCTGAAGACAGGGACTGTCATACTTTTTGCATACTGTCTTCATGATAGTATATCAAAGAATTTTAGGCATGACAGTATGAATGAACACCCCATTGGACCACCTACCTCATAATTAACATACACATGCAAGTACTATGGAAGATACTGGATAAATTAAATTAAATTGATAAACACTCAAGTTTATAGTTGCTGCTGCTGCTGCTGGATCACTATTCTGTTTCCATGATCCTGTCTAGTAAGGACAGCTAAAACAGGAAAGGGAAGGGGGGAAGGAAGGGAATAAATATTTATATAATGCCTACCATGTACCAAGCATTATGCTAAGTGCTTTATCTCATTTGATACTCACAACAACTCTGTGAAGTTAGGTGCTATTGTTATCTCCATTTTACAGTTGAAGAAACTGGGTCGGGCAGGGCTTAAATGACTTACCCAATGTCACATAGCTGTAGCCAGATTTAAACTCAGGTCTTCTTGACTCCAGGCCCAGTCCTCTATCCACTGTGTCATCTAGGTGACTAAGAAGCAATTGTCTCTGAGAATTCCATAATGTACTTGCCACTTCTCTTTTATTGCTTTTCTCTACTGATCTTGGGTAAGCCTTGGTGAGTTTGCCAGGATGAATTGAGGTAGGATTTGGTGGGAAGATTGACCTGTCCATAATAAATTTTATGTAACCATTTCTCCATGCCATAAATTCCCATAGACTCTGTACAATTAAATTACTTGTAATTTATAAGAGGATCTGTGGTTTTGTTGCTATGGGTACTTCCTTTCCCCATGCAGTTTGCAGCACATCCATGGCTTAATTAGATGGTCTTGCAAAGTGGCTGTTGTTGAAAAATTTGTCCCTGGATCTTTCATCACTAGACCTTTATTTGAAGACTTTCCAGGTTGCTAAGACAAGGTTTCATCAACATAGTCTTTCCAGAGCCCAAGGTCACCTCTATGCCAAGATTAGACTTTGGGGTTGGGCTTTAATGGATGACTTTATAGTACTTTACAGTCTGTGCAGTGTTTTCTTCACATCAACATAGAGAGCTAGGTGGAGTAAACATTATTTTCTCCATTTCACAGATGAGGCAATTTAGACTTACAGTGACAAAGACATTTCCCAAGGCCACATATTTACAAAGTCAAGGATCATAAGCTCTCCCACCCCACCCCGACTATGCTTTTTCTAAACTGAATACCCATTTTGCTACAACACTATCCCTCACAACTCCACATAACCAAAGGCTGGTCTTGATAAAAAGGCATTAGGAAGCAAATCTTTTTAGACATCTTCCAGAAAACACAGTGTTGTTTCTTCTTGTATATATATTTAAGAGTTGTAAACACATGATGACAGCTCGACATATAATGTTGACTCATTAGAACCTTGGGAATCTTTTCAGAGCTGCTGGGGAGGTTCACCTTGTTTTATCTTCAGTTCCTCCTGAAAATTATGGGTCAATCAAGAGTATAAGTTCTATGAGGACAGAGACTGTCTTTTGCTTCTTTTTGTATCTCTGGTACTTAGTACAGTGCCCCACACATAGTAGGTGCTTAATAAATGTTTATTGATTAATTGATGTTTCTCATTAGGAATCTCTTGAGAGGCATATATCATTGTTTTATGTCAGACAGCAGAAGAAACAGTAGAATATCACATGCATTTGTCCACCTTATGGATTCTGTATAGTGAACTTGTAAATAGATGTCAAGAAGAGGCTTTTCCCGAATACCAGAGAGCTATAGACCCTCCTCAGACCTGTCCCTCCCCCCAGTAGCTTGTTAGCTTTTTTCAAAATTGTAGCGTCAGCTATCAGTTTGTCAGAAACATTGACAGTTTCTGCATTAATATGCTGTCCAGGAGCACTGAAAAATATACTCTCAGCAACGATGGAGGCACTTCATGATCTTAGTGCCCTTCTGCTTCATTAGATCATTTGGAAACAAAAAAATGCAGTGTAATTGTAGGGAATAGACATTTGGAATCACTTTGCATTTTTGATCAAGTGAAGATTGCTGGGAAAGGAAAATTTCAGTTTTGACAGGGCAGTCTTCCATTGCATGAAACATGGCAAAGTCAAGGGTCAGCATAATTTAATGAAACCCTCTGTTGTGGAAGGAATGCTGGGCTCAAAACTCCAGGTAACCTCAGGAACATCATGCTCTGGGCCTCTTTCCTTGTCAATAAAATGAAGGGGTTGGATTAAATGAGTTTTCTGAGATCCCTTTCACCTCTTATATCTTATTGCTTCTATGGATCAGAATAGTTAATTGCAAGTTGATATATTGCCCCATAGAGGATATAGTAGCCAAATAAGATAGAGTAGGACACATGACTCGCGATTAGGGCAATTGTTGGGATTGCAAGGCCCAACATGAATATAAATTTGGATTCAAATAAGTATTCAAGTGAGTATAAGGCATTGTGTATGCTGTGTCAAGGACTAGTTTCTTGGGAATGCCAAAATCTTGAAATATTCAGGTCAATGAGTTCTGCACGGGTCCAGGAAATGTGTTAGCAGGAATGTTGGCAAAATGATCATTTCTGTGATGCAATCAGCTTCACCCAACACTTTGAAATTCGATGGCAGCACAGCTGCAGGCTCTGCTCCACCATGTTGATCTGGGCTACTAGGTCTTCTTTTACTTCCTCAGTGCTGACCAGGCTTTGGACACCCCCACTACTCATTTCACCTTTTAGAATGCCACCTACTCTCTAAAACAAGGGGCCAAGAATTTCTAAAGGGTCCCTTTCATTTTAACATTCTGTGATACTGATCTTTCAGAAGAATCAATTACTTGTGAACTCTGAAGAGTCAAAATTTCATAGAGTGGTGGGCATGTGGATAGAGGTGGAGGACTACACTTATCAGTTATGTTTAGAAGGACTAATTTAGATATTACTCACCCTGTTCCAGAAGTGTGCCATCATTCTTTACTTGGAAAGATACTGGAACTCTTAAGACAGAACTGTTTTAAAAATCAACAGGAACAACTTGTGCAGAAAGTCTTAGAATGAATTATAGTTGTTTAGTTTTCAAATACCAACAAAAGAGTGATGGCATGGCTAATAAATTAGTGAAAGGAATACAGTAAAAGGAAAAATAAGTATGTTATACTTGTAACTCTAGATCTATCCAGCATCTAAAGACTCTGTAATATTTCTTGTAAAACACATGTGCACATATTTGTACACATATGTATCTATGCATACTTGAGTATAGATATGCATGCATGTATACATGGGAAACTCACTCCAATGACACTCGTGACTTATATAGTCTGTTTTTGGTGTGTGTGAGGTAATTGGGGTTAAGTGGCTTGCCCAGGGTCACACAGCTAGTAAGTGTGAAGTGTCTGAGGTCAGATTTGAACTCAGGTCCTCCTGAATCCAGGGCTGGTGCTCTATCCACTGCGCCACCTAGCTGCCCTGACTTATATAGTCTTAAGAGGTTTCTAGGAGTTCTTAGAAGCTCAATGATTTTCCCTGTACTCACATAGCTAGCATGTGCCAGATGCTAGATTTGATCCTGAAACTTCCTGATTTCGAGGCTCTATCCACTTTGCTAGGTGCTTCAGCAGAATTGATTGGCAAATAGTAGATAGAGTTATACAAATGTCAAGAAAGTAAAATGTGCAATAAAATATTTTATTTTTAAATAAAAAGAATGGTTAAATACATTTTTGAGATTATGAAAAATTTCAGACTCTTAGTTATAATAATTGAATAATGATTTAAAGTTATTTAGCAAACCTAATGTATGTTGTTGTTCCCTCTGTTTTAGTTGTGTCTGACTTCTTGTGACCCCAGTTGGGGTTTGCTTGATGAAGATGCAAGAGCGGTTTGCCATTTCCTTCTCCAGCTCATTTTACAGATGAGGAAACTGATGCAATCAGGGCTAATTGAATTGATAGCTAATAAGTGTCTGAAGCTGAATTTGAACTCAGGTCTTCATGGAGCCAGGCTCAATGCTCTATTACTGTGCCACCTAGCTTCCCTAACCTAATGTATAGTTATATAACATATATTTATGCTTTTCTTTGTTTTTGTTTTTATTTGGGGGGGGGGCAGTGAGGGTTAAGTGACTTGTCCAGGGTCACACAGCTAGTTAAGTGTCAAGTGTCTGAGACTAGATTTGAATTCAGGTCCTCCTGAATCCAGGGCTGGTGCTTTATTCACTGCACCACCTAGCTGCCCTTTATGCTTTTCTTTGAATGAAATGTAGTTTGTATAAAGAGTCTTGTCTTTTTTATTTAAAAAAATGAGAGTTAATGGAACCTTTTCTAACTGTTAAACAGCCTTCTTCTGATCCTCATAGACATTTTGTTTCTCAGGAAGTCATATTTTATGGTTTGTTTAACAAAGCAAAAACTGTGTTGGGAGACATGAAAAAAACAGATCATGGTGAAGTAACCCTGGGCATATAATCCCAGGTCAGGTTTTGCTGAATTGGGAATGCTGTTTTTGCAGTAAGTAGTCCTTTAACTTTTTACTTCACCAGGTTCTTCTTCAGAAAGTTGACAGATTCCCTTTTAACCAACGATGCAAAAACACCAAATACCCATCTTTGTCTTTCCTTTTTATCACAATACTGGCAGCATGGCTGACTTTCTGGTTTAGATACTAACTTTCTTTTGCTTTGTAAGTGTTGTAACATCACTGAGATGAAAATTTTAAATGGTGACATAAAGGAGAAAAAAAAGAAAGTAAAGAAAAGATATAGTTTTCTAGTGAACATTGTAACTTAGCTTGTCTTTATATAAGGAAAATTGGGTTTATATTTAGTGCCCCTGAGAACTGTTTAATTTCCATTTTGCTGTTAAAAGGGACCCTAGAAGGGATGGTGTGGGACAAAGGGTGCTTGCTGGGGGTCAAATTTCAGCCCTAGGAATAATGAAAATGCTGCAGGTAGCATAAAATATTTCTTTTGAATAATATATATATAATTTTAAAATATTAAAACAGAAATGAACTGTGCTGAGCCAGGGCAAATAAAGTTTTCTCAAGATAGGGTTTCGTTGGTTTCATGCTGTGGTGAGCCAAAGGAGGCAAGAACACTGGGGTTTAAATGATATTCTCAGTCAATAATAAAAAATGAGATTTTTTTTTTCAGTGTTTAAAGGTTGCTGCTACCTGCTTTCATTTATAGTGAGAATGTCAATATGGTTGTGGTTCAGTTGCTGTGTTCATGTTAGCTCTCTATTTGTTGGAGATTGCATTTTGAGAGTACCAACAATCAAACTAATATTTGTAGATAGTCTAATAACTGTGGGATTCTTAGGACCTCCCTTTCACTTTTCTCTCATTATGCCAGCATTATTCTGGAAGAAGTAGAAGGCTCAAAAAACTGAGCTATTTTTGTTATTATTGTTGTACATTTGTGCTTCCATCCATTTATGATGTCAGAAAACACAAAGGGTGATGATGCCTATTGAACTATAAATTAGACATTGAGGGGGCAGCTAGGTGGTGCAGTGGATAAAGCACCAGCCCTGGATTCAGGAGGACCTGAGTTCAAATCCGGCCTCAGACACTTGACACATACTAGCTGTGTGACCCTTGGCAAGTCACTTAACCCTCATTGCCCTGAAAAAACAAAAAACAAACAAAAAAGAAATTGAGTTTAGCTTTCCTAGCTCAGACTAGTACTCTTTCCTCTTGCCTCTCTTAATAATGTTCTCTTCTTAACCCCCATTGCCCGGCAAAAAAAAAAAAAATTCTCCTGATCAATAATAAGTGGTTCCAGAAAGTCAACCAGTTCCAAGCCTACATATTGCCATTTATTTTATGTTTGTCTTTGTTGCTCACTAGTAATCTCAGAGAGAGGGAGACAGAAAGAGACGAGACACACAGAAAAGAAAGAGGAAAAAAAGAGAAGAAAGCAGAGGAGGAGGGAAGGGACAAGGATGAGAGGAGCAGAGAGGACAGGAGAGGAAGTTCTAATTACATTTTTTTTGCGTACACACATATGTATAATAATACTTGATCCTTGGCTATGCATTACTTGAGTAATGAGAAAGGTAGTATACTTATCAAATTTCTCATTGAGAGGGATAGCTATAGTTTGGACAAGAAGATTAAGGTCCAAAACATAGTAACAAATTGTAGCTCTGGTTCTGAGCCAAAAAAAGAAATTCAGTAGGGATAAAATGTAAGAGCTACACGTGGTTACAGCCCCGCCACCCCTAGCTTCATAAGTCCTGGATAGTGTATATAAATGTCAGGGGAGGAGGAGCTGTGGTTTGAAAATATTTCATGTTAAAAACACCTACTATTTCTGACAGATTGCAAAATCAATCTAATTCAACATTGTGATGCAGCAGTCAAAAGATCTAATGAACTCAGGCTGTATTACTACAAGGATAGTATTCCACATTAGCCTAGAGGCAGCTAAGTAGATAGTAGATAGACTGCTGGGCCTGGAGTCAGAAAGACCTGAGTTCAAATGCAGCCTTATGTGCTTAGTAGCTGTGTGACTGAACAAGGAATTTAATTTCTATCTTTCTATCTGCCTCAGTTTCCTCATCTGCAAAACTGAGACAATAATAGCAAATAAATAAATAAATAAATAAACAAAACAAAGAAATACAATAATAGCACATACTTCCCAGAGTTGTTATGAGGATTAAATAAGATCATTTTTGTAAAGTGATTTGCATAATGCCTAGAAAATAATAGGCATACAAATGCTTATTTATTTACTTTCTCATATGAGGGAGATGGTTTCCCTGCTACCTGTATGTCCTGTGTTAGTCAGATCACATCTACAATATCGTGCCCCATTCTGGATGCCGCATTAAAGAAAGGATATTGAAAATCTTGAGTATGTGTTGGCAAACCATGGTCAAAGGCCCTAATCTGGTCGTTTTCCTGTTTTTTTACTTCCTTCTCCACAACTGAGAATCTGTTGTTGTTAGTGGTGTTTTTTTGTTTATTTGTTTGGTTTTTGGTTTTTTGGTTTTTTACATTTTTAAATAGAAGGGGGCACTAGTACTGGGATTGTTTATCATGGAGCAGAGAAGATTAGCATGGTGAAATCTCACTTTCTTCAAACATTGGAAAGGATTATCATAGAAAAATAAGGAAAAATTAGATCAGATGATCTCTTTAGAACCCAGCGAAATTGACTGCTGATTCCTGGATATCTCTGGGTTTGTCACTGTTCTGGGGGTAAAAGTCTTCATAGTCCATGCAAGTTGAAAAGGTTTATGGGAGGAAGTCCTTCTTTTCATTTTAGAGTGAAATATCTCAGGAAAAGGGGGAATTTCTCCAATGAATATGGTAGTTTTAGGGGGAAAAAAACTAAAATGCTTTCCATTTAATTTATTTGAAGTGGTGTGAAGATTTTAAATTGAAATTTTAGAAGAAAAGCTTTATCTAAGATACACCCCATACGGTTGAAAATCTGACCTCTCATTTTCTTTCTTCTGGCAACTTTTCATAAAGATATTCAGATCTTTTATAGTAGACCAAAAAGTATGAAATAGTTGTAGTTTATCATCTGCTTTTGGAGCATGTTTCCTGGGCATGAATAATAGAATTGGTTTATATTTTTCCTGGGGCTTCAGATGTAATAATGGCACCTAATTATAGAAGGACTTTAAAACATCCCCAGCCCATGATCTTCAAATCCCATCCTGAACTTCTATTTTTTCCCTCTGTTAGTGGAAAACTATCCCAGTGGGTCTCTGATCACAATTAAAGTACAGTTAAATGAAGACATGTCATGGGAGCAGAGGGCCCTGTATTCTCATCGATGACAGACTTGTGTCCATTTTTTTCTACCTGGGGCTCAGGGCATCAGAGGTCCTCCATATATATACATGAAGAGAGAAACATTTTTCACGATAATAGTGGCAACACTAAGTTCTAATTTGTTTTTTGTTTTTTGGTTTTTTTTGCTTTGTCCTTTTTTTGTTGGGTTTTTTTTTTTTGGTCCTTTGTTTTTATGTACTGAAATTACCCTTGCCTAATTCAGTTATGCCCCATCACATCAACTTTTTCCTCAAACCTCCATCTTCATGTTGTACTTTGGGCCAGGGTCTTTAGACAAGTGTCTATGGACTTTTAAAAAAAAATAACTATTTCATTTTCATTGGTTTCTATGTATTTTATTTTATGTGTTCTAAAATATTATTCTGAGAAGGGATCCATTGGTTTCACCAGACCACGAGAGGGGTCTTTGACACAAAAAGGGTTAAGAGTTATAGGACTTGTTGTCTAGGAAAATATGAGCCCTTGTTTTGTTTGTGAGAAAGGAAAGAAAACCTTTTGCCACCTCCATACACATTTACATATACACATATATGCACACATCTATAGGCAAAATCTTCCAGTTGTCTTTCAATTGCTGGTTTCATTCCTTTGACTTTCCTTTTGGGTTAAGTGGTTGATGATAGCTCACTCTCTTGGCCTAGGGATTTTGCCATCCATCCATAAGATAGAGTATGATACATTAGTGTTATTGTTTGCTTCCTTTGATTTATATGAGGTAATTGTTTGCAATTATGAAGGCTGTAATGATTTTTTTTCTTTAACAGAGTCTGCCTCTATGGAAGGTCTTAGGTGCTATGCATTAGTCATCAGAACTAAATTTCATATAAATCTACTAAAAGCATTGCTCTGTCAGCTATTAGAAAGACTGAGAAGGTCTTAGGTTAGTCTGAGGTAAATGAAAGTGATGTTTTCGTGGAGACAGTGTACACACTGAAAAAACCCAACAGAAGTAAAGGCTTCTCAAAGAAGAAGAAAAAGGCCTTGCTTAAAAAAGGAGAAAAAAGATAGGTGAGGAAAGGAACAGCAGGGGTATTCCAAAATGTCTCATAGAGCTTTCCCAACAAAGGGACCATCAGTATTAAGGTGCAAGTGACCTTGATGATCATTTGATCTGACTCCCTTTATTAATGTATGAGGAGATAGTGTCAAGAGAAATGAACTTGACTTAACCAAGGTTAGAGCCAGAATTAGAACTCAAGTTCTCTGATGCTGCATTTGGTGCCTTTTCCTATATGGGCGGATAAGCTCCATGAAGATGGAGATTTGAGGAAAAAGTTGATGTGATGGGGCATAACTGAATTAGGCAAGGGTAATTTCAGTACATAAAAACAAAGGACCATGATCTTTATATATAATGTAAAAGTGGATTGTTTTTTGCTAAACTTATAGAAATCCTCTTTAGCACCTTGTTTCCTTCATTTTTAAATCTCAGTAGATGAACCTCACATTGACCTTGCCTGAAATTGGGGTGTGTGCCTTAGTGGGGCAACAAAGTTAGCATTCATCAAATTAATGGGACCAATCTTTAAGTTACTAATTAATGTTTAATTAGTGCTTTCTGAGTATACTCTAAAAACCAATAGCACTTGTACTGCGATAATGAAAAAGAATGCTCCTTGTACTTGCAGTTAAATTTATATAGGAAGCATTAAAGCATTTTGAGGGCATTGATCATAGGAAATTGAGGTTCATAGAGAGCTTAGGCGGATGACAGCAGTTTCTGGGAAATGATATGATGGTCCTTTCTTTCAGCCACAGCTCTTCTGCATTTCTTGACATTAGAACCAGAAAACTAGGATTCTCGTTCTCCATCTGTTACCAGCTAGTGCTGTCTTTCTTTGGGCCTCGGTTTCCTCCTCTAAAAAATCAAGGGATTAGCCTAGGCGATTTCTAAATTTCCTTCTAGAGCATCTACCTTCAAATCTGCATGTTAATTGAGAGTTGGCCTTGAAATTAAGGAAGACCTGGGTTCAAGTTCTTCCTGGGTCATATACCCTACTGTGTTATCCTGGTCAAGTAAATCAGTAATTTCTCAGGGCCCCAAGGCTTTTGCTGATCAGCTTTGGGAGAGTTTTTCAACATGGAAATTCTTCAACAAGGCTTTATCCTGAAATCACAGGTCTAGTTAAAACAAACAAAGAAACCACCAAATGGTATGTTATTTGGTGATCTGTCCTATGTGATGAAGATGTTAGGTGGTTCAAACTTGTAGTGAAACGTTCACTCATATTAACTTAGCCACTTTTTTCTTAATATTTTCTTTTTTCAGGACAGCAAAATGTGAAAGGAATGGTAGTTTTAACATATTAATAAACTTTGTTTGAGAAAGACTTGTGAGGCAGCTTGGATTCAAAACTTAAACATTTGTTGTTGAGTGATTTTAATTGTGTCTGATTCTTCATGACTCTATTTGGGGTTTTCTTGGAAAAGAAACTTGAGTGGTTTGCCATTTCCTTCTCCAGTTCATTTTACAGATGAGAAAACTGAGGCAAACAGGGTTAAGTGACTTGCCCATGGTCACACAGCAAGTAAGTGTCTGAAACTGGATTTGAACTCATGAAGATAAGTCGTCCTGATTCCAAGTGCTGTGCTCTATCCATTGCCTCACCTAGTTAGTTGACTCCACTTACACAATTAGATTGGGGAAAATTACTTGCCCTCCCTGAGTCTCAATTTACTCATCTATAAAACAAGAGGCTTGGACTTTAAGGTCTTAAAGTTCCCTTCAAAATCTAAATACAGGGTCCTAGGAGTCTATAATGGTAGTAAACACTTTAAGTGGGAGGACTATTTTGTACATGCATTTCCTTCTGTATCCATCATAGTCCTT
Organism: Dromiciops gliroides; assembly: GCF_019393635.1. Lineage (NCBI taxonomy): Eukaryota > Metazoa > Chordata > Mammalia > Microbiotheria > Microbiotheriidae > Dromiciops > Dromiciops gliroides. Next base: position 509,708,056 of record NC_057863.1, read on the forward strand.
TCTATAACATTAAGTGCTTAAAATATTTACTGGTCTTGAATTTTACCATGAAGAGCTTTGATTGCAGCTGTTAGCATTTCACAATTGCATATACTTTGACTAGAGGACCCATGGCAATCATTCTTGCCAGTATTCTGGCTCATGCAGATGGCTTCTCATCTATGTCTCATCATCCTTGTTGTTGTTTGTCCTTCATTCTCGAAGAGGACCATGATATCAGGATGATGTCGTGACTTACAGTGAATTGGATTTAAGTGAGGGAAGGCTGTTAAAGGTTACCAACTTCAGTCTCTCCTCTGAAGCTACCTGGGTCCAGGGGCAAGATATATATCAGGTTGACTGGAGATGGCCTGGATGCTTAAGGCAATTGGGGTTAAGTGACTTGACCAGGGTCATACAGCTAGTAAGAGTCAAGTGTCTAAAGCCAGATTTGAACTCAGGTCCTTCCAATTTCAGGGCCAATGCTCTATCCACCACGCTACCTAGCTGCCTATCATCCTAAGTGATTCCTATGCATGCCACTCCTTCCATACACATGTGATTTATAGCTCTTGGTCACACACCTAGTATGTATGTCAGAGACAACACCTGGACCCACGCTTTCCTGACTCCAAGCCTACTCTCTATATACTCAGTAGACTTTAAAAAGGACCTGTTGTCTTTAAATAATAACCAATGAATGAATTGCATCTATTTGCATTAAATCTGTAGGACTGCACCAGTGAGAAAGAAGCTGGAATGGTGGCTGTTTCCACATTCAATGAGCAGGAGTAAGGCAGGAACATTTTGAGACAGTGCAAGAATCTGGACAAAGTGCAAAGAGAGTCCTCCCCACCTTTGTTTGGTATCATTTGGTATAGCCTTTTAAAGTTGAACAACCAGCCTCTCACTGTGGTGGTACTTAGAAATCATTTTCATCTAAATTCTAGTCATCTTCTACATACAGCTGTTTCCACACATCTGCTGTGCATGCTGAAAACTGTAGCTACTCCCTTCGACAGTTTACATACTGTTGTGTAAACTATTTGTTTGTAATACATAATTAGTGGGGAAAGTATATCCTGGGTTTCTGATCAGACATTCTCCTGGGGTAGACTAAGAGGAAGCTGTGTATTTAAATACACAGAATGAGTCCACTCGGGTGTAGTACGTGGACGAACAAGGTTTTATCTACTTTCCAACAGCTGCTGATATTGAAGGAAAGTGTCAGAGCAAGCTGTTTCAGTCATAGTGGGGAATTCGAGGGAGCTTTGCCTGGTTTCCTAACCTTGTATAGAATCATCTTTTGTTCTTAGTGCCATGTTGCAAAGAGCACAGTGACTTTTCCTGACAGGGTGACTTTTTTCCTGACACGGTGACTTTTCCTGACTTTTCCAGTGGCGTGACAGGGCTACACTATTGAAATGCCAGTGTGGCTTTGGTCTTAGGAGTTATGGAGAGCAAGGTAGATAAGGTCTCTGGAGAGAGAGGCCCCATGCTGACCTGCAAAGATTGGTATTCCACTTTTGATTTTTGTCTGTAAGTGTTTGTTTCTGTAAAGAGAGAGATCCAAGGGAGAATGGCTGAAGAGAGGAGAACAATGGGCTTCAGGAATGACTGAGGCATTTAGTCATTGAGGTGTGGTGGATGTTGGAAGGGAATGAACATCAGAATTCTTACTAGAGATAATGGGCCAGTTGGGAATCTGTGGGGAAGCGAGAGTTGCATTTCTCCTTTTTCTATGATGGAAAACGAATTTGGAGAAGATTCTGTTGGTGCCCAAGAGTTTAGAGTTATACCAGTGCCAGAGGAACTCAGAGTAATCTGCACTGGGGGATGAAACTCTCACTATGTTGGAACCATTCCTGGCCCTGCCATAAGGAGGGATAACTGTCCACTGGGGCCCCATTTAGAAAATGTCCTTGGCTCCTTTGGGCTGAGTGCCTGTTGGCATAAGCCTGAAGCCTTTTAGGATTAAGTTGTTTTCTCTGTATCTCCTAGAATTTTATTTTACCTTAAAGAACCTCTCAAATGACTTATAGATCTCTCTATTGAATTTATCCCTTCATACTATTGGCTATAGACTTCTGAGTGAAATTGTCCTACTCCTCCATTGGCCTCATTTCTGGAGTCTTCTTAAATCATCTTTTCCTTCCCCCCCCACCCCCACTACAGTTTCCTCAACTTTTACCCACTCACAGGAGTTGCTTTGTCCTTGTCATCTTTAATCTTTGCTTTTTTAAGTCAAAACAGTCCTTGTTTACATATCTGAATAAGTGTTTGCTTCCAGGATACTTCTTTCCCTTTCTTATCTATACATTACTGCTTTCTTTTTATAACTTCACATCCATTATAATGCATCTTATTAGAGCGTTCCACTCACTGTAGCACTGCATCCTTCAATCAACAGTAAATATTCTGCTCTGCATGGACCAAGATGACACTTCTGACCTACCACCAGAAGGACATTTGCTTATTTCCAGTAGTGATGATAAATTTATGCTTTGCTACCCACATCCTCCTAGCTGGACCCCCCTTGTGATTCATGCAAACACTTTTAAGAAGGCTGAGTTTGCAGACTATAGCCAGGAACTGAGTTTTCCTCTGTGTGATGCTAACTGGACCATGTGAGGATTGAACCTGTGACCTTGGCCTCATTAGCATCATACTCTAACTAACCCAGACAACATCCGCATAAACACATCAGTCAGTAATAAATAAAGAATCTTAATAGGTTGGGGGAAGGGGACCCAACTTTGTATTTCCTTCATGTTTATACAGTTATCTACAAAGCCTGCCTGAAGGGAACTAACTAGTATCATTATTGAATTGTTAGTTGGTTTGGATTTGATTGAGTGAAAGAGGCATAGGAATTCTGAGACTTTTGGTGTGGTTATCACTTTGAGGAATATTCCTTATTGCCCCACATCCAAGCCCTCTTCAATTTTGGAAGCTTTTATGGCTCACTATTTAATAACATTTTTTCCTGGCCTTTCTGACAATTTTACTTTCTACCCATTTCTCCTCAATGTTTTGATCTTCCATATCCTAATCTACCGCAACCCCAGATCCAGTGACTTCTTCATATAAAGGGCCCTGGCACAGTTTGGGAACCATTCAGCTCTTGGACATGTTGCCCCCACCACAAGTAAAGGTCATTAGCTGGCACTCCCCCAGTGGGTAACAACCAGCATCCCTTACAAGCTACAAAATGCATTCAGCCACATGAGGCAAAAATAATTATATTTACATATTGGTCAACAAAGAGGGGGCTCTTCCCAAGCTAAAGGAGCATCTCATCTCTCAGAGAATTGTACAATCTCTCTCTGTGGCTTCTGCTGCTGCCAGAAGGAATACTTCAGCAAGAGCAGGAATCAGGGTTTTCTCCTTTACAATGGTACTCCCCTCTGTAGTCCCTTTGTTTATGTTCTGATAATTCTTATCAAATATCATGGATTTTGTATTTCTCTAATCTGTATCTGCTGTAACTCAGCTCCCATCACTGCTGCCATTTCTCCTCTTGTGCTAAACCCTTCATTCACTATAGTTGTGCCTCCTACCTGGCTCAGTTCCATAGCAGGCTTCTTTTTTTTGCTGCAGTTCAGCCATTCTTCTGAGGATGGTGCTTGTCACCTTATCCAGGGGACCACCTCTACCATTCTGGTGTATCAGATGAATGAGTTATACAGCCCAAACATTCTTTCTAAACCTTTTGGTATAACAATAACACACAAGCCCAGGGTTCTATGAAGATACTTCCTGCTTGCATTCCTGAAGTCAGTCTCTGCTTTCTTCTTATGGTAACTCATGCTGAGTCCATCTCATTTCTCTTCTTTTCCATAGGACCCAAAAGACATGATTCCTATTCATATCAGTTCCTTGTACTGAATCGTGGGGTTCAAAGGACCCTGCAATCTCTTCCTTTTTTTAAATACCTATCTTCCCCATTTTCCAGGACAGCTGTACTGGGTTAATCAAATGGCCTTGGCTGGTTCATGAACAGTGGCCAAAAGGAAAGGGGTAGTGAGTAGCCTAGCCAGCTTGGAGTACAGGGTGTCTGTGCTAAGGGGAGGAAAGCTTTGTAGTTTCTACCTTACGGCTTTGTCATCCTCTCTTCTACATGGTTTCCACTGAGGTTTTTCTTTGTATTTTAGAATCTGGTATTCTTGTCATCCATAATCAACAGCAGCCAGAGAGTAGAATGTTAAATTTTCAGTGTGAGAATTTATACCTAGGAAACTGACAAAGATTACAATCAGCACATGATTTATTCTTCTATTGATTGTCTTGATTTAAGGAAGTGATGGAGAAAATGTTAATAATGCAGATTAAATTTTAAAACGTATAGTGCATACCTTATACTTATCCTTCCCCTACCCCCACGCCCAGCCAGTTGGTTTTTTTTAAGTAATAAACATTTTGGGGGCAGCTAGGTGGTGCAGTGGATAAAGCACCAGCCCTGGATTCAGGAGGACCTGTGTTCAAATCCAACCTCAGACACTTGATGCTTACTAGCTGTGTGACCCTGAGCAAGTCACTTAACCCTCATTTCCCTGCAAAAAAAAAGTAATAAACATTTTTATTTATACTTTTGAATTCCAATTTTTATCCCTCCTTCCCTCCCTGCCCTACTTCCTCCCTGAGGGGGTAAGCAATCAGATATAGGTTATACATGTACTATTATGTAAAACATTACCATAGCAATCATTTTGTACAAGAAAACAAATAAAAGAAAAAAATGAAAGATAGAAAAAAATAGCATGCTTCAGTCTGTGTTCAATCAATATAAGTTCTTTCTTTGGAGGTGGATAGAATGTTTCATCATTAGGCCTTTGGGATTGTCTTAGATCATTGTATTGTTGAGAATAGTTAACTCTCACAGTTCTTCATCAAACAATATTGCTGTCTCTGTGCAAAATATTCTCTTGGTTCTGTTCTCTTCACTGCACATCGGATAATACAAATCTTTCTAAGCCTTTCTGAAATCATCCTCCAGCCAGTTGTTAAAGATTTACCAGTACACTCTTGCCTAAAAACCTCACTGAGTGAAGACTTCACCTCCTGACCTTATGACCATGATTCTTTGTCTTTGGTTCCTACCTCTCTCCTTTTTTTCCTTTTATTTATTTATTTTTGAAATCAAATGAGCATTTCCATAACATAGAATAATAAAAAGTTAATTGCACATGAAACTGTAAATCTGCTATGTACAACTTGCCATTCCTTTTCAATATATAATAGTTATCATGCAAATTTCTTCTCCCCCCCACTCTAGAGATTACTACCATTAGACACAAGTATTTAAACTACTCTGTATACATTTGTATTTATATTTTTACTGTATGTATGTATTTGTTTCTTTTCCTCCCCTTTTAGAATGTAAGTCCCTTGGGGGTAGGGATTGTGTGATTCTTTTGTCTCATGTTTTCAGTCTAGCACATTGCTTAACACACAGTTGGTTCTTAATACATACTCATTGATGCTTGACTTTACTTTCCCATTGGTAAAATCTCATCACATATCTAGAATGGAAAAGCTCTCAGAGAACCTGTAATCTATCCCCTTCAATTTATAAATGAACAAACCAAGGCACAGAGTTTAGTTTGGGGTAGGGTTAAGTGACTTGTCTATTACACGTAATTAAAGATAATACTATTTATCTAACACCTACTATGTGCTAGGCACTGTGTTAACCATTTTATAATTATTATCTCATTTGATCCTCACAGTCTGGGAGATAGGTGCTATTATTATCCCCATCTTACAGATGAGGAAACTGAGACAAGCAAATTTAAATGACTTGACTGGGGTCAGATTTAAACTCAGTTCTTCCTGACTCCTGACCCGGTTCTCTATCCATGGCACCACCAAACTGCCCCAAATGTTCAAGGGTAGGATGAATCCTATATCCTCCAACTCCAGATACCAGAGGGCTTTCCCTTGCACTATATTGCCTCTGGTCATTCTCTCCCAGCTGTGTTATTTCTGATCTCATGTGATAGGGTGAAATTAAAAAGCTTGAAAGGACCTTCAGCTCACTTAATTTAACTCCTCCTGTTGGAAGCTTTGTTGGCTTTTCTTTCTTTTCCCTTCAGGTCAAGGTTGTTTTCTGTATATCAGAATAACACAGATATGTAGACATCACAGGAAGCCCCCTTTTCCCTTTTGTTGTGAAAATCTTTATTAGTGCTGGAGAGTAGGACATCACTGGAAAAGTAAGTCTCTTGAGAAATGGATGCATGAAAACCCTGTATATAATGTATGCAACCTTTTATTTCTGTCAGTGACCCAGTAGTGACAAGTATAAAAAAAGTCTTTGCAACCAGGTATTCCTTGGAATTCCTTCTCAAGCTGTTACATGTGGCAGTAAATTAACTCCTCCCTGCCCTTTTCTCCCAAGATGTGTTTCTTTTCCCCCTAAGAAAGAGGGGATTTCAAAAGACCTGCATATAATCTGTGACTGAATTTGAAGCATTTGCTGGCAAACTGATACTTGACATTGACTGGTTGTATGGAAATATTCCCAGCACCTGGGGAGAAGATAAAGGAAGGTATTCATAATGCTGCCCCTCTGTGGTTGCATCTTCCATTTGCTCAGTACCAGTTTGAATTACACTTGCTTCAGGCTGACTGGCTTTTCTCCTACATTGTTGCTGTTACACAGGAGAAAGATTTGCAGTGGCTAAGAACAACTGGAATTGGTTGTATTGTTTTTTTGTACAAAGTTGGTGTTGGGAAAAGTCTGTTTTTTGGTTGATATATTCACTAGAGCTCTTTGGTTTGGAATTTGTTTCCCTTCAAAGAATGATGGAAACCTAAGGATATTCAAGTCTCAACCTTGTAAATCAAATGTTGCACATTTCCACTGAGCTCTGGTTGGACTTTAGAGGCCAAATAATAGGAAAACTTTTTTGAAGGGGAAGAGTAAAACCTAGACTTGGCTGATTCTTTTGGTCTCTAACTAAAGTAAAATTAGAGGGAAAATATATTGAATGATTATTTAAAATCCATACTGCTTTTTCCAAATGACAATTCCAAGCCACCATTTTAAAATTCCACTAGTTCTCTACGATTAGTCTTAATAGTTAATAGTTCATAGAACTATACTCTGGCAATGTCCTTGTTTATCTGAGTTAAAAATCACAAAAAGCAACCCCAAAACAAAATCAAAACCAAAACCAAGCAAACAAATAAAAAGGAAACACTTCTAAACTCTTTATCCCATTCTTTGAATGAAGGAGGAGGTGTGATTAATGGACAGGTATCAAATCAATGCTTCCTAGGATAATTTACCAACTCAGTTAAATGGGAAATCCATGTTTTGAATGTGCAGAGCTTCCAAATAGTCCTGTTTCTTTCTGGAGGCCAGTTGATTCCTCGTTGGAATACCTTCTCTTCTGTTACCTTTTTAGAAGCTAGTTTAGGTAATGTAGTAGAGTGCAGGACTCCAGATGAGAAAGACCTGAATTCACATCCTTCTTCAGGCACTTAATAACTATTTGAACCTGAGGAAACTGCTTAATCTTTTTCAGCCTTAGTTTCCACATCTTTAAAAAGGGGAGATAATTAATAATGGCATTTACCTTACAGAATTGTTGTATCAAAATATTAGTTCCATTTTATATTAGTAGAATCATGATTCCCACTTTAATGGTAGTACAGGGTTGAAAGAGACATTAGAGGTGCTCGCTTCGGCAGCACATATACTAAAATTGGAACGATACAGAGAAGATTAGCAGGGCCCCTGCGCAAGGATGACACACAAATTCGTGAAGCGTTCCATATTTTTTGGGACAGCTAGGTGGCGCAGTGGATAAGACACCGGCCCTGGATTCAGGAGTACCTGAGTTCAAATCCGGCCTCAGACACTTCACACTTACTAGCTGGGTGACCCTGGGCAAGTCACTTAACCCCCATTGCCCCGCCAAAAAAAAAAAAAAAAAAGAGAGAGACATTAGAGATGATCTCATCCAAACTACTGTGTAATAGTGTCCATTGCATTGTATAACATTCCCATCATCTTGTAATCCAAATAGAGATCTGAATTCTAGAGTCTTTGACACTAAATGGCCATGGGACCTCAAAAAAATTATTCAGTCTCACTCGATGTGCAGAAAAGAAGGAATTGGATGCAGACATTATAGGTAAAGATTAGTGAACAACTAGTATGTTATCCAGTGCTCTTGACCAATTGAGCTGGGAATGGAATGACATGAATTCCTTGTGATCACTCTACATTTCTTCTTATTATGCTGGATTGTGGATTGTGGTGGTAGGGAGTTGGGGATGAAGGGATAGGGGAAATAGGGAGTGGCTAGATGTGTCATTTCATTGGTACAGGTGAGGAAACTTTCTCTACTAATTTACAATTGGTCTGGCTTAGGAATTTAGTGTCTTAGAAAGTTTCCTGGCTCACTGAGAGTGACATTCTGAGGGTCATATTGACAATATGTGTCAGAAGTGGTGCACTGATCCATGTCTTCCTGATTCTAAGGCCTACTGTTTATATATATTATACCATAGTTGTTGTTCAGTTGTTTCAGTCATGTCTGATCCTTCATGACCTCATATGGGGTTTTCTTGGCAAAGATACTGGAGTGGTTTGCCATTTCCTTCTCCAGATTTTACAGATGAGGGAACTGAGGTAAACAGGGTGAAATGATTTGCCCAGGGTCACACAGCTAGCAAGTGTTTCAAGCCAGATTTGAATTCAGGAAAATGAATCTTCTGACTCCTGGCAGGGAGCTCTGTCCATTCTGCTGTGTAGCTACCCAATTACAGTATAATCAATACTTTGATTGAAAATAAGACAACTTGGGGGGCAGCTAGGTGGTGCAGTAGATAAAACAAGTGGCCCTGGATTCAAGAAGACCTGAGTTCAAATCCAGCCTCAGACACTTGACACTTACTAGTTGTGTGACCTTGGTCAAGTCACTTAACCCTCATTGCCCTACAAAAAAAGAAAAGAAAATAAGACAACTTGTATAAATTTTGTCAAATCCTAAATATACCCATTATAAGGAGAAAGAGAACAGAACTTTATTTCCATGCCCACTGTAATGCTCTAGGGGTGAGAATAGATTCTAGTTCACTGGACCTGGAATCAGGAAGACATTAGTTTAAATTGGCCTCAGAAACTTTGTAGTTGTATGATATTGGGCAAGTCACTTGGCATGTGTTTGCCTCAGTCCTTTTTTTGTGATATAAAGATAAATAATAGCACTTACTTTCCAGGGCTTTTGTGAGGATACTATTTAAAATAGTATTTGTATAAGCACTTTGTAAATCTTAAAGCACTATATAAACATTAGCTAATAATTATTACTGTACAGATGGTAGATTTCTCAGGCTGCTTGAAAACATAAAAATACTCCCATTAAGATGGTGAAATATGAAAATAATCTTCTTTAGAAGATAACATTTAGAAATATTGGGCTGGTCTAGAACTCCTCCTTTTAAAGTAACAGTCTGTTGGTAGATCAGATGCCCTTATATGACTAAGGTTTCCCCAGAGTGGAAAATGTTACCTAGGGGTTGAGCACAGGAATTGAGAAGCCAAAGCTATAGCTTTTCTTTTCTTTTCTTTTCTTTTTGGTGGGGCAGTGAGGGGTAAGTGACTTGCCCAGGGTCACACAGCTAGTTAAGTGTCAAGTGTCTGTGGCCGAATTTGAAATTAGGTCCTCCTGAATCCAGGGCCGGTGCTTTATCCACTGTGCCACCTAGCTGCCCCCAGCTATAGCTTTTCTTAAACAAATATTGTAGATATCAGCTAGGAGCTCTTTCCTGATCCCAGCTGTGCCAGAGCCAAAGCTCTGATTTGTGAATAGCTATTTAGAAAGACTGTGTAGAGAGAAAGACTAGGATTTTTCATGTTGCTGTTTGGATCCCACTTACTCCTGAAATTGCATGTATTTTGTATTTTTTCATCTTTATATGTGTGATTAATTTACCCAAGTAGAATGTAAGACCCTTGAGGGTAGAGACTGTTGAGTATTCACCTTTGTAGCAATGGTACCTAGTACAATGCTTGGAAATGATAGATAATTAATAAATGTTTTTGAATTGAATACAGTTGACCTCAAAATCCTCTTCCCTAAATGAATCAGCACTGCACTCATCATTCAAACCTTTTGTCCCCTATGCCTGCTAACTTTCTATTCTTAATTATTTCTGTTAAAATTCTCTTTAGGACTTTTTTTCAGTTTGAAGACATCATTTGTAATACCTTTGCAATAGCCATGCTTTAAAATCTTAAATATCAGGGGGAACTTAGAAATGTCTCATGGTTTTTTTTTTTTAAATAATATTGTACGCTTTTATAGTTCAGGTACAAATGAGACCTCTAAAACTGACTTAGCAAGTCATTCGCCACATTTCCCAGCCATTATTGATCAGGCTTTTAGAATTGCAACAGCAGTCTCTCTCATCTTTTCTCCTAAACATAACAGTCACTGACAAGAAATACATGTAAAGTGAGGTCTCCTTATTTGCCACAGTTTGCTTTGTTCTTTGTTTCTATAATCGATCTCACTGCATTTCCAAAGCACTGGTGATTGGTGCATCAGGGAGCTCTTGTAAGTGAATATATGATGGGCAAAGATGGATAGGAAGTAAAGAGAAGATTCCTCTGCCACGGCATAGGACCCATCCAAAAAGCCATTCAAAAACCTCTTTTTTAAGATGCCACTTTACCAATGCCAATTTAATGGATGCTGATCAGACTTTATTAGAGGCCTATGGAGATAAAGCAAAAGCCCCTTGAGAACCTAACTGGCCAACTGCAGGGTATTTTAATGGATCTCTTTGGTGCTCATTCTCATGAAAACAATCTTCTTTGTGGCTTATACTGAATTGGGCAGAGAATGAGAGAAAGACAGAAAGTAAAGGCCCACTCAGAATTGCATCTAAAAATAAATGTCTGAAAGATTTATGACTTGATGATCACTTTGGAGATTTTTTTTTACCAAATATTATTGATTAGGTTACTAAGTTATAGAAAATAGGATAGGAGGTAGGGGACTGAGTGCTTTTCTTTATAATAACCTAGCATGAGTGGAATAAATCAATAGCTTAGGGTATCTCAAATATCATCACTGTCATAGTTGGCCTTGAAAATATTTTTATACCATGTGGAAAAAGTGAAACATATATTTTAAAAAATAAATACATATCCTAAGAATTGTTTTTGAAAAAATGAGAAAATAACCCAAGAAAATTGATCCATATTCTAGCATTTATGTTGCTGAATTTCATGAAAATCTTAACTTCTACCATTCATTTATCTCTTTGGATCAATAAGAAAACAGCAAAGTCTTTTAATTACTTTGTGCCAGGGAGAAATTTTTTCAAGAGAATAGAAGCACAAAGATCTTGTGAGATGGCTTTGTTTCTTCCACATTTGAAACATATAGACCTGTTTTGCCCATCAGAAAAAGCTCTTTTGAGTATCACATCACCATTAATCCATTTGAGCTGTGCATGTTCCTAGAGAAATTTCCATTTTGTATTTAAGCAGATCAGCCTCAGAAAAGTCTAATAGTTTGAGTATGTGTAGCCTGTGAAAACCTTATGTACAAAAATCCCTCAACTTAACCAATCAGAAACTGGAGGTTGATTAATTCATTAATTCATCAAAAAATTATTGAATGTCTTTATTAGGTTTTAGAGATGAAGTCTGGATAAGATTGGATCATTCCTTTCATGGAGGAGATGGTCTAATGGGGATAAGACATCAACATATTTGTTTAATGTTAACCAAAAAAATCACAAGTCCATGAGACATGCATTGAATCCGGATTTAGTACAAGAGAAATGAACATCAGGGCAACAATAACATACAAAAGAAGAGAAAGACATTAGCAGTAAAGAAAATGATATGTTAAGTATGAGGTAGAGGGAAGGGAAGCCTTCATGAAGAAAGTGACATGTTTTGGCCATTTAAAGTGTGAGAAGGTAGCATGTTATAATGGAAAGAGTGGTGGATTTGGAATTAGAGAATCTGGATTTAAATTCTGCCTCTGATACTTGCTACCTGTATTTTGTTAAGGGCTAAAATTCTAGCTAGTCTGTCTGTCTAAAATATCTAATGAGTGGTCACCAATAAATTATAAGCTTTAACAAGAGTTAGACTTTTAAGCATTTATTAAGGAGAATAAGAATTTGGTAAAGAGAGAGAGAAAGGCCTAGATTCCTATCTATTAAAGGGAGAGCACATTTCTAGCTCCCTTCTCCGCCAGAGTCCAGCGGAAAGAGCCAGACCGAGCGCGAGTCTCTTCCTTCCTCCTCCCACTAGCCCGCGTCACTTCCTGACGCCAAAGAAAAGACTCCTGGTCTTGCCCTCAAAGACCTTCGCTTCATGGGCAGAACTCTTCTACAGTAAGTCTCCAGCAGGTGGCTTCATTCCAATCATTACAATTTCCTTAGGAATTCACTCATCTCTGGCATTCTGTTTCCTCATTTGCAAAATAAGGGAGTTGGAAGAGATCAATGGTATAAAACTCCAATAGAAATGGGGTCACTAACATATACTATAGGACACCTATTGACTTAGTTTTAAAATGTAACATTACCTTATTTTATTGCATTTTTACTCATCTTGTTAAATATTGCATTGCAATTACATTTTAATCTGGCTCTGGCCATATTGGCTAGTGTTTGACACCCCTGGAGTAGATGATCTCTAAAGGACCTTCCACCTCCACATCTTAAATCCTGTGATAGGGATGCATCAAGCTAAAAGGGAGTAGGGAGGGCATCCTGGGCATGAGCAAAGGTATGGAGGGAGTCTGTGATGCGGACAGGGGGCGGAGCCAATCGGTTTACTTAGGGCATAATCCATACAGGGAAGTTATGTTCCCATATTATGAGAATACTCTTTGCTTAAAAAAAACTCACAGGAGGATTTATTATAATAACAACTCCCCCAGTGCATTTAAGTATTTACTCACAAGCCATTAAGTACTTGATCGGGAGAGGGGACACCAAAGAGTGTAATAATATCCAAGTGTTAGAAAATACTTCCCACTAAAGATCAATCAGAAACAAAGATAAATGCTCGCTGAAATGATGATGTAATTCTTTGAGAGAACAGCTCAGCTTGAACATAGCCTTAAAAAAAAAAAGAACACATGTATTTCATAAAGCCAAGAGAGAGTTGTAATTGGGAAGCGGAAACCGAGCATCCAGTATTATGAGATGTGAAGTCTTGTTGACGTTTTCTCATAGCCATACATCAGCATTGATAAGAGTTTCCTTTGTGAGGACAATGGAGTCTAGACACCTTGGGAAAAAATCAGGAAACTGGTCAGCCATATATGAACTCACAAGGCCTCCACAGCATATGTATGATGATCAAGAACAGGGGGAGCAGGCAAATAAATGCAGCAAAAGCAGATGTGGTATTTGGACTAAGGGAGTTGCCTCTATTTTTCTTTGCTTTGACTATGGAGATATGTGCTTGATGTCATATGACCACTGGCAGATCTCTTAAAAAGGTCCACTCCTCCATTTTGTCTCTATCTTTAATGAGCATGAGAATACTGACTGCTGCTTAGGAGGTACTTTTCAGTTGTGGAGATGAAAGAAATGACATTGAGAAATAATTAAACATGAGTGAGCCCTCTTAGATGGTTTACTCTCTGTGATCCTTAAGAGGTTTCTGTCTTTCATATGCTCCAGCTGAGCCTGTTTCCCAGAATAGGCACATCCTAACACACTGTCCCTTTAATGTTCTCATTGCTATGGAGAGATTTGGGAATGTTTGGACAATAGCCAAATGATATCCTTTAAATGGTAGCAGCTCTTGGCGTTTGTAGGCAATATCCCCTTCATTTCCTGGATTCAAGATAGCCCACCCATACTTAAAATTCCCTCTTTTTTAAATGTGACTATTGCTTAAGCCTCAACCACTCATGGGAGTAAAAACAAATAATAATAATAATAATAACATTAATAATAATTAGTAAAAAGCCTGGTAATATTGAGAGTTGCTGTAGAAGTAAAGCAGAAGTTGCCCATCACCAAGAAACTGTTATATATTAAATTAAGGATCCTATGTGATGCACTGGATGAGTTTGAATCCTGGTGATATTACTTATATCTCTGTGATTTTGAGCAAATATTTAATCTTCCAAGCCTCAGTTTCCTCATCTATAAAATGAGAATGGCTTCACTTACGTGGCCTCTGATGTTTCTTCCAACTCTATAGATATTTTGGTCTTGTGACATTTGCCTAGCCCAGCAGCACTATTGTGAGGATCAGGTAGGATAATCTAGGAACAGCATGGTGGGCAGAAAGATCAATAGAGTTGGAAAAAAGAGTTCAAGACTTGGTTCTGTCATTTATTTGATAGTGACATGTCACCACCAATAAGTTTATTAGCCTCTCAGCATCCTCACCTGTGAAATATGAATAGCAAATTTCTTGTTTGCCTTGCAGGATGATTGCAAAAATTCAATGAGATAATGATTATGAAAGGACCCTGTAGCACTACACACATGCAAAACAGGTTTTCTTTGCCTAAATAGGCAGTCCTCCCCTAACATCACCCCCAAACCCACCCCCAATTTACAGAGTAGAGATATGAGCTGCTGTTGTGCATTTATTTCCTGAATCTTACTTTTTTGCTCCAGCTCACCACACATTCACCTCATAAACTGAGAACTTAAGCATTGTATAGGGACAGATGGGCTGTATTCCAACACTTGTATAGGAAATTAAATTGAATTAAGTGAGGCTCTCATGAGTTTCAAGAATCTGATCCTTTTTCTCTACTGCACATTTTGTTAATCTACTCTTACAATGTTGATGATTCAGGACATATACTACACCTCTTTCTATCTTTACATGCCCTGACAGGTGAGCATGTACTGTGAAGATATGGGACAAGCAAAGTCAGGATTTTGCTTTGCTGAAATCCATTTTGAGACTTCTGAGCAAGGCATTGTATATGCAATTGGAAACTGCCTCTGTACATTTTCAAGCTTGGAACAATTGAAATGAGTTTGAAACTTGATAAGAGTTCTGAAAAAGAGGTCAGAAGGGAGTGGGATAAGCTAGTGAAAGATTTACAGAATTGCTTATGGACAACTCATGGCCTTCACTGGTACTCAACATATTTAAAAAAAAAAACTAGAGGAAAGTCTTCAGGACACTGGATGAATGATTTGTAGGAAGATAGGGGAAAGACTCACAAAGAGAGAGAGAGCAATAACTTGCTATGGGATTAAAGAGGGTAGCTAGGTGATGCAGTGGATAGTGTTGTGCCTGGAGTCAGGAAGACGCATCTTGGTGAGTTCAAATCTGGCCTCAGACACTTCTTAGCTGTGTGACCCTGACCTAGTCACTTAACCCTGTTGCCTTCAGTTCTGCATCTGTAAAATGAGCTGGAGATGAAAATGATAAAACACTCCAGAATCTTTGACAAGGAAAAAAACCAAAAGGGGTCACGAAGAGTTGGGTACAACTTAAAAATGACTGAACAAATAGGATCAAAGATTAAAGTATTGGAGTCTGGAGCTATGGATTAAATTCTAACAAATGAAGGAGTTAAAGAAAAGAGAGTGTAAGATCAATTTTTTCTAGGAAAATGCCTAACCAAGGGCACCTAGGTGGCAGAGTGGATAAAGCACTGGCCTTGGATTCAGGAGGAACTGAGTTCAAATCCAGGCTCAGATACTTGACACTTACTAGTTGTGAGACCTGGGCAAGTCACTTAACCCTCATCACACTGCAAAAACAAAACAAAACAAAATTTACAAAGAAAGAAAGAAAATGCCTAACCACTGGGGCCTAAAAATCTGGGATGCTGGAATATAAATTGTCTTCAATTACTTTTGTAGAAAGTTGTATTGTCCTGATTAAAAATAGAAAAAATAATTTTAGGAATGCATGTAAAAGAGGCCAGAGTATTCTAAAAATTTTTATCTTAATCAGGCCTAGGGTAGGAATAAGTCTTACAGATTCAGCTTACTGGATTTGTGTCAGATTCTCATATTTGGGGTCATGGTAGACAGGGACGGAGCTAAATAGCATCTTATTAGAGGGGATAGCTGAGTATAGTCAATAAGGAAACAAGTCCATTCTCATAGGATCAAAGAAATTAGACCAAGATATATAGAAATAATGCAAATCAATCTCTTCATTTTGTAAGTGAGGATTCAGTGCTAAGGTTGGATAGGAGAAGAGAAAAGAAAAAATTACTTGCTCCAGGGTCACATAGTCAATAATGTTGTCATTCAGTCAAATCCATCTGTTCATAACTCCATTTAGGGTTTTCTTGGCAAGGATATTGGAGTGGTTTGCCATTTCCTTCCCCAGATTATTTTATAGATGAGGTAAATGAGGCAAACAGGGTGAAGTGACTTTCCCAGGGTCACACAGCTAGTAAGTGTATGAGGCCAGATTTGAACTCATGAAGATGAGTCTTTTTGAATCCAAGCCCACTGTTATATCCACTGTGTCAACAAGCTGCTCATGAGTCAATAAGGAGTTGAGCAGTATTCAAACCCATGTCTTTTGAACATAGACCTAGTCCCTTTTTTCCATTACACCCTTCTGTAATCAGGAGGAGAAAGAGCTTCAAGTCAGATTCTTAGAGAAGGTTATTGGAAATTGTAGTCCACGAGCACCAGAGCCATATTTCTAATACCAGATGAACTAAGTACGGGAAAAGGCACTAGGTAAATCTGTTAGAAGATGGGCTACCTCAGGAGTCACATTCATGAACACTGAGCTGACCACATGGTCCATGTGAAAGTTTTGTTGTGCTCTGATGACTTATTGCTTTGTCTTTGATCCAGTGATTTTGGCTTGTTTGCTTTTAGACATTCTTAGAAAATTCGCCAGGAATTTTCACTGGTTGTCCCACTAGGTATCTGTCTCTGTCTCTCTCTCTGTCTCTGTCTCTGTGTCCCTGTCTCTGTCTCTCTGTCTCTCTCTCTCCTCCTCCTCCTCCTTATCCTCATCCTCATCATCATCTCTGCCTTCTAGCTTCCTTCAGATCCCAGATACAATTCTACCTTCTCCAAGAATCTGATTCATTATCCTGCTTGCTTTTAGTACCTTCTCTCTTTCTGATTACCTCTAATTTCACCTGTATATAGCTTGTTTGTGTATAGTTGTTTGCATGTTGTTTCCTCCATTAGATAGTTAGCTCTTTGTGGGCAGGGTCTATCTTTTGCCCTTTTTGTATCCCCAGTGCTTGGTGCAGTGCTTGTTGACTGACTGATATACCCTTTTACATGTTTCAACTCCAATTCTTTTTTTGTTAAGTCCATTTGGCAGGGATATAATACTCTGAAGATTGTGGATCTTCTGTGGTAACTGATAAGATAGCTGGAAGTTTCTTTGTAGTTCCTTAAGTGCATATCTAAATCACTAATATTCCATTCACCCCCCCCCCATCCTCTTAAGAGTTCCATTTGCTAATGGGTTTTATTGAATGAAATGTTTGCAGGCCCTTTGGACTTAGATGCTTTTGGTCTTTTGGTTCCAGGCGTAAATAGATTAATGGATGGATGGATAGATAGATGGATGGACAGATAGATTATTTTGCTGAGCTTTTTTTGGCCTTAAATTACTTATGAACATTGTTATTTAAAAATAAACACCATCACCCAAAAAAGGAATGATAAAATGGTGGTAATATAGCATCTCTTTATGTACCTAGTATATTTTTATTTACTTAGAATCTTGTTATATTTACAAATATTTAATATGAACTCATGTTTTACTGTATAGGACTTTTAATAAAATATATCACTTCTCAGCACACACACACACACACACACACGCACACACACGCACACACACACACACACACACACACACACACACACTGTTCTCCTCTTAACTGATTTCACTTTAGATTCATTTATTTTTCTCTGTCTTTTCCCCCCCCTAGGATGAAAGAATGATGTGATGGATATAACTATGGGCTGCTGTACGGGCACAGGACCTCCTCCCTCCTGCCTTGTACTCCTGCTTCTCAAGCTTTTGGCCAGTGTTTCCCAGGGTCTCCCAGGGACAGGACCTCTGGGCTTCCACTTTACACATTCCATTTATAATGCTACAGTGTATGAGAACTCAGCAGCAAGGACCTATGTCAACAGCCAGAGCAGAATGGGTATCATCTTGTCAGATCTTTCTTGGGACATCAAATACAGAATAGTGTCTGGGGATGAAGAAGGCTTCTTCAAAGCAGAGGAAGTCATCATTGCAGACTTCTGTTTCCTAAGAATAAGAACTAAAGGTGGCAATTCTGCCATACTGAATAGAGAAATACAGGACAATTATTTATTGATTGTAAAAGGTTCTGTCAGAGGAGAGGATCTAGAAGCATGGACCAAAGTGAATATACAGGTTTTGGATATGAATGATTTGAGACCTTTGTTTTCACCAACAACGTACTCTGTTACAATAGCAGAAAGCACACCTTTAAGGACTAGCATCGCCCAGGTAACAGCAACCGATGCTGACATTGGTTCTAATGGTGAATTCTACTATTACTTTAAAAGCAAAGTTGACCTCTTTTCTGTTCACCCTACAAGTGGTGTAATCTCTCTTAGTGGGAGGTTAAATTATGATGAGAAGAACAGGTATGACCTTGAAGTTTTGGCAGTGGACCGGGGGATGAAACTTTATGGTAATAATGGTGTCAGCAGCACAGCAAAGCTTTATGTTCATATTGAACGGATCAATGAACATGCGCCAACTATCAGTGTGGTCACACACGTCCCCTTCCCATTGGACAAGGAGCCCACATATGCAGTAGTTAATGTTGATGACCTAGATGAGGGTGCAAATGGAGAGATTGAATCAATTTCTATTGTGGCTGGAGATCCTCTGGAACAGTTTCTCCTGGTAAAGGAAGGGAAATGGATTAATGAGTACAAAATTAAGGAGAAGAAGCCCATTGACTGGGGGGGCTTTCCCTATGGCTACAATCTCACTCTTCAAGCAAAGGACAAGGGTTCTCCTCAGAAGTTTTCAGCAGTAAAAGTCGTCCATATTGCCAATCCCCAGAGAGATAATATCCCAATCAGATTCGAGAAGGAAACCTACAATGTCACCATTAGTGAATTTTCACCTCCTGGAGTTGTGGTTGCCATTGTTAAACTGAGCCCGGAGCCACCAGGGGTGGAATATAGAATATCTCCTGGTGAGGATGCAGAGTATTTTAAGATTAATCCAAGGTCTGGTCTGATAGTCACATCGCAGCCCCTGGATGTCATCAAGAAAGAAGTTTATGAGCTAGGGGTATCAAACAAAGAAGGTGATTTGAAAGCACAAGTCACCATCAGCTTAGAAGATGCCAATGATCATACTCCTGAATTCCAGCAGCCATCTTATGAAGCTTTTGTTAATGAGAGTGTGCCTGTGGGTACCAGCGTGTTGGCAGTTTCTGCTTCTGATAGGGATAAGGGAGAGAATGGGTATATCACATATAGTATTGCCAGCCTCAGTGCATTACCATTTTCCATTAACCAGTTTACAGGTATCATTCGTACAACTGAGGAACTGGATTTTGAATCTTCTCCAGAAAATTACAGGTTCATTGTGAGGGCCTCTGATTGGGGTTCACCTTATCGACATGAAAGTGAGGTCAATGTGACCATTCGCATAGGAAATGTCAATGACAACAGTCCCTTGTTTGAAAAAGTGGCCTGCCAGGGAGTCATTTCTTATGACTTCCCTGTTGGTGGACACATTACTGCTGTGTCAGCAATAGATATTGATGAACTGGAACTAGTAAAATACAAAATCATCTCTGGAAATGAACTTGGGTTTTTTTATTTAAATCCTGACTCAGGTGTCTTACAACTTAAAAAGTCCTTGATTAACTCTGGTGTAAAGAATGGTAACTTCGGTCTCAGGATCACAGCCACTGATGGGGAGAATTTTGCAGATGCCATGTTTGTTAACATTTCTGTCTTACAGGGAAAGGTATCTTCTAAAAGCTTCAGCTGTAGAGAAACTCGAGTGGCACAAAAGCTAGCAGAGAAGCTCCTCATCAAAGCAAAAGCCAATGGGAAGCTGAATTCAGAAGATGGGTTTCTTGACTTTTATTCTGTTAATAGGCAGGGACCCCATTTTGATAAATCCTTTCCTTCTGACATCGCTGTCAAGGAGGACCTGCCAGTTGGTGCTAACATATTGAAAATAAAAGCCTTTGACGCAGACTCTGGCTTCAATGGGAAGGTGGTTTTCACAATTTCTGATGGTAATACAGACAGTTGCTTCAACATTGACATGGAAACAGGTCAGCTTAAAGTTCTGATGCCAATGGACCGAGAACAAACAGACCTCTACCTTCTTAACATTACAATTTATGACTTAGGGAAACCCCAGAAATCCTCATGGAGGTTACTGACCATTAATGTGGAGGATGCCAATGACAACAGGCCCATTTTCCTGCAGGAGAGTTATTCTGTTAATATTTTAGAAAGTTCGAGTATTGGTACTGAGATTATTCAAGTGGAAGCCCGGGATAAAGACTTGGGACCTAATGGTGAAGTGACTTACTCAGTATTAACAGATGCACAGCAATTTTCCATCAACAGTTCAACTGGGATAGTTTATGTAGCTGATCAGCTAGACCGGGAATCCAAAGCAAACTATTCTTTAAAAATAGAGGCCAGGGACAAATCTGAGAGTGGCCAGCAGCAATTTTCTGTGGTTACTCTTAAGGTTTTCTTGGATGATGTCAACGATTGCTCCCCTACTTTTATACCAACTAGCTACAGTGTGAAGGTCCTTGAAGATCTTCCAGTTGGCACAGTCATTGCATGGTTGGAAACCCATGATCCAGACCTTGGCTTGGGAGGTCAAGTGCGTTACTCATTGGTGAATGACTATAATGGGAGATTTGAAATCGATAAAGCCAGTGGTGCCATTCGTTTGAGCAAGGAGCTTGATTATGAGAAGCAGCAGTTCTACAACCTCACTGTCCGTGCAAAAGACAAAGGGCGCCCTGTATCTCTGTCATCTATTTCCTTTGTGGAGGTAGAAGTGGTAGATGTCAATGAAAACCTTCATACTCCCTATTTCCCAGACTTTGCTGTTGTTGGATCTGTAAAGGAAAACTCCCGTATTGGAACAAGTGTATTACAGGTGACCGCAAGAGATGAGGATTCTGGAAGAGATGGGGAGATCCAGTATTCTATCAGAGATGGCAGCGGTCTCGGGAGGTTTAACATAGATGACGAAAGTGGTAAGTTTAAACATAAAGGCGAGAGTGATTGCTTTACCTTCTGTAAATGTTCACGGAGAAGCAAAATGATGGGTTTATGCACCAGTGAGTCCAGCTTCATTGTACTGAACTCAGTTAAATTGCAAACATGTATTTGATGCCAGGTTGACATACGTTAAAAGCTTTTGTTATAACAGTCACATGGGGGCTAAGGGAGAGGGCTTTTTGATTTAGTAATTCAGTTTTCAGTGGGAGCCCCAGGATTTTTATTAGTCACTGGCTCAGTTACTGCTGTCACTTTATCTTTTGATAGCTGCAAATAACTATTGTCACCTCTGTTGATTGCACTCTTGACCCTCATGAAAATATAGGGGCCTAGTAAAGTAAATTATGGCAGAATTGGCTTTAAATTAGAAGTGTGAAATGGATTCTTAAATGGATTTTATATCCTACTTCTTCCTTTTGCCATGGTTCTTTTTCTGTAATGATATTGAATCAATTGTTTGGTTTCTATCATTTTTCATGGGCCTATTACAACTTTAAACAATAAGCACTGACATTCGGCATTCTCTGAGATACTGATCTTAAACATGGTGCTTTTATATGCATATGTGTACTTGTGTGTATGTATGTGTGTGTGTTCATACATATACTGGTATAAAATTAGATAATCTAGGTTTTGCTATGCAAATTATTTTTCTATAAGAAATGCTTTTTTAAAAAGATGAGCAAATATTATTTCACACCTTTACTGCAGTGGCTCAGTTGTAACCCATTCAGCCTCTCACATTTGTATGGAATTATGTTTGCATTCATGTATTTTTCTGTGTCAAGTATAAGTGTATACACATGTGTGTATATATATATATACATATATATATACATATACACACACATATATACATATTTCCATTCATAAATCATATTCCTCTGGTCATCTCCTCCAGATTTTAAGTTTCTTAAAACCAGATTTGTCCTGTTGGTATTCTGCAAAGTCCTTGAAACCAAATACAGTGGTTTTTCCCTAGTGGATGCCCAGGGGATTTTGACAACCATTCTTTAAATCCTAAGTGTCATAATGACTATTAGTATTACTAGAACAAAAGTAATATAAAATGGAGATATTTTAGTACTTAAACAGGGTAAAAGGCAGTTTGTTATACCGGATAGCTAGCCTCATTCCCTGGGAGTCTTGAGTTCAGATCCAGACTTTTATATATATTGGCTGCATGAGCCTGGACAAGTCACTTAACCTTAGTACTTGATGCACCTCTAAGTTTGAGTTGGAGAGGATGTATTGACTTGTATAGGTAGAGGAAATTTAGATTCTTTACCTGGACACTTTCTATTCTAATAAAATCTCAGGTCCAGGCCCTATTATAGGAGAAATATTTTTAAAGTATTTTAAAGTATATACAGTTGGAGTAGACAATATCATCTTTTGCCCACCAAACATCGACTTTATATTCAAATATTTTAAAATAAAATTTATATCATTTGTTTTCATATCACCAACATTTCTCTGTATATTCCTCCTTTCCTTCTCTATCCCACCCCTGCCATCTTTTATAATAAAGGAGAAAAAGGGAGAGGAAAATATCAAACTAAAAAAATATCTAAAAAGAAACACCTCTGGGATATTTAAATTTTAGTCTAGCCCCCACTTCTGAATAACAATTTTCTAAGTGTAAATAGTGGATAGAGTCATGAAATTGGATTAAACCTGATTTCAAATCTTGCTTCAGATGCTTCAATAGCTCTGTGACCCTGGGCAAGTCACAGCCTCTCTGTACCTCATTTTCCTCATACGTAAAATGAGAGAGTTGTTGAGAGAGTTGATGTTC
Source organism: Dromiciops gliroides (assembly GCF_019393635.1). Classification (NCBI taxonomy): domain Eukaryota; kingdom Metazoa; phylum Chordata; class Mammalia; order Microbiotheria; family Microbiotheriidae; genus Dromiciops; species Dromiciops gliroides. Next base: position 509,731,070 of record NC_057863.1, read on the forward strand.
TCTAACTCCATTTTAGCTGAGAACAAATCAATGAACATGTGTTTTCATCGCCTAAATGAAGCGTACATTGAAGCCTAAAATATGCTTTAATTCAATTTTATTATATATTATTTGCCAATGTGTTAAGCCGCATTTGTATTGTGACTTGGTTGTCCTCCGTGCTTGGAACATTCTCCATCCTCACCTGTCTCTTAATTTCTCTGACTACTTTTAGCACTCAGTTCAAATCTAACTTTATGCAAGAAGCCTGCCTCAATCCCCTACTGATGATGCTAGTGTCTTCCCTCTCAGTCTACTATGTGTAATGCAGTTGATTGGTAAACTCCTTGAGGGTAGTAGGGACCTTTTTTTTTTTTTGCTTGCACTTTTATTCTAGGATCTTAACATAGGACTTAGTACACATAGTAAACAATAAATGCTGTATATATGTGTATATATGCATATATGCATCTATCTATCATCTATCATCTGTTTTTCTATCTATATCTATACATGCATCCATCATCTATATCTGTTTATTGATCTATATTTCTATCTATCCCGCCCTCCCCTCTCTCTATCTCCCTCTCCCTCTTCCCCTCTCCCCTCTCCCCTCCCCCCTCCCCCTCTCATCTCTAGTATTTAATGCTAGATGTCGAGGGATGGAAAGACAAACAAAACTCAAACCACTACTTGCCCTCAGGGAGCTTATATTCTACTAGTCAAGGGCCCTTTCCAATGTGTTACATAAGCTTTGAGTTAATTCATTGTTTATAAGAGACTTTTAATTTCTAAAATCATGGGACTTATTACATTCTTTCCCTCATTGTGTAACCTTTTTTCTTTTCTTTTTATTAATGTAACCATCTTCTTCTACTTGTAAGAAATAAAGACTTTGATTTGGGTGTTGAAATCTTTCCTGAAGATTAGATTTTCTGTACAATAATATTCACAACTTCCCCTCTCACCTCTGCAAGAATTTTGCTAATTAGCAACCTATAAACCCCTGGAAGCTGACTCAGAATGATTGCTTGGATTCTTGCCAACTTGAGGCAGTGTTGAGGATAAGTTTGGCAATCGGTTGTCCAACATGAGAAGTCATTAGCATGATGCTGTTGGGTTAGCAATAGTTTAAGCGCTATTGAATGATTCATCAGCCCTTTGCTCTGGTGAAGTGCTAAAAGTCACAGTTTGAATTGCATTTGAGGCACCAGGCTGTTTATTCTTTCTGCAGTTAATGAGTCTTTCCTCAAAGGACACACTGGATTTCTCTGGGCCTTTTAGACAGAATGACCCAACCTCATTTGGGTTTATGTTGCTAACCAATGATTGAGTTCAGCTGTCAAGAGATTTGATGCTTGTCCCTAAATTTAGCTGGGGGCCCAGAATAAAGTGTGTCCTAGATTATTGCTGTTATGTAAGGTGCTATTTCTTTCTTTGTCTGCTATCTTTTAAAACAAACTTCTTCCCCTTTTTCCTCCTTTTCAAAAATGTGTATAATTCACTAGTCTTCATTAGTGGTCATTTTCTAGTATTCTTCTTAAAAAATACCTTCTTGTCGTTTCATAAGCACTAGAAATGAGAACAATAAGGATGTGGTTATCTGTTACACTGCATTTCTGTTGGTTAAGTCTTTTAAAAAAATTCCCATAGATTATAGTTTTGTTTTTCCCTGGAACTCAGGAAACAGAACCATGCCTTGAAATTCTTTACTGTACACAGACACTTAATAAATGTTTAACAGTGTGCATTTTAAATGGATTAACTAGAGCTCCAACTACAGTGGATTTGATTATTATTTAAATCACTAATCTGGAAGATGCAATTTAATCAGTTTTTTCCTATAGAGGTTTAACTCTTAATGTATGCTATAACATTAATATATAATCTTCACAACTCAGAGGTTTCACTTCATATACATATGTATATATGTGTGTGTGTGTTTGTATGTGTGTATGTATTTATACATATATGTACTCATTATATATTTTAAACCAATAGTTTATCTTTTAAAAAATACTTTGTACCCACACACACACACAAAAAAAAACCTGACTGTTGATTTTGTTATTTGGTTTACCTAAGGTAATTAAAAGGAATATATTTGGAGTGACCCACATCTCATACTCCACATTTGTTAATTTTGAATATTTAGAGCTGATTTTTCAGATCTTTTCTGGATCATAGTAAGCATAGATGTTGAAGTAGGGTCATGGAATTGAGAAATGGGAGACTCTTTTAAGATTATTTAGTCAATCCCCTCATTTCAGACATGAGGAAACTGAGGTTCAGGGAGTTGCTTAGTGGGTTTCCCCTGGTGAAAGTATGTTGATTGGGTTGGTAAAAGGGTAAGAGCAGAGGTGGGTTTTTTGTCATTTTGGGTTTTTTTTGTTTTTGTTTTTTGCTGGGCAATGAGGGTTAAGTGACTTACCCAGGGTCACACAGCTAGTAAGTGTCCAGTGTCTGAAGCCAAATTTGAACTCTGGTCCTCCTGAATCCAGGGCGGTGCTTAATCCACTGTGCCATCTAGCTGCCCCAGAGCAGAGGGTTTTTATACATAGAATGGGATATAATATTCAAGAGGTAAGCAGAGACCACAGTGGTGAAATTTGAACTTTTTGAAAATGTGCTCAAACCATCGAAGACTTTTGGGCATAGTTATTATTGGAAAATTAATCACTGAAACATTTATTATGTGCTTACAATGTGACAGGCACTGTTCTAAGGATTGGTCTTAGAAATAATGGCAAAAATTACAGTCCTTGCCCTCAAGAAGGTCAGTCTCATGGGAGAAACAACATGTAAGTTATGTACATTTGAAATATATACAGTGTAGTAAATAAAAAAGATAATAAGCATTTAATTAAATGGGAGGTAATCTCAGAAGGTAGGTCTTTTGAGAGTGAGAAAGGAGAAGTCTGGGAAAGGCCTGCTGTGAAAGGTGGGATTCGAGTTGAGTCTTGAAGGAAGACAAGAAACCCAGTAGGCAGAAGTGAAGAGGAAGGACATTCCTGGGATGGACAGCCATTGAGAAGCTTGGAGTTAGGAGATGGAGATCTTAGAGAAACAAAGAAAGACCCATGTTGCTGAATCACAGAGTGTTTGGATGGTGATAAAATGTAAAATGACTGGAGAGATAGAGAAGAGTGAGTTTGAGAATGTTGGGTTTTGTTTGTTTGTTTGTTTTTTAGTGAGGCAATTGGCATTAAGTGATTTGCCTAGGGTCATACAGCTAATAAATATTAAGTGTCTGAGGCTGGATTTGAACTCAGGTACTCCTGACTCCAGGGCTGATGCTCTATCCACTGCACCACCTAGCTGCCCCCCCCCCATTTGTGAATGGTTTTAAAAGCCATACTGAGGGTTATACATTTGATCATTTAGGTGATTGGGGTATTGAGTGAGGAAGGAGGGGGATGGAGGTAAAATGGTCAGATTCAAGCTTTAGGAAGGTCACTTTGACATCTTAGAGAAGGATAGATTAGAGTAGGGGGAGACTTCAGGCAGGGAGACCAATAATCAAGCTATTATAACAATTTGGGTATGAAGTAATAAAGATTTGCACCAGAGTGATGGTTGTGTGAGTAGAGAGAAGGGAACATGTTTGAGCAATGGAAAGATAGAAATGACAAGACTTGGTTACTGGATGTGTGGGGTGAAGTTGAGTGAGTAGTTGAAGGTAACACCAAAGGCTTGAGCCTAGATGATTGCAGGGATGGTCTTGCCCTTAACAGTAATAGGGAAATGCAGAAGAGGGGAAAGGGTTCAGAGGTGGAGGAAGGAAGATAATGAATTCTGTTTTGTATTTCTTGAGTTTGAGGTGTCTACAGGACATCCATTTTGAGATAGCCATTAGGCAGGCTGGAAGTCAGAAGAGGTTAGGGATGGATAAACAATGAAATTATGTATATTATTAGAGGAAAATCTTTCTAGATATTTGATTAAATTATACTCTTTCTTTTCATTAAAAGCTTTCAGCATGTTCCTAGTTATTTGCCTTGCTCTTGTGGATGCTTTTGTGAAATGTCAGTACTTAGCACAACCTCTGACCCACACACAGTAAATACTTAATAAATGTCTGTTGGCTGACTAATTACTTACATTCTGAAAGGACATTGATGGAAATTGCATAGGATGAGAAGATACGGAAAAGGTGGGCTCTGTACTGATTGAGTAAGTATTAGTGTCAGGGAGATCATGAATCTGTTAAAGGATTGAATTTTAACAGCCTCAGAAGCCTAAAAAATGTTCTGAGAGGGCCTTTGCCTTACATGGCCATGGCTGCCTCCCAACTAGGCATTCAGGGGGAGCCATGTACCCCAGTTTCTCCTTGCCTAAGTGCACACAAACCTCTTTCCTTTTAGCAAGACAAATCTCCATTTACCAAGACAAAGAAACCCAAAGAAAACACAAAAATAGCAATAAAATACAGATGGCTAGGTTTTTAAAACAGGAAGATTATAGTATGGACCAAGTAAAGATTCATTTTACTGTCACATCTTAAAAGGTTTCACTTTTCCTTGTTTCTGTGTCTTACCTCAGCTATGTCTCGCTGACCTCTTCCCACTGGTAGGTCAGCTTTCTAGTCTGTTTATACTAGACTAGCACCTGGCTCCCCTTCTGACCTTCAGAATTGGCTTAATTTCCTCAACACCTTTGCAATACCAGAAGGAGATTACTTCTCTTTGTTTTGAACCCTGAATCCCTGACTAGGATTCTTACTTAATTCTTGTTTCTAGTTTGAGGGTTGGGGTTTTTTTTTTGTCATTCCATGCTGAACATATGAGATTCAATAGATGTTGAGATCCTGGTTGTAAGAGTGGATTATCTGGGGGCGGCTGGGTGGCTCAGTGGATAAAGCACTGACCCTGGATTCAGGAGTACCTGAGTTCAAATCCGGCCTCAGACACTTGATACTTACTAGCTGTATGACCGTGGGCAAGTCACTTAACCCCCATTGCCCTGCAAAAAAAAAAAAAAAAGAAAAAGAGTGGATTATCATTTCTTTTTTTCTAATTAAGTTAGAAGACCAGGATCATTGACTCCTCAGTCTCAGTTCTTGAATATTTAAAATAGGAACAATGCTTACTCCACCCCCCAAAATTCCCACTGTCCCATAGATCTAATTAGGTAACCTATGTAAAACATTTTGATAATTATAAGGTGCAATATGAATGAGTTGTTATCTTGTGAATAACTATTCTCTAGGTTCTCTTTAATGAATCATGTTGTAGGTTTCCTAAGAGTAGTAACTTTCTGGAATTCTATCATAATTTTACAATAAATGGTACTTTGAAACGTTTTATGATAATAGACTTTGTCCTGACAGTGTACTGTGTTATTAAAGACTGATCCTAGTACCAAACACCCATCACATTGACAACAACATGTATTTGAGTGAATTCTTGGAGGATTCCTTGTCATCTATTTACAAAACCTTCCTACAAATGGATCTGTTGTTCAATTGTATCTTACTCTTCATGACCCCATTTGGGGTTTTCTTGGCAAAAATACTGGAGTGGTATGACCTTTCCTTCTCCAGCTCATTTTACAGATGAGGAAACTGAGCCAAATGGGAAAACAGGGTTGTGACTTGCCCACAGTCTCACAGCTCATGTCTAATGCCAGATTTGAAATCAGGGAGTTGAGTCTTCCTGACTCCAAGTCCTATCCACTTCACCAAATTAGAATCCTTATTCCCTAATGATATCTCTGACCTTTAACACATTGCAGATTAAGTATTTTTTTCAAGCAATATAGTATTTATTTTCTAGTTACATGTAGAGGTAACTTTCAACATTTGGGGTTTTTTTCCAATTTTTTTTAAGTGAGGCAACTGGGGTTAAGTGATTAGCCCAAGGTCACACAGCTAGTAAGTTTCAAGTGTCTGAGGTCAGATCTGAACTCAGGTCCTCCTGACTCCAGGGCTGATTCTCTATCCACTGCGCCACTTAGCTGCCCCTCAACATTTGCTTTTATAAGATTTCTACTTTCAAATTTTTTCCCCTCTCTCCCCTCTCCCCAAGACAGTAAGCAATCTGATATAGGTTATATATGTATAATTAGATTGAGTATTTTACATAGAAAGTTTTAAAAGTATTTAAGAGCAACAAAATCCTAAAATTTAACAAATTTGACTTTTAAAAATAGCGAGGCATCATAGTACATAGCCTTAAATTCTACCTCTGACAAATACTGGATTTATTATCATGGGCAATTCACTGAAGCTCTCATTGCATAAAGCAATTCTCTAAGACTCAAGTTACAGTAGTATTGCTGATGTGCCTTGATGGAGGTAATTTTCACACCAGGAATTTCCTATGCCAATGAAATCATAAGGTCATGAGGGAGACAAAAAAGGGGAAGAGAGAAGAGCGAAAGGGAGAGGGAAGAAAGATATTTATTCACCTTGATTGCAGTATCACCAGAAATCAAGGATGCCTCCCATTTGGGGCTTGTGATGGGTTTTCAGTGCGTTGGGCATCTCTGTATGCATTGTGCATAATGATAACTGAGATTGTGTTATTTGTAGTAGCTACGTACCTGAGGTTTGTAGTATTGTAGTTGATCTCCACCAATACTGTGCTCATCTCTTTATGACAACGTTTTGAGTCTAATGTATTGCAATGTGCATTGTTAACAGTTCTTTGGTTTATAAAGGGAGGAAATGGAAATGAATAGGGCTTCAGTTTCTCTGGCCTATGATTTCCAGACCTCTTCCTATAGTTGCAGGGCTAGGTCTGCTGAACAGAAAGCCTTTTTTCCCTTTCTGCTGTGTCGACAGAAATAAAAGTCTTAAGGGTTGTCCCAGTTTAGAAATAGTAGTGTTATTAATGGGGGGGAAAGCCTAATAATTTCATAAACTTCCCTATTTCAATACAGCTGTGTTCCTCTTTGATACAGCTACACCTTCTGGTAAAAACTACATCTGATACACCTCCTCATCCTGGATAAATCTTAGCATCATCTGTCTTTGTTCTACCATTGGCTCTCCATCACAGGTGAAGAAGGGGACTATGCAGGACTGAGGGTCATTTGAAAAGGACACGTTCCATACAAATATGCATACATAGTTGTGTATCTGTACATAATGGGTTACTATGACCAAATTTTTTATCATCTAGTAGCTATTCTCCTGGTGATTAGCTTCTCTTTACTTAACAAGACAGGCCCAACCATGGCAGACATAAGCTGTTGGCAGACTATAACACCATAGTGGAAAGCCCTTCCACCTAGGTACAAGCTGTCAGAGCTTGCTTGATCTCTATTGCATACCTTGTACTTTTTTTGGAGATATTGTCATATGTTCTTTGTGATTTCAGTTTAAGTCTTGTTGCTTTTGCCATAAAAACTTCTTTAAATGGTCTCCTTTGCTTTACTATCTCTATTTTATCTTCCTTGTTGATGCCAGATTCATATATAACTATATTTTGTTGGTTCTGAGTAGGGTCTTAGTATTCTTCTAAGCTCTGTGTGTGTGTGTGTGTGTGTGTGTGTGTGAGAGAGAGAGAGACAGAGACAGAGACAGAGACAGAGACAGAGAGACAGAGACAGAGAGACAGAGACAGAGAGAGACAGAGAGAGAGAGACAGAGAGGGACAGAGACAGAGAAAGAGACAGAGAGGAGAAAGATAGAGACATAGACCTTTTCACAGTCTGGCGAAGCCTGTGAACTCCTTAGAAAAAACTGTTTTTAAATGCATAAAATAAAATTCATGGGATTACAAAGGAATTTCAAGGTTAGGGAAACTAAAGATATAAGCCCCCCATCGAAGTTCATGGATCCCCTAAAATCTATGAACCCTTACGGATCTCTTAGGAATGGGGGGTGTATGTGAATCCCAGCCTAAGAGCTACTGATTTAGGCCAAACCATTTATATTTTAGATGAGCAAACAGAGAGTCATTGTTGAAATGATCTTCCCAAGGTCACATTACAAAGAAATAATAGCCAGAACTAGGACCCAGGTGTCCTAACTCCCTTTCCAATGCTCTTTGCATCAGACTTCATTGGTCTCTCATAAGGTATAACTTGAATGCCCTTTTTGCTTTGCTTTAAAAACTTCAGTGCCTGCCAGGTAAGTTTCCAGTAGGAAAAAACATGAAACCTTTAGCTTAGCATTCAGAGCCATCCACAGTTTGTTCCCATCCTACCTACTCCACTTTATTTCATACTGATCTGATTCATGAACCCTGTATTCTGGTCAGATTGTACTACTTGCTATTATCCAAAAGTCTCCCTGTGCTTCTGTGTGTTTGTTCCAGCTATTCCTTATGTCTCTAGTACCCTCCTCCTCCTCTCCCTCATTCATTTTTATTCTTCTTGTCATTTCCCAAATGCTGCCTCCTCCAGAAAACAATAAACTTTTTTTGTCAGTCAGCAGGCATTTATTGTGTTTGCTATGTGTCAGGCACTGTACTAAGCACTGGGGATCCAAAAAAAGGCAAAAAAGTCCCTGTTCTCAAGTATAATGTGAGGAAAAACCATACAAGTTGTTGATATGTCTAGCCAGAAGTGATCTCTCCTCTGAGTGCCCCATCACTCTTACAAATGCCTACCTTGTACTAGAGTTACTCAGCTGAATGCAATGTGCATTTATTAAGCACTTACCTTGTGTAAATTATCGTGCTATGCGCTGGTTTGATGAGTGAATGAATGACAATCAGGGAAGAGAGAAGGGTGAAGACTATATATAGTCCATGAGTTTTGTCAGGGATAAAAAAGCACCGTTTTGGTATGAGGAAGTCAAAATTAACTCTTATAGCATCCAGTCCATTGCCTTATGTAATGCAGTAAAAACCTTCTTTCCTTCATGTGCTGAGGCACCAGACTTCACATTTCATATGATTTGTGACTCTTACTCTCCTTAGTTATATTCCCGAAAACTTCTTTGGAAACTCCTCAGTGATGAGTCAAGGAGGAAGACAGATGGCGCTTGGCAGTTTCAGAGTTATTTATGAGAAGCCCAACTCGAATGACTTCCCACCCCCATACCATTCGTTTTCAAATGTGACATTTTTTACCCCAACTCACCTAACTCAAAAAGAGGCTCATTGAATTCTGGCCCAGACTTGCCCCTAAAATTTCCATTTGGGTCCAGACCAAACCAGAGGGAATGGAGTTATGAGCCAGTGACAGTGGGGACTTTCCATGGCTGTGGATTTTTAACTTTCACTCTAAACTTCTCTCCCCTAATTATTCCAGAATCAAAATAATGTTTCCCTGAGGAGCCTCGAACACTGTATTACATTCAGATGAACTTAGTAGTTGTCATATAAGCCAGGTGGGGAAAAGGATTAGATGGTTCTGGGAAAGAGTGAACAGCATGTTTTTATTACTCCTTTCATCAGGCACCTTCTTCTTGACCTTTTCCGAGCTGTTGGTTGGAGGCAGTTTGGGTTTTAATGGAAAGCCTGTTGGTTAGAATCTGTAATAACATCTGCATTGTGTATCAAGCTCTCACTCCTGGTATTGTAAGTAGTCAGTGATAAAAAATAATGACAACCCTAATTAAATAATCCTAATAATGGGGTAAGACAAGAGTTTGGAAAGTGTTGCAGCTTTTTCTCAATATGTGGTCTTGCTATCTTAAATAGGGAATAGTTCTTAACATTTAAAAAAGATTGACTTATCTTGCCTCCCCTGGTCTTTAGGGTCCCTTATGCTTATTATTAAATTGGCCTCAGTTATAAATTTGCCAGGAAAACATAATCAATGACAATTGCTTTTTGGATTTTTTTTCTAACATTATAAATAAATATTCAGAGCCATTTGTGGTGATCACAAATCTAAAAATATGCTGGTTTTTCTCTTCCACATCACTCAAATTCTAATTTGTATTATGTTTATCAGGGCACACATTTCATGTGCTTCACCAAAATAGAAGCTCTCTGAGGGTAGGGATTACTTCTTAGTCACATTTCTTTATTTCTCAGTATATAACCCACTTCTTTGCACACAGTAGTTGCTTAATGAGTTTTTACTTAGAGAGTGAATGAGTGAATGAGTATAGGGATGAATGGACTCTAGGACACACAGGAAGGCAATGAAATTCAAATATGCATCCATATATATAAATATATATATATTTATGCATTTATTATATGTTTTTTCTGTTCTTTCAAATGACTTGCATCTCATTTTAGTTTTGTGAAACTTGTGTGGGGTTTTTGCATGCAGGTTGAAGGATACTTTCATTTAGCATTGCAGTACAAAGAGAGTTATGGAGTTTGATAAATATTTATGTGGTGTTACTACTGTTGCAGTGTTTCATTGAAAAGAGAATGAAATGAAAATGAAAATGGGCTTCAGCCTGTATTTTTAGCTTGCTGGGTTTTATGAAAGTGTGTCTTATCGACAGGCAAAATCTACAAAGAGTTGTATGTAGGATTCAATTCAATGTATATTAAATTCTGGGTGCTGGTGTTTGAATTATTGGATATAATAGGACTCTCCACATTTTCCTATTGGACTGTGTAGATTTTATTACCTACTCTATGGTCACTTTCTGTGATTAAATTCACAGAGCAGCTGACTTTCATTTGCATAACATAGTTAACATGTGGCTCAATATATATATATTTTTTTAAGTCAACATGCTGGTGAGAATAATGCCTTGCTAAATGTTGTACAATGAATCAGAAATATCTCAACCAAAAAAAAATTCATAGAATTAAGATGAAAATTTAAGGGATATGGATGTACACATATAACTTGAATTTAATTATAGAATAAGACATAAGGGCAACAGGATTAACCTTAAAGAACTACAGGAGAGAATGCAATGTAGAAAGCCCCTGGCCTTGGACTCAGGAAACCTAAAGTTGTGTGCTAATGCTGCTGCTTGCTAGCTCTGTGATTGTGGGAAAGTCACAACCACCATGTGCCTCAATTTTCTCATCTGGAAAGTAGGATTAAGAGTAACCACACCATCGGGGTGACATAATAAAGAGGTGGTATGGTATAGGGGATAGAATATTGGACCTAGAATTAGGAAAACGGGTTCAATTTTTTCCTTTGACACTAGCAGTGGGACCCACTCCGAGGTTACCTACTAAGTTAGAGATAGGTATATTGGAGGTGGGTGATCCTCCCATGATAAACAACATAAATCTATGACATACTATATAAAGGTCTGTGTAAACATAGACTATTGCTACAAATATATATTACAAAAACATGTTTTCCTTTTTACAAAATGTTACCCCTTCTCCATCTGCTTCTTTGCTGTTTTCCATCTGTTTACAGATGACTTTTTTATCATCATCATTTTGCAGAATAACTCCTGGGTTTTTAAAAACCTTTTTTAAAAAAATCATCATTATTTTATCAGATATTTACTAAGCTGCCAAGAGGGAGGGTAGTATCCTAAGAAAACCTGGGTTTCTGTCCTTGCTCTGAGGCTAAACATGTCTCTTAAGGTCTCTTTCTGTTTCCTCATCCGTAAAATGGGGAAAATAATACTCATGCTACCTACCTACCTATTACCATCTGTGTTGTTTTTTTAAGTGAGAAAAGCACTTTGTAAAATGAGCTGTTATCTTGATTAGTCTAATCATTTAAGTGTATAAATTACTTCCTAATAGGTAGGGTTTGGCAGTAAGATGGGATTCCCCTAGGATTGTACTGGAGCCAGCTCAAATTTGCTACCTAAAGCCAGCCAGTTATTTAATGAACATTTATTAAGTACCTACTATGTGTCAGGCACTGTGCTAACTAAAATTTTCATTGTAGGAATGTATATCTTGGAACTCAGTCAACCATGAAAATCCAAACTTGATTCATTGTATTCTTTATTGTCCAGACTTAAGAAAACTTGAGAAAAAGGTTAATAATGAAGATTCACCTTTCAAATGTGTTTTAGAGTACTTTATTTTCCACTAGAGAAGGTTGTTAAATATTTACTAGCACACACCCCTGGATACCAAGGCTTTGTCTTCAATAAACTGACCCTCTAATTGAAAATAAGAGGATAAAAGCAAATACAGTCAGTCATTCAATTAATAAGCATTTACAAGGTGGCTATCATGACACACTGTACTAGGCATTTGGGATACAATTACAAAGAATGAAACAATCCTTACTCACAAGGACCTTAAGTTGTTGTAGTTTTTTGTTTTGTTTTGTTTTGTTTTTTGTGGGTCAATGAGAGTTAAGTGACTTGCCCAGGGTCACACAGCTGGTAACTGTCAAGTGTCTGAGGTCGGATTTGAACTCAGGTCCTCCTGAATCCAGGGCCATGCTTTATCCACTGTGCCATCTAGCTGCCCCAAGGAACTTAAATTCTAACAGGGAAGCTTACATTCTTGTTTTTTGTTTTTTTGTTTTTTGGGTTTTTTTTTTTTTTGTGGGGCAATAGGGCTTAAGTGACTTGCCCAGGGTCACACAGATAGTAAGTGTCTGAGGTCGGATTTGAACTCAGGTACTCCTGAATCCAGGGCCGGTGCTTTATCCACTGCGTCACCTAGCCGCCCCTGAAGCTTACATTCTTTAATAATCAATGATCATTGGGAGCAGCTAGGTGGCACAATGGATAAAGCACCAGTCCTGGATTCAGGAGTTCCTGAGTTCAAATCTGGCCTCAGACACTTGACACTTACTAGCTGTGTGACCCTGGGCAAGTCACTTAACCCCCATTGCCCCACAAAAAAACAAAAACAAAAACAAAAAAAAAAAAAACCAATAATCAGTGATCATGTAGTAAAGTGATCATGTAGTAAAGTATTCCTGAGTTCAAATCTGGCCTCAGACACTTGACACTTACTAGCTGTGTGACCCTGGGCAAGTCACTTAACCCCCATTGCCCCACAAAAAACAAAAACAAAAACAAAAACAAAACCCAATAATCAGTGATCATGTAGTAAAGTGATCTCTATTTAAATGAAGTCTGAATGGGGGGGGGGGGAGCTCGCGTCTTCCTAGAAGAAAGTTTTATTTTGTTGTTCAACTGTTTTGGTCATGTCTGACTCTTTGTGACCTCATTTGGGGTTTTCGCGACAAAGATACTAGAATAGTTTGTTATTGCCTTCTCCAGCTCATTTTACTGATGAGGAAACTGAGGAAAACAGGGTTAAGTGACTTGCCCAGGGTCACACAATCTAATGTGTCTGAGGCTGAATTTGAACCTAAGTCTTCTCAACTCCAGGCCTGGCATTCTTATCTGCTGGGTCAACGAGCTGTCCCATAGCATATCATAGTAAGTATTAAGTATGGGTTGTCAGAAAAGCAAAGGAACAGAGCATTATTTACAAATATATAAAGAAGGACATATTCATGAGAAATGGTTAAAGAGGCTTCCTTCTTGGGCGGGCCAGGGTGAGAATAAGTTTTGGAGAAATATGGCATTACTAGTTACTGGAAGGACTTTACATGAAGCTGCAACAATTAACTTCCCCTGGCTCTGGGAGCTGCTGGCTGTTTTTAGGCTGAGCCTTTGTAAATCCCAGTATAGGGACTGACACCATAAAAACTGCAAATGAGAAGATTATCTTGGAAAGACTACAGTGGCAAGAGACTAGGGGCAGGAAGACCTTTCTGGAGTCTGCTGCAAATTAACTTAGCAGATTTGTATCTACTATGGGCATCTACCATGGACAGGCCACTGTGTTTAGAGCTTTGGGGGATAATAAAAAAAAGTAAAAGAGCAGGCCCTGGATTTTATTGCAGCCATTAGCTGCCTAATTGCAAAATCTGTATGGGCTGAAGTATTGCTCCACAAAACTCTCCCTTTCTTCAATATCATTAACATGATCAGGGAACATTTATTGAGCTTCTGCTAAGTGTGAGGAAGTGTCCTAGGCCTTGAGGACACAATGCCCTAAATGCAGAATTGGAGGGGAGTGGGGGTAACTATGGAAGGCATAGGGGAAGGTTTGAGTCTGGGACATGGTTTGGAGAAGGGATTCTGAAAAAGTAGAAAATCACATCCTTTCATAATGACATTCAGTGACTATTGTCCATGAGATAAAAAAAAAGAATCTGCCATTGAAGTCTGTCTGCAGTCTGGTTCCAATCTGTTTTTCTATCTTCATTTAATATTATTTTCCTTCACAGATTCATAGACTCCTTATCTTCCATCAAGGCAATATGGGGCCAGTGTCCTCCCTCCACTAAATGTTAGTGTTTCCCCCCTCTTCTCCTGACTGTGTTTTTAGTTATCCATATACTTATTTTAGCTCTCCAACAGACTGTAAGCTTTTTGAGGGCAGGGACTACTTAATTTTTATCTTTTTAGCCTCACCTATAATAATGTAATATTATATGCAGATTTCTTGCCTATAATAAGCTCTTGATAAATATTTGTAGAATAAATGTTGAATGATAGAGAGTGTGGTAGGAGAATAAGATCAGGACTTATATTCAGAAGATGTAAATTTCAGCCTCGAAACATCAGTTTGGGCAAGTCAATTAGCTTCTGAGATCTCAGTTTCCTCCTCTGATAAATAAGAATCAACTTCACATGGCTATTGTGAGGAATGCATTTCATAATCTGCTATAGAAATATGTGGGCAGTTAGGTGGGGCAGTGGCTAGATGGAGTACCTGGCCTAGAGTCAGGAAGACCTGAGTTCAAATGTGGCCTCAGAAACAGTGTGTCCCTTTCCCCAAGTTTACCTCAGTTTTTTCATCTGTAAAATCGACTGGAGAAAGGAAATGGCAAACCACCCCTGTATCTGTGCCAAGAAAGCCCCAAACGACTTATGGTCTTTGTGTGGAGGTATTGTTATGTTAGTGTGTGTTTCTTTTTCATTTATTTTTGCAGGGGGGGGGATGGCAATCACTTTATTACAGGCAGCTATAAATGTAAATTGAGCCTAATATAAATGTCAAATGAGCTGGAGGAAGCAATGGCAAACTATTCTAGTCATGAAGAGTCAGACAAAACTGAAATGACTGAACATCCACAACATGGAAATCTGTAAGGTATGATTATGGCCTCTGTGCCACTAATGGACTCTGGATCTCCCCTTTTTCCACGATTGTAACATTATACACTGCCTTTTTTTTTCTTTTTTTCCTCCATAGACTCTTAGGCATCTTAAATGAGACCTTATATATAGCTATGTCCAACTTCCTATCCAATGGAGAAACCCCTTCCAGTTTCAGTGATAAGAACCTTACTTCCTCATAAGGAAACTCATTCCATTCTTTAAACTCTCTAAAGTCTAGAAAATTTTTTGAAAGGAACCACAATTTGCTGCCCCTCCCCCCTCCCAGCACATACAACATCAATCTACTGGTTCTGGTTTTGTCTTCCAGAGCTTTTTTTTTTTTTTTTTTAAAGTCAAATCCCATTTTCCAAAAGACAGCTTTGCAAGATACACAGTGCACTGCCCCTTCCAAGTCTCCTTTTCTTCAGGGTAAATATCCCTACTCCCTTTAATCATTTCTAGTGTGGTGGGAGAGAAATAACACTAGATGGGGAGATAAGAAACCTGGGTGTGAATCTCAGCATTGTTGCTTTAAATTCTGAGCAAATCACTTATTCTCTTCTCTCAGCCTCAGTTTCCTCATTTGCAAAATGAATATTAATAAGTTATTAGTAAGCCATTATGAGTGCATGAACTGGCTCACAGACCTTGAAAAACATGAACAAAGTATAGTGGGGCTGAAATTCTAGAATTCTCAGTGGGAATATTTTCAAAATAAAACTTGAAATAATTCTTCTCTTTCTCTCTCTCTCTCTCTCTCTCTCTCTCTCTCTTTCTCTCTCTCTCTCGGCAATGAGGGTTAAGTGACTTGCCCAGGGTCACACAGCTAGTAAGTCTCAAGTATCTGAGTTAGTATTTGAACTCAGGTTCTCCTGAATCCAGGGCCGATGCTTTATCCACTGTGCTACTTAGCTGCCCCGTGAAATGATTCTCAATGCAATTTTTTCTGACCTCCCAATTCCTGTAGTTTGAAGCTGACCTACTGACTTCTGCAGAGAGTGTTAAACAACAGATCCAGCCTGACTTGAGAAGTCAGGACATGGTCTGTTCTTTTTTAAATTAACTTTCTTTCTTTCTTTCTTTCTTTCTTTCTTTCTTTCTTTCTTTCTTTCTTTCTTTCTTTCTTTCTTTCTTTCTTTCTTTCTTTCTTTCTTTCTTTCTTTCTTTCACAGGGCAATGAGGGTTAAGTGACTTGCCCAGGGTCAACTGAGTTCCTCCTGAATTCAGGGCCGGTGCTCTATCCACTGCACCACATAGCTGCCGCTAAGATGGTCTGTTCTAATTGTCAACAGCACATTGAGGCAGTGGGATAGTAAGTAGAAAGGGCAGTGAGTTTTTGAACCAGTGGATATGTTTTTTAATTCGACTTCTTCCTATGTGACTTTGGGCAAGTGACATCCTCTTTTTGGGCCTGTTTTGTTACCTAAAGAATGAAGGAGTTGTACTACATAAACTATAAGGACACTTCCTTAGGGGTCTTACTAGCTAAGTGATCCTCAACAAGTCACTTAACCCTTGTCTGCCTCAGTTTCCTCAACTATAAAATGATGATTATGATAGCACCTACTTCATGGGGTTTTTGTGAAAATCAACTAAGATAGTATTTACAAATCACGTAGCAAATTTTGACGGTTCTCTTCCCTTCACCTTCTCACTCCAACTCTATGATTCTAAGAGTATCCCTTTTTAGGGTTTCTTCTAGGAGATCTGTTATTAATTCTAGAGTATCTAGAATTAAATAATTAAATCTCTTAGTGGTGAACCTGGCATTGTGAAAAAATATTTTTAGAGTCTAGTTAAGTACTTCAAGGACTGAGGACTTCTGGTCTTTGTGTGGAGGTATTGTTATATTAGTGTGTACTTACTTTTCATTTGGGGGGGTGTTCTGTAATCACTTTATTATGGGAAGCTATAAATGTAAATTGAGCTGTAATATAAATGTAAATTGAGCTGGAGAAGGAAATGACAAACCATTGCAGTATCTTTGCCAAGAAAATCCCACATGTGGTCAGGAAGGGTGAGACAGGACTCAACAACAATAACAATGACTATTAAAAATATCCCTTTTATCTTTTTCTTCAAGACCCATCTTAGCTGCTATCTTCCTTCATTCCCTTTTTTGTTTGTTTTTTTATTGTTTTTTGGTGAGGCAATTGGGGTTAAGTGACTTGCCCAGGGTCACACAGCTAGTGTTAAGTGTCTGAGGCTGGATTTGAACTCAGTTCCTCCTGAATCCAGGGCTGGTGCTCTATCCACTGCGCCATCTAGCTGCCCTCGTCATTCCCTTTTTTCCTTAGAGTACTTTAAAATAATTTCAGAATCCCAGAGAGAAATGAAATTAACAGGATAGAATCCATTTTCCTAATCCATAAAGCTCTCTGGGATTCTGAAGTACATCAAAGTTATCACAATAAAAAAAAGTAACACGAATAAGTGCTAGACTATAAGCTCCTTCAAGGCATAGATTTTTTTTTTTTAATTTTGCATTTATATCCTTAGCACACAGTTTAACTTAATCAGTGCTTAATGATCAACTGATTGATTGGACTTAGAGTCAGGAAGAACTGAATTCAAATCCCACCCTTGAGCCATTCTGGTTGGGCAACCATGGAAAAATCACTCACTTTCCTTCCCTCAACTGTATAAATGGAGTTAATAATGCCTATAGCACCTACCTTATAGGATTACTGTAAGGATCAAATGAGCTGTTGTTCATTCTGCAAAATTTAAAGTACTATATAAATGACGGTGATTATTAACATCAGTTATCCCATGTTATAGATATGCAGAATATCAGCTACTAGACAATTTTGTTTGCCAAAAAAACTAAATAAGAGAGCTTTCTGTATCTGCACTTTCTAGTTGCATTTTGATGAATGTCTGTGTCCATTCTTTTTGAGACTTCGTGACTAAGCATTTCATATTCTTTTGTGCACTGACCTGCAAAGCTGCTATTTCATATTGTACTTTTCATACAAATATGGGGCTGCATTTTTATCACACATCCCCAGCTTTTAGTCACATTTTCTTCCAATTAAATCATTAGCATATGCAAACACTCCTTTTCCCAAAGTGGTTTTCACTGTGCATTATGATGGTGTTTTTGAGTTAGATAAATAAGCCTAAACATTTAAAGTAGGAGCAGTACCTTTGTTGTCATTAAATTATCAAGCGCTGTGGAAAAAAAACCCAAACAAAAATAAATTCCCACTGGGGCCCCAGGCAGACCATGTTAAACATAGATGTGTCCTGTCCCAAGGCTGCTGAAGGCTGGTACCACAGATGTTAGGACTCTGATCCAGGATTGATTGAGGAGGTCTTATAACTAGGTAGATGGGAATATGTTTCTTTCTTCCTCAAATTTCCCTGGTTTGCCATAGATTATCAGAGTTGGAAGGTACCTCATTTCTTTTTTTTGTTTGTTTTGTTTTGTTTTTGAGGGGCAATGGGGGTTAAGTGGCTTGCCCAGAGTCACACAGCCAGGAAGTGTCAAGTGTCTGAGGCTGGATTTGAACTCAGGTCTTCCTGAATCCAGGGCCCATGCTTTATCCACTGTGCCACCTAGCTGCCCCCAGTACCTCATTTCTTATTTAGTTCATATAACCCATACCTGTGCAGGTATCCTTTCCATAATGCACTCAACAAATGCTTGTCTCACTTCCACTTAAAGACCTCCCCTGATGGGATACTCTCAGCCTCATGCCTACTTCTGGACAGCTCCAATTATCAGGAAGTTTTTCCTTCCTTTTCCTTTGGGACTCTTATATTGAACCTGATTCTCCCTTTCTATAACTTCCACAGTCTCTAGTTCTTACACATGGTTTCAAGAAAACCTATTCTAATCCCTTTCCACATGACTTGAAGCCCCCAGTTCCGTAATTCCTAAGTATTCTCTTCTTCAGTTCCTAATGCCAGTACCTTTCCAGTCCTCTAAATAAACTGGCCACCCTCCTTTGGTCTTAAATTATTTTCTGAATGACCATTCTAAGTTGCTATACCTAGAACTGAACATAGGACTCTAGATCAAAAACTCTCCAAGTGTGGACTGTGACACCTGCCCCCTTCTCCCCAAGACCTTACTTACTATATACCCTTACAGGGGTTCTATCAAGTCAACACTTTTCACCATAATACTTAGATATTTTAATTTTGAATATGGTAAATATCAATAGATATAACCAAAATAAATGAAATCTGCTTGAGGAGGGAATGAATCTTCAGTAATATTTAAGAGTGTAAAAGAGTCCTGGGGCCAAAAAGATTGACAGCTGCTCTAGAGGTGGTCTGACCAGAGAAGAGCTATCACTTCTCCAGTCCTGAACACTTGCTTAATGCCTGCCATTACACATTGTTCACTCCTGTCCAGCCTGGATTTTCACAAAAAAGAAAAGGCAGGATGTTATGAGATTTGGATTTGCTGTTCAAGAAGCTTTGCTTTAAGTCATGTCTTTGGCACTCATTACCTTTGTGACTAGAAGCAAAATACCCAGTGAGTATTTTTGCCTAATTTCTGCCATCTTCTGCCCTCCATCTACTCCGAATGGTAGTAGTATCCCTTGTTTGTTTGATCATCTTCTTGCCCCAAGCTTTAACATGCCTGTTTCATTACTGTAAACACTGCCAGCCTTAGTTAATTCTGAACTTTAGCCAGTCCTGCAGATACCATTCTTGTAGGGCCAAGCTACTCTTTAAAAATATTTACTATCAGTTATTTGCCTTTGATTTAATTTTTGCTATAGATCTTTTTTAAGCTTAGAGACTGTCATTGAGATCTCCTTTTCATCCACATCAGTCTCTTTAGGTAGTTCCCTACTTTTTTTTTTCCCCCATATCCTTCTCAGTGTAGGCAATTGGAAATAGCCTTGCTCTTCTTAAACGTCTCATCGTGGTGTATATCTCTCTTCCACACCAACCATATTGTAATACATATTATGGTTTGCGTCCCTCTGTTTTCTCTATTATTTTAAAACTTTCTGACGGTAGGGGTCAGGTATTTCATTTTTTTATATCTACAGTTCACATTATCTTACAGATAGTACATAATTAAACTCTTTCCCTCATGATTGAGGAGGTAGTATAGTTTTAGGGCCAATGTGCTAGAACAAGATCCAGGGAATCTTGAGTTCACATCCCAGATCTGCAAATTACTGACTATAAACTTCAGCAAATTACTTAAACTTTCTGGGCCTCAATTACCTCATCTATAAAATCAGGGGATTGGACCATGAAAGATCCCTTCTATCTTTAAAACAGGTTCACGAGTTTGGTTAAAGTTTTATCAACTAAAAGTATAAAATACCACTTTACTTTGACACCAGCTGCATTTAGCCCATTAGACTAATAAGCAGAAGTATTCATCAGAATGATAGCAGGAGAAGAAGGGTTACATGTTAGAAACTTATTGTTTATAAGGTAGACACGGCTCCCCACTGACCTATGGGTATATCATTATCCATCCTGGAATCTTGAGATATATTTGGTGTGGGGAAGGAAGAAGTCAGTATAGATACCTGGGTCTTTGTCTCTTTGTCTCCTGCTCCAACAGGGAGATATTTCTCAAGAAATTCAGCTCTGATAATAAGTTAAATGAATCAGTTACCCTAGTATGTGTTTGCTTCTGTGCAACCTCCTGGGCCAACACATGGACCTGGGAACCCCATCACCTTGTGAAGTTGAGACTTTCCATTTTAAAATTTCTGTGGGTTATTTAGATTTGGTAAAACTAGCATAGAGTGAAGGCCATATAATTGTATTGAGAGATACAGGTAATTTTGAGCAGCATACTAGTGAATTTCCATAAGTAAGCAAATACATTCTAATAGCTCATGGGTGAAAATTGCTTTTTATTTAATGAGTCATTTTTATAGGGAGGTAATGATTATATTCAGGCCATAAATACAGTGTAAATGCCTTTCAGTGGACATTAAAAAGATGGCTTTCAATTGGAACCAGCTTTTGAGGCTACACAGATATTAAAGAATAAATTTTCCAACCTGCACCTCATATACATGTATGAAAATGAAGAAATAAATGTAACAGCATGGGTTTATGTATGCAGACAGATGTTTGTGGTTATCTGTAGCACTGTCTTTAAAGATGAAGAATGAGACTATATTATCTATTTGTCCATAAATTAAATATAAATGAATATATAATATATGTTTACATATATAACAACAATGTGTTTTATTGTGCTAAATATTACTTCTTTCCCCTCAAGAGCCATTGACAATAGCCACCAATGATTTCCTCAGGCAATCCTCAGATATCACCTTCCATTTCAACTAATAGATTATGAAATATTAGAGCACTGAACCCCTTTCCCCCTACCCCTCAACAGGATTATACTGCTGTCCCCCTCAAATTATGATATCTGTTATTAAATCATTTGCTTCTTCATCCTTTAATGGGAATTCTGACGACCTTTATTCTTACCTCCAGCCACATAGCAATCCTCTCATACCTTTTCTTGCTTCTGCAATAGTCCTGAAAAGCAATGCTGTCAAACTTAGATAGGAAAAGGGGCTACTAATCTATACATATGAATCCCTAAGGCCTCCTATTGACTTGGCCTTAAAATATGTTATCTATTTTTTATTATATTTTTCTTACATTTCAATCTGGTTCAAGTGGCACTTGGGAATGTTGTGGGCAGCATCATTTGACATATCCACTGTAAAGGATTTTCATCCATTATTTGTGGTTATGTTGGCATCATTTCATTATTATCTGTTTTTATATTTTAAGCTCTCTCTTGACTGTTATGGAAAATCCTAAACCCAGTACCTCCTTGATTTCAGTGATTTGTGACAAAACATTAGACAGAAGAGATGGGAGCTAGCTGATGAAGTGATGAGAACTGGTTAAATAACTTGACCCAATGAACAGCCATTAAAGAGATGGCATTAATGGATCTAGCTTTGGCTTTGTGCTATTTGACATTTTTAAACAATGACTCAGATGAAACCATAGAAGGCATGCCTGTTAAATGTGCAAATGACATGAAACTGAGAGGGAGCTTGATGAGCCCTAATGGTGGAGTGAAGCAAATAAGATAAAATCTAATAGGAGTGAATGGAGAGTCTTACCCTACTTGGGTTATAAAAACAAATCAGCTTCACAAGTACAGGATGGTAGAGCACTGACCAGGAAACAGTCCTTCTGGAAAAAAAATAGTGGTTTTAGTAACTGCAAACTCAGGATGAGTCTATAGGACATGTTAGCATCCTAAAGCATTAACTATTTGGAAGTTCTTTAAGAGAATTGTAGGAATGTTGTGACTGAATCTGCTCAGACCACATCCAAATTATGTCCAGAAGTGAGTGACCAGTATGGTGAAGGTCCTGGAGGCCAACATACAGGAGAACTAGAAATCATTCTTTGGAGGCCTGGCAATTGTTTAACCTGGAAAGCAGATGATGTGGAGGAGATAGAAAAGGTTTTAAAATGCTGCTGGATGGAATTACTTATTTCTGTTCAATAGGCATTTATTAAGTGCCTGCTGTGTGCAAAGGACTTTGTGAGATGCTTGAGGTATAAAGACAAATAAAAAATGTCAGTACCTGCTGGGTAGAGAATCAAGGGCTTATATGGATAAATAAATATAATATAATTTAGAAGCAAGAGAGGTGAGTTTTGTTCTGCCCGGTTTCAGAGGGCAGAACCAGGAATATTGTACAGAAGTGGCAGAGAAGCAGATTTAAGAGTATTTGGAGTAAAAACTAGCTAATAACTAGGCCTCTCCAGAAGTAGAATGGGCTTCCTCAAGGAAGTAGTGTGTTTCCTCTCCCTGGAGTTTTCTGAGCAGAGGTTGGATGGTTATTTTGTTGGGGATGTTGCACAGTATTCAAGGTAAGGTATGTCTTTCCCTCGATGGGTTCTGAGATCCATCTACTTCTGTGATTTTGTATTTGGGGATGGTTTTCCTCTTTTTGCACAGCGTTGTTTCTTATGTTAAGATTACTGACCCATAGGGGCAGCTAGGTGGCACAGTGGATAGTGCACTGGCCCTGGAGTCAGGAGTACCTGAGTTCAAATCCGGTCTCAGACACTTAACACACACCTACTAGCTGTGTGACCCTGGGCAAGTCACTTAACCCCAATTGCCTCACAAAAAAAAAAAAAGATTACTGACCCATAGACTGCCTCTAGCCTTCTCCATTCTGATGCTATTTGGATGATCTGTAATTTTATTACAAAGGATGAGCACAGTTACTCAGCAAGAAAGAAATTGTGGAGGAGAATTCTGATTATTAATTCAATTTATGTAAACCTCACAGGACATATTTGCAGTAATTCAGATCCTAGGGAGAAGAGATCATGTGACCTTCCAAAAAAGCAGAGAAATTTGATTAATTTGGGAGAATGTATCAGGAGACTGAGGCCCAGGACTTTTGAGAGAACTTTGGTTATTCCTCTAACAATCCAGCACAAAAGACTATTTATCCTCTTTGGAGATGGGGGCAGTGGATGTAGGAACTGTATGACCTGGTTAAAATGATAGATTTTCAATAAAGTTAGTAGACATGTTTAGGTTTTAGTCTTGGGAATACCAATGTGAAATACAGCTCTGGGAGGGGAAGAATGAGCCATGGGGACTTTGATTTGTAATTTCCCCAACTTTGTTTGATTCAAAGTTTCCTTTGCCCTTCCTCTTCTCTTACCTCCCTTTTGAGTAGTCATGTTCTTCCTCTTTTCCTTTCCTGTATTCCTTCATCTTCTGGGACTTGGATTCTAATCAGAGTGATCCTGTTATTCTCATTTTCTTTGCCCTTTTCTTCTATTAATTTCTTTGCTTGCTTTCTGCTCTCCCACTCCCTTGCCCCCTCTGTATATTTCAGACACAATTGTTTCCCATGAAGTCAGCTTTCCTTGTCTCCTTTTCTTTTCAAGACCTGCCT
The DNA here is from genome assembly GCF_019393635.1 of Dromiciops gliroides. NCBI lineage: Eukaryota > Metazoa > Chordata > Mammalia > Microbiotheria > Microbiotheriidae > Dromiciops > Dromiciops gliroides. The sequence continues at coordinate 509,754,878 of NC_057863.1, forward strand.
TTTCCTTCTTTTTTCCTGCTGTGTCTTGTTCACTTCTAGGCACTTTATCTGTTTTTTTTTTAATCTCCTTTTCTTTCCCAACATGGCCTTAAAACCATTTTCTTCATTTCCTTGCATTTCTTCCTGAAGGTTCCTTATCTTTCTCTTACAACTTGGTAAGACTGACCTGCTTTCCTTAAGACAGGTAGTGCCAGTTCAATCAATTAATCAGTAAGCATTTTTTAATCATTGACTGTCCTGGGCATTGGGCTAGGTGCAGGGGCTAGAAAGACAAGCAATTCCAGTCTTCAAAGAGGCTTATAGTCTGCCCAGAGAGACAGTTACATTGTTCTTCTCCCCGTATCATTTTGGTGGCTCAAATGTGCTGTGCCTAACTTCTTTAGAACAGCGACAATAACAACAGCAGCAGCAGCAACAACAACAACAACAACCCCATACCCGTGAACACTTTTCCCCTTTCTCCAACCTGAAGGCCACACACACTTCTCTTTATAACACAATGTGCTTTTGTGTCCTTGCAGTTTCCAACAGAAGCATGTTTCATGACAGCACATATTCATATAATTTCTTGAGCAACTTCAGTAGCATACCTTTGGCTATCCCTGATGGCAGCAGTAATAACCCTTTTCTCCTCCTCAATGAAAAGGGTCTGGCAGGTCATTTGTCCTCTTGTTCATTGTTTTTCTTGCTACAGTTCTCTTTCATATTTTATTTCCCAGTTGAGACTCCATATTCATCTCTTACCTTGAATAGAACTGTATTTTTAATTGGATTTTAATATTTTTTGCCTTTGGTGTTCCATTTTTGAAGAGAATAAACAGAGTCCTTAGCCTTGGATTACTGAAGTCTCTCAGCAGCCCTGATTGGCTTTAGCCTTGCACAGGCTCCATAGCACATCAAATTATTCTGTTATTATGAAGGTCAGACCAACCTTTCTTCCTGGAATTTGTATGCCTGTAAGTATTTCTCTTGAGGTTCACCCCAGTTGAATTTATAATCGGGGTCTCCCAACATGAACTGGCACTGAGAAATGGATTTTATTCTTTCTGAAAACAATATAAAGCATCTTCCTTCAAAGAGGTCTTCTGCCTGCCTAGTCTCCTCCTTATAGGTTCCCCCTCCCCTTTTCCTTCTGTTCCTTTCTCCTGTGGCCCTTACTTTAATACCTCAAAGACCTATGGACTCATCAATGCAGGTATGCTCTTCAATGTGGACCATTGAGATGATTCCTGTTTCTCTTGGATGTTTGTGAGTTGATGTGTCTCCCCCAAATCAACACCTTTTGGGGAACTTCCTGGTGATGACTTATAGGATCATAGACATTGATCTGTAATGGACATTAAAGGCTATTGAGAACAATCCCCTCAATTTGCAGAAGAGGAGACAGAGAACCATCGGGAAGTTGAACCCAGTGCCTCTTGACTCTAAAGGCAGCAGCTTTTTCACTGTACTACTGTAATTCCAGCCTTTGATGTGACTCACCTCACTTTACTGGGCTGATACTTGAAGCATTTTCCAGCTGTGTGTAGGACCTTCTAGAACAGAAATTAAATTATAGCATAGGAATGTAATGGAATACTATTGGGCTGTAAAAAAGAATGAAAAGGATAGTTTCAGAGAAACCTGGGGGGGGGGGTTGTATGAATAATGATGAATGAAATATGCAGAACCTTAGTAACAATTTATACAATAAAATCAACATTGTAAAACTGAACAAATTTAAAAGACTGAAGAACTCTGATCATCTCGTTGACCAACCATGATCCCAAAGGACTATTGATAAAAAGTGTTACCCACCTCCTGACAGAAAGGCGAATGGACTCAATATGCAGAATAAGATACACATTTTTAGACATGGCCGTTGCGAGATTATGTTTTGCTTGACTTTGCAGATTGTTGTTGGTAGATTTGTTCTATTTTTTCCCTTTTTCAGTGTAGAGAAGGGAGAGGAGAGGAGAGAACATTTCAAGGGGGAAGGTGAATATATAAAATGCTTATTAATTGAAAAAATAACATTTAATCTAGAAAAAAGATGTAGCTCAGGTACCATTATCTGCATATGAACCTCTTCTGATTCCCCAACTAACAGTACCATTCCTCTCAAACGACTTTATATTTATTGATACACACATAAAATTATCTTCCCCATTAGAATATAATTAGGAGGGGTAGCTAGGTGGCATAGTGGATAAAGCACTGGCCCCTAGATTCAGGAGTACCTGAGTTCAAAGCCGGCCTCAGACACTTGACACACTTACTAGCTGGGTGACCCTGAGCAAGTCCCTTAACCCTCATTGCCGTGCAGAGAGAGAGAGAATATAATTAGGATAGTTTCATTCTTTGGACTTATACCACTAAAGACTCACTAGCACAGTGCTTAGAACATAGTAGGAGTTTGAGAAACCCTTGTTTATTGATCAAATTTCCCAGCAAAATCATTGAGTTTTGCTTTCTTAACATCACCAGCCAGAATGTCTCCATACTTTAGGTTTGGAGAGGAATAGAAATCACTTGGAAATGGATCAGGCAGAACTTCTGGGAGTCCTGGATTTTAGGCCAGAGAATGTGGGCTCCCGTACTGGTTCTGCTTGTTAAGAGAGGTACTTGTGTTACTTTAGGGAGCTTACAATCTCTCTGTACCCCAGTTTTCTTATCTGTAAATTAAGAGGGTTTGCCATGTGATCTCTGAGGTTCTTTCCAGTCTAAATATTATGATATTGACTCTTTCCTCCCCCTTCCTCAAAGTTTTTCTGTTTTTGCCATCTTGATTGTTATATAAGGGTTTTCTTAGAAAGTCACAAAATTTATCTGGGATCATTGAATACAGAACTGGGGGAGAGGGATCTTTTAGAGACCATCTAGTCCAGCATCCCTATTTTCTAGATCAGGAAACTGAGGCCCAGAGATGTGAAATGTTTTTCCCAAGGTCAGTATCTGAAGCCAGGTCTTCTGAGTCCAAATCTGGTGGCTCTTTACACCCCACTCTATTGATTTTTAGTGTTAAAATCTTATTATACAGACATCTGAGAGGAGTGGATTTAGTATGTTTCTGATTCCTGATACCCCTGCACTTAATCAGATGACCTAGAATTTCATTACAATTGCTATGACTATTTGAGAAATTAAAGAGCTATGTTCCCTAACAAAGCCATGTCTCTCCCTTGAAAACTGTGGGCCAGAGCCTTTTAAAAAACTTTTTTTTCTATAGCAACCTGGCCATATATTTCTAGGAGAAACAAATCCATATATTTCCCATTAGATATGTAACATAATACAAAACACATTAATTTTGGTGAATTTCTGTAATATGTTGTCACTGGAAAAAAACTCTGGGTTTTCCTGCAGTTATAGGTGGCTGATTTAAATTTTAAGAAGATTGGAAAAATGAAGAAAAAATTGTAGTTGCCATTTTTCAAGTACTCATTCTGAAAAGAAAGGAAATTCTGTGTTGATCCTTCTTTTAAACAGTTTATAATCTCATATACAATGGGGACTAAGGCTATGTGATCAACCAATCAAAGGATGTGAAAATGGTGGAATCCCACCCTCTCCAGAATAGTCATTTGTAAGGCTTATCTTCAACACAACCAATCTCTATTCCAACCCCAACCCTTCCCTACTATGTTGCTTCCCATGTTTGTTTAAGCTCCCAACTTTCCTTCTTTTTATACTACCTGCCCTTGGGGCAATTATAATCAAACTGCTCATTACCTAGGTACCCAGAGTAGATGCTATAGTGTGTGACAGTGAGAAAATTCTACCCTCTTCCCTGGCCAGCATTTCCCCTCCTATTGTTTCCAGATCACCTGGTGATTGGATCAGGTACTTATCACCTGCCCCCTTTTGATTTTGGGTAGGACAGAATTGCACAGGATGAACAATCATAGATGAGTTGGGACAAATTGTATATCTCATTACCTTCTCTGGCCCCTCAAAGTTACTCTTCTTCTAAACTTTCCTGATACCTCCTGTGGTACCACTATCCTTCTAGTCACCTAGGTTCACAACCTGATTTTCATGAGTGTCATCTTCTCCACTTTACTCTCCCTCACCTCACATTACCAATCAGTTGCCAAATCATGTAATTTTTACCTCCAAATCTCAGTCTGTCCCCATCTCACTAATTTTTTTTAGCTAAAACGCTAGATTCGGCCTTTCATTACCTCTCACCTGAGCTGTTCCTATAGCTTTTTAAGTGCTTCCCTTTCTTCAGTGCTCTTCCATCTCCAATCTGTTATCCACATGATAATGTCAAGGTGAATTTCTCAAAGTCTAGGCATTACCATGTTACTTTCATGCCAGGTATATTCCAGAACCTATCTGTTGACTCTAGCATGAAACACTATTTCATCTTTATGTCATCCTTCTTCAATTTCTATTTTTGCCTAAGTTTTATAATGCACATAAGTTTTAGTAACTTGGTAGATGTATATTATTTATAATTAAGCATACAAGTTTTTTTCTCCAGTAGGAATTTGTGATTAAAAAATTTTGGAGGGGGCAGCTAGGTGGTGCAGTGGATAAAGCACCGGCCCTGGATTCAGGAGGACCTGAGTTCAAATCTGGCCTCAGACACTTGACATTTACTAGCTGTGTGACCCTGGGCAAGTCACTTAACCCCCATTGCCCTGCAAAAAACAAAAAAACAAAAACAAAAACAAACAAAAATATTGGAGACAACTAATCTGTTGCAAAGCTTATTGCCATAGAATGATAAATTTAGAGCTGGGAAGTGCTTTAGTCATCATTTAGTTCAAACTTATCCTTTCCTAGGTGAGGAAATTGAGATCTAGAGTGATGAACCAATTTGCTTAAGTAAGGTCTCAATAGATAGTAGGTAACAGAATAGAGATTTGAACCCAAATCTTCTCACATAAATCCAATGGACTAGTTTCCTGCTTCCATTATATTGTGCTACTTCCCATGTCTCAGCAACAAAAGTTTTTCTTGTTACCTTTCCTTAGTTTCTCAATGCAATATTGTGGGCTACACTGAATAGGAACGATCCTTAGTTTCAAAACAAGAGGAGGCAGATTTGTTTCACTTACCCAGAGTGCAGTCAAAAGAACATCATCCAAGGCCCAACTTCAAAAACTTTGAAAGAGTAGAAAATAAATTTAATTCAGTTCAACTCAACTAATTTTAATTTAGTAATAATCATCATCATCAATAATAACAATAAAACATATTCCCTTACATAATAATAACAATAATAGTTATCATAGCAGGCATTTAGATCACACCTATTATGTACAGATACTATCCTGATCACTTTACAAATACTATCTCATTTTATCCTCACAGCAACCCTGGAAAGTAGATGCTAATATTATCCACATTTTACAATTGAGGAAACTGAGGCAGATGGGTCAAGTGAGTTTCTCAAAGTCACTGAGCTAATAAGTGTTTCAGGCTGGATTTGAACTTACATCTTCTTTTTCCAAGCCTATTTGGTGCCTGCTATTTGTAAGGTACTGTGCTAGGTACCAGGGATAGAAATATAAAATCAAAATTATCTCACTTTGCAGTAGGTCTGGCTATGGTACCCATTGGTTCCCTCCAGGGTAGAATATAAACTTGTTGGTTTGTCGTTTAAAGCTCTTTCTAGCCTTTCCTGGCTTTCCAGTCATTTTTATATCTTAGCCTTCTCTGTGCAACCTATATTCTAGCAACACTGACCTATTTGCTGTCCTTCTTGGGATACTCCATTTTCTGTCTCTGTCTTTGCATTAGCTGCATTAAAAATGACTGGGTTAATTTCTATCATCTCTGTCTCTTACTTTTCCCTACTTCCTTCAAAACTCCCCTATTCCAGTCTATTCCAGGAGACTTTTCTCACTCTCTTCAGGCTGCTAATGGAAGCTCTTTTTCTGAGAACCTTCTATCTACTATGTATTTATCTTATACAGACCTAGGTTGTATTTTTTATACATGTGATCTCTCCCATTCGAATATAAGCTTCTTGAGGACTGAGACTGTCTCTGCATTTCTTTGTATTCCCAGCACTTAGTACAGTACCTGGAACATAGTGATAATTGTTTAGCAACTTGACTACATGTTGGCATAATGAAACGTTCATTGGATTATACTGAATTTTACGTTATAGTGTTGGCTTTCAATGTTTGGTGGCAGTGAGAAATGATTGTGTATCCAGAACGGATTGGAGTTAGGGCTTTATCACTGAGCAGTTGCATGGTCCTGTATGACTTATTGGGTCTATCTCTATGCATTCATTTTCTTATCCATTAAATGGATAATTGCATCATTTCCTTTAGGGGTTTGTAGTGAGAATCAAACAAAATTTCTCATGTGAAGTTGCTTGCAAACATAAAATGCCATGTTAATGGGAATTTTTAGAGTACATTGGAATAAAAGAAAGGATTCTAAATGTTCATAGAATCTAAGACTTTGGAGAAACTTCAGATGCTGTTTATTTCAACCCAAACCAGAAAAACAATTTCCTCTGTAATATCCCAGATAAGTAGTTATCTAATAGCTAGACTGTGCAGAAGGTAGAACACTGGGCTTAGAGTCAGGAATACCTGAGTTCAGATGGGGCCTCAAACTTTTACTAGATGTATGACCCTGGGCAAATCACTTAGCCTCTGTCTCATTACATTTCCTCAACTATAAAATGGGGATAATATAGAGCTTACTTCCCAGAGTTCTTATGAAGACCCAATGAGACCTTTGAAAAGCATTTAGCATAGGGCCTGGCATGTTTGTTGTTCAGTTGTTTGAATCATTTCTGCTTCTTCATGATCCCATTGGGGTTTCTGGCAAAGGTACTGGAGTAGTTTGCCATTCCCTTCTCTAACACATTTTATAGATGAGGAAACAGAGGCAAATACGGTTAAATTACTTACCCAGAGTCACACAGCTATCAAGTGTCAGAGGCTGGTTTGAACTCAGACCTTCCTGACTCCAGGCCCAGCATTCTATCCATTGTACCACCTACCTAGGTGGCTCCTGATACATAGGAAACACTTAATACATGCTTTCCTTTGTAACCCCAGTATCAATTTTTTTCCCTTCCTTCCTCTCTCTTCTATCTGAATATCCCATGAGAAGAGGAACTCATTAATAGGAGACCTGAATTTGAGTTCCATATCTGATACTTTATTGCTTTGTGTTGTTTTTACCTGTCTGAGCCTCAATTTTTTTTCCATCTATAAAATTGGCATAATAAAAATGCATAGTCTAAGTGGCACACAAAGTTTTTGAGAAAAAAAATGCTTAGTAAGTCTTAAAGTGCTATTTAAGTATAAGTTATTATTCTGAAATCTTAGCATTTGAGAGCTGGAAGCACCCTCCTTATTTTGCATTTGAAGAAACTGAGGTTTAATTATACCAAAGTTAGAAAAGCTGAATGAGTCTTATGATAATCATTGCAGTGCAGTTTTAATCAAATGGAGTAACATTTTCAAGCATGAACTATTTTAGGTACCACTTTGTGTAATATTTTGGATCATTTTCTTTTGGAAAATCTGGTTATTATTTAAGTGATAAAGCTAATGGAATTAGCTGCTGTGCTGATCTTTCCCAGAAAGGTACCTTGAACAAAAACCTTGCATTATCTGAGGAGATCTTTGTGAAGTTATAGCTCATAAGAGGTAATCCTGGTGATTGATCCATAACATCCCCCTATATTATTCTAGTATCATTATGTTTTAATCATTCTGTCACTAAACATTTGCCCATCAACTTTTAAGTTGGATTTATTTTAAACACTACACTCTGGTCTTTTCTTGAGTATGGAGAATTACTAGGTAGTGCCACCAATAGAGGGCTGGACTTGGAGTGAGGAAATCTGAATTCAAATCCTGCCCAGACACTTACTAGCTGTATGACCCTGGGGCAAGTCACTTAATCTCCTCAGCCTTGGTTTCTTCATCTGTAAAAATGTGGAAAATGTTATTGTTGCTGTTGTTTTACTCCTCCTTCTAAAGTTCATAAAACCCTTCAGATGAATCCATATAGATTTAGTTTATTTTAGTGTTATCACTATTCTTGTGTGTGTGTGTGTGTGTGTGTGTCTATTGTTCAGTCATGTCTGATTCCTCGTGACCAAATTTGGGGGTTTCTTGGCAAAAATCAGGAGTAATTTGACCTTTCCTTCTCCAGCTCCAGATGAGAAACTGAGACAAACATGATTAAGTAACTTGTCCAGGGTTAAACAGCTCAAAAGTGCCTAAGGCCAGATTTGAATTCAGGAAAATGAGTCTTTCTGACTCTGAGTCACCTAGCTGCTTCATTCTCCCTGTTACCCACCTTAAAACTCTAGATTCGTCTCTTATTTCTCCCATTCTTTCTATCTCACCACCATAATTAGTTTTCTAATCTTGTATGTTCCTCATCCAAGATATCTCTTAAATCTGCCCCACCCTCATCCCCCACCCCAATCTTGCCCATTCCCATTGCTCAACCTAATTAGGCCATGTTTACTGCTTTCTTAGACTATAGAAATAACTTTCTTATATGTTCTCCCTCACTTGGTTTTTCTTCAATCCAATGAATATTACACATGGTACCACTGTCAGATTAATTTTCCTCAATCTTAACTTTGATCAGCTCATTCCCCTGTTTAAAGATCTTCAAAGCTTCCCAGTTGCCCAACATATAAAATTCAAAGCATGCCATTCTTGACCTCCCATGATTAGCTCTAACCTACTTTTCTAACCTTGTTTTCTACTACTTCTCCAAACAGACATTATATTCAATTCAAAGATCATTTATCAAATGCTTACTATAAGCAAAGACTCCACTAAGCACTAGAGATAAAAATCAATTAAGCAATAAATATTTATTAAGTACTTACTATGTACTAAGCACTAGGGGTACAAAACAAGGGCAGATACTATCCCTGCCCTCAGAGAGCTTAGGGGAGAAAATATGTACATATAAAGACATATTCACAGTATATGGAAAGTAGATAGAAGGTAGCTTAAATATCATACATTGTTGTTGTTTATCTATATTAGTCCACAATATTCAATTATGTTATTATATAGGGAACTTCTGGACCAACTTAAATTTTCAAAAGACAAGAGATGAAAGCAACAGTAGGTAAAAGTTTTCCAATTCAGAAGAATGGCATACATAATCCTTAAAAAAACACCTCAGGAATCCTAACATTTCAAATAAATTGAGACTAGTAACAAATATTTAGAGTAATAAAGTGACAGAATCCGTATTCTCCAAGAGAATATATTCTAGTTTTCCAGTCAAATTGGACTGCCAACCATTGCCAACCACGGTGCTTTCTCGCTTCTGCACCTATATTCATGCTGTTTCATATTCATGGAATAGTCTACTTCCTTTATCTCCTTCATTCCTGATTCAACAATTCAATTTCCATCTGACAAAATCCTACTTACCTTTTCAGGACCATCTTAAATGGCATATGTCTAATGAAGACTCTCCTAATATTTCCAAATGAATGTGGCCTCTTCTTTTTCAAAAGTTTGGACACTCATGAAGTTGGAAATGATCATTTCTATTTTGGCATGAAGGAATTAGATTTTTCTTATCCGTTTTTTCCACTTTTGGAACATTTCCTGGTCATGGTAATTCTGGTATGGTATTGATGGGAAAAGACTTCCCTGCTTTGTGACTTTGTTTTAGCTAGGGAGCTTAACTAAGAGATGTTGGGGTTTTCCCTGCTAAAGAATTGCCTTCGGCTTCTTTGAAAGAAATATTTTCTGCTCCAGTTTCAGTTAAATAAACAAATATTCATTAAGCATTTACTGGCTACAAGGCCCCAGCACTTGGAATACAAAGACAAAAACCATTCAGTTCCAGCTCTCAGGGAGCTTACATTTCTACTGTAAGGCTACAGCATGTACACAGAAATAGAAATTACAAAATATATATAAGTAATACCAAATGAGTGTGAGGAATAGGGGAAAGTTCTCAAAACTGTGAGGATCACAAAGACTCTTGTATAGAAGGGGGCATTTGAATTGAGTCACCAAAGCATGAACCATAGCAATTTCGGTGTAATGGTGTTTGAAAGGAATAGTGTGGAATCAATCCAGAAAGGTAGATTGAAGTCAGATTATGAAGGACTTTAAAGATCCAACAAAAGAGTTTGTATTTTAATCTAGGGGCAGTAGGGACCCCTGAAGATTCTTGAGTAGGGCAGTGCCATGGGTAGATGCATGCTTTACTAACTTTAATCAGGCAGCTATATGGAGGATGAATTGTGGAGGAGAGATGGTTGTAGCAGAAAGACTAGGTTAGAGGCCCTTGTAATAGTCCAGGAGAGAATTAATTGGTAGGGATCTGTTGTAGGGTGATAGCCACCATATGAGTGGACAGAAGGAGATGCAGATGTACAAGAGATGCTGTGGAGGTAGAATCCATAAGACCTGGCCCTGATTGGCTATAGGGCTACAGGAGAGGGTGAGAATCAAGGACAACGCCAAGATTTTTATTGAATTTGGTTGAGTGGCTGACAGATGCACTTGGCTCCCAATAGAATTAGTGCAGTTTGGATTTTGATTTGCATGCTCTCATTCTTGACTTAGTATACTTCTCACTCCAGAGAGAAAGGTGTTAATGAGGACTTTTTATGTTTTAAGACTTAAATTTTTAATATTTGCTAGATCATTTCACTTGGAAAACTTTTCATTTTTAACAATGGCTCCCCCACTCATACAGTACTACTTAATATACCTAGGGGTGATTAGTTACTAATCCTTACTTCTTTATCAGATTAGTTATGGTATTTATGTTATTTGTTGCCTCATTATGGCTCTAAAGGGATATTTTGGGTGGCGACTCCTGAAGAGCAGGGCTTTTGTTTTCTTGTTCTCATTTTTTGTTTTTACTGGAAAAGGAAGGAATATGGTACAAGAATGGCATTTTTAATGTTCTATTAAAATCCAGAAAAGAATTCTTCTCACAGCAACACACTTAAGTTAGAATTCTTTACCCTCTCATCTAAATGTAGTAATCAGCTGTGAAAGTTTGGAACCTAAATTAGACATATTTACAAACCTTGCATGCTCTGTATCAGGGAGATCAGTCCATTTTTTCTTTGCCTGGAAGATTGATGTTTCAAAAGTGCTGCCCTACTGATGCACAGATAAAAAAGAAAAGAAAAGAAAAGCAAGTTAATTAAATTCAGAAGGAATTTAAACCAGACTAATCCATGCAAAGGAAGGCGTCGTGGTGGTTTACAATTTTACCAAGATGTGGAAAGCTTATTGCCCCTGTCTGGAGGGAAGAGTGGTAGGTCTCTCTTTCCTCAACTAATTAAAACTGGCTTATCTGTAAATTTACTTATACATAAAGATGACTGCTACAGAATTGCTGGGTTTTTTATGATAGGATAAAGATGGTTGCTCTCAGTAAATGTGGGTCCCTAGTTGCTATTAGTAAATGTGGGTCAGCCATGTGATTGAGTGACCTAGATTTCTTTTGACATCCAGAAGAAAGAGCATGGGTGAGGATCTGTCATCTCCAAGTGGTACGGTGCTGTGCGATCACCTTCAGCAGCAGGCTTTGTACATATGAAATGTGACAGTCAGGCTGGGACTCGGTTATTCCACTTGGGAAAATAATCTTTTTAATGTTCTTTGTTAGAAAATAGCCTGGCAAAATGGTGATTCTTTGAACTTATTCTCCACTGCATTTTCTCCAAGCATTGGGGAAGGGTTTTTTATGAACATCTGAATCTCAGTACTAGCTTCACTTATTACCACTTGGGGGGACTTAGTAGTGTAGAAGGTTAGCTAGTCTGCCTAAGTGGGAGTCCTAGGTGGAATAGGAGTGAAATCTCTGCCTTAATGATAGTTTCTTCATCCCATGAACATGGATTTTTTGTGTTAAAAGATATTGTAGAGAACATCTAGCATCCATACAAAAATCGTTCCATCTCTTCAGTGGCTTATGGCAACAACACCTTGGGTAGTAACTCTGGTTACCTAAGTGAGAGAGTAGTTCTTACATCGACAATGTCTTCTGATCCTCACGGTATTTCTCTGAAGTAGGCAGATAGCAAATGGCTGCAGGCAGGCTCCAGCCCTACAACAGGATGTCCCCAGTGTATTTGAGGATACAAACATGGTAGGAACCCTGGATGCAATGGGATGCAGTGACAAGAACGCTGAATCTGACCTCACTGGATCATCTAATGGCCCTTCTGCTACTTACTTATGTCACCTTGGGCAAGTCACTGGATCTCCTGGGGGCTCAATTCACTCTTCTGTGAAATGAGGGGGTTGGACCTCATGATCTCTAATGTCCCTTCCAGCTCTTGGATCTATGATGTCGTGATTCAGCCGTCATGACAGTTTAGAGATGAATTACACCTTGGACCATAACCTAAGGCAGAAGGATATTGATTCGCTTGTTTATGCTAGCTTTCTCTGTTGTTGTTGTTGTTCAGTTGTTTTTTTCAGTGTTGTCTGAAGAGCTGTGACTCCATTTCTGGTTTTCTTTGCAAAGATACTGGAGGGGCTTGCCATTTTTTTCTTCAGGTCATTTTACAGGTGAGAAAACTGAGGCAAACAGGCTGAAGTGACTTGCCCAGAGTCACACAGCTAGTAGTTGAAGCCAGATTTGAACTCAGGAAGATGTCTTCCTCACTTCAGGCCAGGCATACTGTCCATCAAGCCCTGTAGGGTGTTGTAATCCCTATCAGTTATCCAAGTTGTAGGGTCTTACATTTTTGGGCTGGTTTTTGATGACTTCAGCCTGCTTCTTTCATAAATAGAGACAGATTCCTTGGTTAGTACAGGTATTGGGATTCAATTCCATTTAATTCAATTCAGTAATATTTCTAAAGCAGCTCTTCGATGCCAGACATTGTGATGGATGTTGGGGATTCAGGGACAAAAGTGAAAACGTTTTTGTGCCCTCACTGAACTTATATTCTTTTTGATGAGGGGAATGATATGTCCACATGTAAGTAAATACACGTTGCTTTCTGAGAGGAGACTGCAGTAGATCAGAGCAGATTTGGAAGGATTTCTTGTAAGCACAGCCCCTGAGCTGAGGTCTGAAGGAAAACAGGGATTCCAAGAACTGAGCTTGAGGAAAGGAGCCCAATCCCAGACAAAGGGGCCAGTCGTGTCCAATTTCCATATGGAATATGTCAGTCAAGGAATACTGGACTGTAGAAACATTTAGAGAACAGGATTGGCATGCCCACTATAGGTTGGATTAAGATTCCTTTAAGGAATAAGAATAGATTTCATTTCCAGAACATTTTATAATGTTAAAAACTGCTTTTTATATGTTATTTCATTTTAATTTCCCAGTAACCCTGGGTGGGAAAGTTCAATTGTTTTTATAGTTGGAGAAATTGAGCCACCTAGAGGTTTAAGTGACTTATCCAGGTTTCTACCCATTGAGTCAGTAGGGGAGCTGGGATTAGGATTTAAGACTATTGACTCCTAATGCAAATAGACCTTCAGTAAAATAGCATCTTGGACAACATGTGTGAAAATGCAAGAGCATGTCTCTATATCTATTTCTATTTATCAAAATAGATAGAATCTGGGGCAGCTAGGTGGCGCAGTGGATAGAGCACCGGCCCTGGAGTCAGGAGTACCTGGGTTCAAATCCGGCCTCAGACACTTAACACTTACTAGCTGTGTGACCCTGGGCAAGTCACTTAACCCCAATTGCCTCACCTAAAAAAAATAGATAGAATCCAGTAGAGTATAAAATCCTTGAAGGCAAGAACTGCTTCTTTATTTTATTTTTACATTCCTAGGGCATGGTAAAGAGCCTTATACCATGTTAAGCACCCTTTCCTCACAAGGATCCTATGAGGGGGTAGGATAATGCAAGTATTATTACAGCTATTTTACAAATGCAGAAACTGAGAATAAGAGATTACATGATTTGCTCATGTTCACACAGGTAGTGTCTGATCATTGATTCAAACCCAGGCCTCTGGACATTGCAAGTAGTTATTCTAGAGATATCTGTGTGGCAAAGTAGATAGAATGCTAGAAGATCTGAGTTCAAATCTGGAGTTTTACTGGCTATGTGACCCTGGGCAAGTCACTTAACCCAGTTTGCCTTAGTTTCCTCATCTGTAAAAAGAGAAGCAAATGGCAAACCACTCTAGCATCATTGCCAGGAAAACCCCATGGACAATGTTCATGGGATCGTGTAGAGTTAGGTATGCCTGAATGACAATAACCTCCAGGGATGCTATTAGGATAAAATTAGAAAAAATTTATAAGTGTTTCACAAATGTTGAAGTGCTAAATAAATACCATTATTATTATCTTGACTTTAAGTTTGGCACTTGATCACTAATTCATACTTTTTCTCCTTTAAAATGAGGTAGGTGGATTATATCATATGATCATAGATTAGGAGTACACCCTCATTTTTACAAATGAAGAAACTGAGCCCCAGATATTTAAGGGGCCTACTCAAAGTCTCATAGGTGGTAAGTAGAGAACTGTGATGATCTCTAAGACCTTTTCTAACTTTTACTTTCTACAAATAAATAATTCTATGGTAAAAGGCTAGTTGGGGAAGCAATAACACCAACAAAGCAATTTGTAATGGATAAATATCAGTACATTATCAACAGCCAACTAGTATAGTCTAGATGCTGTGTGCAATGAGAACACAGAGAGAGGAGATGTTCTTGGAGCCACTTGGAGGTGGCTTTCATCACATCTGATGTTTAGAATACTTACCCATTCCTTCAAGTTCCTTATAATAAAAATTGGATATTTTGTGTAATGAAAATGAATGAATATGTGCATTCAGGAAGGGTGGAAGGAAGGGAGGGTGAGAGGGGGAAGGAAGAAGGGAGGATGGATAAGCATTTATAATGGCAATGGGCAATACTATGCATGGACTGCCAGTCACCTGGTGAAGGTGGGAATGTACAAATGATCTGTTATTTTTAGCCCTGCAAATTCCCTCTTATGGAACACATTCTCTAGCAATGCAGATTATAATACATTTAGGACAATAAATAACTCCTAAGTAGTTACTTGAGTCACATATTTAAGAAGGTGACCCAAGGCTAAGATGTCTTCATTCTTCTCAGGCTGTAAAGTTGGCTTATTTCTGCTAGACTTTCTTTTTGTTATTGTTCAATCATTTCCTACTCTTTGAGACATTTGGGGTTATCTTGTCAAAGATACTGGAGTGGTTTGCCATTTCCTTCTCCAGCTCATGTTACAGATGAGGAAACTGAGGCAAACAGGGTGAAGCATTTTTTCTCCTTTATATTTTTTTTAAAAGTAACGAAAGTGAATTTTATTATTTTAATCGTTTCATTCCCCTAGCTCCAAGATTATTTCTCTTCATCCTGTGATTCCCCCCCCCCACACACACACACACACATCCTCCTCCTTGCTCCCTGTCAGGATGACTACTCATCATGGGATATGCAGGGGGACGTCAGTATAGACTTCCATTTCCTTCAGGGGATATGGGGGTGGGGAGTGGGGTTGTGTATAGAGGAGAAGCTGCTGCTATGCTGTAGGAAATATAGAGCCCCTGGGCTAAGGATGTTTTTCCAGGGGAACAGCATGACGTCTCACCTACCCCCAAAGCACCTAACTTGCTGCTCCCTTTCTTGGGAGTACTGAGGCAGAGCTGAAAAGAGAAGCAAAACCTAAACCAGGGTCACATAGCTAATAAGTGTCTGAGACCAGATTTGAACTCGTTAAGCTGAATCTTCCTGCCTCCAAACCTTGTACTCTAACCACTGCACCACCTAGCTGCTTATTTCTGCTTGACCTTCTCTACCACGCCCCTTTCAGCTTTTATTTTTTTAATGTCTTCTCCCATTAGAATGTAAGCTCTTGAGGTCAGGGATTGTCCTTCTTTCTGTCTGTATTACAAGTGCCTGAGAAATAGAAAGTATTTAGAAACATTTATTGATTGACATGTGGAGATTAAATGACTGTCTGGGAGTATAGTTAGTGCCTGAGGTAGGGTTTGAACTTTGATCTGAATCCAGGCTTAGGGGAACTCAAGCCACTATGCAACTCCACCTCCCTGGGAGGGTGTAGGGGGAGGCAGGAACCTCATCATAAGGTCACTTAGCTTGAAAAGACTTTAGAAGCAATTTAGTCACATTCCTTCACTTTACACATATAGGAACTGAGACTTACAGAGATTAAATTACTTGCCCATTGGCACATAGGAAGTGGTAGTGCTGGGATGCTAATTTAGGTCCTCTGATGCCCAAGTCTAGAACTGGTAGAGTTTCAGATTGCAAGAAGAGGTAGTTTAACAGGAGTCCTTGAGAGGGGAGGGTTTTTTAATGCATATTATCTTCTTATCACACACACACACACACATATGTATATGTATAGATATACATAATGTATATCATATATACTTGCATGTAGATACATACACACATTTTTTTTTATTAAATAGCTTCAATAACCACCAGCTTACATACATTAAGGGGTGTCTTCTTAGAGTAATTGTCCTGTCAATAAAGAGCCATGGCATGATGTCCTTGTTTTAAATACAGTACAAGGATCTTTTCTGGTGTAGGGAATTAATCTGAGCAACTAATTTCCATTTTTGGGCTTGGTGCCAGGTTATTTGCGGCAGCACTTAGGAGCAGAGAGAAGTAGATTAGTACTGCCTACAGTGTTTGATGTTTTGGCTCCAAGCTGATAAAGTAATGAAAATTTTATGATTCTAGTATGGTTTTCTGGATGTGTCATAACTGTTTATCTATTTTATGTAGAAGAAATGAGAATGTCCACTGTCTTAGGGAGTGCCCCCACCCTGCCACCCCACACACGGTGCCTTCTGGAATAACTACAAAGTGTGAACTCTGCACCTGATGTTTTTCCTTCCTTTTTAGGGGTGGGGGGAACATGTTAAGGATCACTCCCTTATCAGAGAAGTCTCTGATCTCCTTCATACCACAGCATGACTAGAAAGCAACTGGTTGTATTTTCTGGATTTGTAGCTATTTAAAAGAGTTCCTGTAGTTTTCTATTCTTGGCATTAAGCTCTGGTCTGGAAACAGAATAGTGGGGAAGGTATAAAAAGTAAATATGAAACTGGGTATGAATTGTTTGAGGGTGATCTAAGGTCTCAGTTCGGAAATGTCAAGACAAAGGAGTCTGATACAGATAGGATTGTCTGCCCAATTTGAACTAAATAATAAACTTCAAAAAGGAATACAGACTGTATCTGATGTACCCACATATCTTCTTGATGTTTAATAATTGATCAGTAAGTGAGTATTTATTGGACCCCTACTATTTGCCATCATCAAGCACCGCCACCACCACTGTGTGGTGGGAAGACTTTGGAGCTAGAGGAGCAGGATTCAAATCCTGCTTGTATGTCCTTGGACAATTTTTTGCCTAAGCACTTAGTATATACAGATGAGTCATTTACCTCCCTGCACCTTTTCCACATATGTAAATTGAAAGGTTTTGAATAATGTAATTCCATAAGCCTTGCAAATGCACATATGGTGGACTTGTAACCTCTGTCAGCACCAGATGACCTTTAAAGTCCCACCTACCTCTAATTCTATGACTCTATTTTATAGTACTTTCAAAAAGCTTTATAATCCCTCTGGGAGGTGGATAATCAAATGAATTATTATCCTCCTCTTGTAGATGAGGGAAAATTTAATGGCAACATGCTAATTGTCCATCTTCACATAGCTGGGACATGGCAGAGTTGAGATTTGTTCTCTAGGCTTTCAGTCTCTTTAAATTTATTTATTTAAAGTTTTGAGTTCCAAATTCTATCCCTCTCTCATTCCCTTACTCCCCCCCTCCCCCCTCCCCAAGGTTGCAAGCAATCAGTATAAGTTATACATGAACAATTATAGGCTTTCTTTCTCAAGGGCAGTGTTCCTTCCACTATTGCACACTGACTAAAGAGTTTGGAATGGACCTTATGGGCAATAGGGAACTAGGGAAGGTTTTTAAGTCAAGAACAGTTTGATGAACATATTCTTTTAGGAAGATCAGACTGGTAATAGTATGAAGGATGAAGTAGAGTAAGCCAAAATTGTAGGGGCATATTGGCCATTTACATTATTGTATTAATTAGTTTAAAAAAAAGTAGTTACCTGAACTTCATAAGCAATGGAAACTATTACCTTATCCTTGGTGGGCCAGTTAGCCAGGTTCTCTTCCATGGCTTCAGCCTCTCAACATTCCCAGATAGTTTTCAGGAAAATGTGTGTGCTTAGTTTGAGAGAGATACCCAAAGAGAGTGTCTAAGTTCATTGCTACTGCTAGAAAGACTATTGAGATTATGTGTTCTGCTAATGGTGGGTAGGTAATATTAACTTTATTTCTGAATTGTCAGAAATATAATTAATTATCTTTAAAGTCTAGATATCATTGTTAACAGACAAGATGTATTTCTACATTTTGCAACCTTGCATATGTGCTTTGAAGAATCTGTCCTCCAGAAGCCCAGATCCTACTCATGACTTCTCAACATGTATAATTATTATATGAGGCAGCATGACATACTGGGTATTCCATTTCTGACTTAGGAAGATCTGAGTTCAGATCCTTAGTGGCTGTATGACTGTGGGCCAGTCACTTAACTGCCCTGTGCCTCAGTTTCTTCTCCTGTAAAATGAAGACATTGGACTTCATGGCCTCTGAAATCTTTTGTTGTTGTTGTTGTTTTAGTAAATCTACTACCTTTAGTTATAACTTTCCATAATTTTTTGGTAATGGGTCCACTCTATAACCTTCTTCTGGTTCTCCTAATATTTTGAGGGTATCATTAAATTCTAGCCCATCTTCCAAAGACAAATACAAAAAGCCTTTATGGCTCTTCCCTTTTTCCTCCCCCATTTCTCCTAGGCTATGTACCTAGTATTCTGTATAAAAATATGTATATATTAGTACCCCATTAACTTTGGCCTCAGGCTTGTAGGCAAAAATGACTGTCCTAACATCTATGTTACTGTGCTGATGCATTTCTAAAGTATCTGTGCATAATGATTCTTCATGCTCCTATCTCAGATTAATTTAATCCTGATGTTCAGGGTAAGTTATTTTTTAAAGTACTGCTCTGGATTCATATTATTAATGTGTGCTTCAAATCTGTATTCTGTCAGCTCATTAGTTTACCTACTTTTCATTCCATTAATGATGAATGAGGATCATGGAGATGGCTGTGGCAGGCAGCTTAGCATTTCTCGTTTTTACATTTTGTTCAGTGTTGTTTGTCCATTTTGAGTTGTTTCTCTATTCACATTCCCTTCACAGTGGCTATTTTTTCTAATAGCTCTTCTTACCAAAATCAAATGCTTCCCCCTAGTATAGAGATATTTGGCCAAAAGGGTAAAGGATGGGATATTAAGTGCTGTCCATTCCCAATACCAGTTGCTCTCTTTGAAGAGAGCAATAACCAGAAATTAGCTGTAGTATGAGAGTCTTTTGGTTTGACCCATGGAAAACAAATTGGATTCCTCAGTTAAACACCATTATTCCCCTCTTTGTTGCCTGAACTATTTCCTCTGGGATGAGATGAACTGAATTTTCCCAGGTGTAAAGATGGAGACTAATGGCAAAAACGAGTCTGAGCAAGCTGCAGGCTGTCCTGTTGTTAGATAAGGAGCTATTAGAACCTGGCAGGGGCCCAAACTGCTAGGGAGACCAGCAGGCCCTGAGCCCATCACCAGGCAGCTCACCGGCAGGCTTTTTTTTCTAGCCATTGTTAAATTAACTCTGTGCAAAGCTGGTGGTGATTTCCTGTTTTCTGAATAGAACCCAAATGTCAGAGTTAATTTAAGTCAGTTAAAAATGCAAGATAGTTCTCCAGATTCATTTCCCTTTTCCAGTTGGCTTTAAATTCAATGGATCACTTACTTTCCCATTTCTCTAGACACCTTTGAAGAAGAGACCTACTGGTCAAGTTATGAGATAAGGGCAGGTTCTGCCACCAGCCATACCATGAAATGCGTTGCTGTCACCACAGTGAAATGGGTGGTATCAAAGCCGCCAAGGTGGTAATTACACCGCCATTTGGATGTCTCTATGATGGTAGCATCTGCTGACTCCTCACGTCTCATCAGACTGGAACTTGCCTGCCAAACCATCAAAACCATATGTTCTCATCAGCAGTAATACCCACATCCTCACATCCGTTAGCAGTTGGGCATTATAGATCAAGTACAGACGGTCGGAGAGTGAAGTGCTTTACAATCTTGATTTTATAAACAAAAGGCATTGTAGTAGCTTTGAGGCAACTTCCTCTCCTTTCTAATTAACTATTTAATTAGATATTAATTATGGAAAGAACAATTTTACCTGCATCCCATCTAAAATCTGGTTGTCACTTACTCACCTCTGGAAGCCTCATTAAACTGAGTGCCACAAGCTATTAAATAAGAGCCCTTAGTTACCTTCAGACTCAACACAGAGGAAGCCTTTTCTTACCCATCCAAAGACTCGTTGCTTCTGCCCATATTACCTCTTATCTTTTTTTAAACCTCTTTCACATAAAACTTTATAGTAACATGCCACTTACTTTAGAATGTAATCTTCCCAAGAGTAGGAAGAGTTTCTTTTTGTGTTTGTATCCCCAGAACCCGCATATACCATGGGGCATAATAGGCACCTAGTAAGCATGTGTTTATTGATTTGTACCCTGTATATTCATATTATACTTTAGTTATATAGATGCCCCATGTATTTATATTATGCTTTAATTATTATAGTTTGCAAAATACTCCCTTCATGCATCATCTCATTTAATCTCCTATGGGTAGTGTGAGTTTGCTTCTTTGGGTAATGTGAGTATTATGTTCCACATTTCATAGATCAGAGAACTTAAGATCTACAGTTAAATGGTTGGTTCATCCAACCAATGAGCAGCAGAGTGGGGACTAGAATCCATTATTACTATCTTAAGGCCAAGTATTCTTTGCATTATACTATGATATTTTTCCACCTTTTTTATATGTTTCTCTTTTGTCTTTCAAAGTTGCTTTCAAGCTGCTCAGGGTCTGTATCTTCTTTGTTTCTTTTGTACAGAAACTTTGGGAGAAGAGATCTTAGTCATGGCACCATCTTGTTTGTGAAGCATGGAAACATGGAAAAACATTCTACTTTTCTTGGCCTCAGAGTTGTCATTGGAAAAATGAGGGGTTAGCTTTAGTCAATCTTAGGTTCCTTCCAGGTTTAAGCTTTTATGATTCTGCCTTTTTGTACAATGTTTGGTGCATAGTGTGTCTTATAGCAATGCTTTAATGAAAGAATACACTTGAAAACAAATTTATTGAATACAAGCCACAATATAGATAAGCCATCCATAGATAATCAAGAGGAAACTGAATAATGAACTATGATATTATGTGTGGGGAAAATTAAACAACAATTATTTTAATGTTAGATGAATTCTTCTCTTTCCATTGAATATTTCCTCAAGATAGCTAACTAGTAGATAAAATTTTTCTTTCCCTTCTTAATTTGCATTCAGTAGCACTGTATTCCTGTCTATTAAAGTCCTGAAGGGATATTTAGTTTTTTTATAAGCAAAACCTTCCAAATAATCATTTCCCATCCTATCCTGGAATCACAGAATCTTAGCATTAGAAGGAACTTCAGAAATCAGTCATCTAATGAAAACAAAAAAACCAAAATTATTTTAATCCTCTTAAGCAAATTCAACAACTGATTCTTATTTTGGAATAAGGAGTACTGTGGTCAAGACTTGGCTTGGCCACTTAAGTTATTTTACTCTGAAATAATTAAAGCTGACTGGAGAACACTCTAATGATTGCAAAATGCTACGTACACTGATGACCTCATTTGATATTCACAACAATCCTGAGCAATGGCTACTATATATGGGATTATCTCCTCTTTATAGATGTGGATAATTAAATGTCAGAGTCAAGATTCAAACCCAGGATGTTCTAAGTCTGGTACTCTATTCCTTATGGCCCACTCCTCAAATAAGGAAATTGGAGAAATCTGCAGTTTCTTTCCAACACTAACATTATCTGATTTTACAAAACATATGAAGCTGTTTCTATGTGTAAGCCACCTAGACCTGCAAGGGATCTAAAGATAAAGTGTCTTAGTTATTGGCTGTAAGGAACTTTCAGATCTGATACAGAATGAGAGAAAGATGTATGCACAAAGATACCATGAGAGTAGTACAAATGAACAGCTATGGGCATTCAGTGGCTAGGAAGAAATCACTTCCGACTGGGATGGGGTAGGGGGATTAGGAAAAAGCATCTTGTGGAAGATAGCATCAGAGTTGGATCCTCTTGTGGTAGCAGAACCTAATCATAAGGCCCATTGATTTAAACCTGAGATGACAAAGTTTCAGAGGCAAGCTCTCTGAGAGATTTTAGGAAGGGAAGCAGAGGACAATTGAGCTATGTCTCTATTCACAGATGTAGTCAATAGAAACTGTGATTTTGGTACATGGTACACTAATGCAAAGGTGTCGGATATGTGGCCCATAATATTCCAGATGTTGCCTTAAAATGTAATTCAAAATAACATTAAGTTCAATTAAAATTAAATTAAATTTTTAATCAAGATTAAAATGTAACTTGGATATAGTTAAAAAAATGAATAAAATTTAATAAAATATATATTATGTTTTAAAACTAATTCAATCTGCAGTCCATAGGGACCCTCATGTGTGGAGGATAAGTGAGCTGTTTGTCTATTACAGTTTGACATCAGTGCTATAGTGTATAATCCTAGTGGAATGAGCAAAATGGAGGATCTAAAACAGAGATCTTGAGTTTCTATCCCCAGACATTCTTGCTCCTGATGAGCCTAGTGAGTATTTCATATTTTTCTGCCAGGAAAAATGCCTTCTCGGTTGTCTGTTAGTCACTCTTAGATAGGGGACATCTATCCTCTCACCTTAGCCTAATCTTTGGTCATCACTCTCAGTTTCTTGTTCAACCATTTGGGTCTAATTCATCACCAAAGTCACTCTTTCCTCACCTTTCCTCTATATGAGAGTTTTTAACCTGGGATCCAGGTGTTTGTATACATATATATTTACCTTTTTTATGAACATATGTGCTTATATGCAAACATTCAAATAGCTCTCTTATCTCATCTCTTTGGGAGATCCCCCTAATGACTTTATTGTTATCTTTGTTCATCCTTTGTTCTCAAATAAGACCAATGACACCAGGAGGGTGACTCACTTGACTTGCAATAAATTGCATTTAAGTGAGGCAAAGCTGTGCCAAGTCATCACCCTGACTCTGTCCCCCAGAGTCATCAGAGTCCAGTGGCAAGACATTAGTTAAAATGACTAGTAATGGCCTGGCGCTACTTTATCAGCCTTTATTTAGAGCCAGATTATGGGATGATTTGGCTAATTGGCCATGGAAAAGCATAGGAGAGTAGTACCCATTCAGTATGGGCTGGGCCCAGGTATTTTTGAGGTATAACAATTAATCTGATCTTCTTATTTTAGTCCTAAAGCAAAATAACATTATAGGGGCTATATGGAAATAGTCTATGATATGTACAGCTCACAACTTAATCAAGCAAAAGCAACCAGGTTTTCCTCATCTCCCTGTCCCATTTCTAATTATAACATCAACATTTTTTTCCTCTCTATGATGCATTTAATGGCTATGCACTTTTATATAAATGAGATTTGGTAATAATGCAGTTGCTTTCATTTAATGGTCCTTATGATTATGGATGTTTTGAAGGACACTTACTTACTTTTGTCATAAATAATTAGAGGACCCGGCTGTTGGAAGGTATAAACTATTTACAGCACTCATCTCTATTTGGCTTTTGTTTAAAATAAACAAACACACAAAAACCCTGGGATTCTAGGGTTTGGGTATAAGGTCCATTTGCCCAGACAGTATAAAGGAAATTTCCAAGGGATGGAATGATCTTGTTTTACAGTAGGTAAAGGAAGCTTAAAGGGAATAAATTTAATTGTGTAAGAATATTAAGCAATCTTCTGCCTTCTGCTGTTAAAAAATCCAGAATCCCTCAAGATCCTCTTTTCCATTGCACTGATTTTCTCACTTTCCAGAAAGTATCTCAGGGATCATTAACACCTCACCACAGGGTTCTTTTGAAGTTTGGGCTGCATTAGACAATTTCTGCTTATGCAAAATGATTTGGAGAGCATCTTTCCCCTAAATACCTGCCAAAAGCTATTCTTGTTTTCTGTCTTAAGTGATGCATGGCTAGTCATACAAATCATGTGTCACCAAGTACTCTATTTAATTGCATGGCTATTTTCTACACCTGTCTTGCCAAGGAGCCTTATTTTTTAGAATCCCTCCTATATCTTTCTTCATTTGCTTTCCCAGAATCCCCTGATCACCAGTTCCTATCTTAAGGGAATGAGCTTGATAGATTTCTGTCTCCCTTTTAATCTTTTCAATGGTAGCCTGATATGATTAAGAGGTGCGGAAAGATTCCATTTTCCCATTTTTAAAAATAGACAACAATTTTAAAGCAGAATTTTAGTTTTAGAGCATTACCTTGGACTGTCTTTGTTTGCCAACCCATTTACTTACTTCAGTAAACTTGGAAAATGGGCTACTGGAATTATCTTAATTCTAGTATTTCTGGGCCTTTCAGCTACTATCAGCAAGGTAACAAAATGAAAAGGTTGTCTGATTAAGCAGTCTTATGTTTTTCTTTACCCTTTATCTTTTTCATTATTATGAATATAACAGTCACAATAAGTACTAATTAAAATAAAGCCATTATGAAGTAAATCACCTAAAAGTGACCAAATTAAAACTTATTTTAAAGAAAATATTGTAAATTTTGATATTAAATTAATACAGTTAATATACTTTGTCAATTCATCCATCGTCTTAGTTTCTTAGCATCTAATTCATGCACATTTTCTTATTCTGTGCATTGTGTCTTGTGTCCTTAATATTCTCTTTTGCATTATTTATATTTATATTTTTAAGGTGCCAACAAAGTCCATTACATCATCATCCATAATTTATCTCACGTTTTACTACTCCAAGTAAAGAAGTGGTAAAAACATAAGCCATCAATACAAATTATATTTTTGTGGGGGGGAACCGGGCAATGAGGGTTAAGTGACTTGCCCAGGGTCACACAGCTAGTAAGTGTTGTGTCTGAGGTCGGATTTGAACTCAGATCCTTCTGAATCCAGGTCAGTTGCTTTATCCACTGTGCCACCTAGATGCCCTGCAAATTATATTCTTTTTTTTAAAATATATGAATATTTTTATACAGATACGTCCTCTTTCTGCTTTTGAACTGTATTTTTTTTTTTACTAAAGGATACTAGCCATTTTTTGTGATTCTGATTCTTACTGCTCAGTTTGCTCTCAAAAAACTGCACAAATCTTTGGTTATAGTAAGAAGGAAATCAAGGGCCTGTTTTAGTTTTAGTTTTGGAACCCAAAGGGACCTCAGAGTCAATCTGGTCTAAGATCCTTATTTTGTAAATGAGGAAACTTCAGTTCAGAAAGGTTGTAACTTACCCAAAAATGGAAGACCAGGGTTTTAACCGTTGAATTATACCATAATTTCCCCAGTGTTGAAATTTCTTTTTTTTTTCCTTTTGTTTTTTCCCCCTTCTATTTTTGCTGATTGATGAGTTCAAGGTTGCCTTGATTTTCATCTATTAGAAAATTTAAGCAGCTTTTAATTTTTTTTTTCTTGGTCACAGCTGCTGTGATATCATTTTAGTTTAGATGTTTGTTAAACTGGCATGCAAGCTCCTAATTATGCAAGCTAATCACCAAGGAAGATTGGTAACATGGATCATTCAAATTCACAGATAATCATCAAATCTTGTTTCACTTTGCTTTTCTGGGCTATATTCCCACCAAGTCACTTACACAACCTCTTAGCAAGAAACAAATCTGGCTTTTTGGTACGAGCTTTCCTTCCTTGTCTTTAGGCAGATGTGATTACGCGTAGTGAAAAAGCCAACAGAAAAGCAGAAGTCTGTTGAGGGACGACATGATTGGCTA
The DNA here is from genome assembly GCF_019393635.1 of Dromiciops gliroides. Taxonomy (NCBI): domain Eukaryota; kingdom Metazoa; phylum Chordata; class Mammalia; order Microbiotheria; family Microbiotheriidae; genus Dromiciops; species Dromiciops gliroides. Next base: position 509,780,811 of record NC_057863.1, read on the forward strand.
GAGCTGGGAAAGGTGGGTTGACCTTCAGATATGAATGATCATGCCCCTCTATAACAATTAAAGAATGCCATGGTAGCCTTTTTTGGCCACCATGAAGCATGGTTGACTTTTATCGAGCATAAATATAGCCTTGAACACCTAACCCCCCCCCTCCCCCAGATCTTTGCCACAGATCTGCCGGCAGGTTGATCAGGAGACACCAAAAACCTAGACTGGGTCCTAGACAAAGAAGAGATATGTATCATCTTCCCATATAAGAATGCAGGTAGTTTATCTTTGTCAAGCTTGTTAGGGTTTTTGCTCATGTTTAAGTTTCTCTTGGTTCCTGTGTTTCAGAGTTTCTACATAGTTCTGGTGTTTTCATCCCAGATGCTTGAAAATCCTCTATTTCATTGAAATGAAAATGGATTAGAATTTCTCCCCTCACATTCTCCTCCAGGCATAGCCTCAACTGAGGCATGAGATAGCCATGACAGATTGTGAAACTGGAAGGAGAGAGCCATGGCAGATTGTAACATTGTGGTGACATAGTCATGATAGAACTGTGGCAGAGGAATGAAAGAGCCATGATGTGACATTGGTGTGTAATTGGCATGATGATGTTAGTCATGATATTGGTTCATAATTGGAGTGTTTTTTTATATGACATTGGTGTGACACTGGTTTGGGCTTTATTTTGACAATGTTTATATGTACTAATTGGTGTGTCGTTTATATGACATTGATATGTAAATTTTTTGGTGGTCCTGATCTTGTTATTTGCCTATGTGCACCCCAGGACCCCCACCAAGTCTGTCTGTCCATCTGTGCCAGCCACCCGAATGTGCATGACATTTGTGTGATATATAATTTCATGTAATGTTTTGTGGACATTGGTGTGTGGTTGATGTGATGTTGGTGTGTAATTAGTGTGTCACATGATATGTAATGGAGGCATTGTTTATGACATTGCCATGTGATTGGAGTGCAATTGGTATGGTTTAATTCCATTTAATGGTTAAGTGACATTGGCGTGTAATTGGAATAATTTTTCATATCAGTGTATGTTTAATATCAGTGCAATATTAATATGGCATTGGTGTGATGTTTGATATTTATGTAATATTTGTGTGACATTGGTGTGTAATTGGCATGCTGTTTGGGGGACACTGACATTTAAGTGATATTATGTTGACATGCAATTGGCATAATGTTTAATGTTTGCATGGCATTTGTGTGTAATTGTTGTGACATTGGTGTTGCATAGTTGTGACATGTGGTTTCACCTTGTAGTAACACTGGCATGACAGGCATTATATTGGTGTGATTTTGGTGCGATATTGGCATGACAATGTCATGATAGTGGCATGGCAATAGCTTGACAGATGCTATAGCTGTGACTTGCTAGAAGGCCAAAGGAAGCCTCAGTAAATCTGCTTACTTCATTGTCTTGCTGTGAGCCCCATGCTCACAACAAATCCTTCTAGAAGCTGTGCTGACAGGGAGACAGGGCCACTGACAACTGGGAAAAATCTAGAAAGATCTTGATACAGGTGGCACTTGAGCTGATCCTTTAAAGAACTGCCTTCTCATTCAAAAGGAAGTTTTTGAACCTAAACCATGAACAATAGAGTAATAGGGAGTCCTTGACAGGCAGACTGTGAATGATAATTCTTAGTTATTCCCTCTGTCAGGTTCGCCTTCTATGGGTACAGACCAAAGGTGGTTAGGTGGTTTCATGTGGTATTTAGAAATGTGAAGCCTTAAAATTCTAGCTGTGATGTTTAAAATCTAATGTGTGGTTGCCTGACCTGACCCCAGTGTGGGGGAGAAACTGGCTAAGATTTACTGATAAATTTAGCAAGAGTTGAGGCTTTTAAGGATTTATTAAAAATAACACATGGGATCCTGTAACGCCAGAAAAGTCTATCTACTTTCTATCTATTTTCCTTTCTTTTTCACTGTCCGCCTTTTCTCTGTCTCCCCCTAAGCCAAACTCCCTAACAAAAAGAGGGACCCTCCTTTCCTAGCAGCCCATGTGAAGTTCTGCTGCCAAGCTGATTTCTCGACTGAAAAGAGGAAGATTCAGCCAGCCAGCCTCACCTTCCTACTTCCTGTTTCCCTCCCCAAAAGGTGAGATCCTTCAAGCTGATTGGTAGTCTGCCACTCAGGGCCAGCCAGGTGTGGTCTCCATTTAATCATTCTTAAGTAGGTTCTCAGTCAGTTTCTCAGTCTCGCCCAATTCAATCAATTCCAAATCAATCTTCAGGTAGGGCCCCTGGGCATCTGCCAAATCCCATTATTTTATCACAGAAATTCATTCATAGTACACTGCAATTTGCTGATAAAAAGACCAGAAAATATTTTTGTGTAGAGAAAAAGATTTATGTTAATTATTAAATGGTATAAGATGTTGTGGCTGTTCAAAAGAACAATTGATAGCTAAAGAAAAAAAAAACTTGTTTTAAAATACACTCCTAATATATGTGTGCATGAAGAAACAAGATTCTGAAAAACTCGTCAAATCCCATTATGCCTGACTTGTGTGGGAAGAGTTTAATGTCAGTAGGCAGGGGATGTCCTTTTATTTATTAAAAACTAGAGAAATGAATATATAGGAACACAATTTGAAGGCACGGAAGTGATAGCTGCTCATGGTGAACCCTTCAGAGCTACAAGCATGATGAGTAGCATTTCAGTTCATTTGTAAGTAACTTTTTTTTTTGACTGAGGGTAAAACTTAAAAAAGAAAGAAATCATTGTCTTCTTTAGTTAACATTAGGGAGCATGGAGTGGTATATAAATAAGAAAATGATAATAAAACATAAATCATAAGACTAACTAGAATTTACATTAAACTTTATATAAAACTTTACATAAAATGTATATGTTACATAAACATTTATTAAAAATATAGAATTTATATCAACTAATTTGACTCTCATGACCATCCTGTGAGATGTGCTGTCATTTTCTTTGTTTTACAGATGAGGAAACTGAGACAGACATAGGTTATGTCAATTGCCCAGAGTCATACAGCTAGTGATTTTCTGAGGCTGTATTTGAACTGAGATCTTCTTGACTCCAGGTCCAGCCTTCTATCCACTGTGCTCCCTAACCATGAAATGGGAGATGCTCCTTTTCAAATTTTGAGAAAATGTTGAAATTTCAAAACTCTTAAGTTTCATACTCTCTATCTTGAGGACATAAATTATTTGTTGAATTGAAGGCTACAGAAGGTAAACCAATAAACCAAAATTCCTTAGGCCTCCCCCACCCCATTCTTGTGATTATCATGAGAGCTAGTGCACTCTTTTTACAAAGGAATCCTGCATACATTCATGGACTTACTATCTAGTTGTTTGTTGTTGTTGTTGTTGTTATTGTTGTTTTTTAACCTATTTAGGCCCAGGCTTTAGGAGGTCCTTCTGCATTAGTTTGCATATATTGTGAAGGGTTGATTTAGGAGGAAATATTCTTGATGAGGGAAATATTAGTCAGAAATGATGAGATTTAAGTCTAAAGTAGACTCCTAATTTAATAACGACAGAAAAAATCTCCCAAATAAGAGTGTATAATTATGCTAAATTTCATGACTCTGAGGTCACAAATGGATTCTCTTTCACATTCATCTGATGCCAATTAATAATGGTTGTTGCTGTCTGTTAAGTAGTAGATTGGGTAGCAATTCATAATAAAAGGGCATTAATTCTTGCTTCATTATAGGGAGTTTTCTGATTTATTGCTTATTTTGTACACATGAATATTTTCAATAGAAGGCCAACAAAAATCCAAAAAAGAAAAGAAAAAGTAAAAACCTCTCAATTTTCCTCTCTAGCCAGTCTTGACCTTTCCTTTGCCAAACCAGAGAAAAGGCATTTCTCCACTTTGCAAATACATATTTGATGGTGGTCTTCCTGTCCATAATGCAGTGATAATTCTGTAGGGAGAACTCTAGAATTATGGACTAGACTTTGAAATGCATTGTGTTTATTTTACATATAACATACTTTATTTTATTTTTTTCCGTTACATGTAAAGATCGTTCTCAACTTTTGTTTATACAAGCTTTACAATTTCAGATTTTTCTCCCTCCCTCCCCTCCCTCCTCCCTCCCCTCCCTCCCCCCTCCCCTAGACAGCAGGTAATCTGATATAGGTTATATCTATATATCTATATATCTATATACATATAGATATAGATATATACACACACATATATATATACACATAATAACATTAATCCTATTTCTGCATTAGTCCTGTTACAAGAGAAAAAATCAGAGCAATGATGAAAAACCTCAAAATAGAAAAAAAAAACAACAGCACCAAAAACAAAAGAAAAAGTATGGTTCATTCAGCATCTATACTCCACAGTTCTTTTTTTTTTTTCTTGGATTTGGAGATCCTCTTCTATCATGAGTTCCCTGGAACTCTTCTGTACAATTGCATTGGTGAGAAGAATATAGTCCATCACAGTAGATCACATTGTGTTTATTTTAATAAGGGATGATGATGTACTTTGGAAACTATATAGAAATCAACCAAACCATTTCAACTGGCATTGAAATTGCAGTATATTGAAGTTAAGAAACACCTTAAAAGATTTGAAGTAATGACTGACAATTATATTCTTTATGAATTATATGATTAGTTTAAAGACTCAACTTCATGGAAGAATAAAATGGAATATGTTTCAACAGGATTCCATTTTTTAAATTATGCTTGGTTAGATATTTTCCTTTAATAATCCTGTCCAGGTTGTGGTTGTGAGGCGGCCGGCGGCGGGGGCTACACTGGGCCTGGTTTGCTATGTCTGCCCAAATGGATAAATTGTCATTGCTTTGAGGACAAGGAACATGCCTTATACTTACTATGGCTACTCCAGAAATAACTGTCTTCTAAGGCCCTCATTGCAGCAAGTCAAACATTCTACTGGCTATGCTCTCTCCACCGCAGCTGTTGCAGACCTTCTCAAGGCTTCCAAGGCTCCCCCCTTCCACACCTTGTCATCTGAGGATGTCACCTCATACTATAAAAAATTGAGGCCCTGTCAAATTACCAAGACAGGCCATGACAGTAGCCTTCTCACCAAAGCTAACTGCCCCAGCAACTTCACTGTAAAGTAGCCGAGGATGTGTCCAGCGCCCTGCAGGGACAAGTTGTCACTTGAGCAGCAAGGCTTTTTGTTGAACCAGAACTGTCCCAGGCCCTGCCTCAAGTACTTAAAAATCACCTAAGCCGGTCATATATGTGTAAAAGTTCTGAGGAATCATCAAGGATAATTGTGTAAATCACAAAAAAAAATAATCCTGTCCACTGTTAATGAATTAAATATTATGTGTAGGAGTGTTTTTCTTATTTCTTTGGCTATAGATCAGTTTCATGAATAAATATTCTTCATCTCCTCCCTTCTCTTCTTCTTCTCTGTGGTATTTGAAAATGAAAGTCTGATCAAATGTAGTATGTCATTTTCCTGCATGGATTTTAATACAGAAGCTAATAAATGTCACCATACTCTATTTGCTTTCTTTAGTAACCCAAATTAATAACAAGATGGCACATATAAACTTAATATATTTATATACATATGTGTAGCCATGAGCCACAGTACTCTTCAAAGAGACCCATGCTCCTTCTCCTCCTCCCTCTCCCCCCTGCATGAAAAGAAGAGAATTCCATTTCTCAGGGTGGCAGCTGCATTCGAATGCCTTTGTAGATGGTAGTTAACTATGCTGTTTGTGAGCTGGGGCCGCTTAGCCTGTCTAATGAGCTAATACCAGGCTCCCACTGCATTCTGTCGGCAGGATTTCCTCCACTCAGCAAATGCATCTTCATTCATTCAGTCTGTATAGAGCGCTTGTCATTTGGTGTTATTTAATGTGACAGGAAGGGGGGAGAAAAATCACTACTTTAAAGGGCTGTCAAATTATTATCATTTTTTGGTCCAAGTCCCTGTATTTGGTATTCAAAAGAAACCCTTCATTTGGGGCATTCACTACGACATTAGATCAGTTCCATAAGATAATGACTGTATTTCATAGTTATAAGCTAGTTTTGATTACAGGGTAATACTTATGGCATGTAGTCACTCTTTGCTACTGTGGCTATGGCTACTGCTACTTTCCTTGCTTTTGTTATTGCTGTGCTGTTGCTGTTATTGTTGTTGCTGTTGTTGTTGTTGTTGGTGGTGGTGGTGGTGGTTATTCCTGGTGGAAAGCTAATTCAGTTTTTTGTTTTATTTTGTTCTTTTGTGTTTTGCCAACTTCAGGCAGAGGTCTACACCAGCTGTTAGGATAACAGACCCTTAATTTACCGAGATTGGTGTTTGTTGGAATGCCCATAATCTCTTTTACTATTAAATTTTGTTAGTGCATTGTTTTCTTTACTCATTTGTAAGAAATAAGCAAGTCAGATTGCATTGTGTGTTTTTAATGCTTGATTAGAGAAAAAAGTGGAGAAAACTGTATGGATAGGCAATAAGTAAAATTGATAGGAAAAAAAAAACACATTTGAAAAGTATCTTTTAATTTTTAAATGTAATAGAGCAGCCTCCCCTTCATGCAGAGTTTTGCTTTTATTGCTAAAATTATCCCAGAATCCTAAGGGAACCCTTGATTTGGGAAGAATCTTTGAGAACACCTAATCTATCTTCCCACCTCATGTATCTGACTCTCCATCACCTCTGCAGAGTGCTCCTCTCAGCCTCTTCCTTGAACACTTCCTGTGAAGGGGAACTTGCTGTTTCATTAGGCAACCCATCTCACTCTCTACAGCCTTAATTATTAGAAAGTTCTTCCATGTATTGAGCTAATATCTTGTCTCCATTCCACTTCTTATCATTAATCTTTGGTCTGCCTTCTGGAGTCATACAGTGTAATGCCTCTTTAGGGTGCCAACCCTTCAGGTATATGAATAGAGATAGGTAGGTATCTTGTCCACTTTGAGTTTTCTCCACCTCCTTCAACTTTTCTTAATAACACATGTTTTCACATACTCAAGATGTCCCAATCAGATTTCTACCATGAAACTCCCTTTTGCCACTTTCCTCTTATAATGAGGAATCCAAGCATGAATACAGTGCCCCAGAGAGGGGAGGGAAGGGAATAACCACTTATAGAATGGCTATTACATGCCAGGAACTCTACAAAGTGCTATATAAATATTATCTTCTTTGATCCTTACAACAACCCTGTGTGAGATCCTCAGTTTTACAATTGAACAAAATAAGGCAAACAGAGGTTAAGTGACTTGTCCAGGGTGACATAACTAGCAAGTGTCTGAGGTGGTATTTGAATTCATGTTTTCCTTACTCCAGACCCATATCTCGATCCACTGTACCTTCTAGCTGCCCCAGTTGTAGTCTGGCCAGTTCAGAATAGAGTTAGTTACCTCACCTTTCCTTTTCTGAACATGATATTTCTGTTAATGATGATGAGGATCAAAGTTGCTTTTTTTCTTTTCTTTTTTGGGGGGGGGGTTGGAGATTGAAATCCATATCTCACTATTGATTTTTTGGGGAGATTATGAACTCTGGGAACGGTCATGCTTCTTGTAATCTTCTCTGGGCTCAAATGCCACGTTGATCCTTTGGTGTTTAATTCAATGATGAAGCAACTTAAAAGTGGATTTTATGCTTTTCTCTTTTATTTTATGCTTTTCACAAATGTGAGTATACTTATAAACAAATGATGGATGTTCCCAGATTCAAAGAAATACTCACCTAGGTGGATAACAGGAAAGTACTGTCAGTCCATTGCTTATAATTTGTTCCAACAGACTCAGTAGGATATGAAAGCTTGTCTTAAAATATTTGCAAGGGTGGGGGGCAGCTAGGTGGCACAGTGGATAAAGGACTGGTCCTGGATTCAGGAGGATCTGAGTTCAAATCCAGCCTCAGACACTTGACACTTACTAGCTGTGTGACCCTGGGCAAGTCACTTAACCCTCATTGCCCCACCCCAAAAAAATATATTTGCAAGGCTCTCATGTGAAAGACAGGCTAATTAGAAGCATATTTAGTTGACCTGATGTCAAGAAAATCACCCTAAATTAGAGCTTTCCACAAGTAGACTAGAATGGTCTGCCTTGGGAGGCAGTGGGTTTTCCCCTCCTTGGAAGTCTTTGGGCAGGAACTAGATGACCTATTTTCATGGTAGGGATTTCTCATGAACATGCATTGAGGTTCTAATGAGAGTTTCTGTGACTATGATCCCAGGCTCTTAAGTTTCAATGCACATGGAGGAAATAAGTAATAATTAAGTACTTACTATGTGTCAGGCACATAGTTTGCTCAGTAGTTTGCAAATATTATCTCATTTGATCCCCATTTTACAGATGAAGAAACTGAGGCAGAGGTTAAGTGGCTTGGGCTAGAGTCCCAAAACTAGTGTCTGAGGCTAGAAGCTGCTGCTGCTGCTGGTAACTAACATTTATATAGCACTTACTATGTACCAGGTACTATATAAACTGCTTTACAATGATTATCTCATTTTATCCTTACAACAACCCTGGAAAGCAGGTGCTATTAATATCCCCATTTTGCAGATGAAGAAATTGTGACAAAGGGTCTCACAACTAGTAGCTGAGGATGGATTTGAACCCAAGTCTCCCTGACTCCGGGCCACTACCCAGTGTCCCGCCTAGCTTCCTAAACATTTGAATAAATGCTCATGCTTAGTTGCCATTATTGAGTAGGTTTGGGAACTCATGAGAAAGACTGTCTCCTTCTCCCATGGGGGGACTTTTGTTCCCTACTGCAGTATAGGACTCTTACTTTGTGTCCTGCTGTCATTCTGTGCATTTAATAAGCCTTGGCTGACTTGTTTAGCAGCTGATTGGGGTGAGAGGCAAGGGTGTGCAGAGAAACATTGATTAAATAATTCCTCAAATAAGCTTCTGGCACTGACTTCCATTGCAACCAGTGTAACGACTGGAATGATGCCACCTGCTGGAGACTTACTGTACAAAAGCTCTGCGATGAAGTGAAGGTCTTTGAGGGCAAGACCAGGAATCTTTTCTTTGGAGTTAGGAAGTGACTTTGGCTAGTGGGAGGAAGAAGGAAGAGACTGGTGCTCTGTCTCGCTCTTTTCCTGGGGACGCTGGTGGAGAAGGGGGCTAGAAATGTGCTCTTCCTTTAATAGCTAGATGAATGTAGGCCTTTCTCTCTTTACCAAATTCTTATTCTCCTTAATAATTGCTTAAAAGTCTTGCTAAAGCTTATAATTTATTGGCGACCACTCAGATATTTTAGACAGTTTAGCTAGAATTTTAGCCCTTAACACCAGCAACATTTCAGACATTCCAGGTCCTCATTTTGCTCGTTGACCTATGGTAGCCTCAGCTGCTAGAACTAGGCAAAATAAGCAATAAACAAAAATATGGCTCCCTTGCTGCCTTTTCCTTGGAATCTGGTCTTGGGGACTTAAGCTAAATATCAATTTCATTGAGTAAAAATAAACCTTCTAGCATGGAAGTTTGAATACGTTGCCTACATTGGATTTTGGTGCATTTTTAAGAGCACATTATGGATATATTCGGTATTGGGTATGTTCTCCTATGTAATAGCTATTGTACAGGCTGTTTATCTAAATTCTGAATCTTCTCCATCTAGTATATTGCTCAGTATACAGTTGGTGCTCAATATATACTTGTTAAATTGCTGATAGGACAGAAGTTAATAGACCAAATATATTGTTACCATTCATGCAAAGAATTCAGAGTTCAAAATTTTGTGCAATTAGACTTTTCTTGTCTTTAAAATTATTTTCATTGATTTTTTTGTATTTATATCACCTTCATTTCTTCTCCCTTTCTACCCAGTGAGCTATTTCCTATAAATAATTACTTTTTGATAATGATTCATTTTAGACCAGCTGAAAAACCTTCAAGAGATTTAGGAGGACATCTCTTAGCTCTTAAAGAGGAATTTATATAAATTGCCCTATAAAGTTCAGTGTTTTTTCTAATTTTTCAAAATTTCTAGGAAAAAACAATTTCACCTATGACTTAAGTAGTCTCTTCTTGTTCTTCAGAACTTTGGTAGTGAAAGTTATACTTTCTATTTAATTGAAATCCTTCATGCTTCAGCATAAGCCTATTTCCTCTGTTTTCAACCTCAGTGAAAATGTGAATCATGATGACCATACTCTGTATAATAACCCTTAACATATTTGAAGGTGGATATTAAGTTCTCTTTAGTCTTCTCTTCCCGAGGCTAATTAATCCTGATTCATCAACCTTTCCATTTCCTGACTCTTTCATCATTTTCATTGCTCTTCTCTGGACCCTTTCCAAAATCACCAAGTTTCTTCTCAGTTATAAAAACTGCATTGGCATCTCTAGTGTACAAAGAGAATGCCAAATAAAGTGTATTGCATTTGCAGTTCCTACATGCAACTTGGTATTTTGTTCCGGAGACATAACTGCAACTTTAATTCAGGATCACCCCTTATCTGTTACTATTATTTTTAGCTATATCTCTGCTTTGTCACCAAATTTGGGCTGATAAGCTACAACTCAGTCCTCTGATGATACTACTCTAGCTGATCAACAATTAGTCTAATTCAGAAGACATTTAATATGTGTTTGGTAGGTTCACTGCTTTCTGCAAAAGAGAGGTCTTGCTTCCCAAAATCTTAGAATCTATTGAGGGGAAATGAGAGATCTAGGCAGATAAATATAATACACCATGCTAAGTACTGGGGATACAAATAATAAAAAGATAATTCCTGTCCTCAAGAAACTTACTGTCTAAAGGATTATAAATTGGATACTGACAACTACCTGATGGAAGTTTCTTCAAAGATATGATGTTCTAGAAAATTCAGGACATGATTCAAATCCAGCAAATGGGCTAAGTGCCTATAATGTGCAAGGCCCTAGACATAGTATAGGTCATTATCTCAAGGACCTTACATTCTAAGGGGAGAATCAGTGATGAGCAAGGACATATATACAGTTATATACAAATAAGTGTAATACAGGGGAGAAGGAGACAAATTCAAAGGAGTGGTCTAGACATAATGCAACAAGAATTTTCTAGAGGGTGAGATCACTTTCACTGGACGAATGTTAAAACTGCTAAATAATTTTCATTTGACAAGTACATCATTCAGTTCCTTCTCTCTCTCTCTCTCTCTCTCTCTCTCTCTCTCTCTCTCTCTCTCTCTCACACACACACACACACACATACACACACACGAATAAGAGTCAATAATTAAAGCGAATTTAAGCTTATCTTTAAAAAAAACAAAACACCTCTTCAGGAATTTAAGTGTCCATGATTCCACTGATACAAGTACTTTCTTTCGAAGTCACTGATTCAAACTGCAGTCCCTCCACACCTTATTAGACAGTTCCCAAGATCATAGCATTTTAGATCACGGGTTTAGAACTGAAAAGGATATCAGAGGCCACCTAGTTACAGTTGGAGTAGATGCAGATTCAGGAGATTAAGTAAGGTCATACATGTGGTATGTGGCAGAGTTGCTCTTTGAACCCAAATCTTCTGACTCAGAATCACTTGCTTTTGTCATTGTATCATGCTGTTAGTAATCTAATCATTTGGTGTGACTGGGGAAACAACAACAACCGCAACAAAACTTCTCAGCTGTTGGCTGGTTTTGGTGATGAGCCTCTACAAATTTAACTCAGGAGTACCTCAGTCTACAGGAACATGGGTCATTACCAGGCTTCAAATGAAGTTTCTCCCATTTTGGAGAATTTAATCTCCTAGACAGCAGGGATTATATGATTGTCTTTATATTCCTGACACCTGGTACAATGACTCATATATTGTAGTTACTTAATAAATATTTGCTGGATTGAAGCCTTGAGTAGGCCTGCACCTGAAGAGTTTGTGAATCACTGGCATTGCATTTGAGAGATAAATTTGACCCCCATGCCATAAGAAGGTATCAGGATCAGACTTTAGTTAGGGGATCTGTTTGGAAAATGAAAACTCATATACTTCTCGACTCCTCCTTACATAGTATAATTTCCTTTTCTACCAAAGCTAGCCTTTCCCTTTTCTTCCTCTGATAACTGTTAGTTGTATCATTCTGTTTGGTATTCCTGTGCTATTTTTTGGCTGAGAAAAAAAATCAAAACAAAACAAAATTATGGTGGGTGGGCTCAGTTTTTGGTTCATTTTTTCATGGAAAGATACTCAGTAATATTTTAAAATAGATCTTTTTTCCTTGGCATAAAATAAAGAAAAACCTTTTTAAGTTAAAAAAATGTGTTTCAAAAAAGCTCATGCAAACATTTGTCCAAGAAGAATTTGGATTTCCTTCTGTCTTAATATAATCACAAACATATATTTGCTTCATGACATCCCAGACTGAAAAATAGAAATCATTTCACAAATAATTATGGTGTGGTATGGTGGCTAGACCTCTAGACTTGAAGTTAGAAGTGACCTGGCATGGTTTCTTCCCTCTGATGCTTACTAGTTTGGTGATGATTAGTTTAACCTGCCTTACCCTTAACTTTACCTATCTCATAGGATTGTCAAGATCAACAGTGTCTTGGGAAAAGATGTAAATTCAACTAGAGGATGTACTTGATAGTTTTGATTTTTCTAATATTTGGCTAAAATTTTGGCTATTCTTAATTCATTCAGCTTTTCCCTTCATTATTTTCCTTAAGTTTCTTATCTGTGTGTTCTTGGCATGCCTGAATAAGAATGGATATTTACTCAGACTTTTTTTGTTTCTTTTGGTGAGGCAATTGGGGTTAAGTGACTTGCCCAGGGTCACACAGCTAGTAAGTGTCAAGTGTCTGAGGCCGGATTTGAACTCAGGTCCTCCTGAATCCAGGGCCGGTGCTATATCCACTGTGCCACCTAGTTGCCCCTTACTGACTTTTAACAGTTGGAACTGATTCCTCAGGTTGTTATCAGATATGTCCTCTTGCTTGTAAACTCCTCATCAGACGGGCTTTCTCCAGTCATTGTTTATGTAGACCCAGCATCTCAAACATAGTAAATGCTTAATAAATACTTGTTGATTGATTAATCATTGGAGCAGAATTCTGCTCCCCTGATTTCTTGTCACCGTTTGAAATCACTACAATTTCATTTGTCCCCACACCCTGCTGGCTGACCTGAAATGATGAGGTTTAGGATACACAATTGTTATGAGAAATTTATGAGCTACCTTTAGAAGTAGCAAGACAAAATGGCCAGGCATAAATCTATGTCCAGTCAATCATTCCTGCGTTCTGAAGCTGAAATTTAAGGAGGTAGGATTATTGTAGTAAAGGGCTTGTATCTTAGATCTAAGAGACCTGGGTTCTCATCTTGTCAATCATTAACTTGCTTTGTGAACTTTTTTGTCATCACATGATCTAACTCTCTGGGCCTTAGCTTCCTCATCTGCAAAAATGACTGGGAATTGAATGACTAGATCTAAGGTTCCCTTTCAGCTTCAGAGATGTTACATTCTGAGAATTCTTTTTTTTTTTTTTTAGTGAGGCAATTGGGGTTAAGTGACTTGCCCAGGGTCACACAGCTAGTAAGTGCTGAGAATTCTTTTAACCTTAGTAAATTGAGATATAATACTTGTAAAGAAACTTCACAAAATGGCTGGCAAATGGTGGACACTTAAAAAATACTTGTGCCGGGGCAGCTAGGTGGCACAGTGGATAGAGCACTGACCCTGGAGTCAGACACTTAACACTAGCTGTATGACCCTGGGCAAGTCACTTAACCCCAATTGCCTCACCAAAAAAAACAAAAAAAGAAAAAAAAAATACTTGTTCCTCCCTCCCTCCACCCCCCCACCCCCGACACACACCTCCCTCTGAATCCAAATGAAAGTTCTAAAACATTAAAACCTCAGGGTTCAATTATGGAAATCCTTCTAGCATTAGCCATATACTGATACTTTTTATGCTATTAGAGATTTGGTGACTCTGCCCCTCTTGAGTGAGAAAGGAGCTCATGATATAAGAAGTATGCTTCAGGGGCGGCTAGGTGGCGCAGTGGATAGAGCACCGGCCCTGGATTCAGGAGTACCTGAGTACAAATCCGGCCTCAGACACTTAACACTTACTAGCTGTGTGACCCTGGGCAAGTCACTTAACCCCAATTGCCTCACTAAAAAAAAAAAAAAAAGAAGTATGCTTCACTTCATGGCCAGTGTTCCATGAATATATTAACTATAATATATAAATATAACAGGACAAGGTCTCTTTCTTTTTCCTGATACCATATTTTGAGCAAACCAAAGTCGACTATCTCATCAGTTGAACTGGATCTCTCATTCCTATCATTGGAAACTTTTAATTTTATATAAAATGTTACATCAAAATTTGAAGATTTAAATTAATTTGTATTATAATCTTCTCTACTGAATGAGTGGGGCAGGGCAACCACAGTCTAGTGAGTATTCCCAAATTCATATATGAACCAAGAACAGAATCCAGATTTCCTATTCTATTCCAGTATTTAATCCTGGTTGTAATGTCTCAAATTCAAACAGAAAGTTGTTACCAGCCCCCTGACAACAGCTAACTCTGTTACCAAACTTTGCCAGGAATTCTTCCTAATAAATGGGTTTTTAATCAATTCAGGCTTAATAATATTTGTACATTTTCATTTTGAAAATTCCAGGATTTGTTAAGCAAACAATTCATGATTCTGACTATTTTTGGTGATTTTTTTCACCTGTCTCCTATGATGTATTTATCATTGTGTTTACCTTTAACCAAAAGTCATTATTGTCAATAAATTTTGAAAAATAAAAAATTTTTAAATGTTTTATTTTGACACAATAGATGAAACCCAAAGGAACATGCCTGCAAAATTCATTCCCTGAAAAGAGAAAGGAAGGTTGGTGTCTTAAATCTTTATAGTGCTAACATGTCAATAAACTTTTAATGATTACCTCTGGAGTATATGGCCCTGTACTAGCTGCTGCAAGATATGATTTCTAAGAGTAGAATTTTCTCAATAGCTAAAAATTTAGAGAGAGAAACAAAATGAACAGAGAAAAGAAAATACAGTTTCAAATTCATATACACAGACACAGACATATATGTACATGTTTTATATATATGTACATATACACACTCTATCTTTTTTAGGAGTTAGGAGAGTTAAAGACCCTTGGTTGCTCTGGTCACTAATCACTAATAAAACTTCATATTTATATTGTGCTCTCAGATTACAAAGTGCTTTCCGTAAACAAACTCTGAAGTAGTGAGTGTATTATCCCATTTTACTGACAAGACAACTGAAGGGAAATGACTTGCCTAAGGATATGTAGCTAGCAAATATGGTTTAAATGGAATATGGCTTCAGGTTTTCTGACTTTCAAGCCTACATTATTTATCAAGATAACACCTATCAGCCTCAGTTTTTTGGAAGATGACTAATAATGAGGAAAGAAGTAGCAAATGCACTTCTATTTAGTAGGCAAGGAACAGTGCCAGCAGCCTGTGGTCAGTAAAAATAGATGTTGCAGAGCCAATGGACTATTATTCTTAGACTATCCCTTTTGGCCTACACCCAGAGCCTGCCTACTCTTTGGTTTTTTTTTTGGGGGGGGGTGTAAGGCAATTGGGGTTAAGTGACCTGCCCAGGGTCACGCACCTAGTAAATGTCAAATGTCTGAGGCCAGATTTGAACTCAGGTCCTCCTGAATCCAGGGCCAGTACTCTTCCACTATGCCACCTAGCTGCCACTGCCTACTCTTTAAATTTTTTTTTTTTTTTTTTTGTAGACGAATTCTGACAAACTCGTCTGTTTGGTTTTGCATGTCATATCATATTAGAAGCATCCAATTAGAAGTGGGTGGGAGTAGGAAGATGGGCCCAAAGTCAAGAGGAAGAGGTGACAGCTCATTACATGATAGTAAGGGAGGAGAGAAAAACTGATAAAAAGGGAAAAAAAATGAAAATCACATCAGTTTGAGGCCATTTTAACATAGGGGTAGACAACTCTAAATGCCTTTATAGGTCCCAGAAGGTTTCACTCTCTTGCAATTCCAATAAGGCAGGTAGGTGGCCCAGTGTATAGAGTCCTGGACCTGGAGTCAAGAACATCTGAGTTCAAATTTGGCATCAGAAACTTCTAGCACTGTAACACGTAGCCTCTTATTTCGATGTAGTCACTTATGTAGTCTTATTTCACTATAGTCATTAACCTTTATTTTCCTTAATCCGCCGGAAAAAGAAATGGCAAACTACTCCGGTATCTTTGCCAAGAAAATACCGTGGACACTATGTTCTACAGGGTCATGACTGAATGACTAAACAAGTTTATTGAAAGGAGTGTTCTTTTGTAATTCATTTTTTATATCTCCACTGCTATCTATCACAGTACTTTGCACTTAGTAGGTGCTCAATAAATGTTATATTGAATTAATATTTATTCTGATGAACACATTATTAGCAAACTGACTCTTACATATGCTCTGTTTCAATACATTTTTGAAAGGTTTGCATTTCAAATGTTTCCTTCCCTCTCCCATTCCTTTCTTTTTCCCTTCCTGCCTCTCCTTCCCTCCTTCCCTCCCTCCCTCCCTCCCTTCCTTCCTTCTTTTTAAATGGCACTTAAAGGTAGAATCACAGGGAATCAGGTAATTAAGTTCAATTTGATAAACACTTTTTGCAGACTCACTAATGTGGAACCATTCCTTCCAGTAAGTTTGGGTAAATGAGGGTTTTTTAAAAAACTGTAACATTTAACAAATCCAGCAGCTTCAGTAGCATACAGTCATCTAGTAGTTTGACTAGGCAGCTTCCAGGAGTAGCTAAACACTGAAAAAATATTGCTCCTCTAGGTGTAATTGTGCCATTCCAGCTCATCTTTTGGTGATTAATGCTCCTGGAGGACTCGGGATTATAACATGTCTAAGTCACTGTGCTCAGTGGTCCCCAGGCTCCATTTTGAAGTGTTGATTGGCTTTTGCTTCTAAGGACCACTCTGGATGAGTGTATTCCTTCTACTAGGCTGTGGTGACAGATGCATAATCTAGTTCACCTTGGGTGTTTATTTGGTTTCCCCCCTCCCCTTCTAATCAGAGTTCTGTTTCCAAAAATAACTTGGTTCATTTAACTCAGCATGGTCAGGATCTGTCTGTGCTTTTTAACAGAGTTGGATCGTGCATTGTTCTTTGGGAAGCAGGCTGCTCAGAAAGAAAGAGAATTCCATTTGTGATTTTTGAGCTAAAGCTAAAGCTACCTTTCAGATGGTTACAGGCAAAGCAGTGTTGTTTTTGAAGACTAGACAGCGAGGTAGGGGACCTGGACTCCTTCCTACCCCCTCTTCTCTAGAGACTATATGAGAATAGTGTGTAAACTCCAGGGTTATAGGCCTCTTGTTTCTTCCTCTTAATAATGTTGTCTTGATAAATATTAGTACACTCATACCCTTTGACTAGGAGACCTGGTAAGGAACACAAATCAGCATTGTTACTTCTGTGTTTTGTTTTCAGTATGGAATTATTTACAGTATTACAAAAAACATGATTTTAGATTACTTACTGTGTCAACTTTCTGTGCTTCTTTAAATACTCCCAGTTTTATTGTTCCTTGTTTTTTTTATTACGGGTATACTTTTCAAAACATTATCCCAAAGACTGGTAAAATTACCTTTAGATGTGAGTCCCTGGAAAATCCCAAAGAAGAAGAGGGGTGAGCTGGAGAAAACACTAGCCAGTGGCAGCTTTGGCATTTAGATTGGCCTGGATATCTAAATGTTAATCCTTGTTCAAGCACTTCCTGACTGTATGGCTTGGGCAAGTCACTAGGATCCCCTTGATATTCCATTTTTTTATCCATAAAATAGGCAATGGGGCTAGATAAGTTCTATAAAGCCCCTTCTAACTCTTAAGAATCTGTGAACCGGGGCAGCTAGATGGCGCAGTGGATAGAGCACCGGCCCTGGAGTCAGGAGTACCTGAGTTCAAATCCGGCCTCAGACACTTAACACTCACTAGTTGTGTGACCCTGGGCAAGTCACTTAACCCCAATTGCCTCACTTAAAAAAAAAAAGAATCTGTGAACCAAGAGGAGGCTGAATGATGTTTGTAGATAAGTGTACAGAACACTCATCTACAAGCCTTTTATGGGATATTTGCTGCTTTTTGGGATTGAGAATGAGGTCCCTGGTTAAAACCATATATTTACATACATACATACATACACACATATGAGAGATAGAAGTGTTTCTCCTCTCCCAACCCTATGGCAATAGTAAAACAGGAAAGGAAGAACAGGTTTGATATTAAGAAATTAGATTGTGATGCCAAAATAAGTAATATATATCCATCTATTGCTATGCATCATAAAGCATATATAGATATCTATATATAAGGTGTGCTGTATAATACTATAATATAGTTATAGATATATCTATATTGTATCTATATTTTATAATATGATAATCTATATCTATATAGATATGCTATAGTGTGATATATCTATTCCATTTATCTATCATACTTATTCTGGGGTCACAGTCTAATTTCTTTAAGATCCCAAATGTGCTTGCCGAGTGCATTGTTTCTACTTATGACTGGACTATATCCTTAAAACAAGGTAACAAAAGGATTCAGAATTTGACATTTTCACCCTTGTAATTAAGCTATTGTTATCTCTGTACATTTGTACTATACCAACCATTAAAGAAGGTACAATCCCTATTCACTCTTATGTGAGATCCTTGAAGGTAGTATTAGAAAACAAGTGAATGGTTAAAGATTGC
Source organism: Dromiciops gliroides (assembly GCF_019393635.1). NCBI lineage: Eukaryota > Metazoa > Chordata > Mammalia > Microbiotheria > Microbiotheriidae > Dromiciops > Dromiciops gliroides. The sequence continues at coordinate 509,799,504 of NC_057863.1, forward strand.
ATAATGAAGAGTGGTTAATTTTATTTAATCCTTATTTTTTATTTCATTCTTTAAAACTATGAATAATGTTTATTCATTTTCATCCATCAATCCAAGTAAGAAATATCTAGCATGTCTTATTGCTTCACCACTTTTTCCTCTTCAGAAAGTTATTAAGTTCTTTGATATTTTGATGCCTCTGTCATTCTATTAATGTATGTACTCTCTCTATTAGCGCTCATCTCTACCTCCTCCTATGCCACATGTGTAATTCTTGTTTTTGGTTTATTCCTGGCTTAAATCCCACATAGCAAATGTGCCAAAGGTGTTGGAGGCCTTCCTCTGATTTCTTGGATATTTATAATATCCATCATGACCAGCCTCTAGGGTCTTTATCTCATCTTGTGCTTCATTCTCTAAGGATCAGTCTCTAAGGTTTAGAAGAAAATTCAGAAATCTAGTTAATGTGAAAGATCATTTCCTTAAATCTTTTAGAAGGTAGTAGAAACATGGATAGTCCACATATACTATAAATGTTTCTTTAGGGATGGTATTTAATGATAATATTTATTAGAATAATATCTTTTGAAGGCTTGATATTGATATGTATCATTTAAATAGTAATTATTAGATTTAATTCATACATTTTGGTTTCTGTTGTGGACATGTGGATGAATATTCTTGGGTCTTATTTTCCATAAAGATGTAAAGATAAAGTGAGAGAAGAAGCAAAACTAAAGTGACATGTAAATAGTAATAAAGGGCCATAAGCACAAAGAGCCTCAATGAAGTGATCGAAGCTTACCTACCTTAACTTTTATTCTGTCCTTTCAACCATGGTAAAAAAAGAGCTGGATTTTACATCAAAGTAAAGATGCAGAAATAGCATGCTTATACAGAAAATTTTTCAGCATGAATTCTCAAGCTAGTCTTTCTTCCCTTAAAAAGATATCCATTGTAATCACATTAATAAGGATCGAAATTCATGCTAAAGAGAGTGATGGAAAATGGTGGAAAAAGTGAGTACCCTTTCACTCAGAGATTCCCCTACCATGTGTATATCAAGTAATACATCAACTTGTCTACTAAACTCATACTAAGATACTATGGCAGTCAAAAATAAACATGAAGATTTATATTTGCATATAATAAAACCACATGTTTATTATATTATTAATACAAAATATTACTAATATGAAATATTATATGTATATATATAAAAACAAAATAGGATAATTCTTACAGTCTTTCCTGGTAAACAGCATATAAAAGTCTAGGTGTATACAAAATAGACACTAGCTGTGGGGATATTAAGAAATGCTTTCTGTGGAAGATGGTGCTTCTGCTGAGTCTTTTTTTTTTTTTTTGCGGGGCAATGAGAGTTAGGTGACTTGCCCGGGGTCACACAGCTAGTAAGTGTCAAGTGTCTGAGGTCAGATTTGAACTCAGGTCCTTCTGAATCCAAGGCCAGTGCTTTAACTACTGTGCCACCTAGCTGCCCCCATTTCTGCTGCATCTTAAGAAAACCAGGAATGCCAGAGGTTGACTTGAGGAGAGAGTCTGGGTCAGTTATGGCAGACAGCAAGTGAAAAGAGATCAGAGAGAGAAGGAAAGGTCCCTTGTGTACCAACACATTTGTAGCGGCACTTTTTGCTGTGTTAAAGAACTGAGAACCAAATATAAACCCAATGGATGTGGAAGTGTTCAACAAATTATAGTACCTGAATGCAATAGAATGTTAACATTCTGTAAGAAACAATTAATAGAAAGAATTCATGGAAGCCTGGGAAGAGTTTTGTGAACACTTTGTGTATTACGAGATTCCTTTGATGCATTGATTAGTTTCATTAAAGCAATTTTTTTCTTTCAGTTGTATTATGGCTCTAGTAGGGGCAGGGAAATATGTTAATAAATTAAAGTGTTGTAAAAATAAAAGATATAAATAACAGTTTTTAAAATAATATAAATTCTACAGATTATCAGGCTTTGGCTGCTCCATGCAGTCAATCTTCTCCTTTTTTTTTCCTTCTCTCTCTTTTTTTTTAAGCAAGGGGAAAATATACAAATAGATTATAGTGCACTCACAGACCCAGTGGGCTGTTTTTAAGCTCTCAAAGGAGCACTTGATTGCCAATTACACTATTTTCCTTCTTATCAAATTGCTAAGAAACAGTAACTCAATTTATTTAAAACGATTTCCATCACACAGACTCTAAGACTAGCAATCCGTTTTTTATTCTTAGATATAAAGATGGTATTTTACCCCCATGAATTATGTTTTCAGCAATACTCATAAAATACCCAGTTTGACTCCCATTTTATTAACTTTCTCATTCAACATTACCTAGTGTTTTCACATCTCAGGTAAATGTCTCCTGCCTGTTGATACTGCATGCTTCAAAGGAAATGTGTCATTCAGAAGAACAAATAAACAAGCCTGGGGATTGAGGTGGGTTGATTATGTTTGAATATGGCTTGATTAATTCCTTAGTTTTTGTTTTAGACAAATTTCACTTTTAATATAACAAAGCTCCTTTGTCTTTCACTTTAAAAGTAATTGTATTAATTTGGCTGGTTTGCTGCCTACAAATTGTTGGGAGTTTCTTTCGGGAAAAAAAGGATATAGTTTTATTATTATCCATTCAGTACACATTTTCTACAAAATGGCTTAAAAAGGAATTTGGATTCCCTGTGTGAATGGGTTTTAATTTGGTATTTAATTTTCCTCTGAGCTGCTTCTAGTCTGTTGTAGGACTACTTACTGCCTTGCACAAAAAGTCACTGAATTACTATTCAGTTGCTTTCCATGTTATTGGCAAATGACCATATGTGCAGTAATTGAGCAATTGCATGATTAGATGCTTTTAGACATTTTACACTTGCAAATGTGGAGATTTTGAAGCTTATCCCTAAGTAAATTTTAAATGAAACTCAGATATGTGTTTGACATTTTTTATCTATGGATGAATTATAATTCCTTTTCAAATTTGTGGTTTTTAAAAAACAAAAATAAAAAACTTTATCTTTGCTTGTGTTTTTGTTTTTTTCCTCTGAAGACTTAGGACACCATCCTTCATGTCACATTTTCCATATGGTCATGTTAGTAAGCCATTATTTTCATTCCCACATGCAGTTAAAAGAAAGGGGCATCTGAACCTCTTTGGTTGAGGTAGTGACTTTCCAAAATTATAATTCTTATATTCTGTCTTCTCTTCTTATTTGTTTGAACTTATGCCTCTTCCTCTCTATGGTACTCATTTAGCCTCTCTGCTTGTTAATTTCCTCATATGCAAAATGAGAAAGTCAAAAAGGTAATATCTATGGTTCCTTCTAACTTTAAATTTTCCTTCCTTTACATTCTATTTCTTTACCCATGACCTTTTATCCTTTCCTTTTGCTTTTTTGCTACATCCCAAAAGGTGTGGTGGATTGGGGTTGAAGACTCAGATTTCAGTATATTTACCTTTGTATCTCAAGGGTCTCGCATGGTTTGAACATAGAAGGCATTTAGTAAGTACATATTAGATTGGATTACATTTAACTTCTATGTCTATTAGCATCACAAGTCACTTAAATTATTTGTGCTTCAGTATCGTCATTTGTAAAATGTTAATAATAATAATGATGTTTACAGTACTCATCTAACAAGATTTCTGGGAGGCTTGAATGAGATAATATATGAAACTTGATTTGCACACCTACTAGCACTACATAAATTTTCTTCATCTCATTTTGGCCTTACTGTGACCCCACTGGTACCTAGCTTAATGGCAGCCTTTACCGGAGTCTATCCAGGAACCCTAGGGACTTAACTGAGAAGTCTATGACTGAAAAGCAACCCACTGGTGAAAGGGAGTGATCATTACTGTTGGAAGTTATCAAGGCCACAGCTGAAAGGATCTCTGCCACCTCTTGCAGTTTCCCCCAAGTGAAGACTAGATTCCTGAAAAGCTTGAGTTTGCTTATTTAAGGAAATAAACATTTGTTGCTTTGGCTAGTATATATTTGAAAGTGAATCTGCCCTTGATCTTGGAATTTAGAGCTGGGGAGAAACTTAGGATCTGTTCTAACCCACTCATTTTATAGATGGGAAAACTGAGTCCCAAAGAAAAGTGACTTTCCCTAGGCCACAGGAGAGGTAAATGGCAGACCTCAGGTCTTTTGATTCTAAATTTAGTCTTCTTACTTCTGCTTCATGCTTGTCTGTTTTAATATTAAGTTTGGTGATAAGTCTTTGAATAAAATAGAAACAAAAGTAAAAAATAAAAAGAAATTAATAGAAATTAAAAAATAAAAAGAAAGCATTTCCCCTCATGCCCTGAGGAATATTAACTTCAGTGGGAATTTTGATCTCAAGTTGATACAAATCCTGGAGAAAAAGTTAAGGATCAGTCTTAGAATTTTTTGCAATATATTAGAGTGTAACAACAGTACAAATTAACAGCAACTTGTGGGTCAACACCTAAAAGAAATCAGACTCAAAAAATAATAATGTTATTCAGAATTGAAATAGTCCTGTGATAATACTAGATTTTCTTGCTATTGTGTTTCAAGGCCACCTCTGGCAGTACATGAGCCTTAGGATGCTAAATGCTTGTGAGTATGATGCTTTGAATATCTCTCTCCTGCCTTTCACTCAACAAAGCTGTTCACATTATTTCCATGGGAGGGAGAGAAATCTTATACTAGGATGACATAATGAGAGCTATTCTCTCCAGAGTAGCGATTTATATTTTAAGAAAGACAAGCATGGCAGATCTTATTCACCTGAAAAACAGCAAGTTTTGAAAACACACTTAGTTTTCTTGTTTCCTTCTTAAAGTATGGACAGGCAAACTTGTATTGTCATTGCCTCTCAGACAGTATTTGTATTACCTAGGTTACATGAATAACAGCTGCATGTGTCTATGTGTATGTGCATTGTTTTATGCGTGTAGAGCACTTTATCTCATTTTGTTTTCATTATAATAACAAAACAATGAAGGATCTCATTTTCAAAAACAACCCTGTGAGATATCATTACTTCAATTTTATGGCTAAGGAAACAGAGTCTCATAATAGTTATTATTATCATTTATAGGAGAAGCAGCATGGAGTAGTGGCTGGACTAGAGAACTGGCTGCCAGTGTTAGGAAGACCTGAGTTCAAAGACCGTCTCTGCTATATACTGCCCATTTGACCCTGGACAAGTCACTTAACCTCTTTTCTTTTAGGTAACTTGCTTTCCTCACTCTGGATATTTTCACTGGCTCTCCCCCAAAATGTAGAATGTCCTCTCTAATAATCTCTACTTCCTGGCTTCCTTTAGTTCCCAATTACAATCTCATTTTCTGTCAAGAAGCCTTTCCTGTTCCTTCTTAATCCTAGTATCTTCCCTCTCTTGACCATCTCTAATTTATCTTATACATAGCTTGTTTGTACATAGTTGTTTTCATGTTATCTTCCCTATTGGATTCTTTATTCCTTGAGGGTAAAGACTGCCTCTCTTTTGCCTTTCTTCATATCTGCAATCCTTAGCAAAGCACCTGGCACATAGTGGGCATTTAATAAATGTTTACTGCCTGAGTTGCATTGATAGAGGGATTTGACTACAGTAATGAATTCATAGGGCTAGCCCCTTTATTATGTATCTGGTACTTTAATATGTACAAGGTGCTTTAGGAACATTATTTCACTTTATTGAAGTTATTTAGCAAATGGTATATCTAGTTATTTATTAGGTAGCCTGAGTTCAAGTATAGTGGGGTTTTCTTTGTTTTTGGCTTACACCCCCATTGTGGTGAGTAGTGGGGTTTGATTTGGAGAGGCACAGGGATTCTTAATCTACTTATTGTACATTTTATTCTTCCAGAATTAAGTGTCTCGCTCCTATCACAGCTCTCATCTTGATCTCAGTCAATTCACTATCTCTCATCTCTGAATTTCAATTTGGAAAAAAGCCAGTAGAAAGAGAGAGAGAGAGAAAGAAAGATTGAGTGATTATACATTTATTAGAGGTGAGCAATGATTGATGGAACAAGGTGGTAGAGGAGACAGGGAAGAAGGTGGAATCATTGGTACCTGTACAGGGGACAGTCCTAGAGAAAGGAACACCTTTTCTGGGATGGAAAGGAAGAAGGAGACATAAGTGAGAGATTTTAAAAAGTGGTCCATGAGAATGGAGGGAGTAAGAATAGATTATATCACATGAGTTAGTGAATCATTCAACAGTAGAGTTCAAACAGATACCAGGTGATCGCCTATTAGCAATGCTATAGAAAAGGAATCCTAGTGGTAGGAACTGGGATTTGATTACATCCAGCAAGGTGAGAGCTGTTCAGGTTAACCACACTGTGATCTCTAGCATCAATCATGTCCTTATCTCTGTATATGCTATTTCCTCCAAGTGGAATGTAAGCTCATCAAGGGCAGGTGCTATTTGGGTTTTGTCATTGTTTTCCTAGAGACCAGAGCCAGTTGTTGCATGGGAGGTGCTTTCTAAATGTTTTGAATTTGAATTCAGATGAATAAATTGACTTGAATTCTAAGGAAGTGTAGTAGAGAGGATGCTGGACTTGTCAGAAAATGGAAGTTTTAATTTTGTCTCTAGTATTGTCTCAGCTGTGTGTGCAACTTTTTGGACTCCCAGTTTCTTTATTTTAAAAATATTTTTATTTTTAAAATAGAGGGACTGGCCTGGATGTTCCATTAGGTCTCTTCTAGTTGTCTGACCTTGGAAAAATGACTGAACTTTTCTGTGCCTCTGTTTATTATTTATCTGTTAAAAAAGGGATTTGAACTTGATGGCTTTCTAAGGTCTTTTCCTACCCTGAATCTATGATCCTATGTTCTTTCCAGTGTTAATATCCTTGGAGTCTGGGAGCCAGAGTTGATAATTTGCCTTTCAGGAGAGCTAATCATGGAATTATCTTTTGGGTGAGGCAAGGGGGGGGGCAAACTATGATTATGCTCTCTGATTCATCCCTGTCACTTCCTACTCATCTCTAGCCAGTCCTCTCCTCTTTCGTTTTGACTTCCAGAGTCATTGTTGGGTTTCAACAATGCATTCCTTGTGTAAGAGCTGATCCATATCTCTTTCTGTCTGGCCTGCTGAATTAGTGTGATTTCAAGGACTGAGATCCTCTCACCCTCTCCCTGCTCATGCCCAGCATTGTTCCTCCATAGCCAGGATGGCACCAGTAACCAGTGTTCCTGGTGGGGTGGGGAGAGGCAGAGATGAAAATCTATTGCTCAGCTCCTGAAAATGGCCCCGGTGAGACAAGCCTCTGGCTCCCTGCCCCATGCCAGCTTTGGTAGCCATCTGTTCCATTTTGTTCCCAAAGTATACTTTTTTGACCAGGCTACTTTGATACTCCAGTTCTTATTTCCACCCTTTGTTACTGGCCAGAATTCTTGAAGTACAGTGTTCTATATGGCAGTAAATAGAATGGGAGAAAAATCAAGACAGAATTCTTTGTCGTTCTTTCCCTCCTCAGACTTCTATTGGCATCAGACCTCATGTACATTTACTCCTAGTGAAAGGATAAATGTCCCTGTACATCTATTTGGATGAAGGAGGAATTGGAGTTCATTCACACTCACCCTTTTGTCATCATTTGTGCATAGATAACTTTACTGTAATGGTAGTGTGAGAGTTCCAAAACTACTAGATGAGCTTCACAGATGAGAACTCAGGTATTTACCCAGTTAACGTACTATAAAGTGGCAGGGAATGAAATGCCATCTCCATTAACATTTAACTATAGTGCCTGGCATCTAGTAAGTGCTTAATAAATGCTTGTTTACCAGACTCGCTTTTCTAGGAACTTAAAATCTCATCTGGCAGAAAAGACATGTACACTTTGGCATATGTGGATTTTGTTACCCTAGACAAATCATTTAATTTCTCAGTGCCCCAGACAAAGCACCAAGAATATAAATTATAGAGTTGTCAACCATCTGCTTTAGTAGCAGGTGTTTCTTCTCTAAGGAGGGGGCAGCTAGGTGGCACTGTGGATAGAGAGCTGGGCCTACAGTCAAGACCTGAGTTCAAATTTGGCTGTAGATAATGACTAGCTAGTCATGTGGCCCTAGACAAGTCACTTTATCCTGTTTGCCTCACTTTTCTCAACTGTAAAATGAGTTGGAGAAGGAAATGGCAAACTACTCCAGTATCTTTACCATGTAAACCTCAAATTGGGTCATGAAAAATTGGACATGACTCAACAACAACAAAACGTTTTAACCCACATTTTATAGAAGAAGATACTATGACTCTGAGTTGGTAGATGAATTGCCTAGAGTGACAATGATTAAGCATCTTATGTTGGGATTTGCATCCAGGTCTTCTGAACTCCAAGTGCAGCATCCTGTGCACTATACTTCAATGACCCTTAAAAACCCATTAATAGAAATTGCTTTAAGTGATACAACAAACCTCAATGGTTTCTGAGGTGAAACTGTTAATCGCTGAAGCATTTGAAGATTGTAGAAACCTTCAGAATCCAAGGTTTTGAGTAAACTGCAGTCCCTTGCTGATGTAATCATGCCATGTGCAATTAAACTTCAATCTCCTGAATTCTTTTTTATTTATTTATTTATTTTTTTTTGCTGGGCAATGAGGGTTAAGTGACTTGCCCACACAGCTAGTAAGTGTCAAGTGTCTGAGGCTGGGTTTGAACTCAGGTCCTCCTGAATCCAGAGCTGGTGCTTTATCCACTGTGCCACCTAGCTGCTGCTACTGAATTCTCTTAAACAGGAGATGGTAACCCTGTCACAAATGGGAGGGAAACAAACTAAGGTCAAGAAAGCTGAGCTGGAGAAGGAAACCTTTGCATTGTTGACTTTCTTATTTCTGAGATAAGGTGCACTTTGTTCTGATACCTTCAATCCATAGAATCCCTTTCATGTCTCATTCCTGCTGTAACTTCTCTCTAATGTAGAAATTGCATCACTTATAGAAGCTATTGTGCATAGACACTTACAGAGGTGCTCAAAGTAATAAAACAAACTACTTTTTATTCTCTCTAATAGGCAGACACCATTACTTCTGAGCATAAATAATCATAGGAAGGTAATTTTAATATTGTTCTCTTCCTTTTTGTCGCAGATGCTCAGAATATTAGAAGCTTCTCTCTGCAAAGCTGAAGAAAAAAATATGTAAGGGGATATTGTTCACATGGGCATACATCATTCTGTTTGGAAGAAAACTAAGGAAAATTCACATTTCTCCAAAGTGATATGAAACAACTTAGTTTCTAGATCTCACAGTTAATTGTTTCCTTCTATCTCATAGGGTCTAGTGAACTGAGAGTCAAGAGATACCAGTTTTAGGCTGGGTTGTAGTACTGTCTAGTTGTATACCTGTGGCAATTTACTTGATTTCTTTGGGTTCACTGGTTCTTTATTTTTGATAAGATGATCTATAAGGCTCCTTCTAACTATAAATATCTCAAGAGTCTACAAAACTCTAATTATGTGGCTTTTCTCTTTAGTTCTTATTTATCAGGTCCAGTTGGATCATATGGGATTAAACTTAAAGGAACTGTCATTTCATGTTTATTTCTAACAGCATTTAAAAGTATTTTTTCTCATTTAAAAAAAGTCTACTAAAATTGTTGGGGAATGAGGAGCAGGGAACATCATGGATATATTTCCAGATCCCCCCATGTTATTTTGGATGTTGCTCAGGATTCTCTGTGTTGCCTACTTCAAAAATGTCACGTGATGCTTGGTAGCTGTTTTGGCAACCATAGTGATACTCTTCATCAATAGAAAGTTTTACATGGAACATGTGTTTGAAAGATTAATATGAGTAGTTCAGTCTGAAATAATTTAATCTTGCTGTTGGAGGTAACAAAATATGGTTAATCAAAAGCAATAAATTGTGTCAGGGAGAAAATAAATACTTCTTAAAGCATTTTTAGCACCGAATGTGAAATTTCAGCTGACATCTAAATCAGGAGGGTCTGGTCCTGACCCTTAAATCCCACAGCTCCCACTTACATTAGCTACTCAATTTTAATATGAATGTGTGTGTATCCCAGTACTCCTTGCCACACCTAAAATGCCTAAAATGCCACTGGATTCAATTAAATTTTTCAATCTGTCCTAGTAATGAGTGGGATATAGATTTTTTTGAATAACTCTTAGGACATTTTTCTTTATTGTCACCACTCTGACTGGAGTATATTGTCACCAACAAAAGACAAATATTCTGAGGAAACAAATTTAGGATTTAAAATATATGAGGTTTCCCCAAAGTCTTAACTGCACTAGGATTTGGGGGAAACCCTGTATATTATCCACAACCCAAACAGTTGAGAAAGTCTGAAGATTAACTTTGTCCTTTTTTCATATTTACTTAAAAAAATTAAATGCTGATCTCTTGGTTTTATGTTACTTTCATTTTGATTTTATTCTTTTTTGTTTTGTTTGTTTGTATCCCCTTAGCACAGTGACTGGCACATAGTAAATACCTAATAAATACATTGTTAACTGATTGTTTCCCTTCCCTGTAAAGTAAGAGAGGGGGAGAAAAGTATTTCATTGAAATTAACCAACACATCAACCAGTGTCCCCCACCCATAGTTCCATGCCTCTGAACAGGAAGGAGGGGAGGCATAATTTTTTCATATATATAATTTAAAAATTTAACTTAACTATTTTTTTCTTCACTTAATAGTAGTAAGGCATACTTTCTCATCTCTTTCTTGAGTCCAGGCTTATTCATCATAAGTACACAGTGTCAGTTTCTCCTTATTTTGTCCTTTCCATTTACATTATTTCATTGTGTATGTTGTTTTTCTAGTTCTGCTTATTTCACTTTGCCTAAGTTTATGTAAGTCTTCACATACTTCTCTGAATTATTTACTTTCTTGTTTATTACAACACAGTAACATGTACTGGAATTTGTTTTGATGCTCTTGAAACAATGCATTTCTGATCTGTTTCAAGTTCTTTGCTACTTCAAAAAGTATAGCTGCGAATATTTTAGTATACTGTCTATAGGGCTTTTCTTTCTATCTTTGATTTGTGTTATATACCTAGCAGTGGGATCTCTTGATACTTTTCTTCAATTTCCTTGGCATAAATGGTATTTCAGTCAGCAGGAGAAAGAGTTCTCTGAGAAACAATCAGAGCCAGTGGTTTTGTAATTTTTGACTGAAAAAAGTTCTTGTTTTTGTTTACATGTAATCACTTAATGAACAAGCTTTTCTTGACTATTGCATAAGGACTTCATCTTTACTGCTATGTAAAATAAGATATTGCATATCATTCCTGCTTTCAAGAAGCTTATATTTTAGTTGTGGAAACCTAATGAACACTCAAGAAACAGGTAAGAATTGAAGAAACTAGAACAACCTGGCCAAATGATATGAGTTCGAAAGGAGACTTGGATTGGATTAGATTATGGAAGTTCCTCAAATTCAGAAAGAGCAGTTTAGATACCGACCAATTATTGGTTGTTGACTAGAGGGATGATATAATGAAACCTTAATTTAGGGAAATTAAGTGCATTTACTTTATTTTTCCATGAATTATTAAAATATTAAAGTAAATGTTTGCTTGTATTACTTAGTTGTATATTTGAACACATACAGTGAGTCATTCTATCAATAAGCATTTATTTAGTGCTTACTATGTGTCAGATACTGTGCTAAGTGCTACTAGATAAGGATGCTGTTCTGAATAGTCAGGAGGAAAGATATAAAAAATGTACATTATAGCACCATCTCAATCCTGAAGAAGTTTGAAATCTAGATGGCTAAAACACGTGAACACACACTCATATACAGAGACTTAGGCTACTTTACAGAGCAACATTCAGACATATTCCAATGGATAAAATACAAAAGGCTAAATAAGTACATAAGTGCTATGGGGACTTTGCCCATAGTAGATGTTCAATAAATGTTTCCTAAATCTATGAATGATCCAATAAAAGAATGGTTAGAATCATTTGGTTTTGATTATGGGTTTTTCAAGCTTAGCCAATTTTTATCTCCATGTATCACTTTGGGAATTTTTGTGATGAATGAAACCAGCTGGTATTCCTCCCTTAATATTTCCCCCTATTTGTACAATAGTGAATGGGAAGCAGGACATATTTCTTGGAAGCCATGTCCTTCTTTGAAGGAGATGGGTGTTACTGCTCAGTGTTGATGGATAGAAAAAAAAAAACTCAGGGCGTGGATTCAGAAGACTTTGCCATTCATTAGCTATGTTACCTATGTGGCCTTAGTTAATCAAGTCCCTTAGACTCATTAGGCCTCAGCTGCCTTATCCATGAAACCAGAGAATACCTTTCTAGTCAACCTCATAAGGATGTTGTTTGAAGCACATGAAATGCTATTTATTCTGCATATTTTAAACCCTATGAAGTTCCATAACATAAAAGTATGTTACTTTTTATGATCCACAAAGTGAAATGGTTGATAATGCTCATGCTTATTTTAGTTTTGTTTTGGCTCTTTTATTATTGCTTCCATAATTATGATAAAACTGTTCTCCTCAGGTTTTCTTTTCATTGCTTGTATCTTTCTTTGCTTTGGGAAGGTTTCTCTTCCTCCTCCTTCTTGTTTTCTTCTTCCTCCTCTTCCTTTTCCTCTTCCTCTTCCCTTCTCCATTATCTTCTATTTCACCTCTTCTTCCTTCCCCTCATCTGGGTGAAATTTTGAAATGCTCTGAATCAGTGAGAAAGAGAACAATGCTGCCAAACTCATAATTTGAGAGAGACCAAGCAAGTCTATTGTTTCCAAAAATAGCCTTCCCTAATTTGGCACAGCTGTTGAGGACCCCAAAAGGGATAGCAGTAGCCAGACTTGCCCACATACACATTGCACTGTACTGCGAAAAAATGTGCATTTATGGAGAACATTTGCAGCATATGCATTTTGTTCCAGCAACTTAACACAGCTAGATTTTTTTAATGTTTTCAGAGAAACATTCAGGTTTGTGCAGATTCTTTTGAGCTGTTGCCAGTATATAAATTGAATCCTTGCTTTAAGGATGAAACAGAAGTTGTGAAGACCAAAGATGAATGGGCTGGGCAATGTATCTTACACAAGTACTGTCTAGTTAAATATTTTAGGGCAATGGGAGGTGGGAGTCTAAATGGAAATATTGCTTTAATTTTGGTCTAGAAGGTTACTGATAATAGTAATCCAAACTACCCAAAGGGACTTCAGAGTTTCCTATCCCCAGTCCATGGGGTAAGAAATGATATTTCTTCAGTGATCTGTTTATTTTTTAAGTACTTGTTCCAACACATATGGCTTTAAAAAATCACAGCCAACTTTCCAGTGAACTATGTGCTCTCACAGTGATGCTTCTGTGGTTAGGAATTTCTGCGTGAGAGACCAATGATAGAATTTGGGTTTAAGATAAAGCTCAATTTGAAGCATGCTGGAATCCTTTTGTGGGCAAATTTGTCCCTTTCAGCAATTGAACAGACCTCCTTTAAAGTACTAGACAACTCTAAGTGATAGCAAGGTTTTCCTTATATTGAGGCAAAATCTGGCTTCTTGTGACTTATTTTGCTTCTCTGTTTTTTATATAGTTCTGGAATCTAGTTTGATTTCATCAGTGATATTACAGTAATGTTTTTCTTCTTTAAAGAAAAAGAATGACTTTCAGAAAAGTTGAGTTTACATTGTAAGGATAGAAGGTTAGCCCTGAAGTAAGGAAAACTTGGGTTTTGAGTCTCTGACACATACTAGCTGAATGACCACAGACAAACTACTTTACCTGTTGGGGCTTCTGCCAATTGGCCAAAGATTATAAGTTTCAGACAAGTTGCCATATGGCTGTGGTGAAAGGATGCATCATATTGGGAGTTCCCCAGGCTAATCAAAACAGTTCTGAAACTATTCCCTACACACACACACTCACACATACCAAATAAAAAAGTTGGAAATCAAAAGTAAAGCATAAATATTTAAGTGTTGGCACTAAGTTATAACATAGTAAGATCCCTGTATAAGGATGAATTAATAGACATGCAGATCAACCCAGCTATACATTCATACTGTGCATACAGTGCATAAACATATACCTATATGTGTTCGTGTATTGCACATGTGCATATATAGCTATATAGATCTCTCTTCATTTATCTTTACATAAATATCTTTAAAATAACATATAAGCATTTGCACATAAATTTTAAATGTTACTTTAAATTTATGTCTGTGAATTATATGTAGGTATATATATGTATATATACACAGTTCACTATCATACACTTATGTTGTATGTATGGTAAGTGTACATTTAAATATAAATATACATGTATTTGGATATGAATATTCATATATTTATTCATTAATATCTATATATATATTTTATACTACATATAAACATTCATCATAATTGAAAATGATATTTTAATGTCAACCCTATTTAACATTGATATTTTTCTTTTTTGGGGGGGGGAGAGGATATTTTTGTTTGCTTATGAAACTAAGTATCCTAGTAGGTTGTTTCATCAGATCTATTTAATGTTTTATTGATGGTTCTCTGTAAACATTTCAGTGGTAAAGATGAGATTTAGGATATGTACTATATATAGTTAAATGAAAAGAGACTGGGATATAATTGATTTGTTCAAATCCATATCAAACACATAGAAAATATACCCATGAAACTGTTGAAAATCAAATTTTATGTGTTACAGAGAATTATTAGGAAAAAATAATTTGTATGTAAATTAGAGTTAGTACTTTTTTGTAATGTACTTTATTAGAAATGCACAAAAACAAACTAATTATATCCAGTGCAGCCCATGAAATAAAGGATTTTATGTAACAGAAGATAGACGGGAACAATATCCACCTAAATGTCACAGCAGTAACTTTTTCTCATACTTAACAAGAGAATAAACAAGACTGAAAAGCCAACCCCCAAAAGAACTGTACTGTCCTCACACATTTCATACCTGAAGTTATAGAAGGATCAGAACCCTCCATTTTGAGAGATTGTAGTTAAATTCAGCTGCTTTAAGTTGGCCTTTCCAAAAGCAAAAATCTTCTCTCAGAGGTATTATGTTTTTGGATGTTACTTAAGTTGTTCTTGGAGACCAGAACAAGGAATCACATCATAAAATAGCCTTCCCATTAATAACAGGGCTTTTGTGAGAAATCAAGTGATATTATATGTGTGTATAAAGTATTTCACATACTATAATGTGCTACATAAATGTTAGTTATTTTATTATTATTCCTGTTGTACACATATAACTACAATGTAATAAATGACATACGTATGTTGCTATAAAGTTGATAAAACTCTTCCTTCTTAACAATTGTCTGCTTTAATAGAATTTTCCCCATTTTGCAGAACTGGAAAGCGAGAGATGAAATTACTCGTCCACTGGGTAGTAAAGCTAGTAAATGTTTGTTCTGAGATCTATACCCAGGCCTTCTTACTCTTCACCCCCTTCTCCCACCATATGCCACATTGCCACACCCCCTCATGTGGGGGGGGGAGGGAGGAGAGAGAGAGATGGGAGGAGAAAACACTCACCAAGGAAACAAGGACTTGAGGTTGTGACTAAAAAGAACATTTACCACTTTCACTAAATACCATTTCATTGTTAGCTATAAGAATTTGGTTGAATGGACTGAAGCTTTTTTGCCTAAATTAATTAGTTTCTGTCATTAAATGATAATGTGCATCAAATTTGGGTGAATTTCCCTGTCTTGCCTTTCACAGAATGACAACTACCATTAAAGGATGAGAAGTTTTATTTAGGTTAAATGATTCTTCTTTACAACCTAAATATAATTATATACAGAAGTTTACATACTTGACTTCTAGGAGAGCTAGTTAGGCCATCATTCAAAGCCTGTTTACTCATGAACACAATTCTAATAAGTTTAGTTATCTGATTTTCCAGCCCAACGAAGATGAGAAAGAGCTTCTTAATTCAATATGCAAAAATTAGAATTTATAAAGCAAATTAATTAGGCAGTGATTATTCACTTTGTGAAAGAATTATTCACTTTGCAAAAGATTCATTATAGGTTTCCTTTAAAAGTGAGCTCCTTTGGTACATTTTAAGTTGGATACATTTTACTCAATTTCTCTTAATACCACTTTTTATCCTGCGGAAAATATGGATTACACAAAGCAATGCACACCTTTTCAATATATAAAAACATCTTTTGATTCAACAGTATAGCTATTCCCTTTTTTATTTGGACCATATCTGGAGTCAGAAACATGAATTCAGACTATACTAGTCTGAGCAATTAATAAGCAGGCTGCCTTTCAGAAATTTATCTTTCTGAGCTTCGGTATCCTTATATGTCAAATGGAGATTGTAAAACTTGTAATGCTTACCTCATATGGGTTTCGAGTAAAGTATTTTTTTAAACTCTAAAACTCTACATAAATCTAAACTTATTTTTATTTTGGAAAGGTAAAGTTGAAAAAGATTTTTGAAAAATAGAGAAATTTTAAAAATAAGAGCTACTGTATCAATATTGGGGTATGATTTAACTGCATAAATTTTCAGAATTAGAGCCTCCATATAGTGATGTTCCTCTGATTTATATGAGTTAGAATTTGGCTTTGAGATGATTTTGGGTTGTATTTATGTGTTTTTAATTAGTTCCTCATCCTGTCTTTGTAAACGGTATGGAGAGATGTTGGCTACATGTTTAAAACCACCACCACCACTACAAAAACAACAGCCACTACCAACACCTCTTTGCATTCAGAACTGAATGACCAGACTCAATGAGTTGTTACCCACTAATGAAATAGTATCACCTTGGAGGGAGGCCTCTATTGGAGTGTGCCAGGTCATTCCCCTGGTGCAGAGCTGTGTAACATCTTATAAGTGTCTTGGATAAAGGCCTATATAGTATATTTATCACATTTTCAAGTGACTTAAAAGCTAAGAAGGAAGTCTAACACATATGACAAAGTCCAAGAATGGAAAAAGTTTGACAGGTTAGGATGATGGAGGAGATTTAAGAGGAATATTACAGGTAAGGGGTGCTGTGACTAATGCTTGGTCCTCTAAATGTTAGAGTTTTAGTCTTATAGCTGTAACTCATGATAACCACCCTTTCCCCTTACCTTTTCCAGGCTCTTCTCTTAGCTAGGCATATGACTTCATACTCTTTTGCCTTGGCCCTTGTCCTACTGTCATAAGTCTTCCTTTGTCTCACTGTCATAGTGACTTTAATCATGATTTTTTAATGTACAGTCTGGATTAGCAAAAGGAGAATCATTGGTGGTATGTATCACAGCTTTCACAATCCATTTAATTTCAGAAATCCTTCCCTCTCCCTCCTCTTCACATTTTAAAAGCTCCATTTGGGTTATTTGGGGTTTTGTGGCACAGGGCATAATTAGACATAATTTTAACTCACTGTTGGCGTGGTGGCTGGAAGTCTGGAAGTTTCCTTCTGTTCCAGTTAGGTTTTATCTACTGCCTCCTTCTTTTTTGGTCTGCTGTGTAAATCACTTGTGTTTATGGTTGGAGTACTTAATCTGTCCTCCAAACCCCACCTTTAATGGGAAGGGTCAATGTCTAATGTTTCCTGAGGAGCAGAGAGAGTGACACAGCTGTCAAGTTTTCTGCTTTTCTCTATCTTCAAGAGTCCTACAACGGACTTCAGTGTTTCTATTTCCCCTTCTTCTTGGGATGTAAATTTGAGAAGCGAAGCTTGCTTCACATGATTAGAATAAATAACAGCTGATTTTATATAACTGATTTCATTTTTGAAAAATCTGTTGTGTCTGCCATCTTATTTAAACCTTACAACAACTCTATGAGATCAGTACACTATAAGTATTGTTATATCTCTTATACAGAGTAGAAAACCTTGGTTTAAGTAAAGTGACTTGCTTACTTTTGTTCTTTCTGCTACATCACATTGCATGGGTTTAAAAAAATTAACTTCACCAGTGTACAGGATGGGGTGAGAGGCAAGATTAGTCAATAGGTCCTCAGAAAGAGGTCCAGACTTCAAGGTCAGCTTGTGGCAGTGGTACAACATAGAAAACAACAAAGCTAATGTGGTCTAGGGCTGCCTTACCAGAGGATTAGCTCTCAGGAAAATAGCTGCTCTTTCTGCTCTACACTTGGCTTCTCAGACCTCATTCACTGATAAGCTGAAGTTGATAAGTCCCAGAGGAGAGTATACATAATGGTTAGGGGGACTGAGACCATGTCCTAGAAGGATTGTGGAAAGAACTAAAGAGAATCCTGGGAGGAGGGGTATGATGCCTATCTCCAGGTAATTGAAGGACTGTCTTATGGAAGAACTAGACTAATTCTGTTTGTTCCCAGAGAGAAGAATAGGAGCAGTAGGTGGGAGATGCAGTCAAATTTCCTTTTGGAATGTAAGGGAGATTTTTCTTACAATTAATAAAAAAGTGAAATGAGATGCCTTGTCTTCAAGCAAAAGCTACATGCCCACTTGTCATTTTATAGAAGGCGTGGTTGACCTTTATGACTTGTCAATGCCTTCCAACTTGGAGCTTCTAAAATTTTGCAGAATGATTCTCCCTTCCTCAATACTAGTTCACATCTACATAGTGTTTTAGTTTTTATAAAGATTATTTTCTTAACAACAACCCCATTTTAGAGAAAATAGGTTCAGAAGTTGAGTGAATTGTTCATGGTCATAAACATGCTAAGTGATGCGGCTTAGATTTCTTACTTAGGTGTTCTAATTCAAAGTTTGGTATTTTTCCCCACTGGATTTTGTCTGGAATACAAAGGGAGCAAAGGTAGAAAAATGCAATTTTGGACCCAGGGAAACAGGTACCAGAATTGAGTTCAGATGGTTCTTAAGTCATGGTATATGTTTCCTTTCATAAAACAGATTACAGATGTGATCTTACAGGTCACCCAGCCTAATCTTCCATCCAGTTTGGAAATGCATTCTGTAATTTGTCTCTGACAGAGGTCAACTGCTGCCTGAACATGCCTTCAATGAGGAAATCTAGGGCCCTTTAGCTGTAACCTCTAGGCAGATGTCTCCCTAAGACTGTTCTGTAAAAGGAAAGAATTTCCTCTCCATTTCCCACTATCCGTGGAATTACATACTTTGTGATGAAGCAAAAATCCTTTATGTTACTCTTCTAAAAATAATTTAATTTTTTAGTGCATACCTGTTAGTTAACACTGTCAGGAGTCCCTTGTTTAGGAAACTACCTATAACAAATTCAGGCGACAGCTACTCTGATATATATGGCCTCAGAGAATTACTTGGCAGTAGCCCATATCTTCCAAGATTTGAAACTTGAACCCAGGTCAGCCTCTATGGCTCTTCTGTCCACCATGCCAGACTGACTGTCATTATAACCCTAACACTCAAGCAGATATTACAAACATATAGTAAATTCAAATGTAAATTAGATGAAATATGCATTTTAGGAAAGTGTACAGTGTTTGTATTGTCTTTTCATATTATATATCTCCAATCACCCTTCTTGCTCTCTGAAATTTCACAAAACTTCCAGTCTCATGTCTTATGGAGTAATAATAGTCTAATGGACTAACCCTAGAGGGCAAATCTCTGTGAAAGCAAAAACCTGTAAACAATCTGGACACTTTAGGTCATTTGGAAATGGAAGTGTGCAACTTGGGATGCAAATTACATTTCTTCCTTTGTGGGCTAAAGTTAAAACACAGCTGGAATTGGTCAATAGTCCTTTCTCCTCCTGTGTTCCCTTATTTCCACTCCTTGTTCCACCTCAGTTTGATTAATTGTTCTTATTGATGCCTGGTGTAGAAGTGGGGTGAAGGGACTCTCTTATTCTTTTTCTTCTTATTTTGTCATCAAGCCTTATCGTATCTGTCTTCCAGTATCCATGGTATTTCCAAAGGGCAATAAAGATGCCATAGTAAGCTGGCTTTAGTTTATATGACTTACAAAAAAGAGATCTGCAGACTTAATGTTTAAAGTGTGTGCTTCCCAGGGTCTGTGAATGTTGAAACCCCTTGGGTTATCAGTTTAGCAGTAATTGGGGTGGGGGCTAAGGAAGATAGTTTTCCTCTGCACTCTATGAAAGTGTATCACAGTGCATGGAGACACCTTGAGAGGTCATTCTTTCCATTCTACTGATTCCATACAGAATCACATACAAACCATCCTAGGAGAGCCCTTTTTATTTTGGGGAAAGTTTTGAGAAAGATATACGGCACAAATCCCCCTGATAGCTTGTTCCAATAATTCAAAACTCTCACTAAGGTAATGGTTCTTAATCTCTAGCATTATTCTTTCATACTGCATTTTGAGGCTACTATATCTTGTCTTTTCCTTAATGGAAACAGAAGAGCTCTGTCCAATTACTCTTACGCTTCATGCTCACTAACTTATTTATCGTTAGCTTCAGCTCTTTCGTTTCCCAGTGAAGAAATGTTCAACTTTTCATATACAAAGATGAGGCTACTGTGACCTACTATTCACAGGGAATACATTAAGTCCCAGGCATCCACCCAGCCTTTTTGTTGTGAGAAACTTGTGTTCCTTGTCTCATCTGTGGGGGAAATATTTGGGTAGAGAAAGTACTGATGGAAAAATGCTACAGTTAGGTGATGGAATCAGAGCTTATTCTGGAATTTAAAGGGTGGCTACTTTGTACCTTGACCTTCTCATGATCAGAAATACCTATAGATTTTATTGAGTGGAATATAGCCAAAGACTTTGGTTCTCTGAACTGCAGAGAAGGGAAGATGATAGAACAACATTGGATTTGGAGGGAGAAGGCATCTTGACATTCTTCTAGCATCATCCCCTTATTTTTTAAAATCAGGAAGTGTGGACCCAGAAAAGTGGAATGCCTTATATAGGGTCACACTGGTAGTTACAGAAACAGAATTGAGCACAGCTCCAAATATGGCTCTTAGTTCACCGTACAACATTATTTCTACCAGAAGTGCTACATCACTCAGACTGACTATATCAGGATCTGGGATCAGAACACTGAGTCTCATAACATTGAGATTTCATCTTAGTATTTTATTTATTAGAAGAAATAAGTTTATACTCATCCCTCCATACTCCTTACACAGTCTCCCTTATGCTTACAAGAACACATTTTCAATAAATTTCAGTTGGCCCTTGAAGAAGGTAACTGGTCCTCTCGGTCTCTCATGCCAGGGATTTGAGCAAATGACCTAAATTTCCTCAGCTTAAGGTACTTTTTTACCTTTCCAGATATATAGTTCTTCCCATTAAAGTGAATGACCTTTAATAAAGGAGAATAATGATAAAGTGTTATAAATTAGGATAGGGATGGAGAATTGATGTATGAATACATTAGTATAGATGAGGAAATAGTTGCTCTAAGAGGATAAATGACTTGCCAGGATCACACAACCATTAAGTGTGTCAGATGTTGTTCTTGAACTCTCGATTCCTCAGCTACTGTTCTTTGCTACTTCCTGTTTCTTAATTAGGTTAACATAACCCTTTCCTAGATGGTAAGAAAATTCCTTTTCTATGTTCATTATGGCAGTGGTACATTCTAGGCACTCCATAAACTGAGTTGCCCAGGATGTTTTGATCCTTCTTTTCTTTTTGCTTGCCTTTGTTGGAAGTGGGAGGAAAGAACAACTTTTCTTGAGATGTATAATGTTTCAGGTATTGCTTGAAGCAACTACCTTCTCCTTTGCCTTCTAATGATCTTTGATTTTGTGCAGAAGATCTTGGCTTTCCTAAGGTACAAAATATGCATAGATGAGATTGAGCACTATTCAAGGGTCTATGAATTCTCATAGGACTTTTGTCTAAGATGTATAGTATTAACACTTTACAGGCTTTGGGGGCAATGTAGGGGTATTATTGTTAGAAAAATCATTTTTGGTGTCAGCCATGAAGTAAACTTAATTTGTTGTTTGACTTTGACTTGGGTCTTTGAAAGGTCTGTGAGGTCCAGGGCTGTGTAGGGGAGCAGGAAGAGAGGGAGAAAAATGAAATGGAGAGAGACAGACAGACAGACAGACAGACAGACACTGGGAGGAGTTTAGAAGGTAGTAATCTCTTAAATTAGACAATAGGACATTAGGAGGACATGGATATTGGTGAAACCTACCAGTTAAGCAAGATGTGGTCTGACTTCTAACCAAGACAAAGAAATAGAAAGGTTTGGGGGTATACTGTCGTGGTTGAGAAGGGATAGAAGTGTTCCAGTTCCCTGCCTCTGTAGGGACTATTTTAGGGCAAAAAAGATTGAACAATCACAAAGTGCCTGAGAGTAGACAGAAACAATGAATAAGCCTAGGTGTCAGGATAAAATCCCTCAGACTTTGTCCAAACAACTTCTCTCTTAGGGAGCTATCCAAGGTCCTGGTCCATCTGCTGAATCTCTGTAGATCTGATCCAGTGTAAGAGAACCCTGTTCTGCTTCGCGCATTGCTGCTTAACATATTTATTATGCTTTATGGTTTACAAAACCCTTTTCTATATATTATTTCATTTCATCGTCACAATGCTATGATGTAGCATAGTGTGCTACATTTCCTTTTTAAGAATCACATAAGTAAAACCCTAGAATATTAGCATTAGAATTAGCCTTAGAGATTATCTAATTCATACTTTCCTCATACCATTTAGTACTTGAGGAAACTGAGGTTAAGATATTTCAAGTCAATTAGCCAAAGGTCATTTAATCAATGAACCAGTCCCTATCCCTTTCCTCAATTACCAGGCATTTTGATAGGTGTTGGGTCACACATATATTATGTAGTGGTCCCAGAAACAGTCATCTGTCTTTGTTTATATTCTGCTAGCCATGATTATTTGATCTGACCCTTGATTAGTCCCAATTCCAGTTGTTCATTTCAACTCTTATGTTGTCCAATTTTGACTTCCTATAGCTGCTGCATATCTGTCCCTCTGTGTTGTGACATGTAAAATTTAATATGTGGTCACCTTATTCCTGTCCCAAGTGTAGGAAAAATTAGCTAGGGTTTCTAATATAAATTCGAAGCTTTAGCAGCAGTTTTGGGCATTAAGCATTTATTAAAATATATTTAAAAGAGAACATCTGGGTCAGAAAGTTAAGAAAAGGCCTATCTAACCTAGAGTTCCAGCCTGTCTTGGTTCTTCTTCATGTCCTCCTCCACCAGCCTTTTCAAGAGACAAACCGCCCATGGAAGCTCCTCCTGCATTCTGAGAAGAGGCAGTCCTTACACATTGATTCAAGCTAATCACCCAAATCCATTGGTTCACTGGACTTGAAGGTGGTCCCATGTTGAGGTCAGAGTCCACAGCCTCTGAGAACACAGCCTCTTGAGAGTCAGGCAGGTGTGGTTTCAATCAAGTCAACTTCAAGTGATTCAATCAGCAGAGTCAAGTCAATCCAATCAATTCCCTTAAACTAGGGCCTTTGGGCATTCCAAAACCCATAATTTTCTCACAGTGTGTAGCTCAATTCCTTGACTGTTATTCTTACCACTATACAATTCTGGTTGTTGGGTTTTTCTTCCACCTTTTCTGTCAAATAATTTGAAAAAGGTACTTGAACATTTAAAATACTGAATTCCACTCCCCACCTTGTTTAATATTACTCTCCCTCACATAATTCTTCATCCAGCCAGATTGGTGTCCTCTTTGTTCCTTGCACATTGCATTCCGTATCCTGTCTTTATACTTTTTTACTGGCGATCCCCTGTGCCTGGACTCCACGAAGCATCATCTTCTACATGAATCCTTTAATGGCCCCCCCCAATTTCTAGTGCTTTGTCTTTTCCTTAATTATATGTTGTTTGACTTTGTATTTAATTTCTTAGTATATTTTTCTGTATATACTATATACATACATTTTGTCTCCTTTATTAGAAAGCAAGCTCCTTGCAAATAGAGATTGTTTCATTTTTTCTATTTGTATCCCCAGGGCATAGCCCAGTGATCCACATATATTAGGAGCTTAATAAATGCTTCTTGACTGATACCCACTTCAAGACCTCTAGGAATAAGTGCTCTGCTTTCAGATTTCATGCTTATTTAGTGAACTGTCTTCATGTGGATGTGAGGGGGAATTTATATATTTTCCAATAATAGACATACTGGAAGATCTTTATGAATGAACTAAATAGGGATTCTATGAGACAAATAGTAGTAAACTCTCTGCTTCTTGCATGTCCATATAAACCCCACAAGGCTAGAAGCAATTAGTGGAGAATGAATTTATTGTTTATTGATCAGTAAACATTTAAATCTTATCTCACAGAATAATCAAAATCAGAGAAATAATTTGGATTGAAATTCCCTTTGGGTAAATCCAAAATTATTTTCAGGAAGCCATTCCATAGTGTTATTAAATGCCTTCCATGTACATTATTAAATACTTACCATGAACATACTAAAATTTGGTTATCAGAGTGATTATAGTGTGCTATGCTAGGTCCTTGGGAAGATCCAAAGATAAAAACATGGTCCTTACTCTTAAACAGCTTACAATCCAGTAGAGGCACTTAACTAGTATTTCACCATCCCAGAGACTTTGCTGTGCTGTGGCTTCTCTCTCTCTCTCTCTGTCTCTCTCTCTCTGTCTCTCTCTCTCTGTCTCTCTCTCTCTGTCTCTCTCTCTCTGTCTCTCTCTCTCTCTCTCTCTCTCTCTCTCTCTCTCTCTCTCTCTCCCTGTGACTTCCAAACAAGCATTCAACCCTCAAACGTTTATTAAGAGCTTTCTATGTGCCAACATCAAGCTTAAATTACGGAGATACAAAGTAAAGAGCAAAAATAGTACCTATCCTCAAGGAGCTTCCATTCTAATGGGGGAGACAACATGCATTTAAGTACGTTTATACAAGATACACATAGAGTAGATGGAAGGTAACTTTGACAGAGAGTAGATGGAAGGTAACATGTAGGGGATCTAAGAAAGGCCTTCCATAGAATGTGACATTTGAATTTAATCTTGAAGGAAGCAAGGTAAAGTTGAGGAGGAGGACATTCTCAGCATAGGTTGGGGTGTGGAGGGCCATGCAATCAATGCAGAGATATATATTTGGGAGATGGGGTGGGGAATTCTAGGCACAGTAAGGAGGCCAATATAGCATGGCTAGTCCAAAGAGTGTGTAGAAAGGAATCAGTGGAAAGATAGGAAGAGACCATGTTTGAGGAGCTTTACATTCCAAATAGAATCATTTGTATTTGATCTTAGAGGTAATGGGGAGGAACAGAAGATTATTGAGTAAAAATAGAGAAACTTTAGGTAAATAATTTTTGCAGTTCCATGGAGGATAAATTGAAGTAGTAGGGAGATAATTGAGGCAACAGTACTATTGTGCAGTAGTAGTTAAAGTGAGAGCTGTTTAGGTCTGGAAATAAGGTAGCTACTGTGTGAGTAGAGAAAAGGGGATGCATACAAGAGGGCAAAACTGCCCTCTTTGGCCACAACTTCCCTATAATTGTGTGGCTTCCAACTATTAGCAAGCAAACCCCTTGAGGACAGGAAAAGTCACACTTTTTTATTTCTATCTCTAAATATAATATATCACCTGCCATATAATAGGCCCTTGATAAAACTTCCTTCCTTCCTTCCTTCCTTCCTTCCTTCCTTCCTTCCTTCCTTCCTTCCTTCCTTCCTTCCTTCCTTCCTTCCTTCCTCCCTCCCTTCCTCCCTTTCTCCTTCCTTCTACCCCTTCTTTTTCTCCTTTTCTCCCTCTCTCCCTTTTTGCTTTCCTCCTTCCCTCCCTTCATTCATGCTAATTAAACTTTTGGGCTCCTATTAAACTTGTGCCTCTAAACTTGAGTCTCTGGAAGAATGAGTTTTTATTTTATTCATACATATATTTATATAATAATATTGTATATTATATTTATAATATATAATTATTAGATATTTTATTATATATACATATATATAATCTTCGTATCTATTTTTTCAAGGTGTTAATGTTTAACCTAGAGATAGTTAACCTTGGGAACAACAGACAAATCTTGTACTAAAAACTCACATAGCAATTTCTTTTTCACTCTGCCTTCTCTGTTATTACTTCATTATGCAAGGAGGAAAAGTTCAATTATTTTGCCTAGTGTATTCTTACTTTTTGACTAAGAGAAGCTCTGGCCTTGAAGGATGATGATCAGAATCATCCTTCCTTTCACTTGGAGAAAAAGCATTGTCAGCTCTTGACCAAGGTTCATGGTCAGGCTATTATGAGAGAACTTACATTTTTCATACTGTGTTGGAGAATTAGTGAGCAACCAACCCTCTGTGTGGTGCCTGTGTTAAGATTGTAACCAGCCTCCCATCCTATACCTTATCTTCAATTCTTCCAGCTAACTGTTCTCAGAAAATGGTAGACTGGCATTCATGGTTTTTTCTATGACCTTGAAATTGAGAGTAATTAAGTTTCTTCTGGCACATTGGGACTAGATATCCATAATTAACAGCATCTAGCATTCCCTGAGGACTAAGCTTATGAAAAACATAAAAGGAAGAAGGAAGACAGTCTTTTGTATAAGACATGGAACACCTTATTTACCAGGTGAGCAGTGGTATTGTACTGTTGCTTACCATGTACACGCAGATTTTTCAAAATTCAGTAGTGTATTTCTTTTAATTTTTCTGGGTATCACCCATTGTCTGAAACAAAGATCATTTGGCAAGCATAGTATGCATGACTGGAGGTGATATGAAGGATTCAGTTAATTCATGAGAAAATAAGGTATCTGTATGTCTTGTCATTTCTGTCCCCAACCTCATTCTTTTGTATGTTATAATAAAATAAGAAGTTTTTTCAAAGACTCTACAACAACTGAATATGGGCATTTCCTTATATAGAAAACTCAAGTGTCCTACAAATCATTCTTTATAATGATTATTACAGGTGTTGACTAATAATAGTATGTCATTTTAGGGAGAAGGTTGACCTTGCAGTCACAAAGACCTATGTTAAGAGCTTGATTCTGACATATATTGGTTTTGTTACTAAGGGCAAATCATTCTACTTCTCAGTACCCCAGTCAATTCTCTAAGAACAAAAATTACAGACATGCTGGTATTTTAGATATGTGGGGGAGTTTAGCAGATCAAGAGTTCATCACAGCAATTCAATCACAAAAGTAATCCCTCACGTGTGTTCCTAAAAGTTTTTCCACAAAAGCTCAGTGATGCAGGAAAGGCATACATTATTACATACATTTTAAACATAAGGTAATAAAAATGATATATTCAATGTGATCTTGACTCAAGTAACTCAACTGGTTCTTGAAGAATAGGGTCATATTTAGGCATGAAGATACTGGATAAGGGAATACTAGGTAGAGAAAATAGTATGAGTAGAGGTCCAAAGTTGGGAAAATATAAAGTGTTCCAGAAAATTGTACCCATTATGATTTCACGAACTTCAGCAAAGAGCATTTGAGTGAATGATTATCAAAGCTAGAAACTGGGTAGGCCCAACTTGGAATAGCAGGATCAATTAGTAGAGTCTAAAACAACAACAGTAAAACAATAACCACCCACAGACTTAAAGTTAAATGATGCAGGTTTAAAAACTGGTTCTATTATTTTTCCTTGTTTGGCTTTAGGCAAATGGATAGAGCACTGGACCTATTCAAATACAGCTTTGTACTCTTACTAGCTGTGTGACCCTAAGTAAGTCACTTAATATTTGTCTGCCTCAGATTTCCCATCTGTAAAATGATCATAAAATCATAGTGTTGTTGTGAGGATCAAATGAGATTACATTTGTTAAGTGTTTTGCAAAACCCTAAAGCTGCATAAAACACTATATAGTTGTTATCATCATTTTAGGTGCAGTTTACTCATCTTTAAAATTAAGAGGTTGAAGTAATGGATACCCAAAGTCCCTTCCAAAGATAATCCTTTCTCTCAGTTGATAGTTCTCTTTTTATTCAGCAACAGATTTAAAAGGCACAATTCAGATACCATGGTTCTATTTTCAAGGATATCCTGGGTCTAGTCAGGTTTAGAACATCTCAAAGGAAAGATGGAAGTATGGGAGCTTCTCCCTTTATCATAGCCCCGTGGTACTTGGTGAGATTTATGAGTTCTTTGCTGCAAAAGACATTGCTATGAATTTCTTTATTGTTTCACTAGCTTTTTGGTTTGATGCTCAGGTAACACCAGGATACCACTTATAGAACTATTCCAAACCCAGGCAATGAGAGCTCTTCAACCCTGGGCGAACTTTGAATTAAAACAGAATTCTATGCTTCCTTGGGCTTGTTGTTATGTGGGACCCCCAAAGATGTTCCTTACCAAGGCTGCCATTGATGAGAATTCATCTTTTACTGAACATGAAACTGAACCAGTCCTGATGTGGAAAAATCCAAGTGTTCATGTGAGCTTGTTATCTAGAGATATTTGGTGATATATAGCAAACTTCAAATTCTTAATAAACACAGAAGCAAAAATAGTCAGATTTGTAGTTGAATGATGTCTGGGCTTCTGGTACTTGGCACAGTGGAAAGAGAACCCTGTTTGGAGTCAGAAAACCTAGGCTTAATCCTGACTCAGTCCCCTCCCTGTGTGACCTTGGCCAAGTATTTAACCTTTTCTAGTATCCTGGTTTATAAAATGAGGGAGTTTGGATTAGAGGACCTTTAAAGTCCATTTTGATTTTAAATCTATTATCCTATAAGACCAACATATTTACCTGGAATTATGTCAGTCTCTGGAAATCAGTGTAATGATGACATTTGGAATTACTGCATTAAACTTCCTGTAATGTTTCTTTACTCCCTATCTCTGCTGTATGACATATGGATTGGGAAGGGAATAAAAGTTGGTAGGGATGCCCGAAAACCACAAACCTTTTTTTTTAACATCATACTGCTCGGGGCAGCTAGGTGGCACAATGGATGGAGCACCAGCCCTGGATTCAGGAGCACCTGAGTTCAAATCTGGCTTCAGGCACTTGACACTTACTAGCTGTGTGACCCTGGACAAGTCACTTAACCCCAATTGCCTCACCAAAAAAAAAAAACCCAACACAACTTCATAAGGCTTAAAATTAATTTCACATAGGGTACTATATTGGATTAATAACTGCCTTTGTGCATATTTATGAGCTTGTAAATTCCCACAATGGAAGAGTATGTGGGTATGTGCATGTGCGTGTGTATGTGTTCGTGTGTGTGTGTGTTCGCGCGCGCGTGCGCACACGCGCGCATGAAGTAGAGCCTCTGGCCTTCTCTTTGAGAGCCAGAGAAAAATTGTATAGCACTTAATTTGTTTTAGTAGGCAGTCATGCTGACATGACAAGCTTTTTCCTGTTTTCGTTATTTTGTTCATACATTATAATGTAGAGAAATAGTATAGTTGAGAGAAGACCAAGCAAGGTGCAATAATGGTTCAAGTCTCACCTCCAACATATACTGTATGAGACCATAGGTAATAAGCTTAACCTTTGTCTGTGTCAGATAACTCATGCTGTTTAGTCATTTTTTCAGTTGTGTCTGAGTCTTAATGAACCATTTGGGGTTTTCTTGGCAAAGAAACTGGAATGGTTTGCCCTTTCCTTCTCCAGATCATTTTCTAGATAAGAAAGCTGAGGCAAACAGGGTTAAGTGCCTTGTGCAGGGTCACACAGCTAGTAAGGCTGGATTTGAGCCCAGGTCTTCTTGACTCCAGGCCTGGGACTCTAACCATTGCATTCTACCACCTATTAGTTGCCCCCTAACCCCCGACCCTCAGGCAATATTATGAGACTATAAATTGAAGACTAGTTGAGGGAATTTTCTCAACACAAATTTCCTTCTAGGCAACCCCCACAGACCTTTAAAGGGCATGCATGCATGCATGTATGCATGCATACACACAGATACATGTCACACATTTGTGTGTGTACATGTGTGTATATGCATACACAGAGACACATGCCACACATTTGTATGTATGTACATGTGTGTATATGCATACACAGAGATACATGCCATACATTTGTGTGTGTACATATGTGTATATGCATACACACAGATTATACATACGTCTACAAGAATATACATTAATATTATAATAATGCACATGCATGTAGGTGTATTTTATGTAGACTGTAAAATAATTTGGTTATGTCTTTTATTTTTCTCCAAGGTCAACCATATACATGTATACACCGTAATCCCTTATAGTATATATTGTATTTTCCCCTGCTCTGATCCTCCCTCCCCTACCCCCAGCTGAAGAAATTTATGTGGCATCACAATAATATTCAAGCATTTAAGGTCTGTTATGGGGTATTCTTCAATGTCCCCGTTTGTGGGAAGTTTTGAATTTGGTAGAGATAACCATGATCAGCTGATTTCTTGTTCTTGAAATTCCAGACTGTTATCCTTGGAATCATATTTGTGGCCTTAGTCTGTCTCTTCTTTCTCTGACTTTTCAGACGGTTCTGAGGGCAGTCCAGAACTATGGGCCGAGGCTACACTCTCTTCATTAATCTTGCTCTTCTAGGGCATTCATCCTGGCTTCCGTTTTGCACTACCTGTTGGTATTGCACTCTGAGTATATTATTAATTTGTGGGCTGGTGTTTCTCAACCTGAGGCTTAGTTCCCTGGGGTGGTGTCGGGGAGGAAGCAAAACATTGTTGATAGCTGTAGAATTCCTTCTTGGGATCTGCCTTTTGCTAAAAAGAACCATTAACTGAATGTTGTCTGTTCACTAAAACCATCCCCCTACTACCAGATGAAAGCTTCTTTATATGATAGCTAAGCAGAAATGAAGCATCTGCCTAGGCACTACTCTGTGTTGAAGGCAGTCTGAAGGATGCAAAGGAAACTTGATATTCTGTGCCCTCAAGGAGTTTCCAGTTACTCTGAGGAGACAATCATTTAGCTATCCATCAAGAAGCATTTATTAATTAAGCACTGTGCTAAGCCCAGGGAATACATAGGATAATGCAGTCCCTGTCCTTCGGGAGCTCACATACATATAGGAGAAAGAGAAAAGTCCAGAAGATCATTTCCTACCTGTGCTAAAGAGAAATACTCTCTGGCATGGAGCTCTCAAAACAATAGCCTGCTCACTGGTCAGCTAAAGCTATCTACTGCCCTTCTATGTATATGAGAGAACCATGTGTATGTTGTTTTAGTAAATGTGCAATCATATCAATAAATCTTTCTGATAGAAATGATGATTTAGAAATGGAGTCAGGAAGACAAGTTCAAATCCTGCTTCATACACTAACTTTCTGATCCTGGGCAAGCCATTTAACTACTGTCAGCCTCAGTTACCTCATCTGTAGAATGGGATTAATAACACCTGCTTCACCAAGTGATGGGGATCAAAGGAAACAGTATACGTAAAGTGCTATGTAAAGTTCAAAGTACTGTATCATGCTAGGTTTTATTCTGTTGTTATTATCATTACTATAAACATCAAAAGAAATATGCAGTTTGGATTTCAGGGAATTCTTGCTTCAGTGGGTCAGAAAAGATAAAGATCAATACAGCCTGCAGTAATTGTGGAAGGCTTTCTGAAGCGGATAAGCCTGGCGCCCTGAGAGAGAGAGAACTGAGTCATGATTTTGGAGTTACATGCAAATACTGCTACTTAAGTACCGGTGTAACCTTGTGTTTCCCTCTTGTGAGCTTCAGATTTTCTATTTGGAAAATGGAAGAGCTGGACCAGTTCAAAAAATCACCGAACCTTAGAGTTGAAAAAAGGACATTGATAGCCATCTAATTCATTCCTTAAATGAACAGCAATCCCTTCTGAAACATGTTTAACAAGTGGTCAACCAGCTTTTTTGTTTGAAGACCTGCTGTGTGGGGCAACCTACCACCTCTCAAGGTCGATCATTGCACTTCAGGATAGCTCTCATGACTAGGCTACTTTTCCTTTTATTAAGCTGATATTGACCTTTTGGCAACTTTTCAAATTCTTCTCTCTGGGAAATGGAAGAAGTTTCTTTCCTCACCTATATGCCAGCCCTTCAGATATATGAAGAAAGCTCATGATGTTTTCTTGTTTTTCTTCTGTTGGTGAAACATCTCCATCTGAGTCTCATACACCATGATTTAGAGGCCCTTCTCCATCTTGGTCACCCTCTTTCTGGATACTCTTTGTGTTATCAGTGTCTCATAATGTGGCACCAAGAGATTAACAGAATATTCTAGATGTGGTTTGACCAAGGAGGAGTTAAGGACTGTAACCCTTTTCATTCTGGATGCTGTCTCTTTTAAATTAAGCTAAGATTTCATTAGCTCTCTTGGCTACCCTATGGCATTTTTGACTCCTTTTGCCCTTTCAGTAAATTTGAAAACATCCCAGCTAACTCTTAGACCCTGAGGCTCTATGAAGTTGGCCTACACCCCTCACACACACACACACACACACATTGCAGACACAAGATGGAGTTTCTTTTCTCAAAGAATCTGTATTTAGTATAGTCATCATGTAAAAGCATTAGAATTGTGGTACTGGAATTAGCCAACAAGCCATCTGTTAAAATTTCTGTGTGTCTTTGGTTAATGTCATATGCTGAGAGGGAAGTATGGACCTTGTCCCTCTCTCTCCCCTTTCCTCTCCTCTTCTAGCTTGCTCTGAGCTAAATACCTATACACAGAAAAAGTAGAACATTTCTGTTTTATGGAGTTCAGTGTGTGTTGTTTGGGGCTATATTATAATTATGACTGGCTTGTTATAAGTATTTTAACTAATGACATTTTATTGGGCCTTTGCCTGGAGCATTTGAAGCAAGGAGCAAAACTGTAAGTCTATCACATAAATATTAAATAACTTAATACCCATTAATGCTCTCTCTGGAAAGGATGCTTCTCCAGTCTTAGGGACTGGCATTTACTTGTTATGATGTTTTTCCCCGTGTATGTATGTTTATAAGTGTGTAAACTTTTATTTAAAACAAAAAATGCAGAATGCATGGTACAATAATAGTTACTGTTGTTATGTTCATAAGAAAGACCCAAGTAAATTTTAGTCCTTTAGGCTTAAATTTTGAAAAACCATTATTTATTCCTCTTTTACTTACTCTAATAGTATTTTACCTCCTGGCATCATCTTTGTCCATCATACTTAGAGAGAGACATTTACATAGGTGGGACTTATTTGGATTCCAATTTTACAAGAGAAAGAGGAAGGTGGGTTGGAGGGATGAAAGGAGGGGGGAGGAGGAAGAGAGAGAGAGAGAGAGAGAGAGAGAGAGAGAGAGAGAGAGAGAGAGAGAGAGCGAGCACACCCTTTTCTTCTTGGTAGCTGTGTCTCATAATGGGCCTTTACAAAGACTCCTGTGTGTATTGTGTGCTCCAGAGAAAATGAAATGAGATTGAACAAAGTGAGAGTAACTTTGCATCGTCAAGGGCCTCAGAGACTGTAGGAGAAAGATGGGACCAATTCTGCCTTAGAGTACTACACTGAAACCATTTCCCATGGATAGCAGTACCAAGTGCAGTGCTTTGCACACAGTAAGCAAATAAATATTGGATGAGTTTGAATCTGGGAGCAGTAGTTCTCACGGACCCAGAAGGCTGAATTTGTGACATTCATTATAATGAGCGTGAGATAAGTGTGGTTCAGCAGCAGCAGACAGGAAAAGCAGTTGTGGTATAGAAGAAAGGGCACTGAATTGTTTGAATCAAAAGGCATGGGTTTGAATCTACTTACTGATTATGAGATCCTAGACAAGGATGCAGATTGGACCCATCACCTTCCTGGTATTGGGAACACTTAGGCAAAGAAGCTCCCCTGCACTCATAAAGTTCAGTGTTGTCTCAGCAACATAAAATCATAAAGAATTGTCTAGAGCAGTGATGCCAAACTCAGAGAGAAATGAGGGCCACAAAACTATACATAAGGATCCTAGCATGTTGCTTGGAAAACCATTTTATTGACATTATATTTCATTGTATTTTTATTTATTTTGTTAAATATTTCCCAGTTACATTTAACTTGGTTCCAGCTGCACTCAGGAATGCTTTGGGCCCTGCCCCACCCCAGCACTGAACTGGTTAGGTGACTTGCCCAGAGCCACACAGCCAGCCTAAATCTGAGGTGAGACCTGAACATAGGTTTTTCTGGCTCTGGAGCTAGCTTTCTGTCCACTGTGCCATGCTGCCTCTCTGTATGACCATGGACAAGTCATTTAACCCCCCTGACTCAGTTTCCTCATCTGTAAAGCAAGTATTATAATGTATGCACTCTCTATATTATAGCATTTTACTAGATCAAAAGCATCCTAAACTTTGGAAAGCCAGATAATTGTGAATTATTTATTATATTTCCCTATGCTGAATATAAATTTGATGACATCACTGAAATAATTGGGTCTGAAATGTTTGACCCATTAAACTTAGTCTCTTGCTAATAGTACAGCCTCATTACACATGGACCACTCTGTGTATTTAGCACAGAACATTTAGTTTTGGGTCTTTTGCAAACTGGAGGAACTTGGGGGGTGGGGGTGGGGGCGGGGCAGAACCTTGTTGGGACACTCTTCTATAACATGGATGTGATACTGAATATTGCATTAAAATTAGATTTGGTTCACTTATATATTAAGATTAGTGAACAGTTTTTAGAAACCCAGTTTTGTAGGAAGTGGAGGAGGGGTTAAGTGCTTCATGAGCTGAATCTCACAGGTGCTACTGTAGTGCTCAGTAAACCTTTATTGGGGACATAGCCACAGTTGCTTGATGTCATTATCAGTTTTATCTAGTGAAACATTCAACTCTGGTTTCCACTTTAGCTAATAGATGTGAGACTCTTCGGTTGCTTGACGAAATGACAAATCTATGCTGTGTCTTCTCATGCTTTTTCAATTCTGGCTTCCTTTTGCATGCCTTGTCTGCAAACCTGGAACTTCTTCAAAGTGTAATGTTAAGCCAGGGGAGCTGTGGTGAGTGCAATGGCAAGACGGGGAAAAAAAAAGTGTTATCCCTTTGTTTTGTCTTTATCCTGCCATTTATTGCTGCCAGAGACCTATTTATTAGCCAGCCTGTAAAAAGCAGCTGTTCCTTTTCCTGCTTCTCTGTCCAAATGTTGCCTGCCGTGGATATTTGGGCCTGGCTTAATTTGGGGCAACTGTGTGTAAAACAAGTCCTGGGAAATGGATTTAGTATCTCTTTCAGAACTAAGCAAAAGGAGGTAGGAGGGTGGGCCCAAATATTGAATCTACGGGGGCACTTAAGAGGGAGAAGATAATTAAGCCACTTGACTGGTTCTCGGCACCTTGTTGATGTGTTTTTATTTTTCAGCGAATGAATGAAGGTCTTCAAAGGGAGCTGCCATTTGGGAAATCAAAGGCCTACTGAAGCATGGCCGTGATCCCTACATTGTCATGTTCAGCACAGGTCCAGCACTAACACAAAAAAGCTGCCAGGCTGGGCTAATTACACATCTGTCAGAATCACAGAAATGAACTGTGTATTTCTGTTTCTTTTTCTGGGGGCAGTAGATGTTGGGTAGGATTTCAGCTTCTCTTTCCTCCCTCCCTCCCTTCCTTCAGGACCAACTTTGGAGTCAGGAAGTTGTTGTTTGGTCCTGTCTGACCCTTCGTGACCCCATTTGGAATATTCTTGGCGAAGATAGTACAGTAGTTTGTCATTTCCTTCTCCAGCTCATTTTACAGATGAGGAAACTGAGGCAAACAGGGTTAAGTGACTTATCCAAGGTCACACAGCTAGCCTCTGAGGCCAGATTTGAACCTAGAAAACTGAGTGTTCCTGACTTCATGCCCCACATTCTATCTACTCTACCACCTAACTTCCCCAGAGTCAGGAAGAACTGCCTTCAAACCCTGCCTCTGTGTGACCATGTCCAAATGCTTTAACCTCATTTTACCCAA
Organism: Dromiciops gliroides; assembly: GCF_019393635.1. Classification (NCBI taxonomy): domain Eukaryota; kingdom Metazoa; phylum Chordata; class Mammalia; order Microbiotheria; family Microbiotheriidae; genus Dromiciops; species Dromiciops gliroides. The sequence goes on from NC_057863.1 coordinate 509,835,209, forward strand.
GACAACTCTTTAAGACAAATTTCAGAAGGGTTGCAGGTCTTCTGCAATAGTAAGAATAGTATAGTAAGAATAGTCTCTTACTGGCATTTCTATTCATTCTACCAATGAATTTACAGGTCTGACCAAAAAATAACAACAAACCCCAGCTATTTTCAGTAGGCAAGGGAAGTGTTCCCCATTTGAAGATAGAAGCTATATATGAATGATACTAAACAAGGATGTTCCCTTTCACTCTTGTACTCTCTCCCAAGGACAGATACAGAACTATGAATTCAGATCTACTCTCACTTATAGAACAAATCTCAGCTCATTAGAACCAAGCAGAAAACACCCAGTGTCATCAAATATTAAGATGCAGAGACAGAACCTGCTTTGGCATTTTGTCATCCAGTTGCAGAGACCCTTCACACTAAGACCTTTGTTGATAAGCTTATTTAGGAAGGGTGGACCTTTGATTCCTTCACTAGGTTTAAGAGATTCAATTAGTGAGTCTGTCTGGCTTCCTCATTCAGCAAACATCCTGATAATAATTTGTATTTTTGTTTGTCGTTTGGCTTTCTGGGAATTCGTGGCCTCCATGAGAACCACAGTTTCCCTGGAACACGCTAAGTCACAAATGCCTTTTAAGAGGCAGTGAGGTGTGCTAAATTTACAGTCTAAAGATAGAAGAGTTTTGATCCTTCTTCTTCCACTTACTCCTCATATAACCTTCAGATTAACTTTCCTTGCTCTCAGTTTGCTCATCTATAAAATGAAGGGGATTGGACTAGTTGATCTCCTCATTTGAAGACTGGCAACTCTCCTAGAGTTGGCAAATGTATGAAGGAGATTTAGCAAATGGACCCTATTTAGGGTCTTAAGCTTTTCTTTTGAGGATGAATGGCTTGGCAGGATTTCTCAAGGAAGTTTTTGAGTAAACTAATAATTTTTTTCCTAACTGAAGTCCTGTGGTGGCCAGTAATGTTCAGTGCTTAGCACATTTCCTGATACATAGTGGATGTTTGATAAATGTTTATGGATTGATGAAAACATGGATTTCCTCCCTTTGTCCACTGAGGTTCTTCCTCCCTGCTGCCTATTCCAAGTAGACACAAGATTCTTTGCTAACTCTTTGGTGCAATAACCAATAAGATCATAAAAATCAGACTTTTAGAGCGGAAAATGGGTTTAGAGAGATGGGGTGACTTGTCCAGAGTCACACACATAGTAAGATTTGCTATGAGGTGCTACTGTATGATTTAACCCCTCAAAATCCCACCCAAGGGGGAAACTAGCTGGCACAGTGGATAAAGCACTAGCCCTGGATTCAGGAGGACCTGAGTTCAAATCTGGCCACAGACATTTACTAGCTGTGTGACCCTGGGCAAGTCATTAGCCCTTATTGCTCTGCCAAAAAAAAGCCCCCCAAAACAAAACAAAAAACCCCACCCAAATACCAACCTAAATATTCTTCTATTTCTCCTTTTACTCCATAAAAGACTAAAATTATCTCTGAGCTCCCTTAGCTAGGGTCAGTGAAAAACATGCTTAATCTGGCCTATTTCAACTCAGGCCTAAACTATAAGGTACTAAAATGAGACAAGTATCTGGCTGTAAATTAGTTTCTTTATTGAGCAACTAATTTTCCTTCCTTCTTGATAATGATTACAACAAATTCTCGTTGCTCTTTTAGGATAGAATTGTCCCACTTACAGATCTCTGTTGTTATTATTCAGTCATTTTCAGCCCTAACTGACTATGTGACCTCATTTGGAGTTTTCTTGGCAAAGATATTAGAATGGTTTTCCATTTCCTTCTCCAGCTCATTGATGGGGAAACTGAGGCAAACAGGGTTAAGTGACTTGCCCAGGGTCACACAGCTAGTAAGTGTCTGAGACCAGATTTGAACTCAGGAAGACTCATCTTCCTGACTCCAGGCCTGGCACTCTATCCACTGGACCACCTATCTGCCCCAACTACTTTGCTCCAAATGCATGAACTTCACAAGGCTGACTTGCAGTCTGTGGTGCCCAAGACACTTCAATTCCATCAGCACTGTACTGTTTTAATGCTGGGATTTCCCCCACTAACATTCAAAGGCTGCTACTGTGGATGAATTCAGCCCCTCTTTATGTCCAAACCAAAGCCAAACACAGAAGGGGATGGCAGACATATTGGAAGTAAATGCAGTGCCCCTTAAAAGTCATGTTTTATCTACACAGAGCTAAAACAAGGGATGTTTTGTTTTTTTGTTTTTTATTTAGCAGCCTCTCAAAAAACATGCCTACCTCTAATGCCTGATCATTTTCTTTCTGGGCTAATCATATTCTAGTGCATTTGATTGCTCTTATATATACCATGCCCTTTAAAGGAAGAGAAGGGGGGAAAAGAGGACCTTTCCAGTCATTCCTAGAATGTCCCAAAGCTTCAGCTGAGGCCTCTGCGTTTTGCTTCATAGTTACTTCTCTGGAATGAAGGAATTTCTTTAGGCACAGAGAAGCTGTCTGGCCCTGCTCTGCTCATTACAAACTGAAATCCCTGGGAGCAAGGAGCAGCAGTAACCTGTTCTGAGAGGACAATGGCATTTAAACCTGTGAGTTAATGAGAAGTCCAAAGCGTACATTTGATAAGCTTTGTCATCCTTTTGTCTGCAGATCATAGGCCTTGCATTTTAATTTACTATACATAATGCTTTCTTAATGAGTTCCACTGCATAGCCATTGAAATATACTACAGCAGCTGTCTGAGTGATGATGGGGAAAAAATAGTTTATTTGATTTGTGTGATACTCTGTTCTGGTAACTAATATTTGTGGTTAGACATAATAACGGCAGGGGGGACAAAGCCCTTTAGTATCACTGGAGATGGGCATGAGGCATTAAATCATCCCCTCCCCCTTAATACGTGTGAAAACTACTAATTAAAAGTTAATGGAATTGAATGTGAATGTTGAAAGTCTCTATATACTTCTGGTTGGCTCAATAGGTTTCGGCTTGATTTGTACTAAAAAGTTCATATTAAGTCAGTACAATTACCAAAATTATTTTAAAGCGAAAATTGAGGTTTCACAGTATTATCTCTAGACTCACTGTAAAGCTTTGCCTCCAAAAAAGAAATCCTGGAGGGGGAAGGAGAGAGAATTGAATAAAGGAAAGTCCTGAGATAGTTGAGTCTTAAGTCATAGTGAATCTGAAAGAGAATGCTATTAATTTATAATGCTTAAAAATGATTATTTGGGGAAGCTAGGTGGCGCAGTGGATAGAACACTGGCCCTGAATTCAGTAGGACCTGAGTTCAAATCTGACCTCAGACACTTAACACTTACTAGCTGTGTGACCTGGGCAAGTCACTTAACCCCAGTTGCCTCAAAAAAAAATACTCTTTGCTCACTAATCCTGGTGAGAAGACCCATAGCATTGCATGATAGAATGCTGGCCTGGGAGTTTAGAAAACCTGAGTTCAAACCCTTTCTCAGATGTTTATTGGTCATGTGATACTGTACAAAGTAAATAATTTTCTGCTTCACTCTGCTCCTCTGTAAAATGGGGATATAATAACACAGGGTTGTTGTGAAGTTCAGATAAGACATTTATTTCTCCCTTCATATCATCTCCTGTATCCAGCCCTTTTCTCCCATTTCCACAGATATCACTTAAATTATTGCAAGTTGTGGCAGCTAGGTGGCACAGTGTATAAAGCACCGGCCCTGGATTCAGGAGGACCTGAGTTCAAATTTGGTCTGACACTTGACACCTATTAGCTATGTGACCCTGGGCAAGTCACTTAACCCTCACTGCCCCATCCCCCAAATTTTTTATTGCAAGTCTCCCATTTGGTCTCCCTACTTCAAATTTATTCTCGTTCTAGTCTATCCTACATATTCTTCACAAAATCATTTTCCTTAAGTGCAGAATTGACCACGTGACTCCCTTAACTCAACTGACTCTAGTGGTTTCACATTGCCTCAAGGATCAAATATAACCTCTGCTGTTTAGCTTTGTGGCCTCATTGGACCTTACTCCCCTGATTTGGACTTTGTGATCCAATCCAATTGGCATTCTTTCTGTTGTTTTTGCAGGACACTTCATCTCCTATGTCTCTATCTTTGACCTGACTGCCCCACATGCCTTAGAAGTACACTCCCTCTTCACCTTGGACTCCCTTTAAGGTGAATCTCCAGTCCCATCTTTTCAATCAAGCCTTCCCTGAACCTTCCAGCTGCTAATACTTGCCTTCCCAGACTACCTTGAATTTAACTACTTTGTATAAATTTGCACTGATATATTTTATATGCACTGTATATAATTTTCCATGTATGCTTTGCCTGAATTGTTTCATTCATCCTACCTGTGTCCCTAGTGCCTTGATCATTGTAGACACTTAATAAATATTTGCTGAATCCTGGATTATCATCATCCTTTTCCCACACCTTCTGGTTCCACTCCTCAGACCCCGTTTCAGTCTTAAACACTGCTTTCTTCCTCTGACTCAGCTCATCTCCTTCAGACTATCATTCTGACCACTTGGCTGAGTAGTCAGCAATTAGCTCTTTGACCTACTTCATCATAGCCCTTGGCATGGCATGGGAAGGTGCAGTTTTAACCTCCCAGACACTAACCTCCTTATTCTCTGAAGAAAAAAATCCTATATTATAAGATAGTATGTGAAAGGACATCAGGACTTATCCAGTGCTTTGGGAACTCAGAGGGGCATTGAAGTGGAGGAGTGGGGATCATGGAGGAGATAACGTTCTTCATACATGACATAGATAACATTCACCCTGTAACTTAAAAGAGGGATAGGTATTAATTAGGTAGATAGGTGTAATGGGGAAAGAGAGGGAACATTCCAGGTAGAGGAAGTAGCATGAAATAAACAGAGAAATAGAATATGTTTGTATGTTTGTGAAACATCAGTTAGCCTTATTTAACTGAAGCATGGGGTGTATGAAAGGAAGCTGTGGGAGAGGAGTGGTATTTGATCATTCTTTATACCTTATGCTTTCAGAGTTATATCATTTTAACGTATATTAATTTTCATATGATTTCAAGAAAGAATTTACTATCAATGTTTGAGGGTAGAGAAATTGCTCGAAATCCCAGAACGTTAAGATAATCTCTCCTCATGCCCTTCTCTCCATTTGTACAAAATATTTGCATTCCAGGACACAGCTTGTTCAGTGAGCTGTCTTCCTTTTGTTGTTAGCTAATACCACCCCATTTTGGGAACACAAAAGCATTTCTCCTAACACAGTTTCATAGACTATTAGGGTCATAGCTTAATGAACCATAGGGCCTATCAAGGTCATTGTATATGTTGGCGATGATTAAAAGAGAAAAGGAAGCATGTGGAATTTTGATTATTTCATTCAAAACCCAAAATTGCTCAGGAACTCGTAAATTATTCCTGTTTAATGTTTATGGAGATAATTAGAGAAAGATTGCTTCAAAGTAATAACTGTTATAAAAATTAGACCTTTTTAAAACCCTGATTTATAAAGCACTCATTTGCCTTCAAGAATTTTGGGGGCTGATTTATAGGCTGATTTACCATCTGTCTCCTCTTGGCAAAACAAAGGAGAAATGGGCAGAGACTATATATAGGAGGTGGGTTGAAATATTAATTGCATATTTTTACATTAGTAGGAAGCAGACAGAGATAGCATTTGCCTGTGTCCAGGGATGACTTTTTGACAAAGCTTAATTTTAGGTTTCTCCTTTGTAATTTAAAAAAAAGGAGGAAGGTTCTGCTTCAAGTAAGCAAAATATGTGACTGAAATAGACTGGATTAGTGAGAGACTTAATTAAAGGTGTTTTGAAGTTCTTTCAATAAGCATTTATTTAGCCTACATATTGGAAGTGGTTAAAAATCTGGGACATAGGGGCAACTAGGTGGCACAGTGGATAAAGTAACAGCCCTGGATTCAGGAGGACCTGAGTTCAAATCCAGCCTCAGACACTTGACACTTGGTACTTCCTTTTCGCCTACGCAATTCTACGATCAATTCCCTGTGTGACCCTGAGCAAGTCACTTAACTCTCATTGCCCCGCCCCCCCCCCCAAAAAATCTGGGACATAGCCTCTAAAGACATGCTGAGGCTCATATCTGTCTTTTGTATGAACTTTGCTGAACTGCTGATGGATGATAGATTTAGACCTGAAAGGAACCTTGGAGACCATCTCGTCTTCAACTCCCTCATCTCACAGATGGGGAAACTGAGACTAGGAGAGGTTGTGACTTGCCTAAGGTCATAGAGCTAGTAAAAGCATCTGAATCCGGATCTGAATACAGGTGCTTTGTGTTTTCTGGCCTAGTGTTTCGAGTCAGTCATCAGTCTTACTGTGTTACATATATAGTAAAATTACTGCAGATGTAAAGAAAGGCAAAAACACCACCAGAGTCCCTGCTCTGTAAAGAGGAGAACAACAGAAAACTTTATCAATTGGAGGTAGTCTAGGTGAGGAGGAGGAGGAGGTGTGGACCAGAACTGGATAAAGAATGGAGAGAACTGGAACTGGTATGACTTCCTGCAGAAAGTGGGATTTGAGCTATCTTTTCATTTTCTTTTTTGAGCTGTCTTTTTTTTTCTTTAGGGTGCTTCCTTTTAAAAATATTTTTATTTTATTTTTCTCAATTACATATAAAGACAATTTTTAATTGTTATTGAATTGAGTCTTAAAAGAAGATGGTCCAGAGAGAGCCTTCTAGACATGGGGGACAGACAGTGAAAAGGTGTGTATGTATATACGCATATACATATATACGCATATACATATATACGCATATACATATATACGCATATACATATATACGCATATACATATATACGCATATACATATATATGCATACATATACATGTAGTCAGTAAATAGGATATCTCATTTAATAGACAGGCAAGTATTGCTGTATCATAAAGTATGATGAGGGGAATGAAGTATAAGAAAACTGGAAAGGTAGAAGGGAGCATAGTTGTGAAGTGGAGCTTATTGAGTTGTTAATGACTAAATCTGTGGTTTAGGAAAATCACTGGGCTATTGAGTGGAGGATGAATTGGAGTTGGAAGAGAACTGAGGCAGGGATTTCAACCAGATCAACAGTAAGGTGATGGCAACATGCACCACCATGATGACAGTAGAAAGAGAAAGAGAAAGATGTTGTAAAGATAGAAATGATAAGACTTGGTAATACTTTGAATATGGGGGAGTGAGTTTGAGAGATGAGTAGAGGATGACACCTATGAACCTGGGTAACTAGGAGGATGGTGCAGTAAAAAGGAAATTTTCAAAGAGGTGAGAGGTTGGGGTGGGGGGAGATAATAAATTCTGTTTTGTATATTGTTGAGTTCCAGATGCCTGTGTGAGATCCAGTTCAAGGTATCAAAGAAACAGTTAGTGATTCTAGACTTGCTTCCAGTCCTTCCTCTAAATTTTAATAACTATGACCACACGCAAGTTACATGCTTTGTTGAGCTTCAGTTTCATTGTCTTAATAAGTGTAGTAATTAGGGGCAGCTAGGTGGCACAGTGGATAGAGCACCGGCCCTGGAGTCAGGAGTACCTGAGTTCAAATCCAGCCTCAGACACTTACTAGCTGTGTTACCCTGGGCAAGTCACTTAACCCCAATTGCCTCACTTAAAAAAAAAAATAAGTGTAGTAATGATGATATTAAGTTACTAGTACAACGGAATTATTGTATGTAAAGTGTTTTGCAAAAATTAAAGTACTATGTAAATGATAGCTATTGTTAGCCATTAATCTATATCTAGAAGAATGGGGTGGGGTGGGAAACCTTTTATGAACTTTAAAGAACTATTTAAGTATGAGCTGGTGTGTTTTGAACCAGATTTCTTCTTTTGATTCAGTATTCTCTTCACTTCCTAGTAAACAGGATACATTCAACAACTACTGCCTACTTACTCGAATTATTTCCAGACCTGGTGCAACTCCCTTCAAAATAGTCTACAAAATGAAAATGGTCATTGAAGTCACTTGTCCAATTTATTGCTGAAGTACATAAACATGGCCATCTACCATCCCTTGTCTCTAGGTGTTAATTGTACCACATGTCTTAAATTCTAAGCCCATTGGGAAGTCCTGTTCTTACAATTAGATTTTGCGAAACACCCAGTGCTCATCAGCTGCTTCTTGTCCATGGTGTTAGACCACGATGCTGCTGATGTCAGGACTGGGCATAGACCCAAGTGTCTTTCTGTAACTTGCCAACACGTGGACACCGGACTGTGGTTTGTAGCAACAAACAGTACACTGTGTGGTACTTCCAAACCTTCTGCATTTTAGCATTATGCTTTTCTTGACATCTTTGCTCAGGAAAAAACTGCTTTTTCCCTATGGTTGTGGGGCGAGCTAGTTAGTGGGTCTTGCTAATTCACTAAGTTTTCCATGTGGCATGATTGGTGAATCCAGATGTCCAGATACCCTTGTGATGTTGAACAGTGTGGATTCTGCCCCCCATATTATGACATACTTTTAAACAAATATATATATATATATATATATATATATATATAATAAACAACAGCAACAGGATTTTACTGTATTCTGTCCTGAATTCATCTGTGTACTCATAAAGCTCCATTACCTTTCTTTTACTATTCTTTTGTTATTATTTTTACAGGATTTTGTGATCAATATGAAAGCTAGTGTTCTGGCTCTGCTCATCTTTTTAAAAATATAACTTCCTATATGTCCTTCTGTATTTCTTTTTGCTTTTTAATTGTCATTTTATGGTGCCAAAATATTTCATATTATATATAGCATGTTTTATTCAACTAATAGTCACTTGTAATTAGAGATTGGTTTCAGTTGCCTCTTTTTGCTTCTACATATAACACAACTGGAAAAACATAGAGATTTTTTAAAAAATATCAATCTCTTTATTTTTATCAAATCTTCTGTTTTTGTTATGCGATTTCCTGGCCTATCTTCCCCGCCCTTCCACTATATTTCTCTGATGACATCCTTGTCTTTTATGTGATTTCTCCCACGTATTTCCTTTGTGATGTGTTAGATTCTGCTTACTTCCCCTGCACCTCTCCATGTCTCCCTGGGTGACCCACCTTGTCCATTCTTCAAATCTTATCAAATTCTGTGACCTGAAACACCTCTCTCATTATATTGAATAAACAAAATGAGAAATAGCCAATAAGTGTCAAACTGTCAGGGTATAGTCTGCAAAACTGAACCAGATTAAATTGTAATTGGGTAATGTTTACCAAAAATAAATAAAAATATAATGCAACATAGAAAGTGTTAATTTGTGGCTTTTAAAGTCAATCTACAACCCACAGAGATCTCTTTCTATTTAAGTTTGACACTGGTCTAAACAGCTCTCTCTAAGTTGGAGAAAAGGTACCAATTAGCATTGGTAGAGATTCAGTCTCTAGCCCTAGTAATAACACATTTATCACATCTTTCCTTAGTGTCTCTATCTGTTTCACATTTTTATTTCTAGTTGTATATAGTCAGTAGTATCTAGGACATGCATCTGGTCATGTAGCTTATTGTAAGGACTTCTTGACTCTTTTGTTTTGTTTTTTTAAGGATAGGAAAGGAGGCAAGGTAGTGTAGTAGAAAGAATGACTTGTAGTTTGTATCTTAGCTTTTACAACATTTAACTTTATGTGTCCATGGTCAAGTTAGCCTGCTTCTATCAGCATTTCATTTCTGTACCTGAAAAATGGGGATAGCACTATATAACGTAAAGGGTTAGTGTAGGGAAAGTAGCTTCCAAAGTTAACAGCATTATATAAATATGTTTGTCTGTTAATTGTATTTGATGATGAAGGAATTGAAACATCATTCCTTAGCTCAGAAAGTTTATCATGGCAACTCAATTAAGGTATACATGCATATTTATTTCCTGTCTTAAATCTTACTTACACCTTCATTTTTCATGGGGGTTTAGAATATAATAGTGAAAATAACTAAAAAGCCTGAAGAGAAATGGGAAAGTACAAAATGTTCTTGCTACCGAGTTTAATAAGCTAAAACCTAGTTTCTTAAACTGTAGGTTGCGACCCAATGTGGGGTCACATAACTGAATGTGGGGGTTGTGAAAAATTTGGCCATGGTAAAATGTAATATATACTTATTTTATATACTTATATACCTGGAGTTGCATGGAAATTTCTTGGGTGAAAAGGTGTGAGTCATAGAGAGTGGGGAAAATGTATAAATTTGAAAACTGAAATATTTATGGAGAAAAATGGGAGTCAGGATAAGATTGAAACATAATTTGAGTTGTTTGGCAGTTTGGAGTATAGGTGTGCATTGTGATCTTCTTGGGGGAGCAGTATAGATATTTGAGTAAGGTAAAGGTAGTTATTGTCCACTTTGAACAATATGTATGATTCTGAAAAGTAATAGATGCATCAACTTTTAGTAAATCAGATAGCATCTTAAATTGGCTAAAGGAATTGGCTGTTAAAAGGAATCCTAGGGGGAAGCCTTTTATAAACTGAGGAATTCTTGTGTACTGTGGAATTCAAGTGAAGAAACATTTATCAACCACTTATACTCTGCCATGCATTGTGAATAAAAAGACAGAAATGGACTAGGTCTTGCCCTCAAGGAGATTAAACTAATCTGCAGAAAATGTTGTCTACTATAGTTTGTTTTTTAAAATTTTGATTTCCATTCGATTTTTTTTTTTGGCAAGTAGAATCTTTCTGTGTTACTAAGTATGGAAGCCACTTATATGTTCCTGCTGCATACCATCAAAAAGAGTGTATGCCCTTAAGCAATTTGTACAATTAGGAAAATACTTAGACCGGGAAGAATTTTTGTACGAATTTGATTTTTTATTGGTTTGGTTTGAAGTTGAAAAAATAATGAGAGGAGATTATATCTCAGAAGAGATTGAGGTTTACGAAGAAGGGATGAAGTCTACATACTAGAATATATGTAATTTGGCATATTAGGGAAGTAAGAACCTGGGAGGATGGAAACTGCAGGAGAAATTTATGCATGCTTTGACTATGATAGACTCAGAAGAAGAGGAAATATGACCCAATATAAATATTATCATACTAGATAACTGAATTGAGAGTACATTGGCAGCAAAATCTTGAAGCAATAATGTTATTTTATGGTGGTAGCCTTAGTAGTAGTAGTAGTAGTAGTAGTAGTAGTAGTAGTAGTAGTAGAGATTTCTTTGATAGATGCCCATTAGCAGTGCTCTGAGCTCTTTTTGTTGCAGATATTTACGTGATATTTGTCTTATGAGCAATAGAGAATAAAAGGGCATACAGTGGGATCTGTTTCTTGGTTATTGGCCAGGATTAGGGACATATGGCAAAGACAAAGAGAAATTGGCCATAGAGACTCTAAAAAAACCAAACAGACATAGATATACAACAGCAAAGTTGCATAGGCCCAGCCTACAGATTAGGAGGCTTCTGTTACTAGTCACCATCCGTAATGTTCTTTCTTTTTTAAGGTCTTCTTCGTTCACTCTTCTGTGACTGTTTAGTCAAAATATGACCAAAAAATGACCTAAGGGAACATAGAGCAAATTTCACAGATTTCCAGACTAAGAGTAGTGATGCCTGCATTTTTATTTGTGGGAATGTTTATATACTTTGAGCTTTCTAAGATAAAGTTATGGGGTAGAATAATCATCACCAAATATAAACTGCATTTTATTCTTAGGGAGTGACTTCCCTACAAAGCCTCATAAAATGCCTTTATGGGGAGAGTTGGCTATAAAAAGCAATGTAAAGGAAGAGATTAAAGAGCAAAGGTTAACGTGGAGCAGAGGAGGACTAAACTGATATATGGGGCAAGGCCAGTGAAAAATCAACTCCTTTTTAAGGTCAGAATGTCATGCAGGGAACTAGGATATCCAAGGGAAAGTAAAAGGGTAGAAAGAAAGCACAGGGAAATATGAATAGGGAAACAGTTATAAATCAGGAGATTAAGCTTTAATTTGGTTTTGGGTAGTTAATGGTCCTTTGGGATTGACCAGATCAATTTAGAAAGTATTGTTGCCCAACCAAAGGACATAAGGTTGCATCTGTGTTAAAAAGCCAAGTGATGGTAAATTTTATTTTCCCCATCTAACCTGCTACAAAAGATATCTCAATACTTATCTTTCTTATTGATGAAGCATAAAACCAACTTGGATTATCCTTGGACTTAGCATCATAGAAAATGTGTTCATATTAAAATACTCAGAGAAGGAAAAGCATTCAAGTATTCTAGTGCTAAGAAGAGATCAAAAGTTATTTCGAGAAGTTAAACAAAAAAAGAGGGTCACAGGAGTGACATTCATTCATTCATGAAGTATAAGGTCTTGATTGATGTAAATAATGAAACCTGTAAAGTATAAATATGTATTTGAATTTTGCACTATTTGAAGTTATAATTATATAAAATATGGTAATTGGTTCCACCCAATGGAAATCAGTGTAAAAATAACGCTAACACTTCACAGGATTTTGCAAGACCTAGCTGTATTGAGCTACTGTGCTCAAGGTGTGAACACGTGAGGATACAGAGGTGAATAGAACATTGTCCTTACCCTCAAGAACTTATAAACCAATTTCCAAATTAGAATATTTTGCTATTTTAGGATTTATGTTTTTGTCACTAATTCAAATCACGTCTCCTCACAACACTTTAGTGGGTGGTCTTTGTGATTTTTGGTGTCTGAAGAAAATCATCACTTGGGGACCAGCCATTTGTTGCTGAACCTCTCCATACTTAGCTCATCTGGTCCAGAGATAATAGGAACCCAGACCATTGGTGTAGACTTTCCTTCTTGGTGGGACCTGTCAGAGGCTGAATTCTGCTGGTCTAATCCTTAAGAATCTAGGGCTCCTAGAGCACCGGCCCTGGAGTCAGGAGTACCTGAGTTCAGATCCGGCCTCGGACACTTAACACTTGCTAGCTGTGTGACCCTGGGCAAGTCACTTAACCCCAATTGCCTCACTAATAAAAAAAAAGAATCTAGGGCTCCACATTAATACCATAGTGAGACATCAGAATAGTACTTTAGAGGAGAAACTGCATGCATGTATGCGTGCATACATATATACACATACATGTATGTGTGTGTGTGTGTGTGTGTGTATAAAATATACATTCAGTTATTAAGGAAGGAAAACTGTCTATACTCAGGACTTCAATTCTCTTATCATTCACATTCTCTTTAACTTCTTCCAAATTGTAATCTGTCCCATCACCAGTGAAACTATTCCCTCAAAGATCACCAATGACCCTTTTATTGCCAAAACCACTGTTGTTGTTGTTTTTTAATTCATCCCTTACTGGAGTATTTTAATCTTTCAGCTAACTGCTCCTGCTGCATACTTCCTTCTATCTTGACATTCAAATACTACACTCTCCAGACTCATATTCCCACTGTCACCACCTTAGTCTAGACCCTCATTATACTGTAGCTTGCCAGTAATATTATAGTGATGTCCCTAAAGATACTTCATGCTTCTGCCAGACTGACTTACCATTATGCATTGATCTGCTTATGTCACTCCTCTGCTAAAAATTCTTTTAGTAATTCCCTATTGCAACATGTTATGGAGAACTGGCCTCTGACCCAGTAAGGCCTGAGTTTAAATCCTCTTTTTGACACATTGGATCCTTAGGAATTCATTTAATTTCACAGTGCTCTAGCCAACTCTCTCAGGTGGGGTCCTTAACCATTTTCTGTACCCTGGATCCCTTTGGCAGTCTTGTGTAACCTGTGGATGTCAGAATGATGTTTTTAAATGTCAAAAGATGAGTTTACAACAGTAAAAAAGGAAAACATTGGGCAGCTAGGTGGCGCAGTGGATAAAGCCCTGGCCCTGGATTCAGGAATACCTGAGTTCAAATCATGCCTCAGACACTTGACACTTACTAGTTGTGTGACCCTGGGCAAGTTACTTAACCCCCATTGCCCTGCAAGAAAAAAAAAAAAAGGAAAACATTTACAATGAAGTACAGTTATCAAAATATTGAAGCTCAGACAACTAGGTTACCCTTGCTCTAAGACTACATGTAGCAGAGAAGATGCTGACCTGCAGTAGTAGAGAGAATTTCCTCTTCAGGAAGTTCCCTCTAACAATGGAAGCAGAGACTCATTCCCCATCATTGCCTCAGGATATAAGATCCATGAAGGTAGGAGCCTTGTCTTACCTAAGCTTCATGCCTCTACCAGTATTCTGAAGCTATCAGATCATTAAAAATATGTATTGAATGAATGATTAGACTAAATGAATGAGAAGGCAAAGCAGGAAACAAGGACCCCTCTGATAGAGCTCTGGGCTTGGAATCAGAATGTATGAGTGTTCACACTCCAGCTTTGCTACTTATTAGCTGTATAATCACTGATAGACCATTTTAACCTCCCTGAGCCTTGGTTTCCTTCTCTGTAAAACTGAGAAATTAATACATAACTCATGGGATCATTGTGAGGAAAGCATTTTATAATCTTTAAAGTAGCCTATGCATGTTGGCTAGTATTATTTTCCAAAATAAGAACAATAAATGGTCTTTTTATGATATATTTCTTCCATGGTTCAATATTACTACCTATTTATTTATTCATTTCTTTTCATGTTGAATAAAATACAAACTCCTTTTTCATTTAATGTCCTTCATAATCTGACTTCAGCCTTTCTTTCCATCTGAATTTCATAGTATTCTATCTCATGCACTTCACATTCTCAGCCAAACTATATTATTAGTTGTTCTCTATATATGACATTCAACCTTTTACTTCCATGCCTGTAATCCAGAATAGCCAATACTCCCCCCTCCTCATCTTGACCTCTTGGAATTCCTAACTACATTGAAGCTGAACTGGCACCACTTCCAAAAGGTCTTTCCTGCTCCTGCCTCCATTTTTCATTCTTTTCCCTTCCCATAAATTATTTTTGTTTACTTTGCACATATGTGTATAAGTTGACTTATTTGGTTACATGTTGTTTCCCTCAAGAGAAAATAAACTCCTTGATGGCAGGGGCCCTATTTGTATCACCAGTGCCCAAGGTGCTTAATAAACATCTATTTAGTTAAATTGAGTTGACAGTGCAGGGTCAAAGGAATTTATAATATCCACTTAATTCATAAGAAGGGCAAGATCTACCTTTTCAAGGTTGAAAAGCAAAATAAAAATGTTACATTTTCATCTCAGTAAAAATTCTACCACATGCTGCTTTTTATTTTTGTTGATACATACCCAGTGGAAAAGTTCTTCAGGAACTTTCTCAATGGATTGTTCCCTGGCCTGTCCTTTGTTGTTATTTTTAAGCAGAGCCATCTGTCTGCTTTGTTTAAAATAAATGAATGAGTAGATTTGGGGATAGAGCTTTCTGTAACAATGTGAGAATATTTATTCTGGATAACAGATGATATTGTAGACTTCAGTATTTTGGAGTTTCTGGTGTGAGATTTATTTTTGGTTGCAGCGTCAGATTTTTCGTGTAGGTGGCAACCAACAGCACCATATGAGATAATAAACCGTTAAGAGTTCTAGCTGAGCAAACTGAATTAATAGGTACTAGGAGAGGAATTCAATGCCAAAAAGAAATTGATCAACCAGCAAACGTTTATTCAGCATTTGCACTGGGCTATGCAGGGGAGATACAAAGACAAAGACAAAAACAGGCTGTGACCTCAAAGAGTTTATTTTCTCTGGGTTAACTTCTTATTCAACAACTTCATCTTGCAAATGAGGAAACAGAAGTCCAAAGGTAAAGTAGTTTGCCCAAGGTCACATCAGGAGTCATAATAGAGCTAGGATTTGAAGGATTTTTCAGTTCCAGGGTGTTTTCTAGTATATTACTTTCATTCCATTGAATGATATATACACAAAACTCCCAAATTTCATCATGCCTTTTTCCCCATCTCCAGGAAAACTGTAGGTATGCTCAGGCACAAAGGTGTGAGTTCTATGTATGAGCTCATTCAGTATGTAGCATGGAAGGAAGGAAATATGCATTTTGTTAAGGGCCTACTATGTGCCAAGCATTATGTGAGTGCTTTACAATTATTATCTCATTTGAATCCTACCAGGACCTTGGGAGGCAACAGTTATTATTATCTCCATATTAGCAGATGAGGAAATTAAGGTAGAGGGAGGTTAATCGACTTGCCCAGGTTCACATAGCTATTAAGTATCTGAGGTCAGATTTGAACTCAGGTTTTCCTGATTCCAGGCCCTGAGTTTTATCCCCAGCACCTCCTGGCAACCAAAAAGCTAGTGCTGTCTTATGCAGCAATTTAGAGAGGTTTATAGTGCCTCGGATTCGGGCTGTATTAATCCTATTGCACTCTACTCCAGTCACATCACAGCTGAAAATCGTGCTTGATTCTGTGCATCACATTTTAAGATGTACAGTGACAAACTAAAGAGTGTCTGGATGAGGGCAAATGAAGGATGATGAAGGAGCTGGAGATGATACTTTTTAAGGATCAAGTGAAGGAAATGGGAATATTTTAATTTAGGGAATAGAGGGCTTGGAGGAGTGCAATAGCTTTTTTCAGGTCTCTGAAGGTTTGTCGGGGGGAAGAGGGATTTAAGATTTTTTTTTTGTGGGGCAATGGGGGTTAAGTTACTTGCCCAGGGTCACACAGCTAGTAAGTGTCAAGTGTCTGAGGCCGGATTTGAACTCAGGTCTTCCTGAATCTAGGGCCAGGGCTTTATCCACTGCACCACCTAGCTGCCCCAGGATTCAAGATTTTTTAATTCTATCAAGAGAGCAGAACTAGTAGCAATAGACAGAAACTGTAGAGAGGAAGATGTAGACTTGGTATAAGGGAAACTTACTGATAAATGAAGCTATATAAAAGTGGAATGGGATGCCTTGGGAGGTTCCTCCCTCCAAGATCCTTCAAGTGAAGGCCAGATGCCTATCGGGGATGATGTAAAGGAGATTTTTGTACAGGTATTTGGGGTAGTCTCCAAAGGTCCCTTTCATTTCTTAGATTCCATAATTCTACACAAATACATTGTTCTGTAGAAATCCCACTAATTTGAATGTTTTCTCCCTTTGGTCCGAGACTCACTAGACAGCATATACTATCTTCTTTAGAATTCTAGGTCACCAGATCATTGATAAAGTTTATACATTTTTTTTTGTTCTAGACTGAATACTGGTGTTTGATGCTGATTCTTCCTCTTAGAGTGATTTTCTCCCTTTTCCACCCAATATCACTCCTACAATTTCTATATATCTATTGTGGTCTATCCCAGATGTCATTGCTTTGATGGAAGCACCATAGACCTCCTCCCTAATTTGCTCTCCCCTCCAAATTACCAAAATAGAAGTGATTTGTTCTTCCTCTAAACTCCCACGGAACTTCCTACACTTTTAATGCCAGAAGGATTTGCCTTCATAACATACCTCTGAGTAGATAGGAAACTAACAAGTTCTATGACCTCCTTAAAGAATTAAAGTACAGGTGATTTCAAGCAGTCAGCAGTTGGTTTCCCATTTCCTGTGTCAAGTCAGGCAAACATTTTCAAATTAAAATGTTTCATATGCACTTGAAATGCTTTACAATATCACTACCCAACACATTTACTTTGAAGAGGAAATGTATTGCCAGCAAATTTAGAACTGAGAACTGAACTCATAGTCTTTTTTTCACCCAAGGAAACTTTCTCCTGTGATTTTCCTTTCTTTCTTTTTTGGGCAGGGGTGGGGAGGATGAGAACTACCATTCTTTCATTTATTCATACCTAATATCTTAGAATTATCTCTGCAACCTTTTCCTCAACTCCAACATGGAGTAAGTCACCAAAATTTGTCCTTTCTCCTTCCTTTGAATCTTTTTTCTTTTTTTGTAAAAAGAACCCGTATTCCATTCCTACAATAGTTGCTGCTGGTTTGGCCCCTTATCACCTCATGCCTGTACTCTCAAAGCATGTGCTTACTCAGTCTCCTTGACTACCCTCCTATCTACTCCAGCAAACTTTGTACTTGATGCCACATTAATATTATTTTTTTTTGCAGGGCAATGGGGGTTAAGTGACTTGCCCAGGGTCACGCAGCTAGTAAGTATCAAGTGTCTGAGTCCAGATTTGAACTCAGGGCCTCCTGAATCCAGGGCCAGTGCTTTATCAACTGCACCACATAGCTGCCCCCTATACAGCTCTTTTGAGATTTGAAAAGAACCTTACACACATTCATCAGGACAATCTTATGATGTACATTTTCTAGGACTTACTTATAGGTCTTATGGTGTACCTGGAGTATATGTATACTCTAGATACTATTATACTCATTTTTCTATGACAAAACTGAAACTAACAATGGTTAAATTACCTACCCATGATCAAATAGATATTTAGTGCCAGAGAACAGATTCAAACCCACATCTTCAAGACTCCAAGTTCCCCAATTACATACTATAATAGGTAGTGGTGAGGGAGAGAAATTAAAAATTCATCCACCTTTGGAATGGTTTCAAAGCCATAGACATAATGAAGTGATTATAGACCTGAGTCTGTCCCACCCTTCCTAAAAATAGGTAATTTTCACCAAGGTAGCAAAGAATCATATAATATGAATGCAAAAAAATTAATCTATTACAAATAGGTGTTGGTTTTACCTCCCACAGGAGAAGAATGTGAAAGTAAGAAGACATCTTCAAACCTCACTAAGAGAAAATAGATGTCCTTTTCCAGAAAAATGTTAATTTTCCAGCTCTGCTGGGTGCAATATTGAATATCTTTTAGAAAATTAAAAAAAAAAACATTTGGGGGCAGCTAGGTGGCGCAGTGGATAGAGCACCGGCCCTGGAGTCAGGAGTACCTGAGTTCAAATCCGGCCTCAGACACTTAACACTTACTAGCTGTGTGACCCTAGGCAAGTCACTTAACCCCAATTGCCTCACTAAAAAACAAAAAACAAACAAACAAAAAAACATTTTTCTTTTATTACCCAAAAGGGATAATTATGATAATAATAATTATTAGTATTGATAATAATTGAGTAATAACAATTTTGTATTTTGTGGGGCTCTTAATCTCTAACACATATTTATTATGTTATTTTAATCTCAAAATAAATGCTGAGTTGGATGAAGAACCTACTGTTATATCCATTTTACAGATGAGGAAAGGGAAATACAGAAAATACCTAAGATCACAAGCTAGATAGTAGCCAATAAGGGCCAGCTAGGTGGCACAGTGGATAGAGCACTGGCCCTGAAATCAGGAGGACCTGAGTTCAAATCTGCCCTCAGATACTTGACACTTACTAGCTGTGTGACCCTGGGCAAGTCACTTAATCACAATTGCCTCACCCCCCTCCCCAAAAAATGCTATTTATGCCAACCTTAGTGCTATTGTTCACAATAGTAGCCAATAAGAAACTCAGATCAGAAAATACAAGGTGAGTACATATACTAAGTCATAATAAGTAGGACCTTTTTCTCCATTAAGTGAGGAAGAGGATTCTGTTCTAAACTTGAATCTTCAGCATTTAAGACTGAAAGAGAAAATTGATGTTGTGGTTTAGTAGAGAAGGAAAAACAAAACAAAACTGGTCACCAAGAAAAAAGGTTCCATTGCTTGTATGGTTCTTGTACCTTCAGCCCCTTACACTGTGACCAGAACACCAAGATTAAAAGTTAGTGTTATGTCAGTTTTGAAATCAGTGCAGGGAAAATACTAAATGCTCATATGATTTTCTTGATACCTCCATTATCACTATTTTTTTTGATTGCTCATGAAATTGAAGCTACCTGGACATAGCTAATGTATACACTAGGAACAGGCCTAAAAATAATTCATATAAAGAATATATCCACCACTTCATGTCACATTTTGGCATTATAATAATAGTCTCTAGCTTAATACTTTAGAAATCAATTCGCTAGGCAAGAAGCAAGACAGATAATAAAACTCTGGCTGCAGAGAAGCCTGTAAATTTATGAAAAGAGTTTATTATCTTGTTTTTTAATGCATTTATGCATTGATCCAATTTATTTTGTTTAGATTTTTTTAAAATGTGTTTCTGTCTGAAGTTGGATTTATTTCCCTGTTAATTTTAAAGGAAAGCTGTAGAGTAATATGCAGTTGTTCAGCTCATCACACCCAGAATTTAAAAGAAGAGTAGATCGATGCATAAAAAGCATAAAATAGTTGTACATGATAATGTAATCCTTCATTTTCTAGTCAGTGATGTTTGGGTTTGGTTGTTTGGGAGCAGGGTGAACTACTCATTGTGGACCAGGTAGCTGAAATGCTGGGATTCTTGACTCCTAGGGGTCATGGAGACAGACCATCAAGAGACATAGCAAAAACATATCAAGGAAAAATGTGACCTTGTTTGGTGCACTCACGTGGCCTGGAGCAATGAGATACAGAAGCATCAGAAATAGCAATGGATGCCACAAAGCAGAATAGATAATGTATCCATCTTGGCAGGGGCGGAGCCAAGATGGCAGAGGAAAGACATTAAATGCACAGAGCTCCTGATACAATCACGCTAAAAACAGCAATAAAAGAACCCCTAGAACAAAAAAACACACAAAAATACTGGCTGAGATTATTCTCCAGCTATAGATAGATTTCAGGGGGCTGTTCTGGCCCACAAGTAAAGTCTAACCCCGTGATCATGCTGACAGATACACCAGACATGCTGCTGGAAGAATTTACCCCAGAGCCTCTGAATCAGCTACAAGACCAGCATCTTCTAGAACGGTGCGTGTGGTCAGGTGAGAGGGATGATCGGCTGGATGGTGGGGTAGTGGAGGGGACAGCGGGAACTGTAGGGGTACCATCAGGAATGAAAGAAGAATTCGGCGTCCCACCCCAGTGGGGAACCAGGAAGAAATCCTGATCAGTGGGAGGCTCAGGTGGGAGAGGAGCGCAGGCTCATTGAAGCTAAGAACCACACACCACAGAAAGCTTTGCTAGTTGGTTGTTTAGTAAGTAGGGTTGAGGTTATCGCCGGACCAGAGAACAGGCCAGGCAAGAGCAAAACCTGCCCTCCCTCAAACCAAAACACCTGGGACCCTCTGAAGCTGGGAACAGGAGTAGAGCCTAGAAGCAGCCCCTCCCCCCAGTGGAGAGTTTAAAATCAAATAAAAGATGAGCAAGGAAAGAAAGTTCATAATTATAGAAAGCTTTTACAGTGACAAGGAAGATCAAGGTGCAGCCTCAGATGAGGAAATCGACCACAGGGCTCCTATATCCAAAGCCTCCAAGAAAAATATGAACTAGTCTCAGGCAATGGAAGCTCTCAAAAGGGACTTTGAAGATAAAGTAGGAGAGATAGAAGAAATATGTAGAGAAAGAGAGGTAAGAATGGAAAAAGAAATGAGAGCCATTCAGCAAAGTCATGAGAAAAAAGTCAACAGTTTGAAAAGCCAAATGGAAAAGGAGATTAAAAAACTGTCTGATGAAAATAATTGCCTAAGAATTAGGATTGAACAAATGGAATCTAGTGACCTTATGAGAAACCAAGACACAGTAAAGTAAATCCAACTGAATGAAAAAATAGAGGGCAATGTGAAATATCTCCTTGGAAAAACAGCTGACCTGGAAAATAAATCTAGGAGAGATAATTTGAAAATCATTGGAATCCCTGAAAACCATGACCAAAACAAGAGCTTAGACACCATCCTCCAAGAGATTGTGAGGTAAAATTGCCCTGATATTCTAGAAGCAGAAGCTAAAATAGAAATTGAAAGAGAATGTATCCATCTTGAAAGCATAGCTATGGAAAGACATTGGTTTTTGAAGGCAGACTGGACCACTGGATCACAGCTTCTGTGGGCCTCCTTTAATCTGAGGAAGAGCCCTGGAATAGACAATGGGTAATTCTAGCTCATAGGCTACTGAATGTCACAATTCAATTCATGATGTTTCCTGAGAAGTTTCTACAAGAAGATGGCAGCCCACACATACTTATCAGACTGTCATTCTGCATATAATTTGTTCACAAAGAGGAAATATGCTTTTGATATGTGATTTCCTGGGAACATAGGAAGGGTCCATGGCCTGGTGTGGCTAGGTAGGTGGTAATTGCTTTACTTATCTAGGTTTTGGGGTTGGCCTGCTCCAGGTTGTAAAATCACTTGTATCCCAGTCACCTTAATACCAGACTTTCCAGTAGCTCATGTGGTTATGGAAGAGTCCTTGTGTTGCTTAAACTCAGCGATTCTAGCAGTCTGTGGCTTAGAACATTGCTTAGTTTGGGAATCACTTTGTGATGAAGAAGATAAATAAGGCTGCTATTAAAGAAATTACAGAATCTTAGAACTGGAAGGATCCCAAGAAGTCAGCAGCATCCCAGATAAGTGATCATTAAGCTCATAATTCTAAGTCTCCATTGAGGGAAGAACTCACTACCTTTCAAGGCAGCCCACTTCACTTTTTGACAAGTTTGAATGTTAGGACTTCTTTTTTCTCCCTTAATCTTTAATTTCCTTAATCAAGATTAAATCTATCTTTCTGTACTTTCTGGTCATTCTTCATATTTTATCCCACTTAAGCCCAGCAGAAAGTTGTGTGTGTGTGTGTGTGTGTGTGTATGTTATAAAGGAAGGATGTTATCTCTGAAACTCTTTTTCACTCCTCTTTCAAACTGTGTGAAGATTTTAGCCTTCATGTTGGGTTTCAGAAATATGCTTTGGTATTAATATGTCCTTGGGTGGTGAGTTCCTTCCGTGTTTTAGGCATATCTGAGTCTCAGAATCTTCATCTGCAAGAAGGCTAATGTAAGGAATTAATTATAATTTGGGGTTTCTGTGACCCCATCTTTGCCTGGGAGTGGAGGCCCAGTGTGCTGGCCTCGCGCTGGACACCCACATGCCTGTATGGGCCTGGCCAAATTGTAATGAGGGAAACCCCACCATGACAAGAAGCCTGGTGAGGACAAGTCAGGTGGTCTTCAGCATCTGGAAATCATCTCTGTAGAGACGCTTGCTAGTTCTGTCAATCAGAGCTGCCAGCCAATTAGCTTGGGGCTGTGTGTGGTTGGCCCTGTTTCCTGTGGGAGAGGGGGCTTCTGGGAGAGAGAAGGGAGGAGAGCTCACTTCGGCGCATGCAAGAGAGGGAGAGGGGCGCTGCACAGCTGATTATCTTTGAAATTGCTGTTTCTGGGTGGTGGTGAGTTTGTGAGTTGTATTTTTTTCCTTCCCCTATTCCCTTTTTCATTGTCGATAGTTCTGTTAACCTTGCTTTTGTTATAAATTTTTTCCCATTAATAAACCCTGTTTTGATTTTTGAAAGATGCTGTTAATCTCCTTTCATACCCCAATATTATGGCAAGCCACCTAATTAACTCTCCCCATACTAAATGTGGCCTTCCTGATACACTAGGAAGAAATGGAATAAGTAAAGTGAGTAGGTTGCAATCCCTTATTACTCCTTCTAGCTCTAACATTCTTTTTTTTTCTTTTCTTTTTCTTTTTTTTTTAATGCCAGCAGAAACCTTAAACCATGAACAAGCTTTGCAGGGGTATATATTTCCTTCTTAATTAATCTTCCTAGCAGGTAGGGATAAATAAAAGAGAGGTCTCTGTACTGTTGGTCACGGACCAACTCTGTTGTTCTAACAGAAAGCCCTCCTTTTCCTGACAAATCCTTCACAATTTCTTCAGCATGTCATAGAGGCCTCTATCATGTAAATATCCCAAATTCTTTTTATAATGGGATTTAAGCCTTGAAAATGACATATTCCCCAGAAATTATTGTTGTTTTTCTAAAATACCTCTACTTATTGAGCAGGTCCCTGGAAGTGACACGTGAAGGTAGGAAGGAGGACCAATATTTAGGAATTTTTTAGTTATTATAGGATGCAGTACAGGAAGATATCTTAGACATTCTCCAACCTAACTTTAATTTTGAATTCATTTTATAGTTGAGGAAACTGAAGCCAATAGAGGCTAAGTTACTTGTTTAAGGTCATATAGGCGGTAAATAGCCAAACTGGGCTTCAAATTCATCAGGTTTTTTAAATATGCCACACTGCCTCAGATGTTATGTAACATATGTAAAAATCACTGTTTAGCAATCCCATTGTTATAAAACTTAAACGTGTATGAGTATATGCAGTTATAGCTTGAAGTTGAAATAGAGTCTATTAGGAAGAGGGAGAAATTGGTAATTATTTTAGAAAAAGAGAATAAATCTTTCATAAATTAGAACTCCTAACCTGAGAAAAACCAAAGATTTGAAAGTTGGGATTGATATAAAACCAGTAATAAATTTTTTATCAGCTTTACCTCAATTATTCTGCTGGCAGGAAAAAAAAACTAATTATCAAGTGATTTAATCTTAAAATTATAGCTTATTGTAGATAATATAACTGAGGACTGAACCATTTTTGCTTTTCTCACAGTTGCAATAATTATAAATTTAGCCTAAGTGCTTATTTCTGCATTGCATCTTCAGCTAATAACTAAATTTAATAACATCTTGAAATCAAATACTCTCATTGCTCAGTCTGCAATTGTGGCTCATGTAAGATGAATTGATAAGTTTATGAAGAACTTAGTTGGAAGAATAACTTTTGAGAGATGTTTTTGAAAATGTGTACATGCTTGTCTGTGTCTTTCTACCTAGTCATTTGTTCTATGCCTCTCCTTTGAGAAAATAAGATTTACAGATTAAATAACTTAAAAAAATAAGTTGTATTTCATATAAGTTATCCTGAGAAAAGCCAAATTTTTGGTAATCTCCAAGTTGACTTATCAAATGAGAAGGAAGCTTGACAGTTATGGTTGCCTGAAAACATAACATTTGATGGAAGTTGAACTCTGTGTAGAGCCGCATTTGAATGCTTGGAATTCTGTTTGTTTTGTTTGAATTGGGAATTTAATTTGGTTCTTTAATCTCACCTCCTCCCTTTGGCTATTGGTAAATCTCATTTTGGAAGAAGCTGTTTTGAGTAAGGAAAGATCATCTGTATCTGATTTCCCACAGTGAAGGCAGGCAAAAGACAAAATGACAAATTTCATTCCGGACCAATATTGACATGGTACAGAAAGACAAGGGAATAGATTGAGATAACTTGGCAACCCTAGTTAGCCCAGGTTCTTCAGCCACTTTAATACTGGTTCCCTGGTGCATAGCATGGTATAGTGAATGGAGGGCTTGACTTGGGATCCGAAAAACCTGGGTCTAAAGTCCACCTTTCCAAGTTGATAAAACATAAGCTTCTTGATGGGAGGGAAGAAGGGACCATTGAGGTTTTTGTCCTTGTGTGTCCAGCACCTGGCACAGTTCCCTGGCACATAGTAGTTACTGAATAAATACTTATTGGATTAAATTAGCAGCTAAACTGAAACCAAGTCAGTTGAGCCTCCTTTTCCCCAACTAATAAGAGCAATATCTACTACTCCATAGTTTTAATGAGGGATGTGATTTGTAAACAGTAAAGCACTATATAAATGCAAGTAATTATTATGTGGCTCTGAGGAGAGACTAACATGATTTAGCCTATTTTGATACTTGAGGGCATTAGAGATGGTCAGTCATACTCTGGATGAGAAATATTTTCTCTGGGGGCAGCTAGGTGGTGCACTGGATAGAGCACTGGCCTTGGATTCAGGACCTGAGTTCAAATCTGACCTCAAACACTTGACACTTACTAGCTGTGTGACCGTGGGCAAGTCACTTAACCTTCATTGCCCTGCCCCCCCAAAAAAGAAAAGAAGTATTTTCTCCTAAAACATAATACCCATCATAGTAGAATGATCAATGGTCCTAGAATCAGAATGTTGGTGTTCTGATCATAGCTTCATCACTTCCTAATTATTCAATGATGGACCATTCCTGAGGGCTATTTTTTGATCTTCCTTTTCCTTAATTTATCCCTCGAGAGTATGGAAGGGAGGGTAAGGGATGATGGAATGGATGTGTAAGGTGACTTCTACCTCTTAAGACATCATGATTCTGGGATTAAATCTGATCCTTTGGAATCTTACCACATTCTAACTCATATTTGTTTGTTTATATGGCTTAGGAGTCTCACTAGATTGTAGGCTCCCTAAGAAAAAGGGGAGTGTCATGGTTATCTTTGTACCCTTCTGCCCCTGTGACTTACTGGCTTAATAAATCAATGCATGCTAAATGAATGGCCAAAGAGAATAATGTGGCTCAAATAAATTGAAGGTAAAACATTTCAATCTATGACTAAATGTAGATAACCACACACACACACACACACACACACACACACACACATTCTCTTTTTTCACCTAAATTAACTCTTGGCCCACATTAATCCATCTAAAGAAGATCCTGCTTATAGAATTGTGCATACCCTTTGATCCAGCAATACCACTGCTAGGTTTATATCCCAAAGACATTCCCCAAAAGAGAAAAAGACCTATTTGTACAAAAATATTTATAGTTTTAGTGCTTGAAATTAGCCTCAGATGCTCCGAACAGGCCGCCCCTCCCCCAGCGTGACTGGCTTTCCCAAAACCACCCCACATGAGTCCTCAGGAGCCCAAGCCCCACTCAGCGGGGATGTGCACAAAACTCTCTCTGGGACGCACCAGCTTCCTCTGCCCAGGCCCAGCTCCAGGCAAGTGTGGCATGAAGGTTTAGTGCCCCTGCCAGCATTGGACACCTATGCTGGGGGAGCCAACGAATTAGCTTGGCTCGTGGGGTTGTGACCAGCCCGAGGTTTGAGGGGAGAGAAGGGTTATATAGCCAGGGAGGTAGAGATGCTAGGGGGTCGCTAGAGAGAGAGAAGTTAGAGAGTGAAAGGGAGAGGACCGAGAAAGTTGCAGAGGACTGAAGGCAAACCCGTCCAAGTGAGGTGTGACTGCAGCAGGGCCACCATACCCTCAGGCGAAAGACACACATGCAAGAGAGAAAGTTTAAAACACATTCAGGTCGTATTTCTTGTGTTATCCTTATTTTTAAGTTTGTTCTTTTTTTTTTTTTTTCAGGGTAATGGGGGTTAAGTGACTTGCCCAGGGTCACACAGCTAGTAAGTGTCAAGTGTCTGAGGCCGGATTTGAACTCAGGTACTCCTGATCCAGGGCCAGTGCTTTATCCACTGCGCCACCTAGCCGCCCCTTTAAGTTTATTCTAATAAATAAACCCTTTGCTGTTAAATTGGAAGAGGCTGTTTCTTTGTGGTCTGGGAGAAGCAGTGGGAGAATTTTTAAATGGCCCTTGCAGATTCGCTTAGGCAGCTAATAGCCAGCTATAGCTTTACCAGCTAAAAGCAGTCAGATAACCAGCCAGGAATTCAGAGATTAGCACCCAGTTAAGTTAAATAATTTTTACAATAGCAACTCTTTTTGTGGTGGCTAAGAATTGGAAATCAAAGGAATGCCCATCAGTTGGGAAGTGGCTAAATAAGCTGTGGAAATGATGGTGATGGAATATTATTGTGCTATAAGGAATGACAAGCAGGATGATTTCAGAAAGGCCTGGAAAGACTGCTATGAACTGATGTATAGTGAAGTGAGCAGAACCAAGAGAATATTTTACACAGAGACAGCAATATTGTTTGATGAAGAACTATGAATGACTTAACTATTCTCAGCAATACAATGATCCAAAACAATCCCAAAGGACTATTGATGAAACATCCTATCCACCTCCAAAGAAAGAACTGATATTGATGGAACACATGCTATGCATCATGCTCTTCTTCTACTTTCTTTCATTTTTTTCTTTTATTTGAGTTTTCTTGTACAAAATAACTAATATGGTAATATTTTACTTAATCATATATGTATAACCCATATCTGCTTACCACCTGGGGGGAAGAGGGAAGGAGGGATAAAAATTGGAACCCCAAACTATGAATAAAAATGTTTATTACTTTTTAAAAAATAAAATTAAATCATCTCTAAAAACAAATGTTGAAAACTAAAAAACAAAAACCACCACCAACAAATAATACCCTGGGGTAGTCCTCTCTGGGTTTTAGATTCCCACTGGCAAAATGAAAGGGTTGGGGTGGCTACTTGATCTAGGACTAGGCTCCCTCCAGCTCCAGATGGCTTTCAATTGTTGGGAACTAGGATTATGTACCTACCACATCACAGCTTTTAAAATAAACTGCAGTGAAGGGTCTTCTGTATTCAGTGATATTTTCTGTATCACTTTCATAGAGAGATTCTAGGTATACTATAACATGTTAGCTATGTCTCTAGGTTTTACAGATTTTTATCTTAGATTTGTCTTATTCTTTTGTTGATATGAGATAAGTTTGAAATTGTAATAGGCTTGGAAAATAATCCAGGGCAACCCAATTCATTTTACATACAGAGAAACTGATGCCCAGATCTCCTGGCTCCCTAAATCTTGAGTGAACATATATAGAGCAGGAAGGAATAAAAGAACAAGCAAAGAATTTTATACTCTCTAATTTCACTCCAACCAAGTCTCTCTATTATTGACAGCTCCTTCTCCCCCCCTCCCCACACCCGTCCCATACCTTATGAAATCTATAGCTTTAGCTGGTAGAGAATGAAGATAAGATGCCTGTGGTTTCTAGTTTCCTCTAAGGACTCTTAAGTAACCTAAAGGAGAGTCTGCTATTTTTTGTAGACTCAAATTTATTTTGTTTTAATTTGCTTTAAGAATAAAGTGTTCCTGGAATGATCCTTTGGGGGGCTGTTACGTGCAGATTGGTTAGTGGTTTGTATTGGCCACCCCTTAATCTTGCCTGAACTATGAATTGACTTCTGTAACCAATTGAGTTGGGATTGCCCGTTTTTGAAGTACATGTTTGTGTTGTTAGTAATTGCAAGTGTCTGCCCTTATCTCTCTTAATTGGGTCCAGGTCATCTCACAATTTAATGGGGAACAAGGAAGAGACAATTTGTAAACTATGGTGGAAAGAGCAATAGGATCTTATTTGTCTAGAAACTTCCATTGAATTCTCCAAATCATGAATTGTATGGTATGCAATTATATTTTCAAATTGATGCCTCTTGCTTTATTTTCTTCAGAGTTCTTGGAGCACAAGAAGAGGGCCAGGAAATGGATGTGTGTGTGTTTGTGTTTGGGGGAGAGGAGCTATAGGGGAAGGCACAGCTCCAAGGTTTAAGACTGATCTGAACAGGAGTTTTATGTTTCCTCTTTACTTAAATGTGAACATCTTTCTCCCCCACCCCCAAGGGAAAATAAAGTCTTTGAACCCAGGTATTTATATGTGTATAGACAAACACACACACGTAT
This sequence comes from Dromiciops gliroides, assembly GCF_019393635.1. NCBI lineage: Eukaryota > Metazoa > Chordata > Mammalia > Microbiotheria > Microbiotheriidae > Dromiciops > Dromiciops gliroides. Next base: position 509,864,326 of record NC_057863.1, read on the forward strand.
ATCTGTCTATCTGTCCATCTATCTATCCACATACCCAGCACCTAGCATCACCCCTGGCACATAGGAAAGACATAGAGACCTGTGACAGCTGATATCACATAACAAAGCACTTTGGAAATAAAACAGATTCATAGATTCAACATTAGACTTCTAGTCCAATTGCCTCATTTTACATCTGAGGAAACTGAGGATCCGGAAGTTTAAGAGACTTGTTGAAGGTTATGTAGGTAGTAAGGATAAGAGGTGGGAAATGAATCCAAGTTCTGCCTCCAGATTTCCCTGTATCAGGCAGCGCTCACACAAATGGCGAATTCTGCAATTGAAATAGACAGCAGCAATTATCTCAGTCTAGTATAACTACATTTATTAAGCACTTACTGTGTGCTAGGCTGGCATTATACTAAGTCTTGGGGCTATAATTAAAGGCAAAAGACAGTGCCTGCTCTTGAGAAGGTCATGGTCCACTTAGCAAGACAAGATGCTAACAACTGTGTACTAATGATATATCCAGGAGACGTTATAGTCAATAGAATACAGCACTAGGCTATATGGACATTGGGAAGGGCTTCCTGTAGAACTTGGAAGTTTAGCTGGGACGTGAAGAAAGCCATGGAAAGCAGGAGGCAGGGCCGAGGAGGGAGAACTGGAGGACACTCAGTGAAAATGCCTGGAATTCAACAATGGAACATCTTGTTTGAGCCACAGCTAGGTATCCAGTGACACTGAACATGTCCCATAAGTGGTCACTTCAGCATATGCTTGAAGCCCTCAGAAAAGGGAGTTTACCACTTTCCAAGGCAACTCATTCTACTTTTGGATAAGTATAATTGTCGGTAGGTCATTTTTGTTTTTTCCTTACATCAAGCCTAAATGTTCCTCTTGGCAGCTCCCACTCATTGATCCCCATCCTTTGGGACACACTAGAAAACAGGAAGTAGTTTGGCTTTGTTCTGCCTAACTCGACATCACAGAGTAAGAGCAGTGATTAGAAGCTACAAAGAGGTTTATTCAGGCTTGACATGAAGGAGAAACAGAACCCTCTTTCCTCAAGGATAAAACACAGACTTCTCTGTTTGGAATTTAAAAGTCCCTCATAATTTGGTCATTCCTTACCTTTCCAGACTTGTTAGCCATTACTCCCCTTCAAACACACCTGGGTCAGGCCAGACTGCTCTTCTCACTGTTCTAATCCCCAGGTTTGGAATGTACTCCATCCTGATTTCCACTTATTCCTATCCCTCTTTTCCTACAAAGCTCCTTCTTCATGAAGCCTGTCCTGATTCACCCCAACAGCTAGTGACTTCTTCCCAAATTACTTATATCTCTTTTGCACATGGTATCTTTCCATTCTAGAATGTGAGGTTCTTCAGGGCCTCGAGTGTTTCATTTAGTCTTCACATCCTCATTGCCTACCATGTGGCTGGCACGTGGTAGGAAGCACTTAATTTATAAGTGATTGATTGATTTTATAGTCTGTGGGGACATAACATGACCTCTTTTCCTAAAGTAAACTTTTTACCCAGAATCCCTGAATGATCTAGCTGTGCGACCTTGGGCAAATAATTTAACCTTTCCTAACCCTTAATTTCTTTATTTGTAAATTGAAGATAATATCTACAGAACCTACAAAACAGAATTATATTTAGACTTAAATGAGATAATCTATGTAAAATACTTTGAAGACCTTAAAGTGCTACAGAAATATCAACTATAATGGATAGAGTACCCTGTCTGGAGTCAGGAAGACCTGAGTAACCTCAGATACTGTGTGACCCTGGGTAAGTCACATAACCTCTCTGTGCCTTAGTTTCCTCTACTATAAAATAGGAATAATAATATCACCTACCTTTTGGAGTTGTTGTGAGGGTCAAATGAAATATTTGTAAAGGACTTAGTGCAGAACATTTTACATCGTAGGTGGCATGTAAATGCTAGCTATTATGTTTGAAGTCATTATCTCATTTTTCTCCTCTTTCTTTTTTTGGTGAGGCAATTGGGGTTAAGTGACTTGCCCAGGGTCACACAGCTAGTAAGTGTTAAGTGTCTGAGGCTGGATTTGAACTCAGGTTCTCTCGACTCCAAAGCCAGTGCTCTATCCACTGTGCCACCTAGCTGCCCCTTTTTTTCCTCTTTTTAATGGAATTCAGATAGAAAAGATCTTGGGACAGTTTGCTTTCCTGCTAGTCTGTCTGGGACTACTGCATAGAGAGATAAAGTAACTACTTTTTGTAACTAAAAGAAAAGGCAACAGTGAAAACTTGTCTCATGGAGACTCACTGAGACCATCTTGGGGACAACTCTAGTAGCAGGACAAACCAAAGGGTTTGATACATACATCATCCTTTTTCCAGGAGGTTTTGATTTCTTACACTATATCTCTGTGTTTTCATAGGATTGTTAATCAGGAACATGTTGTTCCAACTCTTTGTGATAGCATTTGTGGTTTTCTTGGCAAGGATACTGGAGTGGTTTGCTGTTTAATTCTCCAACTCATTTTACAGATGTAGAAACTGAGGCAAACAGAGTTAAGTGACTGTGGCCATATTTGAACTCTCAGAGATGAGTCTTCCTGACTCAAGGACAGGCATTCTATTCATTGTGCCACCTAGCTATCCCCAGCTGGGAACATAGGGGTTATCTATTCCAACTCCCTCAATATACAAATGAGGAAACTGAGAAAGAGACTTACCAAAAAAGGTTAGGGCTTTGCCCCAGGATACATAGGTTATAATTGTTAGTGGTGGGATTTGAATGTTGTCTTCTTACTCCAGCTCCAGTATTCTTTCCACTGTACTACATTGCCTGAGATGACCCTTGCTTCTAAGAATTGAGTGCATTGCTTATTCTTTAGGTCCTCTGGAGAGCAAGAGACAAGGCAGGCAAGAAAAGAGTAGAAAGTCTGGTGAGGTTCCGTTGGAGATTTCCTCTCTGTTTTCTTCCTCTCATCTTCCCATCATTCTATTAGCTTTCTGCTGTAACTACTTTGTATTTCTGAGATTAATTAAAGTTTTACACGCAGTTATGGAAGAAGTACATCCATCCCCTTGGTTCTGGGGTCCATCTGATTTGGGTTATACAAAAATATTTTTGAGAATTAATTATAATTGCATTTGACAAAAGGAGTGGTTCTTCTGTGCATCTGCAGATCTATAATGTTAGCTTGCTACGTGACTAATGAAGATAAGCATCTAAATAATCAGTTTTAAATGGTCTCCACAGTCTGCATAGTTCAGCATGTATCAATGTAATTCTCAGTGCAGAAATGCTGGGGCTTGGTGTTTGTCTGACTCAATGTTTTGTACTGAAAATATTACTTCTATATTTATTTCTCAGTCAAGTAGCCCTTTGATGTGGCTTAGCAGGGTCTGTGGGGATGCTGAATCTGTTATCTTTGGCTACTGCCTTCAGAAAAGGAAACTCATTTCATTGTTTTAGCATGATAATAACAATTTCTGACATTTATATAGGACTTATGATTTATAAAATTCATTCACGTACATCATCTCATTTAATCCTTGAGGTAGGTAGGGGAAAGGTTGTGTGTGTAGAGGGTGTGTGAGTGTGTGGGTATAGGTAGGTTATTTTGTTGGGGTAGGTAGCTCCCATCAATGAAAGTCCTTACAAAGATGCAGATCAGTGATTTTCAGTCTTGTAGTTCTAAAGTTCCAAAGTTAGGGCAGGGGTTCCTAACCTTTTTTGTATCATGGGCCCTTTTGACAGTTAGTTGAAGCCTATGGACTCCTTCTAGAAACAATGCTTTTAATTTATAAAATATATAGGATTATAAAGGAAACCAATTATGTTGAAATAATTATCAGATTATTTAGAACAAAAAGAAACAAGTTCAAGGATCTCAGGTTAAGAACCCATATCTTCAAGAGTTGTTGTGTTACTTGGGAGGTTAATTGATTATCCCAAGGTCATCAAGCCGATATTTTTTTTTAAAGAGGAAACTACTTTACATGTAACTGGCAAAAATACTATTAAGATTGAAAAAATGAGGAAACTAGGAGTGAGAACTTTAAATAGTGTGATGTTTAAAATCTAATGTGGGGGGCAGCTAGGTGGCTCAGTGGATAAAGCACCAGCCCTGGATTCAGTAGGACCTGAGTTCAAATCTGGCCTCAGATGCTTGACACTTCCTAGCTGTGTGACTCTGGGCAAGTCACTTAACCCCCATTGCCCTGCAAAAAAAAAAATCTAATGTGGGTTCTTAACCTGCCCCCCCCCCAGTTTTGGGGAGAAGCTGGCTAAAATTACTGATAAATTCAGCAGTTTAATAAATTCATAAATTCAGAGTTTAGGCTTTTAAATATTTATTAAAGTGTATTAGAAGTTAGTGAAGAGAGAAAGGTTGAGAACAAATCCCTTATAGAATTGAAAATCCTAGCTTAGATCTATTTGGTCTAGCCAGAGATAAAACTGTCCTTTACTAGCAGCCCACATGAAGTTCTGCCATCACAAGCCACTTCTGAGAGAAAAGAGGGACCTTCCCGTTTTCTCTCTCTGCCACCAAGCCAAAGTCCAAATGAAAAAAGGCAGATCCAGTGAGCTGCCCTCACTTTCCTGCTTCCTGTCTCCCTCCCTGAAAGGGGAGGTCCTTCAAGCTGATTGGTTGAGGGTGGTCTCCTATTGATGTCATAGTCCACAGCCTCTGAGAACAGCATACCACCCAGGGCTAGCCAGGTGTGGTCTCAATTTAATCATTCTTAAGTAGGTTCTCAGTCAGTTTTTCAGTCTCACCCAATTCAATCAATTCCAAATCAATCTTCAGGTGGGGCCTCTGGGCATCTGCCAAATCCCATTATTTTTCACAATAGTTTGGATATTAAGACCAAAGAGGCTAACGTTAGAATTGAGTGCAAAAATCCCTGGTATGAAGGACTTCAGGTCATCTCTTGAAAATAGATTAATACATTTTAATATTATATCACAAGCAGCTCTTTTGAACATAAAACACTATGATACCCACGATTTGGAATTCTATCCAAATTCATTCTGGTTTTATCATCATCATTATCATCATCAATTAGAATTTATTAGTACCTGCTGAGCACATGGTAGTAGTAGTTAGTGGGAAATTTACACAGCATATGGAAAATGTTTTCTTAGCTTCATAAGGCTCATAATTTAAATTCCCAAACCTGGTCCTCCTAGGGATAGAATGTGTAATCCCAGCATTCTGATGCCAATGTTGAACTCACCAGACCATTTGTGAAGATGTGTAGTCACTTGAAATCTAGTTTGTAATATAGCTAGTTACTGACAAAATGGTTTTCAATTTGGGGTCTCATGATTTCAAGTCATTATAAAATACCAGCTTCTTAATGCTTATTATAGGGGCTTCTGCAACATTTTGTATGCTCTAAGAGTTCAAGAAATATTTTTGACATACTAGTTTTGTTTAATATATTTATAGATTTTCTATCTTTATTTTTCAAAATACTTCTGGAAAATAGTAACTAAAGAACCTCCCCTGCCTCATGGTAATGATAAGATGAACCTACATTCTTGAGGACTGTGCTGATAAATGGAGAACTATGATAGGCCCTACCAAAATGCAAGACCTTAAATTGCTGGAACATTACTGAATTGAATGTGTTGTTTGCAAATCACAGTAATTCATGACTCCATGAATTTGGGACAGACTGTTACTCAAATTGGTTGATGAAATCACAAATACTTCAGGTACATATTGAAATCCACATAAGAACATAGTTTGCTGGAGTGCAAAAAGAGAATCTGATGGTTAATCCACTGATGAATTTTGAAAGTTGATTTCTTGGAAAACTCTAGCAAAATTTCCAAGGAAAACTAACCCATGGCTTCAGTCAATGACTAAGACAGGTCCCCTGCACTTCAAAGTCAGTGCTGGGAATGATCATTCTATAGCTGGTAAAGTGAACTCCAGGTTAATTTGGGAAGAGATTCTTACCCAGCTCCCAGCTACTTCCTAGACAAAACATCCATTAGGTAGGTTTGAGAGAATAATAAAGCTTTATGCACAATATGTTTTCTTCAGATTCCTGGTAGAGTAGTTTAACAGATTCCTTTGTCGTATAAGCCATTTGGGCTGCAGATAATTTTGGTCTCTTGCGCTTAGCTATTTGAACTAATATCAGTTGGTTTAAATCATAATTGAAAAAGCATGTCAAAGTTTTAGTTCCTTCCTTTGGTAATCTGTAAAATTGGCATTAGATATGCTTCAATCTTGCATTTTCTGCAATATTGATGCATCCAATAGATGACCATTAAACAATATTCAGGGCTTAACATTACCTCTTGTTCCATTCTGAAGTCTAGATTAGGACAGAGACTGTAACCAGCACCATATCAACATTATTTACAATTCAGAAAGGCATTATAACACTAGGATTAAAATTCCTAGTCTAGGTGACTATGTCCAGATCCCCTCTCTTACTTTTATTAGCTGTGTAACCGTGACTGGTCACTTAATCTCTGAGCCTCAGTTTCTCATCTTTAGAATTAGGTTATTCCCTCTAGTATGGTTGTGGAATTCCACTGAGGTCATGAATATGAAGTTCTTTGCCAAGCCTAAGGGTACTATGCAAATGTCAGTTATTATTGTCTCAGCATTACTTCTTATAGAAGGGATAAAGTAAAACACAAGTTTATTTTTTTAGACCCTGGATACTCATGCTTATTTCCAATTCCTTCCTGAATACTTCTCATGTTTCAGTATTAGTCCCTGTAGATCTGGTGTGATACTGTGGTACAACTCTATTAGACATTGTTCTTTTGCAGGGGGAAGGAAGATGCTATCAGGGTTAGGGTGAGCATTAAGTTTCAACTAGTCTTTATGGAGTTGGAATGATTTCCCAAGGCATGAGAATAATAAGGAAACAATAGAAATTCTAGTTTCTTCCTCACAAGGTGGTACAACAGAATAGGCCTGAGATTTGGAATTAAAAGACTTGGGTTCAAATCCCTATCTTGTTACTTACTGGCTCTGTGATCTTGAATAGCTCTCTAAACCTCCAAGAGATGTGGTTCTCTGTAAAATCACCCTCATATATAATATTAGGTGAATGAATTTAAAAACCTCCATCGACCCTTCCTACTCTAAATCAAGGAAACCTATGAAAAAATGATTTTGTATTTGTTTTGCATGTGCTGTGTGTGTATATACATACACACACCCATAAATATAGATGTATACACATATACATATATACATATATGCATATACTTATGTGTATATCTATATAGATAGATACATACATACATACATACATACAAACATACAAACATACATATACTCACACGTACCCCTATGTGAATATTGTCTCCCTTGAGGGATGGTAAGCTCTTTGAGAGCACGGGGATGTTTCATGTTTGTCTTTGCATCCCTGTCAGCTAATGTAGTTACTGGTGCTTAAAAATGCTTATTGATTGATTGATGGGGAAAATTCTGGCAAGCTCTTCAAAGACACTCTCAGTGTCTTTAGAATAATAGGAACAACATCAGAATCTTACATCAGTGTAGTACTTTATGCTCTTCAAAACATGGACTGTGATATCTACTGTGCCATTGTGGTTTGGCTACTATCCTAAACCTTTCCTTCCACATATCTGTTGGAAGACTTTTCCATAGGAACAAGATCTCCTAATAGAACTCAGCAAGATACATTGTGGTATAGTGGGAAGAACTTTGGATACCCCCCAACTCAAAAAATGTAGGTTCAAATTCCAGTTTGTGGGACCTTAAACAAGGTTCAACTACTGTGAACCTCAGTTTCCTTCCCTGTCAAATGAAGGCATTAGATGAGTTCTAAGGTCATCTCTATGTCTATGATCCTGTGATGCTTAATTTGCTTATCTACCATACTGGAGTTCTGCAGGTTGAGAAATACCTGTCTAGAAATAATTCAAAGACTAATTATCATTAGAGTTTAAACAAGACCTCATGAATTGCCCTAAATACTTGTAAATTTTTAGCACATTTTTGATTTGAAAAATTTATTTTAGTTTGGAAATTTGAAGACACATATTTATACGCACTACCTGATAATTATTAAAAATACACTGGGGGGGGGGCAGCTAGGTGGCGCAGTGGATAAAACACCGGCCTTGCATTCAGGAGGACCTGAGTTCAAATCCGGCCTCAGACACTTGATACTTACTAGCTGTGTGACCCTGGGCAAGTCACTTAACCCTCATTCCCTACTCCCCCCCCCCAAAAAAAAAACCATACACTGAACATGTAGATTCAAGAGAGCTTTGGTAAGTTTCTCAGGGAAATGTTTAATACAGGGTATCAGCACAGTAAAATAGACCATTTATATGAATAAAAGTGAACCAAATTGGAAAGGATTTAAAAATCAAAGAATGTCAGAATTGTAAGGTGTAGCTGGATAGAAATCTACTTTACAGCATTCCTGACATGTGATCATCTCCTTGCCCCTTGAAGAATCCACTGTTATCTAATGCAGCCCATTCTGCTTTTGGAAAGTGTTAATATGAATGAAGAAATGAATGAAAAAGCATTAATTAAACACTTACTGTGTACCAGCCTCTGTGCTCTGGGGATCCAAAGAGAAAAGGGAGGATTGCCCTTGCTCTCAAACATCTCACACCCTAAGTAGAGTAGACGACACATAAATATAAGTTCAGCTGTAGAGATGATAGAAAGACCCAGAAGTACTAAGGACAATGCATTGGAACAGATGGCTAGGCCTGGAGGTCCTTCAGTCCCATAAGGAGTTGAGATGACAGTGCTGGAGGACTGCAGGGCATAGAGACAGGGCAGATGGTAAGGCCTGGAGGACTTTTGGAGGCAGAGCATAATGCATAGCATGAGAGCACTCCACCTCTCTGGAAAGAACAGGGTTGCTGGTTCCCACAGCTCATTCACATGAGCTGTGAAGCATCTAGGCAAAGATGACAAGTAAGGGGAGAAAATACCGTTAGTGGTGATGGATCTTGCCCAATTGTTCTGGATAGATTACCTAAAGCCACCTGGATAAACTAAGGGTGGGAGCCAGGTTTCTGTAACTTCCACCCATTGTTCCTGACTCTGCTCTCTGGGATCAAGCAGAAAGGTATTTTCTGGATAGGGCAATGCATTGTTTAAAGGAAGGAGTTCTGATGAACATCAGAAGATATAGGTTCAAGAGTTAGCTTGACCATGACGATGTTGGATAACCTTGGGTAAATCAAGGTTAAGCCACTCTCCCTGTATAGGTCTTGGCTTCTCCATAGTATATAGTGTCTAAAGCCAACCTCACCCCTAAGACTTCTTTTTTCTTTTCTTTGAAATCATTAAGATTTTTTAATTTTAATGTGTTATTGACTCCTTTTGTTTTTATGCTACAACTTTTACTGATTAACACGTCTATTAACTAACTTCCCTTATAACTCAGATAAACCAACAAATTGACCAACAAAGTGACTGAAAGCATTCCATATCTATACTCTTCCACCTCTTTGCTTAGCGAAGTGCTTAATCAGTTATCTTTAAGAAGTGAGACTAGGCATTCCATTTAATCTGAATCCATTTACCTTTTAGGGATATTTTATTTTATATTATTATAGTTTTAGTGTATGTTCTTTTCCTGGTTCTGCTTGCTTCACTCCATATAACCTCATAAAAATCTGTGTCACTGGGGACCTTTTAAGGCAATAGATAATATAGCATCCTTGGAAGGCTGAATTTCACCAAGTCAACCAACAAATTTGCTCAAGAAATCACAAGCAAGCATGGTGTAACATTGGAGAGATTTTTAGCTAGGTACAACAACATGCAAATCTATCAAGAAAGGGTCAAATAAATTGGAAATTAAGGGGATGCTCATCATTTGAGGAATGACTGAATGGGTTGTGGCATATAATTGTGATGGAGTGCTCTTGTGCTATAAGAAATGACCAGGGAGTATTTTCAGAAAAAAAATATGAGACTTTTATAAACTGATGCAAAGTGAAGTGAGAAGAACCAGGAGACCATTGTGCATAGTAATAGCAATAGTGTTGTTGTTTAATAGTTTCCAGTCACGTCCACCTCTTTGTGACCTCTTTTAGGGTTTTCTTTGCAAAAATTCTGGAGAGGTTTGCCATTTCTTTTCTCCAGCTCATTTTATCGATGATGAAACTGAGGCAAACAAGATTAAGTGACTTGCCCAGGGTCAAACAAGTAGGAAGTGTTTGAAGCTGTATTTGAACTCAAGTCCTCCTGACTCCAGGCCCAGCACTCTATCAACTATGCCAGATAGTTGCCCAACAACAACGTTGAAAGACCAGTTGTGAAAAACATGACTATTCTGATCCAAGACAATCTCAAAATACTCATAATGAAAAAATGCTATTTACCTCCATGAGAGAACTGATGAACTCTGAGTGGAGACTGAAGTATAATTTTCTCACTTTATTTCCTTTGCTCTTAAAAAAATATGGATAATATGGAAATATATTTTGCATAATTTCACATGTATAATTAAGATCCTGTTCTTGCCTTCTCAGTGGGTGTTGGAGAAGGTAGAAGGGGGAGAGGATCTGGAACTCAAAATTTTAAAAGGAAAAATAATTTATATAAAGTGACTATAGTTTCTATCTGTAATACTAAAGTTTATATCACATTATTGCCAGTGGACAGAATTGAAGGAAGTGCCAGATAGACAGACCCAGACCTCAGAAGTCCTGTATGTTTTAAGCCCTGTGCATCACTTCTGTTCCAATCAAGTCTTGGGACAGAATCCCCAAGTCAGTCTTTGGGCACCTTCTCTTCATCTTAACACTTTCTGCTACAATGATTCTCATTTTTCACAGAAACTAAATCCAGGACAGGTTAAGTGAGTTGCCCAAAAGTCACAGAGAGGTGATAAACAGAAGTGGGATTTAAACTCTACTTCCTGTGCTTTTTAATGGCTCCCATCTATATGGCACCTCAGCCTTTACAAGGTGCCTTCCTCACAAGTTTTAACATAGAATTAATTGATGATTTTTGGCACAAGTTTCAAGCTTGAATGAAGAAACTGACAAAATTCGGACAAGCCATTGTGGACAACACTTATTTATCTTCCCATTAATTTACTTTTTTCATTTTCATCCTTTCTTACTGTTTATCTTTTCCAGGCCTAGGTCTGTGATCCTCTGATTAACTACCCTACCCCCACCCCCAGTCCCCACAGGTTGTGAAAACGTTGATTTTCTGAAAGTTTTCTCCTTGATTTTAAAAAGCCATGTAATGACAGAGCATACACATCAGCACTCAGGAATAATATTTTTTGCAAAACTGTACTGGTGTAATCTATTCTGCCAGTAGCCAAGGTACAATTCCATTAGGAGACAAGGGAAAAGAAAAGCATCACCTTAATTTACCTCTAGGCATCTGATCGACAATGAGAAGTGCCTGGGGCTACCTGAGTAATGATACTTTAATAACATAGCAAAAACATTCATGGACCAGTGTCTGCTTTTGATGAAAAGTAGAATTTCTCAAGTTAGTAAATGAAATTTAACCCACATATGGTCATGTAATTATGACATGATGTCCTTAATCTTTGTCAATATTAAATCAGGTAAAGGAATTTAACAGACTGAGATGAGATCCCTTCCCTCTCCCCCTCCCTCCATTCCCTAAGTTCATTATGAAAAAATTGAACTGAAGTCTTTGGATAGGACTGATATTGTGCAATAAGGAATTGCTCTAAAATTAAGAAAAGTCAAAGTTTCATTCAGCAACCTCCAGATAGGAGCTGTTCTATATTGCCTGGTTCCTTTGGGGCTGAACTAATTATAGTAACCATCAAATGAGGCATCTTCAGCTGGGGCTACCACTCATGTTTGCTTTCTGACTGGATAGGGAACACGGTCTTTAATTAGTTCAGGACGTAAAATATTGCATGGAATGTCCCAGGCACATTTCCCTTTGTTGTCTAGGTCAGCAAATGTGATTCAGTTTTAATTGTTGCTGAGATATTATCTTGGGCTTGTATTCCTAGAGTGCCTTTTACCAATTAATGGCAAGGTACTACTGGGAAATCATATTACATTCTTTAAACCCTGTAAATAGTGATATCCTAATAGGCTCTCTTTGGAGTATACTATCAGGAACCTGATGTTCTTAAGATAGTATGCTTGTGTGTGCATGGGTGAAAGCGTCGTACTGAGTTGTTTAGATATTTTTGTTGAAAATTTTTTAATCTATCCCTTCATGACTGCCTTTATTATATAGATAAGGAAATTGTGTCCCAAAGTAGCTAAAGAATTTCCCCAGGTCACACTTGCTTGTTAGCAAGTACATGAGACAGATTGGAACCCAAGTCTTCTTGATTTCATGTCTGCTGTTCATTCCATTATACTGTATTGCCTATTTCTGTCTCATTCTTTAATTTCCTTGGCCTTTCAGATGGTTTCTCATCTGATCTGGTTTTTTAACTGTTCATTTTAGATTCTTTGAATTAGCTCATATCTCTGTGATTGTTTGAGGACCAATCCAGTAGAATATTTCCTTGGCTTACATCAGAAGTTCCACTTCTAATGTGTGCTGTTATTTTTTTTTCTTTATTCTTTTTTGGCCTGTAATAAATTCCTTCAGTGAATTTTGGCATGCGTGCAAATTTTTAGTCAGCTAGTCAGCTGACATTTGGTATCTATCGTGCCCAAGACATTGTACCAAAGAAGGTACTTGTGCAACCCTAATCTAAAGCAATTTATAATTTAATGTAGGAGACAGGATGAGTACTCCATAAGCCAAATATGTATGTCTTTTGTAGTAATACATAATTAGATCAGCACTAGGCTTCAAATAGTACTTGACAGTAGAGACATTTAAGAGGATGATTCAAGTGACTGGAACAGAGTGGCAGTACTTTGAAAATGTAATACACACATACACACAATTTGCATTAAGCTAAATATTACCCTTGATAGAAATGAAGGGAACTCTAAAATCATCTGTAAATTCAGAAGAATGGAGTAAAAAATATCATTTTAAAATCATTTATTTTTAACTTTGCATTGTACCAATGTTGGCTGACCCTTCAATCCAGCAGGATTGTTATGAGATGGACACTTTATAAACCTAAACAGTCAAATCCAAATATGAGATGTTATTATCATTCTACAAAATCAGAGATTCAGAGCTAGAAGAGAGCACAGGGTTGAAATCATCCTCCTCTCATTTACAGATGAGAAGAAATAGATGTCTTTAAACATTAAGTGACTTGCCCAAGATCCCACAAATAGCAGAGTATCAACTCTTGATAGTCAGAACCTGGTCTCACTCTTAATCCAGGGCTCTTTCTGCCATGCTATCTCTTACTAGAGTAGCCTAGTAGTGCAATCTAAAGAGTGAGTACTCAGTCTGAAGTCAGGAAGATTTATCTTCATGATTTCAAATCCAGCCTTAGACACTTACTAACTGTGTGACCCTGGGCAAGTCACTTCACCCTATTTGCCTCAGTTTCTTCATCTGGAAAATGAGGTAGAGAAAGAAATGGCAAACCACTCTATTATCTCTGAGAAGAAAACCCCAAATGGGATCATGAAGAGTTGGATATGAATGAAATGATATCTCCTGCTATCTCCAATAACATATTTTTCTGTTCAATACCTTTTCCAAGACATTGGCTCAAGGTTTAGAGTAACTTGAAGGGACTTTGGAGTTCATCTACTCCACCTCTCTCATTTTATAGATAAAGAAATTGAGAACTAGAAAGGTTGAGTGTTTTGCCAAAGGTCATATAGGCAGTCTTGAAGTTGAAATTGCAGAGGAATTATGGATCTACACAGAGTTCCTGCAAAGGTAGCATTCTCCTGAGTTCCTTATACTGATAAAGTCACAGGTCCAGACCAAAAATAAATAAATAAATAAATTTAAAAACACCAGAAAAGGCCAATTTGTTGTTGTTATTCAGGTTGCAAAATTGTGCACATTATTAACTTGATCCATGCTAAATTTTTGCTTTAAAATGTTTTTTAACTGCTCTGAGCTTACAAAATTCAAGAATATCAGAGCTGGAGGGGACCTGAAGGATGAAAAGAGATACCTTGCCTCATAGTAGGTATCAGTAAATTATGCTTTTGTCTGGCTAGGGAGCTTAGAATGGTTCTTACATATTCAAATAAAGTTTCATTGTCTTTTAAAAACAACCCAAGCCATTCTTAGCTCATAGGCTATGTACCAAACAGTGTTAGAGCTGGGCCATAGCTTGCTCACTTCTAAGCCTATATTTTACATATAGTGTTAAAGGGACCTCAAAAGCCATTTTAGTTCAACTGCCTCATTTTAAAGATGAGGAATCGAGGGCTTAAAGATATTCAATGATCTGGTCACATAGGTATTAAATGCCAGAGCTGAGATCAGAACTCCATTAGACTCATTCTAACCTCTGCTCATTTTCTATTACACCATATTGCCACTCAAGACTTATCCCAACCATGGCTAGTGGTAGTTTTGGGTCCCTATACCTTGAAGGTCCTCCCATGTAAAGGTTACCACTGCCAGAGAAACTAGAAACAAAGAGAGGCAGAAGAATACTGAAATTCAATTTACAAATGTAGTTTCTTGACACATGAATGTTAGGAATTGGATGCTTAGAGAATTCGACTCATTGTGGTTTGACCAGCCTTTTTATTCTTGGCTAATTTCCTGAAAGCTTCCCAAATTACAGTGTCAATGGCATGTGAAAACATTCCTGTGCCCAAGGATTCTGTTTGACAGCAGAGACAATGATAAGGTATTTGAGAGACTTATTTGGTTGCAGAACGGCTGTTACTTAGTAGTTTAATATTGGCACTCTGCAGGAACCCATGCAAATGGCTGATTAGCCTTCCCTATTAAAAATAAAGCATTTTTATAGCAGATTTTAAAAGACTATGTCAACCACATCATTGAAGCACCAGATTTTAATGGGTTATGAGTAACTGTATTGTGCTTTTTACCTTCCCATCCCATCATAGTTTCAGTTAATATGAGAACATTTTTTATACTGATGGACTTCATTATCCTTTGGACAGTGTCTACATGATGGCAGATTCAACCGCAGAATGTTTCTGTGGGTGGATGTTGTTTTGCATGGTAGTTTTGAAGGATGTGTCCAAGTTTGCCTCCACTTTCCTTTAAATAAGGCAGTCACTCAGCAAGCATTTATTATGTGGTTACTGTGTGCCAGGCACTGTGCTAAGTCACGGGGGCAAGAGACAGTCCCCACTTGTGAGGAACTCACTGTGTAATGGGGAGACTGCATGCAAATAATTACATAGAGACAAGACATATGCAGGATAAAATGGAAATAATCAGCAGAGAGAAGGCATTAGCTTTGAGGCTTTTGGAAAGTGACCAAAAAGTGGAAGATTTTCAGATTATTGATTCTCAGGACCCTAGAAGGGTGCATAACCTCCTGTGAGAGCAGATACATATATGCCTCTAAGACAAATTAAAAATTTCCTAGCCTGGCATTTAAGGTTTTCCAAAACTTGGCTCCAATCTATCTTTTAATCTTATTTCACATCATCCCCCTTCATTTATTCAACATTCCAGCCAGACTGGATTACTCTTACTCAGACTTTACATATCATCTTTTACCTCCATCCACTTTCACAAGCCATTACCTGGTTTCTTAATGCACCCCTTCTCACACACTTCTCAGAATTTATCTTTAAAAATAAATTATTATTGTTATCTGTTGTTTTTGTATCACCTTCATTTCTCAATACATCATTTCCCCCTTTTACTCACCCCATACCATTCCTTATAATACAGACATTTTAAAAAGATGAGGGGAGTTGTCCAGTACAGTAAAACTAACACATCAAAAAAGTCTGATATTGTATGCAGCCTTACTCCACATCCCATAGTCCTTACCTCTATTTATATTTCCTTGGGGCCAACCTTGATAGTTAAAATTTCACAACATTTAGTTTTTATTTTACTTTGTTGTTGTTTTGGTTGTTCTTTTGATTTACATGGCTGTTAATGTGTATATTGTTTTCCTGGTTCTGTTTGCTTCACTTTGCATACATTTATATGTGTCTTTCCATGTTTCTCTCTATTTCCCCTCCTAGTTCTTTTTTTTTTTTTTTTTGGTGAGGCAATTGGGGTTAAGTGACTTGCCCAGGGTCACACAGCTAGTAAGTGTTAAGTGTCTGAGGCCAGATTTGAACTCAGGTACTCCTGACTCCAGGGCCGGTGCTCTATCCACTGCGCCATCTAGCTGCCCCCCTAGTTCTTTTTAATTCCTCTTCAGGTCCTGGTTCTGGCTTCTAGAAGTCAAAATCATAAATCTGCTGCTGCCTCATCCTGGAAATTCCCTTAGTGCCTTTGGTCTTCTTACCCTGAGCTGTCCACCTATGCCTATGGCTTTCTGGCCTTATCATCCTGGAATGTCCCTCTGTAAAACCACCCCCTTTTCCCATTGATGAGTTGCTTCCAGGGATTCATTTTGTGGAAAGACCCAAGTCGGCCTTCATTCTCTTTCTAGTCATGTTCCTGGATTCTGGACTTCAAAACATGTTCCCATGCTGGGTACCTTCATTCCCTCCTCATCCCCTCACCCCATTCCCCACTATCCTGCTTTTCAACTCTTTTGTGTGTTGTCTGTGCCAGACCTTCTGCAATCTCTCTTTCTAGTCTTTCCACTTAAGCTTCCACTCGAATGTTACCAATGGTAATTTTTTTTGCAAGGCAATGAGGGTTAAGTGACTTGCCCAGGTCACACAGCTATTAAGTGTCAAGTGTCTAGTGTCTAAGGCCAGATTTGAACTCAGGTCCTCCTGAATCCAGGGCTGGTGCTCTATCCACTGTGCCACCTAGCTGCCCCTCTCAATGGTATTTTAATCACTAAATCTGATGTTTTGTTTTGTGGGGGTTTTTTTCAGTTCTCATCCTTATTGAACACGTTGTAACCTTTGAAACTTTGGGGTTTGGTTTGGTTTGGTTTTGTGAGGCAATGAGGGTTAAGTGACTTGCCCAAGGTCACACAGGTAGTAAGTGTCAAGTGTCTGAGACTGGAATTGAACTCTGGTCCTCCTGAATCCAGAGCCAGTGCTTTATCCACTGCACCACCTAGCTGCCCCCACCTTTGAAACTTTTGATCATCTCCTTTGAAATCTCTTCTCATTAGGTCTTTATGGTATCCCTCTCTCCTGGTTCTCCTGCTATCTATTCAATTGCTATTTACTGTTCTTCTCTGCTGGTTCTTCATTTCTGTCGCACTCAGTAAGGAAGAGTAGTCCCTTAAGGCTGGGTCCCCCTTTTGGTTTGCTATATATTATTTGGCCTGGGAAGCTCATCATCTCCCATGGGTTCAATTATTGTCTAGTTGCAGATGATTCCCAGAGCATGTCTCCAACCTAGTCTTCTCCCTAAGCTACAAGGAATGCCACAAGTGTTTATTAAGCACTTATTATGTGCAAGTACTTTGCTGAGAGATGACTATAAAAAGAAAGGTAAAAATATAGCTCCTGCCTTCCAGAAACATATTTTCCAAGAAGGGAAAGCTAAGTCTTGCTTTACCAACTAACTTCTGGATTTCTCAAACTGAATGTTTTATGGGCATCTCAAACTCAACATATTTAAAACAAAACTTAATATCTTTTCACTCACATCCTCCTGTCTACTGAACATTTCAGTTATTATCAAGGGCACTGCCATCCTCTTAATCACCCTGCCAGTCCCAATACCTTGATGCCATTTTTAACTCCTCACCTACACCATATACCCAATCAATTGTCAATCCTCGTTATTTTACTTTCACAACACTTCTCATCTATGTCTCCATCTTTTCACAAGTACAGCCCTGTTTCAGGTCCTCATTTCCCCTGGTATTTACTACTGCAGTAGCTTTTCTTTGGTCTCTCTGCCTCAAGTCTCTCCTTCCTGCACCCCATCCTCTTCAGCCACCTAGGGTAGTTTTCTGAAATGTATGCCTTCCCATGTTACATATGAGTCCCATTTTCCCAAAAGCTCCCCCAAGAGTTGATGCCTATTGCATCCAGAAATGAAATATAAACTCCAATGTCATGTAGAGTTTTCCATAACCTGGTTCCTTCCCTTATTTTCAGTCTTCTTATGTCTTTCATACTCAACATTCTACCAGCATTGGCTTACTTACAGTCCCTACAACATGACCCTCTGTGCCTTTGTATTTTCTGTCTCCCGCCCCTAGAATGCTTTATTCCTTCACCTCTGTTTCTGGGTTTCTTGACTTCTTTCAAGTGTTAGCCCCCAGGAGGGAACTTGGCTCCTCCTCCAGAAGGCATTTCCTGGTACCTCCAATGGCTAATGTGCCAGTCCCCTCTCAGTGCCTTCCATCTGATTTGTATTAATCTATGTAGCTGTTTACATGTTATATCTGCCTTCTTAGAATTTATTCTTTTTGAGGGCAGGGACTAGGGTTTTTGCTTTTTTTTTAAACCTAGCTTTGAGCACAGTTTGTAGCTCATAGTAAGTACTAAATAAATGCTTGTTGACTTGACTTACATTGGAAAAAATGGATGGATCTGACAAGATGGATGAAAGTGTAAAAAGCTGGAGGTGAGTCTCATTAAAGAGTCTATTTCGCATTATCCAGGTGAATAAATCTGAAATCTGAATTTGGGTGGTAATAGGGAGAATGATGAAATGGAAGAAGTTTGGGGGAGATTTTATGGAAGGCAAATCCATAAGAAGACTTAATGACCAGAGGTTGAGATGAGTGAGGGAGGAGGAGGAGGAATTAAAGACAGATTCTGGAAGGGTTTTGAACCTGGAGAAATGGAGAAATGGGCAGCAAGGTAGTACAGTAGATAGAGTGTTGGCCCTGGAGTCAGGAAGACTCATCTTGTTGAGTACAAATCTGGCCTCAGGGACTTACTAGCTGTGTGACCCTGGGCAAATCACTTCACCCTGTTTGCCTCTGTTTCCTCATCTGTCAAATGAGCTGGAGAGGGAAATGGCAAACCATTCCAGTATCTTTGCCAAGAAAACCCCAAATAGGATGATGAAGGGTTGGACATGACCTAAACAACTGAACAGTAGCAACAACAACAAATGGGGAAATAGTTTAACCATTGACAGAAATTAGGATAGTTGGCATAAATAGGCTTAAGAGCCATAAGCATACCTGGAACAGGCTCTTTGAATAACTTCTTTTCATGGAGGGGAAAGGTTGGTAAATTTGATTTTGGACAATTGAGTTTGAAGTGTTGGTGGTGCAACTAAATGCATAGCCACTCTCTCTTTCTCACATTTCTGGCAGGATTACGAGGGATAGGAAAACTTCTGCCAGTGAGAAATTTGCATTTTCTCAGCTAAACCCCTTCTATTTTTATTAAATTTTGCTTTTTTCCCCTTCACTTTTCATTCTCAGAAGGTCATTGTTCTCTTCATGTTGTGGTTCAACATCAAGGCCAACTGGCCAGTTTGCAATTGAGTGATGAGTATGACAGAAATATATCATTCTCTGACAGGTTATCTATCTTTTGTTCTAATGCCTATAAGCCACTGAAAATCTGAACATCTTAGTAACCCCTAAAAGAGCAAAATTACCCTCCAGAAAGAGAGGAAAAACTGTCTGGTGATCAGACAGCCAGAACTCCTAAAATCCTGTTAAGTAGAGTTTTTCAGTTATTTCTTGCCAGGCCTCGCCACATTAATTAAGCTATGAATTATTCCACTGCTGGCCCCTGGGCTATAGAGGGATTGTAGTTTGTGTTGGTGGAGGGAATATGCACCCTAATAAAATCCACGTTCTACTGGACTCAGGCTCTGTGAACAGCTTCATCCAGGGCTTCATCTTGGAATAGTGGTGATCTTTGCTTTTCTGAGACTCTGTCTGGAGTTGAGGCTGGAAAATCTCTGAATGTTAGAGACAGCAGGAGAGAATAGGCACTTCTCCTCTCAACATTGCCTTTTTGCCTGACAAAGAAAAACTAACTTTAACTTGGAACATTGTTTTTCAAAGACACTCTGTCTATCTCTCTTAGCCTATATGTGGCTAGCCCCATATGTTTTGATTTCCTCGTCAGTCAGTGTATTTTCCAATGGATAAAGAACCTTTCAGCACTGATATTTTTCATACGATATGTATCTATTATAACATCAGCTCTCTGAATTTGAGCTTGTTGAATGTAAGTTTTTAGAAACATAGTAATGTAATGTCAGACATTTTAAAATATTATTTTGACTTTCTTGGTTACCCTGAATTAGCTAGCTATATGTGGAATCAGGGAGATATGTTCAAATCCTTCCTCAGACACTTATAATGTGTGAGACTCCTTGAGCAAGTTACTTGCCTCTTCCAGCCTCTGTTTTCTCATCTGTAAAAGAATAGTAAAATAATTATTTCATAGGCTAGTGATTTGGGTCAAATAAGAGATAAACACAATTACATAATTACATAAACATAATTACAACATACACATGCATTTGTATGTAGACATAGATATATAGATATGAATGTGAATAGTGCTTTGCAAACCACAAAGTGCTCTATAAAGGTTGGTCATAATTATTGTTATCCAGATATGAGCTATCTTATTTTTTATCCCACATATGTGATTTCATTGGTATTAGGCACTCAAGGGTGGGGAAACTACCTCTACCAATGCAGTTTCTGCCCTGTAACAGTCTTAGATCATTCTCTGGAACACTGAGACATTAAGTGATTTCTTGAGAGTCCCACAAGACCTCTGTGTCTGAGACAGGATTTGAACTCACATTTTTCTGATTCCAAGCTCACCTTTCTAGCCACTATACCATGCTGGTCTTCTGAGTTATTATATATTATTTGAACCTCCTAAACTTCTTTCTTCCCTATCCTATGCATTTTGCTGACATAAAGTCTGAAACTTATTTGAATAGACTCACATTCAAAAATAGGAAGAAAACCCAGCAACCTAATTCTATCACCTTCTGTGATTTCTAATCACCCCCTACAAACTGTAAAGCAGTTTGTTTAAACCATGCCAAAACAAGAGATTACTACTGGTCCTTTTGTTGTGCTTTTAAAGAAACACGAAGTTGCTTTTAAAGCCAGCATTTAGATTTGTTATTTAAACAACTTTCACTAGGCACACAAATATAGAAATTCTTTAAGACACAGCCCATCTCCAACAAACACCATAGGCAGAGTTCTAAACAACAAAATAGTTTGAAGAAAAAGCCAATTCTCCCCCATCCCCCAAGGACCTCATTTCAGGGAATTGATATTTGTATATATTCTGTATGTTTGTGATTGAACATGCATACCAATTTTTTTTTGCAAAATCATAACTAAAATGAAGTTTCCCTACCACCCTTTGGAGTAACAGTTTATAGAATGAGTTTGCATTTGTCACAGTTTTCATTGGAACCTTTATTTCTTGGATCTAAGCAAGTAGAAACATTTCACCACAATTAAAAAGAGAAGACCAATGTAAGGGTAAAGTGTATGTTAGAAGTCGCCACCATTTAATGCATGGAACAGGAATGGGAATTGGAAAAAGATCCAGGAAATCTATGGAAGATGAGAACAAGAGAACTCAATTAGAGAGAGCAATACCTTTCTTTTCCTTTTGGGCCCTGGTTATACCCCCTGAGCCTTTGTCACAATTATAGCTTGCTTTCTTGCTTGGGGGAAAAAAGCAGGAAGCAAAACATTTGTTGTTTTCATTGTGGGGAAAAGAAATGGATTTCAAAAATTCCATTAATTTGTACTGTTTACAGTAGAGGAGCCATAACTAAATTAACCTAACCTAATTATCAGACTGTTATACTGTGGAAGAGATTCAGTCAATGCTCTTGACAAGGAAAATAAAAAGCATTTTAGTGAGGTTAAAACCTCAAGAGATGATAAGAAGCAAAAATCCCAGATTGAGATTGTAGGTTAGAAAGCTTTTATGAAAGGTATTTACTAAATGCTATTAATAATGATTACTGGGGGCAGCTAGGTGGAGCAGTGGATAAAGAACTGGCCCTGGATTCAGGAGGACCTGAGTTCAAATCTGACCTCAGACACTTGACACTTACTAGCTGTGTGACTTTGGGCAAGTCATTTAACCCTCATTGCTCCCCTCCCCTCAAATGATTGTTATCTTACATAATATATATGAAGAAACACTTGTTCATTCTATCTTTTTTCATTTGAGTACCCTTACATGGGTGGTTCACATAGTCATCCCACAAGTTTAAGACCTGAGTTGAAATTCAGCCTCAAAAACTTACTAGATGTATAATCCTGGGCAAGTCACTTAATCCTGTTTGCTTCAGTTTCCTCATCTATAAAATGCGTTGAAGAAGAAAATGGCAAACCATTCCAGACCAAGAAAACCCCAAATGGGGTCATGAAAAGTTAGACATGAGTAAAAAACATTTAGAATGTATGCTTCTTGAGAATAAACTGTCCAGCTTGTGTTTTGTTTTGCATAGTTCCTGATATATAATAATTGCTTTGTAAATGCTTTATCATTCATTACTTCATTTGCATTTGACAAGACTTTTTTTCTGACCTCTTTCAGCTGTTAATTCTTCCCCCACCTCTGCAAATTAATTTGTATTTATTTTATATATATACTTTAAATATGCAAACATGTTGTGCTCCCTAGTGGATTGTAAGCTTTTGAAGGCAGGGTGTTTTATTTTATTTTTTGTCTTTGTATGCTCTATGCCTAGCACAAGGACTGATCTAACACCAGGCACTTAATGAATTCTTTTTGACTGATGGTTCAAATTTTAATAATTATTTTTTCACAGAAATCTGTAAAGTGGGTCATACAAATAAATTTGAGTATATTGAACCCCTAATAATATTTGCTAGTATCATAGGATTTTTGCTGTAGTGGAGATTCTTATGAGATTACCTCCCATCTACTCTGTGTATAACTTGTATATATCTAATTATCCACATGTTGTGTCCCCAATTAGAATGCGAGCTCCTTGAAGGCAGGAACTACTTTTTATCTTTCACTGTATTCCTAGCAGTTATTGCAGCAAATAAGTACTTAATAAATGTCTTTTGACTGATAGATGGATTGATTTTACAAAGAGGAAACTGAGGTTGAGAAAATGGATGTAATTTATTTGTGATGACATTACCAAAAAGATAGTATAGTCTGTATTCAAACCCACTGCTCTTGATGCCAAATCTAGTGTTGTTTCTACCACATACTGTCTCCCACTGTTAAGAATTTGTCTTCCATGTAAGTTAGTGATTGTATGTATCTCTGTCGATGTGAATTTGTTTGATGTGCACAAATACACACATATACATATATAATACACTAATATGTATGTATTCACTCTGTTTACACATACACACACCCGTACACCTCCACCCACACTCCCAGCAATAAACCTTAAAAGGTACAGAGACTCTTTATAAACATATCATGATGTAACTTACCATTTACATGGAGAACTTCTCTCCAAAGAGGTGATTTTTTCCCCTCACAAAGCTATGTTTTAAAAATAATAATGTCTGTCATGTTTTAACAATAGCTTCATTCTTATTTCC
This sequence comes from Dromiciops gliroides, assembly GCF_019393635.1. Taxonomy (NCBI): domain Eukaryota; kingdom Metazoa; phylum Chordata; class Mammalia; order Microbiotheria; family Microbiotheriidae; genus Dromiciops; species Dromiciops gliroides. The sequence continues at coordinate 509,887,755 of NC_057863.1, forward strand.
ATAACAGAGTGGAAAGTATCTTTATTGTAAGAAAGTGTGTGTGTGTGTGTGTGTGTGTGTGTGTGTGTGTGTTGGGCTTAGATATGCATTTTCCCCGGTCATTAGCTCAGAGTAATTCCTCTTTAAGTCTAAAATGCTTTTGAGAGGAAAAGAACAATCTCTACAGAACCGTGACTTGAATCTTAAACCCATTTACTCAGATGGGCTGGGAAGAATGTCCAATGTGATCCCTGACACCGATCATCCTTGCTTCCACAGATGGTAAGGAGTGAGCCTAAATGGAATTAGAGAGGGGCTAATACCTGACCATGCATCTGACTCAACACTTTCATCCTGCAGAGAGAGAGAGAGAGAGAGAGAGAGAGAGCGCAAGCTTGGGTCCTGACATTTTATTAAAAACCCCACAGCACTTTTTAGAGGGGAGGAATATTAATTAACCCTGTGCTCTGGCCAAATTCTAGTTTAGTTAATTAATTGTCTGCCTTACAGAACAACTTTCCTTTTAGCACATAGTTTTCTTTATTGATTGCATGTGCCCTCATTAGTCTGAGGTGTGGCCTTACCTCCTAGAGAGCATGCATTCTATCAAGAGGGTGGTTGGTTTAACCAGACTTTGAGACCTCTGCATGTGTTGTTTGCTGATCATCTGTTCTCTTCCCCCCCAAAAAAAAAACAAAACAACAACAACAAAGCTCTACATTTTGTGAAATTTGAGTTTACTCAGATATTCAAATGGCTCTCTTAGCTTACTGATAAGAGTGTTCCTTGTGGGTGGTAGAGGGCTAAACCCATCTGAGCCTGACATACTAGTGTACTTTTGCCCTTGACATCTTATAAGACAAGTTCCTGAGGTCTTCTTTTGCTTTCTTTCTCTCTTTTTTTTTTTTTAGTGAGGCAATTGAGGTTAAGTGGCTTGCCCAGGGTCACACAGCTAGTGAGTGTTAAGTGTCTGAGGCAGGATTTGAACTCAGGTACTCCTGATTCCAGGGCTGGTGCTCTATCCACTGTGCCACCTAGCTGCCCCTTTGCTTTCTCTTAATACCCAAGTATGAATCTGTCAATAAATAGATTATTAAGTGTAATAAAATTTTATTAAGTACTTACTATGCATAAGGATCTGTGCTAGGTGCTGGTGATACAAAGAACTAATTAAATGGGCCTGCCTTCAGGGAGCTTATATAATATTATGAGAGATGGCGTGTATACAACTAAGTTTATAAAATATATACAAAATAAAGAAAAGGTAATTTTGTCAGATAAGGCACTAGTGCTTGAGAGATTCAGAAGAGGCCTCATGAGGGAGAAGTGCTAAAAGGTGAGGAAGGGATGCAGGCATAGGGGACAGACAACCAGCACAAAGGCATAGACATGGACTTTTATGTGTGCTGACTAGCAAGTAGGCTAGATGAACCAAACTGTAGAATTTATGAGGGAGAATTATGTATAGTTGACTAAAATGGGAGGTGGAAGCCAAGTTGTAAGGGGCTTTAAATGCTAAACAGAGTATTTCATTATTGAAAGGGACAAATTTGCTGTTGTTATTTAAAAGTTTCTTTTTTTAATAATTGAAACATAGCTTCCTTTTCTGCGCTGCGGCTGCAGCCATGAGTATGCTCAGGCTTTAGAAGAGGCTTGCCTCTAGTGTCCCTCGATGTGGAAAAAAGAAGGTATGGCTTGACCCCAATGAGACCAATGAAATTGCCAACGCCAATTCCCGTCAGCAGATACGGAAGCTGATTAAAGATGGGTTGATCATCCGGAAGCCTGTTACTGTGCACTCCCGTGCCAGATGCCGGAAAAATACTCTGGCTCGACGGAAGGGCAGGCACATGGGCATTGGTAAGAGAAAGGTTACTGCCAATGCTTGTATGCCTGAGAAGGTGACCTGGATGAGGCAAATAAGGATTCTACGGTGGCTACTCTGAAGATACCGTGAATCCAAAAAGATTGACCGCCATATGTACCACAGCCTGTACTTGAAAGTGAAGGGTAATGTGTTCAAGAATAAGCGGATCCTCATGGAGCACATTCATAAACTGAAGTCAGACAAGGCCTGGAAGAAGCTCCTGGCTGACCAAGCTGAAGCTCGCCGGTCCAAGACTAAGGAAGCACGAAAGCATCGGGAAGAGTGTCTACAGGCTAAGAAGGAGGAGATCATCAAGACTTTTTCTAAGGAGGAGGAGACCAAGAAATGATTCTCCCCCCCATCTCCTCTGTACATAGTACCCTTCTATTTGGCTCATACAATAAAACTTAACAGACTGTCAAAAAATAATAATAATAATAATTGAAACATAAGGTTTGAAAGGGTATCAGCTTCCCTTACCTTGTGTAATGTTTAACTACCAATGCAGTGAAAATGTCTAACCCCAGGAAGGGCAGAGCCAAGATGGCAGAGGAAAGACTTTAAATGCACAGTGTTTCTGATACAATAACCCACAAAACAGCAATAAAAGAACCCCTGGAGCACAAAAACCCACAAAAATATGGGCTGAGATTATTTTCCAGCCATAGATATATTAAAGGGGGCTATGCTGAGCTACTGGTAAAGTCCAACCCCACGATCATGCCAACAGAGACCCCAGACATGCTGCACCAGAGGGACTTAACCCATGAGCCTCCAAATCAGCTGCAGCACCAGCCTCTTCTGGAACTGAGCTTCTGGTCAGGTTAGAGGGCTGAACGGCTGGCTGGGGAAAAGTGTAGGGGTGTCAGCAGGACCTATGGAGGAATTCAGCTGTCCCTCCCCATTGGGGAACCAGGAAGAAATCCTGAGCAGTGGGAGGCCCAGGTGGGAGAGGGGCACAGGCTTGTCAAAGCTAAGAACCACAAAACAGAAAGCTTTGCTGGTTGGTTGTTTATTAAGTAGGCTTGAGGTTATCTTTGGACCACAGAACAGGCCAGGTGAGAGAAAAACCTGCCCTCCCTCAAACCAAAGCACCTGGGACCTTCTGAAGCTGGGGATAGTAGTGGAGCCTAGAAGCAGGGTCCCCTATTGGGGAGTTAAAAGTCAAGTAAAAGAGGGCAAGATGAGCAAGCAAAGAAAGTTTAGAAGTACAGAAAGTTTCTTTAACAACAAGGAAAATTGAGGTGCACCCTCAGAAGAGGATAACAACCTCAGGGCCCCTACATCCAAAGCTTCCAAGAAAAATATGAACTGGTATCAGGTCATGGAAGCTCTCAAAAGGGACTTTGAAGAGAAAGTAGGAGAGACAGAAGGAAGATGTAGAGAAAGAGAGTAAAGAATGGAAAGAGAAATGAGAGAGATGCAGGAAAGTCATGGGAAAAAAGTCAACAGCTTGAAAAGTCAAATGGAAAAGGAGATTTTAAAAAGCTGTCTGAAGAAAATAATTGCATAAGAATTAGTATTGAACAAATGGAAGCTAGTGACCTTATGAGAAATCAAGACACAGTAAAGCAAATCCAGTTGAATGAAAAAATAGAGAGCAATGTGAAATATCTCCTTGGAAAAATAGCTGACCTGGAAAATAAATCCAGAAGAGATCATTTGAAAATCATTGCACTACCCGAAAACCAGGGAAAATTGCCCTGATATTCTAGAAGCAGAAGCTAAAATAGAAATTGAAAAAAATCCACTGGTCACCTCCTGAAAGAGATCCCAAAAGGAAAACCTCCAGGAATATTATAGCCAAATTCCAGAGCTCCCAGGTCAAGGAGAAAATAATGTAAGCAGCTAGAAAAAAATAAATTCAAATACTGTGGAGCTACAATAAGGTTAAAACAAGATCTAGCAGCATCTACATTCAAGAACCAGAGGGGATGGAATATGATATTCTGGAGGTCAAAGGAACTGGAACTATAGCCAAGAATCACATACCCAGCAAAACTGATTATAATCTTTCAGAGGAAAAAATGAGACTTCAATGAAAAAAAGGACTTTCAGGCATTTGTGATGAAAAGACCTGGACTGAATAGAAAATTTGACTTTCAAATACAAGACCCTGGAGAAATCTAAAAAGGTAAACAGGAAAAAGAAACCATGAGGGACATTAAAACGTTAAACTGTTTACATTTTTACATGAGAAGACGATACTGCCAACTCGTAAGAACGTTCTCAGTAAGGAATACACAGAGGACACAGCTCTGAACTGAATATTAAGGGATGATATCTGTAAAGCATTCATTTTTTGTTTATCCTTGTTCTTTGTGGGGCAAACAGGGTGGGGTGTCATATCTGGGGCCAGATTTGGGCTTAGGGCCTCCTGGGTCCAGGGTTGGGGCTTTGTCCACTGTGCCACTTAGCTAACCCATGATGACATCTGTAAAATAGGGTTGAGGGGTAGGAGGAATAGACAAGGGGAGGGGGAAGAGGAGAGGTGGAATGGGCAGAGGTAGTTCACATGAAGGAAACAAGATAAAAGCTTATGGAAGGGAGGGGAAGAGTGGGAAGGAGTAGGGGAGTGATTGAACCTTAATATCATCAGAATTGGCTCAAAGAGGGACTAACATACATACTCAAGTGGATATAGTAATATATTTTTGCCCTGAGGGAAAGTGGGAGGGGAGGGAGATAAGGGGGGGGAGAGAAGAGGGGAAGGAGGGGAAAAATAAATTAATAATAATAATTACAACAATAATAATAAATTATCAACAGGAGATCCACCTGTTAGCAGGAAAAAAATATCTAACCGCAAACCTTTATGCTCCAATTTAAGCCCATTTCTTATTCCATAAAGATGGAGATAGCTGAGCACTGTCATTCATTCGTTGATTCCATCCTTCCTTCATTTATTTGTTAACAAAAACCTAAGGGGGCAGCTAGGTGGCACAGTGGGTAAAGCACCAGCCCTGGATTCAGGAGTACCTGAGTTCAAATCCGGTCTCAGACACTTGACACTTACTAGCTGTGTGACCCTGGACAAGTCACTTAACCCCCATTGCCCTGCCAAAAAAAAAAAAAAAAACCTATTGCATATATACTCTATAGAAAGCACTAGGTTATATGGTGCTATCTAGCACCACCAGAAACTAGGTAAGTTCTAGGAGAGAAATGATTATAAATAATAATAATTCACATATGTATAGTGTTTTAAGGTTTGTACCCTTTAAATAACAATGGTTATAGGTTATTGATAATTACACATATACTCAGAAGCTGAAAGCATGGGCAAATTTGTCTGCATTATTTTTCTCCTCAATCAGCCTGAGTTTAAGTGACTGCTATGTGTCAGTCACCACGCTAGGCTCTGAGGTTACAGACAAAAATGAAAAGGGCCCTGTCATCAAGGAGTTTATATTCTATCTGGGATGACAGGACATACAAATGTATTTATATGCAAGTTATGTACAAAATAAATACAAAGTAAGTTTTTAAAATATTAATAATAATAAACATTTTTATTTATAGTTTTGAATTCCAAATTCCATCCCTCCCCTAGGGCCCTTCCCCTCTCCCTGAGGTAGAAAGCATTCAGATATAGGTTACATGTATGGAATTATATAAAACATTACCATATTAGTCATTTTGTATAAGAAAGCAAATGAAAGAAAGTGAAAAATAGCATGCTTCAATCTGTGTTCCATCAATATAAGTTCTTTCTCTGGAGGTGGATACTATGCTTTATCATTAGGGCAAAGGCACTTCTAGTAGCTAGGAAATCAAGAATAAACTCATAAAAGAGGTAGTGTGAAAATTAAAACCTTTTTCTCCTTTTTCTTGTTTCTCCACCCCTAAAAACAAAACAAAACGCAAAACCTTAGCTAATATGGAAATTTGTTTTGCATGACTTCATATTTGCAGTGGGTTTAATGCTTCCTGCTCTATCAATAAGAGGAGGAAGGGGGAAGGAAAGAAGAAATAATTTAAAATGGCAAATAAAACAAAAATTGAATTTTTTATAAAGACTTAAAAAATAGGGGGAAGCTAGGTGACTCAGGGGATAAAGCACTGGCCCTGGATTCATTAGGACCTGAGTTCAAATCCAACCTCAGACACTTGACACTTACTAGCTGTGTGGCCCTGGGCAAGTCACTTAACCCTCATTGCCTCCCCCCAAAAAAAGACTTTAAAAATGAAGGGGAGGGGGGCAGCTAGATGGCGCAGTGGTTAAAGCACCGGCCCTGGATTCAGGAGTACCTGAGTTCAAATCCAGCCTAATACACTTGACACTTACTAGCTGTGTGTCCCTGGGCAAGTCACTTAACCCCCATTGCCTGCAAAAAAAAAAAAAATGAAGGGGATGCTTGAGCTCAGCTATAATACTGAGGGATGCTGAGACATAAAAATGAGGGAGGAGTATATCCTAAGCATGATAGACAGGCAATACAAGGATGTGGAGATGAAATGGCTGAGGAACAACAATAAGGCAAATATCTTTTCATTGGTAACAAATTCCCAATCTTTTTTTTTTCAAAATTTCAGTTTTATACATTTATAGAACTGAAAAAAAAAAAAAAACTTTTGACAGGTATGTAAATTAATGCCCATTGGTACATAGCTTGGAAAAATTTGTGCAGTACCTGAAAAAGAATCCAGGCTTTGAGAAAGTAAGAAATTTATGCAAGCCAAAACTGTAGTGCACATCACCAGATTTGTGTTTCTTTAACTTCACCTTCTGCTGGAGTTGTTACTAGAAAATCAGGGCATAGCAAAGGCTGTCCAAAAGGAACATTTTAACAATAGTTAAATATGATGTATATGCATTCTATTTTTCTCCACCAATTTGGAAGAGTTCAAAGCCAGTGAGACTTTTTAAAATGTGTAGCTCAATTTTAGTCTCTAGGTTCTGAGCTGACAAGGTATACTGTCCCTTCTCATTAACTACAAATAAAAGCTAGCATTCAGCCCCAAGCACTTTTCCTTAATCTTACCCATACCTCCCTAGGTTCAAGCCATGGTAAATAACAGGGAATCAAGACAGCTTCAATTTCAGTTTGTCATTGTTTTCAACAACTGTCATGGGTTTTTTTCTTTTACTTTTGTAAAGATAAAAGATGTTTAATCAATAGAAAATAACAGGTACAGGGGAGAAATATGAAACCTAAATGTGTGCTGGTGGAGATCCAAGAGAGTTGTGTGGTCTCTACTTATTGGGGGTATGAGCATATGTGTGTTTTTGTCAAAGACCTATAATTTCATTAGTGTTAGCAAATCCCTATGAAAAAAACACAGACTGGCACCTGCTTTGGACTGATTAGTCTTAGAATTTTACTTTCCCCACTGAGAGGTTAAATGAATTGCCCAGGGTTACTCAGCCAGTATGTGTCAGAGGCAAATTTTGAGCCTACTTCTGACAAATTCTAAGGCCAGGCCTCTAGCCACTAAGCCAGATGTGTCAAACAAGTACCTGAGGCTGAATTAGATTAAAGTATAATTGAGAAATATTTAACAAAATAAATAAAAATACAATATAACATAAATAATCTTTATATATGGTTTTCTAAGTCAATCAGTGGCCTGAATATCCTTATGGAAGGTTTAGTGGCCCTATTTCTATTTGAATTTGAAACCACTACACTAAGTCCCTGCTACACAAATGAATATAACAAAATCTTTTAGGAACATCTGCAAAGAATAAGAATGTCAAGTCATATCAGTAAGTATTTATTAAGTACTCACTATATGCCAGGCCAGGTGAAAGATAGAGTGCCGGTCCTGGATTCAGGACGACAACGACTCTTCCTGATTTCAAATCTGATCTCAGTCACTTACTATCTGTGTACTAGTACTTCACCCTGTTTGTCTCAGTTTTCTGTAAAATGAGCTGGAGAAGGAAATTATAAACCACTCCAGTATCTCTGCCAAGAAAACCTCAGATGGGGGGTGGGGTCTCTGTCTATGGGGTTTTCATACTGTCTATGGATTTTTCTTAGAAGATATTAAAGTGCTTTGCCACTTCCTTTTCTAGTGGATTAAGACAAAAGGAGGTTAAGTGACTTTCCCAGGGTCACACAGCTAGCAAGTGACTTAGGGTTATGTTTGAATTCAGGTCTTTCTGATTCTAGACCCTGCACTCTATCCACTAAACCACCTAGCTACCTCTCTATTACACTATGCTACCTCTCAAAGAGTATCATAGCATGTGGTATTCCACAAGTATCTTCACTTCTTCAATGTATGAAATTCATAACCTATAAAGGTAGATTTTTTAAGCAACATGCTACCTAAAAAGCAGTCCATGAAATCAATCGAGGGGAAGCTCTGATGGAGATGCCCCTTTAAGATGAGCCAACACTTGTGTCCCACCTTCTCTGGTTATCTGTGATATTAACTGGTGACTTTGGAACCCTTGCAGAAGTTTGGATGACATTGTATTTTAGACAGGGTATCATTTGAGACCACCTGGAGGGTGACATAGGAGCTAAGTAGTAAGGAAGGAGAAGAGTAATTAACTGATGTCAAATAAGTGAATGACCAAGCATATCCTTAGAAGTGTGGAGAATTCAACTAATTTATACACAGATTCTTCTTTTTATTTTCTGTTTCAAGTGTTCAAGCCATATTACATGAGACTAGCATGCATCCTTTTCCCCCTTTGAGTATATTTTTGTTTGAGAATAAAAAAGAACAATTATGGCTAATATATGTTCGTGCTGAGATCAACTAATTCTAGTTCAAGCTGTGCACAGTTATACAGTGCAAAATAAATAAGTATTATCTATCTCCTTGTACAATTAAATAGTAAAACACTAAAGAATTCATTTACTTCCTTTGTTATGGAGAAAGCATAAATGCTACATTAAATAGAACAAGTATATGAACATCAGTATCTTCCCCTCCCACACAGAGAAAAAGGTAAGCTGAAAGTTGGGAAGAAAGACTTATATGATCATACTAAGAAAAATTAATGAAAGAATGATGATGCCTGATGACTTATGGGTAGACTTTTGCGTCCCAACACTCAGACATTAAATAGTTAATTTAGAAAGTGATTGAACAGGATGTATGTTTTTTCTATATTGTTAAATCCTAGAATATCTGACTGTGATTTGCATTTTAAGGCAAATTTTTTTAAAAATTGGAAGTAAATTTGCTCTTTTTGTGTCGTGCTTATGAGATTGGGTAAATTCTAAAGGGGCTTGTCTCATCGGGAACCTTAGGTAGGAATTTTGTTCTAATGGAGACCCATAAATATTTACAGAGCACATAAAATGTAATTAACTGAGCAGGAGGAAAGACTACCAGGTGATGAGTGGGAATACCCCAATGCTCTAGAGTAGTTACTGCCTTGTTTTGTCCTCCTTGAATTATGCCCTTCCCCTTTTCATGGCTAGTTACTAGTTATAGGGAGCCATACTACTGATGAATAAGGGTTGGGTCATCTTATTCATATCCCAGTTCACTGAAATTGTCTCTTGTTCTTGTGACCCTGACCATCCCCTCTCGTCCCCTCATTGCCCTGCAAAACAAACAAACAAACAAACAACAAAAGGCAATACAGCTTATAAACTCGAGGAGTTTATATTGGGGGGGGGGTAGTTTAATGAGGGTTAAGTGACTTGCCCAGGGTCACACAGCTAGTAAGTGTCAAATGTCTGAGGCCGAATTTGAACTCAGGTCCTCTTGAATCCAGGGCTGGTGCTTTATCCACTGCACCACCTAGCTGCCCCAAGTAACTTACATTCTAATGGAATTTGAACTCACAAATTAGTTGAATGATTGAAATATAATATGTTCTTTAAATATTTTGTCAAAGCTGTATTTGTCTTAAACTGGAAACTCTTACGCCTTCCTTCAAGGTCCAACTCTACAGATACTTATTCCATAAAACTGTTCTTAATGATTCCTGACAAAATAAATTCAGATCTGAGTCATTTTGCTTTTCCCCTGACTCATATATGGGACACTTAGGAGCTGGAAGGGAGTTGCATGTCTCCACAGCAGAGTGGAGACAGTGGTCTCAGTTCCTCAGTATGATGAATTTAAACCTAAAAGAAAAGATTGAGAGGGTGGCTTACCCATCTTCAATAATTTGATGTGTTAAGAGCTATAAGACTTTTATTGTTTGGCCCCAGAGTCTAGAACTAGGAGGAATTGGTAGAAATCTCAAAGGGGCAAATTTCTTTCTTTAAATGTATTTTATTTATTTCATTAAATATTTCCCAATTACATAAAAATTTAACATTCTTTTTTTTTTAAATTGAGTTTGAAATTTTCTTCTTTGTGCCCCTTCCTGATCCTTTGTGAAGGCAAGCAATATGATATTGATTGCATATATGAAGTTATGCAGTACATATGTCCCTATTAGCTAAGTTGCAAAAGAGATGGAAGGTGGTATCCCGGAGTTGTTTTAATTTGCATTTTTCTAATCAATAGTGATTTAGAGCATTTTCTCATGTGACTATTGATAACTTTGGTTTTTTAGAAAACTGCTTGTTCTATTCATATCCTTTGAACATTTATCAATTTAGGAGTGGCTTGTATTCTTATAAATTTTACTAAGTTCTCCATACATTGGAGAAATGACACCCTTATCAGAAAAACTTGTTGCAAAAAAATTTCCCCAGTTTCCTGCTTCCCTTCTAAATCTTGGCTGCATTGTTTTTATTTTTGCAAAACTTTTTGTAATTTGATGTAATCAAAATTAACCAATTTATACTTCATAATGCTCTCTTGTTCAGTCATAAGTTCTTCCCTCATCCATAAACCTGACAGGTAAAATATTCCATGCTCTCCTAGTATGCTTATGATATCACACTTTATATCTCAATCACGTACCTAGTTTGACCTTATCTCAGCATAAGATGTTAGTCCAGCCTAATTTCTGCCAAACTCTTTTCAATTTTTCCCAGAAATTTTTGTCATATAGTGAGTTTTTGCCGCCAAAGTTTGGATCTTTAGGCTTATCAAACACTAGATTACTGTGGTCATTTGTTGTTGCATATTGAGTAAATTAATCTTTTCCACTGATCTACCATTCTATTTCTTAGCCATTACCAAATTGTTTTCATGATTACTGCTTTGTAATACAATTTGAAATCTCGTACTACTAGACTGTTTTCTTTCACATTTGTTTCATTATTTACCTTAATATTTTTGATCTTTTGTTCTTCCAGATGGATTTTGTTATCAATTTTTCTAGCTCTATAAAAGCATTCTTTGGTAGATTGATTGTTAAGGCACTGATTAAGTAAATTAACTTTGAAATTGCCATTTTTGTTATAATGACTAAAGAGACAAATTTATACGAATAAAAAACTTTCTCATTAAAATTTAAAACTTCAGGTGGAGGCTGGAGGATGGACCATTTGCTAAGCATGCTCTTTTAGGGAATTCTTGTTTGTATATGCATGGGACTTGATGGCTGCTGAGGTGTTTTCCAACTCTCAACTTCTGTGATTCTTTAATTCTATGATTTTGGCTGGAAAGCTCCTCAAGGCCCTTTCCAATGCCAGAATTTTATAATTCTCTGAAGTGAGAGGTGAAATATCAGATTATATGAAGATACACATTTGTGCACATCTCTGTGATGGCTAAAGAGGAAATAAACTTTGGTTGGGGGGAAAAAGACCCATTAGCAAATTCATGAAATATAATATTCTAATTCCAACTTCAGTTAGCATGCTATGACTGGAAGAATAAAAGCAGTTCATGGCTTGGCTTTTCTTTCCTAATTGATTACAAATAAAGACTGTTTCTTGGTTTTTTTCTATAACTGCTGTAGCTAGATGGCACAGTGGATAGAGAACTGGGCCTGGAGTGAGGGAGACCTGAGTTCAAGTCCAGCCTGGACACTTAACTCTGGGCAAATCATTTAATCTTTGCCTGCCTTGGTTTCTTTAACTGTAAAATTGGAATAGAGGAGTAACTACCTGCCAGGGTTGTTGAGAGGATCAAATGAGATAATATTTGTAAATTGCTTGGTATAATCCCTGGCACAAAGTAAGTACGTAATAAGTTCTTTTCCCATTTTCTTCCCCTGTTGTCAGTGTTTGTTGCTGCCATTTCTTTCAAGGTTTCTAGTAGGTTGGCTAGGTTGTAATATCCTGACTTCACTGAGCAAACAAGAGACACCCATTAAATATATTATTGATGGATGAGTTGGTCTCTGCTGCTCTTTCCCAGCATTCCCCAATAATGGTTCATCATTGAAAGGATGTACTTCAGAACTGGTCCTTAATAATATTTTTCCCCTGCTTGTAGTTTGTCTTATGTGGAGGTTACATGGAGAGCTTATTACTTGACTACCATTTACTAACCTCTTTTCTGCTTAATTCTATTTCATTAGAGCTGTGTTGTGGTCAACCTTGCATCTACTCTGGTAGGCCAGTAGTATTCCAGTGTCTTCTTGTCTTTTATTGTTCAAGGCTCATGTAGAAGACTGTCTATAAGCCCTACTCTGTATCCCTTCAGCTGTGTCTGGTGCATGATGTTCCATAGCTCCCCTTTCTCTCCACCCCCCTGCACCCAAACATACAGGCTGACTCAATTCAATAATAACTGATGATACATAGTAAACAAAGGCTCTGTCTCTGTAAAGTGAGAGGTGAAATATCAGATTATATAAACATATGCACTGCATATAACCTTTGTGAAAGCTAAAGAGCAGAGATATGCCTTGGTGGGAAAATAATGGAAAAAAAGCAGGAGTGTGTGGAATTTGACTGTTGGCTATAGCTAGCATTTTGTTTACTTATCCCCTCTTTCTGAGTTGCACAAACTCACAGACAGGCTTCATAAACTCAAATTAAAAGCATCTCAGATGACGTTGATCAGTTGTCTAATTTAGATAGCATTCATTTTCATGACCATTCCTTAAATTTTTTCATGACTTCCACCTCCAGTCGGAATAATCTGATGCATTTCAACGGGAGAAAATTCTTCTCTGTAATCATAATGCCCAAGAGAAGTACTTTTCTTTCCCTGACCATTCCCTTTTTGGCCTGAACTTTTTTAATATTTACTTCCCAGGCTGTTGTTTATTATATAGTATTTTCATTGTTGGCAGAGTAGCATTTTTATTCTGACTTAAGGCATTTTCTTCAAAGTTCAATACATGTTTCACCCATTTTTCTACATCAAGTCATTATGTAGCACATATTTCCAACAACAATAAAATAGTATTCTCTTGTGTCCTATAGCATATCCCTATTTAGTTTTTCCTTTGGTCAGTTGTATTTCAGTAGCAAGAACATTGGCTTTATGTTTCTTTAAATACAGGCTGGCTTCTGCTTAGATTTCTCATTAACTCCCTCCCTACCCCCAACTTTGGAGCTTAAATTTTCAATCTAATTGGGTTACAACCCCCTGAATAGTTTTGCTGTTCAGAATTGTAAGCACCTTTGAGGATACCAAAGGGGAACAATTTATCAGCTTAATTGTTTTTGGAGAAGTGCCCTCTTCCCCACATAGATGCTGTAGTTGGCATCTTGTTTATCCATAATCAACAGGCGGACTTATCAGCCTAATTCAGTCAAACTCCCTAGGAGGAAAAAAACAAAAGAGTCCAATAGCCATTTTGGAAGGCAAGCTCTTTCTCCTTTCACAGTGGAAGACTTTAAAACCTTCTGGACTCTGCCAGTCCAGCTTCTCACACAGCCAACAGAATAATTTAGAACCCTTGAGGCAGGAACCTAAACATTGTTCAGTTTTAGCTATATTCATGGAACCCCAGGCAGCTTTTCACCCTCTTAATATTTTGGGGAAGAGTTATTGGGGCGTCTGAGTACAAAATGTTTCCTTTAAAGCCTTTTTTTGTCTGGTTAAAACTTGTCAACAACAAATGGTAACGATTTTCTTAAACTTGTTAAAAATTGTTCCTAGTCAGTGAGTTTCTCTTAAAGCAGATAACAGTTCAGTGGAAATTCTTGGAAGGCTGTTAGTGATGGTGAGTCCAGCTCATTCTCAGAGCATGCTGGCCTTACTGCAGTTTAAAAACATCAGTTTTGTAAGAAATGATGAATAGATAATACCTTTCAACTTTTACCATTGGTATATGGAGCCATCAGGATTGCAGTTAAGATTTCTCATGTTACAGAACTGTCCTGTTTACTGATAAATAACCAGTAACAAAATTTTGAGGAATATAATCTGAAAATGTCACATAGCTTTTCATGCATTGTTTTTCTTTTTCATCTGGAAAAGGCCAGGGGGGAAATAAAAACAATATTCCTTATTTTTGTGCAGAAAGATGGGAGAAGAATTCTTTTGACAAAGCTTTATTATCTGGATAACTGTCAGTTTCTCAACTGTCTGTATTAATAGGAAATAAAAGCAACACAAATAGTTAAGAATTGCACCAAATACCTAAATTTCATTAAGGCTAATAATTTGAACCTATTTTCTGACTAAACTTTTTTGTTAGATCTCTGTCAAGATTTAAGTATTTGTCACTAGTGGAAAAGAGGGCAAGTTTGGGGAGTCAAGGGACCTGAACTTGAAACATTGCTCTGCCACTTATTACCAGAGTCATTCTTGGAGCCTCAGTTTATCATCTGTGACATAATGGGGTTAGAACAGATGCCTCTAGGTCTCTGGTCCTATGCCACACAGTAGTGAATTCACTTGTGGAGCCCCATTGGATTTTAGATCAATTCTAGGGGGAAATTTCCTCTCTGAGAATAGATAGGTTGTCACTTTCCAAGAGCCACACAGTAAGTTTTTGAGCAAAGTTGTTTTCAATATGAATATTGAATTCAGCCCCAAGAATAGCAGAGGATCATAGCTTAGAGCTCCAAAGGGCCCTTGGTAGTCAGTGAATCCAATGTCCTCATTTTGCATATGAGGAAAAGTATGGCCAAGAAAGCTTGTTATTTGATTGCTGTCACCCGGGTTGTAAGTGGCAAATCATGTTCATTTTCTAGTCTTCTGTTTCCTAACTATACAATAGGAGGATTGGGTACAATTCAATTCCACTCAACTAGGTAACATTTATTTATTCATTTATGTGATCTCTAAGCTCCTTATATCCCTAAATCATAATAAAATGGTCATTTCTCACATTTAAATAGCACTTATATACTATGTGCTTTGCATTTATTATCCCATTTGATCCTCATAACAATTAGGGGAGGTAGGTGCTATTATTTTCCCCATTTCATAAAGTAGAAAACTGAGACAAACAAATATTTAATGACTTACCCAAGGTCACATAGCTAGGAAGTGTCTGAGAACAAATTGGAACTCAGGTCTTCTTGACTCCAGGTGCAGTGCTCTATCCACTGGTCCACCTAGCTTCTAGATCCTGGGTTTTCTTAAAATGAATCAAACTTGAATTTGGATACTATGATTAAAATGATTACTTTGAATGATCTGTAGTAACTTGTGCATTGTTCTTGCTGTCTTTTTGTTTTTGTTTTTTGGCAGGGGTCATCTATACTGCAGACATTCTTGATCGAGAAACAACTGGGTCATACTGGCTGACTGTGTATGCCACTGATAGAGGTGTGGTCCCACTTTATTCTACTATTGAGGTCTACATTGAGATTGAAGATGTAAATGACAATGCTCCTTTGACCTCAGAGCCAATTTACTATCCTGTGGTAATGGAAAACTCTCCTAAGGATGTATCCGTCATTCAGATCCAGGCTGAGGATCCAGATTCCAGCTCCAATGAGAAGCTAACCTACAGGATTACAAGTGGAAATCCTCAGAACTTCTTTGTAATAAACATTAAAACTGGTAAGGAAACTTCTTTCTGTCCCCATTTGGTGAGCAGTAGAGCAGGAAAACCTATCTACCTGACAATTGTTATTTAGATTTATTTCTATTAATCCTCTGGTTATCACCATGTTCTTTTTCCCCAGGAAGTGTTTGGAAAAGGAGACCTTTCCTCTTGTCTTTTAAGTTGGTCTTAATCTCAGCTGACAAAGTCAAGTGAACTAATAGAATGGAGATCAGTCCTTTTAATTTAAAGCTCAGAGTTAGTGTCAGAATCATGCTGGTTAATAACAGCCAAAGTTTAGAAAGTCTGCTTCCCACTTTATTAGCTTGTTTAATGAGAAGTGGTACTTCATCCTTAGAGTCCATAGGCAAGATTGCCTGGTTACTTCTCTCTGAGCCAGATTCTCTAATGCTTAACTTTAATTAGGACTGTCCTATCCACTGAATCTTCATGGCGCAAATTCAGTGTGTGTGTGTGCATACGAGCCCTTTTACCTCTCAGTGCCATATTTGTAAATGTAACTACCCTTCAATATCTGTCATGAGGTAATAATACATAATAAACACAATTTACTAGAAAGATCAAGTCAGAGAATAGTCTTGCTATTTTAATGTTCTGCCAAACTGTGAATTAGCCAGATAAACTTTGTGTCACTACCCTTTGTTGAAAATATTTCAGAAATGTAATGGTTATTTTTTCTGTCATAATGAGTTCTGGGTAAGTAAGTGGATGTAATCAAAATTGACTTTGATGAGTGAGGCAGTAGTTGTGCCTAAGGATTATCATTCCAGACATCAGTGATTTTTGTATAGGATTGTAGACAGAGATACCGAGGTGTAGGAGACTGGGTTGACTGGGTACCGAACCTGAAGACATAGTGCACAAATGGTTATCAGCTTATTTCCTTTTGATTTGCATTTTTCTCCTTAAAGTGTGAGACAGAGAAGAAAACCAAGCTAAATGAGTGTTCTGGTTTGCTGGGTTTGAGTTAATCAAGCTTTTACTGTAATGTAAAGCAGATAATATTATTGTATTACAGATAGGTAAGTTAACATGAGATAGAGAACATGAGTTCAGTGTTCTTAATGAATGCTTTTGGAGTCCTCAGTTGATAATATTTCTCTTGCTTATAGGGTTTGCTTAAGTTGAAAAATTAAACTGTAGTCCATTATATATAGATATAGATATACACATATATGTATGTGTATATGTGTGAGTATGTGTGTGTATATGTGTATATATATAGTAAGGGGCTAAAATTCTAGCTATACTATCTAAAATGTAATGAGTGATCACCAATAAATTATAAACTTTAGCAAGAGTATTTAAGTATTTATTACAGAGCATTAGGGTCAGAGAGAAAGGTAAAAATCTAACTATTTCTAAGAGACCCCATCATCTGACCCACCATGGTGAGGTCAGGAACCAAAAAAAGACAGAACCCCCTCCACCAGCGTCTGCTTCCTACGTTATGTCCCCCTCCCAGAAATGGGAGGCTCCTCAAGTTGATTGGCTGGTAGCCTTGATAGACAGTACCCATGAGAAAACGTCCCTTCCTGACGCCAAAGAAAAGCCGCATGGCCTTTCCCTCAGAGGCCTTCTCCTCATGGCAGAGCTTTCCTACAGTGTCTCTAGCAGGTGGCATCATTCCAATCGTTACAGTCCCCCTTTGTTTCTTCAAGAAACTGGGTGTTTCCTTGATGAAATAGTCAAAAATAACAGAATATAATACCCTATGCTAACTAACAATATGTTAATAACAATATAGAAAAGGGAGAGAGAAAAGTTTTGTTCAGAGGGGCAGTCCCTCATGAACCGACGCTTTGATATTGACCTTGCAGAGGGAGGGCCTCTGCAGAGAATACATATTACAAATGGTGTACATAACAACAGAAATGAATGAAAATAAAACAAAACTGTTCATTTAAAGTCTTTGAAAGTCTTTTCTCAGATGGTTCTTCAGATGTTCTCTGGGTGTAGTCGTTGAATGGAAGTCTTTTCAGGGGTTGATGTGTAGATGCTGGTAATCAGACAGGAAAATTTCCTACAAAATTGAGCTTAACACAACTTTAAAACAGCTTTGTCAATAATCACATCAAACAATGAAAGTTCTCAAAAACATATCTAAGGGGGGCGGCCAGGTGGCGCAGTGGATAAAGCACCAGCCCTGGATTCAGGAGTACCTGAGTTCAAATCCGGCCTCAGACACTTGACACTTACTAGCTGTGTGACCCTGGGCAAGTCACTTAACCCCCATTGCCCCGCAAAAAAAAAATATATATATATATATATATCTAAGGGAATTCAGAATCTTAGTTGTTATACATGAAAAATATAATAAAACAAAAATTGAAATATTCTCTAAAACTTAATATTACTATAGTTCCCCCTTGTGGAGGATAAATTGAGAAAACAATTGCAGCAATATTAATTTTTAAAAATAATTTTTATCTTTGTTTCATCACTTTTTGCATCATTTGCCTAATTATCCTCATGCCATTATAAGAAATTTAAAAATCTAATATAATTGGTAACAGATGTCAAGGCCAAATTCAACACTGTATTTATCATGATACCTGAGATAATTATGGGAGTTACCATAAAAGAACAGAGAAATGATGGGATATGAGCATTACCACACTTGAGCAATATATATTATTGGCCATGCAGTATGCCAGGCTTAAAATAGGTGGATGGAATATACGTCCATGCCACTGAACATATTGGAGGAAACTGAGTCAGACTTAATCAGATGCATGGGATTAAAATGTCCATGGCATCAGGCATATAGGAGGCAGCATAGAAGCCAGATGTAGAATGAGATGGGTGGGATCAAAACTTCCAGCCATCTGTACAATATTGTGGGGGAAAAATATTAAACCAAGAGAAATCAACCTCAACATTTGTCAAAAGCTGTTCCCTTGGCTGTACCTTGACTTTATGCATGTCGCCCCTCATGTGACAGTTCAATGTCTGCTCTTGCATGTATTCTTCTGAATATATTGGATGGCATCTTGACCAACTGGCATCTGATAACTCAGAATGAAGGCAATTAATGTCTTAAATGATAAATTCCCATAATCCAAGTCTCATATGGATTTAAAAAGTGAGGATAATAAATGATCACAAAAATGTAAATGTACCTTGACTCAGAATATAATATACAATTATGCAATAATTTCAAATAATAACTTTTTTTACTAAGTATACAAATACTTTTGTGAAAAATCAGATCATATTTAAATACAAGTTAAAGCACAACACAATCACAAAGAAAACTTTTTTTAAAAAAAGAAAACTTTTACAAGTGTTCCCCAGGTTTTTTAAAAATATGCTTATCAAAAATAATACTTCTGAAATCAATTTACACTTGCCATGGCAACCAATTTGCCAGGGAAAAGCTTTATAGAGTTTAATCAAATAATCAGTTGAGAGAAATAACACAAACAAACAACTCAGAATATGGGAGCACAATACTCCCAGAATTAACATTGATTTATGAAATCAAAACCATCTTGCATTGTTTCAAAATTAGATAGATGAATGAGTGGAAGAAAATACACATGGAAGAATAAAACACAATGAAAATCAAACCAGGGAAATCTAAATGAATATGAACTTAACATAATAAAAGTATTACAAAATATAAAGTTGATCACATGACTATAAAAGCTTTTAAAAATATTCTCCTTTTTTTAAAAACTAAGTATAAAACACAATCTCAAAAGTGTGAAAATCTCTATGAAAATAAACCCATACAATTAATTTCAAAATGTAGATGTAATAGCATAGAAATCCTATGTAACCTCTGAACTGACATTATTGCTCTGGTTTTATTTTTTGTTTTTTGTTTTTTTGTTTTTGTTTTTGTGGGACAATGAGGGTTAAGGGACTTGCCCAGGGTCACACAGCTAATATGTGTCAAGTGTCTGAAGCTGGATTTGAACTCAGGTTCTCCTGAATCCAAGGTTGGTGCTTTATCAACTGTGCCACCTAGCTGCCTCCAACATTATTACTCTGAGTGAATTTAGAACACTTTTGATTCCGATATCTAAAATCCCCAACACTCATATCAATACCTTGCTGCTTACTTCTACATTTCTGCAAAATATGTCTTCTTGAAATATGATGATTGTCATTTTTAGTTAGCTTAAGTTTTTCTTCTTTAACCCCTCTATATTGTCTGTTGGTCCTTTCATAATATAAATACTTTATAAGGTTACTAATTAAAGACAGAAGCAGATTAGCAAAATTATGAACAAAACGAGCATATCTGGGATTTAAAGGGTTTTCTAAGGTCAAATCAAAATCACAGCCAGGCTGGAGAAGGGCTGAGGCTGGTAACTGAGTAGAAGCGGCAAATGTAAGTAGAGAAAGCTGGGCATGTGCATTAGATTTCTGGACTTCGCTGGCAGGAGGATCAGGGAGCTTGGCCATGGGAGGAGTAGAAGGTGGGGTCTGGAGAACAGGGGAGGGACCAGGGTAATTTGAATCAGACTTGATTTTAAACTCAAGCCTGGTTTCCCCTTCAGCCACTGCTAGGGGATTAAAGGCTTCTAAAGGTTGGGTTGTTGCCTCCAGGCATGCAAAATTAGAGAACCTCTTAGCATTAGAATTTGAAAAAAATGCAGGAGTCAGAGGTTTCTCTGAAAAGGCATGAAGTATATCTATATTCACTTGTGTGAGCACCTTGCTGGCCCTTCTAACAAAAATAAAAATAGAAAATCCACAAAACCAAAGTGTTAACACAATCTTATCCCCCATATTTCTGGTAAAACAGACTAAAATCAGAAATAGGGTAATTAGGGAATTTAAATAGAAAACAGCTCGTACTTCATCAGTACTTCGGGTTTAAAGGGACAGGGTAGGAGGAATTTCTTACACAACCGGAAGATCAGAAGATGGAGATTCAACTTTCCTCTTCATGGTCAGCCATCTGTAAGGGGCTAAAATTCTAGCTATACTTTCTAAAATCTAATGCGTGATCACCAATAAATTATAAGCTTTAGCAAGAGTATTTAAGTTTTTAAGTATTTATTACAGAGCATTAGAATCAGAGAGAAAGGTAAAAATCTAACTATTTCTAAGAGACCCCATCATCCAACCCACCATGGCAAGGTCAGGAACCAAAAGAGAGAGAGAGACCCCTCTGCCAGCATCCGCTTCCTACTTTGTGTCCTCCTCCCAGAAATTGAGGCTCCTCAAGTTGATTGGCTGGTAGCCTTGATAGACAGTACCCATGAGCAAACATCACTTCCTGATGCCAAAGAAAAGCTGCATGGCCTTCCCCTCCTTCTCCTCATGGTGGAGCTTTCCTATAGTACGTCTCCAGCAGGAGGTGGTGTCATTCTAATCATTACTATATATATATATTATAATTCTAATCATTAATATATATATATATATATATATATCAGTTTCTGTTACATTAAAGCAAACCCTCAGGATATTCCATATATCCTGGAATTTTGTTATCTTGAACATTGCTAATGATAAAGAAGATTGTTTCCTAGAGCCTGGAAAACTTTTTTATTTGTTCAATGACTAGCATCTATATTGTATACTGCTGACTCACCAAGGACACTCTCAGACTTTTGTGCTCCTGCCACCATTCAGTGATGTCTTCTTTAATGTTCATTGTCATTTGACTATTATACCAACCCTCTTGATCCTTATCATTATCATCTATAACTCACCCATTAATTATTCCCAAAGTTTCCTTCCCTTATTTCCTAGTCACTTGTTAATTATCTCCATGTAGCTGTCCTACCAGTATGGAAAAGTGAACATATCCAAAAGAAAATCTCTTTCATCCCTGGAATTGTTCCTCTTCCCACCCTCTGTACTCCTCTTCATGGAATGGAAAAGTGCTCTGCCATATTTCTTTTCTGCTAGACTTGTGATGTCAAAGTCATCTTTATGTCTTCCCTTCCCTTCACCCTACATGTTCTATCATTTACCAAATCTCAATGATGCTACTGTAGGGACCAAATTTTAATTGGGGAGTGTTAGCTATGTGGCTCGCCACAATATTGGGTCAAGGAAGGAGACTAACAGCCACTTTGAAAAACAGAACAGGGTTTATTAACAAGAACCAACTTAAAAACACAAGCAAGATTAGTAGAATTAAGGGAAAGGAAAAAAAAAGAATGGGGTAAGGGAAACAATACAACCTGAATCACACCACCACCCAGGGCTCAGCTGAACACACGGCTGTGTCCTGTCTCTTTCCAGCTCCAAGGCCAGAATGGCGAAACTCCTCCCTTCTCCTTCCCAGCAGACTCCAGGCTGTCCACACACAGCCCCAAGCTAATTGCCTGGCAGCCCTGACTGCCCTCACTGGGCTTCCAGTCATTAAAATTTTCCAGGCCCACGTAGGTGCTGGAGAGTGATGATGATGTAAGCTGCCAGTGCCATGGCGATGGCTACAACCACTGGGTGGAGCACCATGCCATTGCAGAGGTGCAGGGCCTGAGCCCCAGGCCAGTGAATGTGGTGGGGTTTTTTAATTCTAGGTAAAAGATGGGGTCAGGGGGCAGATATATGATGCAGTGGATAGAGTCAGGAGGACCTGAGTTCAAATCCGGCCTCAGACACTTAGCACTTACTAGCTTTGTGACTCTGGGCAAGTCACTTAACCCCAATTGCCTCACTAAAAAAAAAGAAGGATGGGGTCATAAAAACCTCAAATCACAATTCTTTACATCCCCCCTGTGTTTCATCAAAAAACATGGGGTGTTTCCTTGATGAAACAATAAATAAAAAAAAAGTAACAGAATATCATAACCTATGCTAACAAACAATATACTAATAACAATATAGGAAAGGGAAAATATATATTACAGATGATATATACAGTAACAGAAGGAAAAAACCAAAAATGTTCATTTAGAGTCCTTGAAATCTTGTCTTCATTGAGTTTTAAGATGCTATCAGGAGGACTGGAATGTGGTCTGGATTCTGGATTCTGGATACTTTTACTTCTTTAGCTGTTAAACTTCTGGATTTCCACTAATCTTTAGTATAGCATTGTCAATGATCAAATTAAACAGCGAGAGTTCTTTAAAATATAACTCTTATAGAACAAGTTTAAACTTGATACATACAGCACTATCTTCTTAATTTCTCTCAAATTCATCTCCTCTCTTCATCATCCATTACAGACATGTCAGGTTCAAGCTGCCATCTTTTCTCCCCTAGATTATTATAAAAGCCTCATAACTGACATTTCAGTGTTCTTTCTCATTGTCCTCCATCACACCACTACCCCAAGTAAACTCCCTGTTGCAATGCTATGATTATCTTGTGTCAGAAAATGTTAGTAAATAAAACATAAGCTTCTGATCCTGGAATTTA
The DNA here is from genome assembly GCF_019393635.1 of Dromiciops gliroides. Taxonomy (NCBI): domain Eukaryota; kingdom Metazoa; phylum Chordata; class Mammalia; order Microbiotheria; family Microbiotheriidae; genus Dromiciops; species Dromiciops gliroides. Next base: position 509,910,674 of record NC_057863.1, read on the forward strand.
AACCCTGCACTAGTTTTCATCAACTTTTCTGGTCCTCCCCCATTGTCAGCTTTAAGGTAGTCTATATTCCGACCAAACTAGACTACTACATAGTACAATGTTTGTTCTTTGTCTTTATGCTTTTGTTCATACTGTCCTAAATGGGGTCTCCCCTCTCCAACTGTTACTGTCTTTTCTTCATCATCCAAATAGGCACTTTCCCCATGAACATTTCCCAGAATTCATCTCTTCCCCACCTCTAGGTGAAAGTGAACTCTCTTTACTCAAATTCTTCATAGGGTTTTGCGTGGATTTCCCTCCTTTGCATTTGCCTTAACTCTTCCTTATATCTTTCTTATTACTGCATATATATTTTTCCTCAATTATAATTTAGCCTCATTGAAAGTAGATACTATGTCATATCAAGCTTTACATCCCCAGTGGTTGTCACAGTAACTTTTACTTAGTATGTATTTCACAATTTTTTTTCAATTCAGCAGCTACTAAATTATATGGAGATTAGAGGCAGCTAGGTGGTACAGAGAAGGAAGTGGCAAACCACTCCAGTACCTTTGCTCAGAAAACCCCATGGACAGGATGGTCCACTGGGTTATGAAGAATTGGATAAGCCCCAATAACTGAACAACAACAACTTGATATAGCAGATAGAATGCTGGGCCAGGAGTCAAATTCAGCCCCCAACACTTACTAATTGCATAACCCTGAGCAAGTCACTTAGCTTTTCTGGTTGCCTTATTATTGGGTAACAATAGTACCTAACTCCAGAGTGATTGTGAGGAGCAAATGAGATAATAATTGTAAAGTGCTAAACATAGTACCTGGAGCATAGTAAGTACTATATAAAGATTAGATGTTATTGTTGCTGTTCTTATTGATTTTCATTGCAATAGTGTTAAAGCAATAATTTGCCTGTATTTTGTCATAAAATAAGTACTCACCTTCTAGTGCTTCTTAATATGATTTGCATTTATATTTCTATTCTTATTGTATGTACATATATATGAATATATTGTACTCCTTAATAGACTATAAGCTCCTTGTGAAAAGGGATGGTTTCATTTTTGGCTTTATATCCCTAACACCTAGCACTGTGCTTGTATTCTAGGTTGAAGATGCTGCACGAATAAGGGACAAACTGGTAGCTTTCATGGCCTCTTTTAATGTCAGGAATCCCCCCTTGAGGTACAGATATCACCTAGGTTAATATCCCTTTGACTGTTCTGAAAAACAAAGGAAAAAACAAAACAAAAATGAACCACACAACCCATCCTCATATTATTGAGCATCATTGGAAATGTGAGAAATGAGGAAGCAACCTGGCCACTTTGGAATATACCAAAAATGAATTGCTTTCCAGGAAGAAGGAGCAGGGTATAAATCATGGAATCATGGAAACTCAAAATTGAAATAAAGTTTAGAGGCCACCAGTTCATCCCTGCCTTAAAGGCCCCTCAATACAAGAGCCAACATGTGGTCATGGGTCACTCTACTCCATAATGCCTGATCTTCCATGAGATTGGAAATACAGCTATATTTCCAAAGATGCCACAATCTTCTTGCCCCAGTTTCTTGTATGTGGTGCTCTCAGTTCCTTACCCTGTACTCGGTCAGAGGAGACTAGCCCACATGAATAAAAAGAAATTTCAAACTTCAAAATTTGGGTTGGAGGTGGAAAATAACTCATACTAATCTGAGTTATTGAGAACATGGAAAAAGTGCAAAATCAAATAGTTGCCCTTCGGGTGGAGATGGAATGCTCCTTTTTGAAAGCCTTTCAAGCCTCATAGACAAGTTTTTATAAAATCATCTGACAGCAAATATTTATTACTCCTGTGTGCGAAGCACTGTCCTAACTTAAATATTAAGCACTAAACTAAACTTAATAGCTAACATTTAGATGGCATTTCAAGCTTTGCAAAAGGCTTTAGAATTATCTCATTTAATCCTCACAACAATCCTGGGAGATAGGTACTGTTATTACTCCCATTTTGTAGATAAGTGAACCAAGGTAGACAGGTTACAGGACTTCCTCACGGTCACACGGTGAGGGAATATCTGAGCCTGGATTTGAATTCAGGTCTTCTTTTTTGTTTTTTGCAGGGTAATGGGGGTTAAGTGACTTGCCCAGGGTCACACAGCTAGTAAGTGTCAAGTGTCTGAGGCCGAATTTGAACTCAGGTACTCCTGAATCCAGGGCCGGTGCTTTATCCACTGCGCCACCTAGCTGCCCCTGAACTCAGGTCTTCTTGACTCCAGGTCCATTCCTCTACTTGCTGAGCCCCTTAGAACTTTGGCCTCTGATGGATTGTAAAAATCTATGTTCCCATGATCCAAGACAATTTCAAAGAAGTAATGATGGAAAATGCCACATCCAGAAAAAAAGAACTTTGGATTCTGAATGCAGATTGAACCATACTGTTTCTACTTTTTTTTTCTTTTTTGAGTTTTTCCCTTTTGTTCTGATTCTTCTTTCACAACATGACCAATGCAGAAATATGTTTAATATGATTGTACATATATAACCTATATCAGATTGCTTTCTGTCTTGGGGAGGGGAGAGGCAAGGGAGGGAGGGAGAAAAATTTGGAGCTAAAAGTCTTAAGAAAACAAATGTTGAAAACTATCTTTACAATGTAACTGGAAAATAATAAAATACTTTTATGATAAAATACTTTTTATGATAAAAAATAATCTATGCTTCCTTCTTTGTTACTTTAATGAATTTTTAATCTCATTGGTGAGGGTTCTCTTTTTCCTGTTATGGTGCAAACCTTTCCATCCATACTTTAGTAGATCACCATCAAGACTTGCATATCTTAGGAAATTCTGTCCAGAACTTTATTCAATGCTGTGAGTCTTTCCTCTGTTTATTTTAAAATTTTGTGGGTATTAGTACAGATTCTAAGTGGTCCACCTCGTATCTCTCACAGTGTTGCTACAGAGTTGGCCCACTTCCTTTTCTCATCAGTCATTCAACAATCATTTTAGTAATCATCTGTGTGTCATGCATTGCGGTGGGGATACAAAGACAAAAATGAAATAAAACTTGTTGCCTTTAAAGGGCTTATGTTTTACTGGGGAAGATACAGAAAAATAATACTTCTGTGATTCTCTGAAATATGGAGTCCATATCCAAATGAATGCAAGGTAATTTTGGGAGGGCAGCGGTCCAGTAGCTAGGTGGATCAAGAAACACCTGAAGTAGAAGGTCAGTCCATCAACAACTAGCATTTATTAAATACCTGCTATGTAGCAGACACCACACAAAGTCCTCAGTTTACAGCCAGATCTCCCAATTAGTCTGAATAATGAATCCCCTGAAGTGATCGCATTATTCAAATTCACACTGTGTATTTCCATTGGACTGGAACCAGTTTCTATATTTTCCATAATGATAACTTTAAAAAGTACTTTTTTTTTTTAGTGAGGCAATTGGGGTTAAGTGACTTGCCCAGGGTCACACAGCTAGTAAGTGTTAAGTGTCTGAGGCCAGATTTGAACCCAGGTACTCCTGACTCCAGGGCCGGTGATCTATCCACTGCGCCACCTAGCCACCCCTAAAAAGTACATATTTTAATAGATGTAATCACGCTAGCGGATTCATTATTCACATTAATCAGCTCTACAAAGAAAGGCCATAGACAGTCCCTGATCTCAGGGATCTTACTTACTCTTCTAATTGGGTTTAGAAGGTGGTGCTTGAACTGAATCCTGAAGGGAACGAGGTTTTTCAGTCAGAGGTGGTAAGGAAGGACTGTGTTCTAGGCCTGGAAGAGAGCCAATGCAAAGACAAGAGAGTCAATGCAAAAATAAGAGAGTCAATGCAAAGACAAGAAAGCCAATATGAAGGTAAGTAAAGATGGAGTGACATGAGTAAGGAAAAGGAAGAAGGCAAGTCAGGCTGAACTAGAGATGTTGGGAACAGGTGGCACATGTGTATACTATTCTGGAACTGTTAAATCATATATGTTCTTGAGGGTATCTTCTCCTCTGTATGAACAAATCAGGCAACCCATGAAACATTCTGCTCTTTAAACAAATTATCTAATGTGAATTCTGTCACGTTGGGCAAGTCACTTTGTGACATATGTCCTCCCTTTATTTGTTAAAAGAAGGAAGAGGTTGCTCCCAATTATACATCTCAAATTCTCCAATCACTAATCTAAAAAGTCAGCTGTTTCAGTTGTGAATGACTCTTTGTGACCCTTTTTGGGGTTTTCTTGGCAGAAATACTGAAGTGGTTTGCCAATTCCTTTTTTTTAAAGTTCATTTTACAGATGAGGAAACTAAGGCAATCAGAGTTAAGTGACTTGCCCGGCGTCACTCAGCTAGTAAGTGTCTGATGTAGGATTTGAACCCAGGAAGATGATTCTTCCTGACTCTAGACCCCATACTCTATCCACTGTGCCACCTAGTTGCCCCTATTCTAAAAGTGATGTGAAATACCAGTGGTCCTGAAGGGCTTGAAGATTCTTAGTGCCAGTGTTACCATGAATGGTGATCTCATTCTGTCTTTTTCTTAAACACTTAAAGAGACACCTAGGGGAGTGAGAGAAGCTAAACCTTGCAAGCTAATTTGAGAACGTGTGTTTCAGAAAAATTTCATTCTGCATGTCAGTCCCATGTACAATAGAGTAGGTCAGATTGCTCTGGCGACCTGCAAATGTGACAGCAAATCTGAGGAAGCTTGCATTGCTGAATCCCTACTAGAGTCCTGGGGATCTAAAAGTTGAGCTGCTTGCATTTATAGTCTATATTTTGTAAGCCCCAGGTAAAGATCCATTAGCAAACTTCACAATCTCACTTGAAGCTTTATTTTGGACACTGTTTTTCCCACTGAAGTAATTTGTCTAAAATAATTTCACAAATACAACACTTTTTGGTAATGAATACAAGGATTTAGCTACCCAGCATATTTAGTAAGGATTTATGCTTTTGTTCCCCCAAACCCCCCCCCAAATTGGGTGTTAACTCCAGGAAGCCAATTTTTCATTTTTTTCCTACTGTTGTAGAACAAAAATGTATAGTTCTTTGCACAATGCTAGATAATAAATAAAGATTAAAATGTTGAATGCAAAGACTGTCAAAACTTTATCCTACAATTTGTAGTATATAACAGATGTCCTAGGCAGGAGTAGACTTCCCCCTCCCTTATAAATTACTGTTTTATACCTAAAGGCAGTATTTTTTTTTTTAACTCAGATTGTTAACGTAATGACATGGAAATTTTCGTTGTAAAACTATGTAAAATTTCTCTCTCCTGCTGTTCCCTTCCCTCTTTCTTCATCTCCTTTCCCTTTATCTCCCTCTTCTCCTACCAAAAAAACTGCTTAGGCTTCTAAGATCTATTCTAGGCCAACATAATTATTTCCATGCTTAGCAGGTGAATTACATCTATGCGGCATTCCCTCCTCCCCCAGGCCCATGCCTACTTGACTTGGTTAGTAATGGAGGAATAACCTTGTGATCTGAGAGGAAGGATAAATTTCAAGGAGCTGTTTCTCACTTGTTTAAAGGATTGCCAGGAGACTGACTATCCCTCTCTGGTGAAGAAAACTTAGCCTCTCTTTGGTCAGCCAGGCTGAACTGAATAACTGATAGAGGAGAGAGAGGCCAGCACCTTGGGGTTTGGAATAGCTGCTTAATTAATGTCCATAGCAATTGCATCACAGGCGATTTTTTAAAAATAGACGTGTCTTATGAAGAAAAGATATAGGGAAAAGAGCATTTTTTCCTTCTTCAAGATAATGCTACCTAGTATACATCTAGTATTTTGTATATCTTATGTGGTCATGAATGCATATATATGTGTCTATGTATGTATGTGTGTGTGTGTGTGTATGGGGGTGATCATATCCAACCAAATCCTTGATTTCTTCAGGGTAGGAGAACTCCTGGTGTAAAAAAGTCCCTCTACCAGTGGAGTTAGGCAATTTGTCTGCATCTCATTGTCTTAGATAATTTTCTGGGGAAACAGAGATGAAATGACTTGCTCTTGGTTTGTTATTCAGTATGTCAGGGGCAGGGATTTGAAAATAGGTCTTCCTGAATCCAGGATGGGTCATCCCACACTATTTCTCTATGTAATAATAACAATAATAACTTACTATTTCATATTATACTTTTATATAATACTTCATAATATAACTAGCTCATATAATCCTTTATAATTACAAAGTACTTAATATACATTATCTTGTTTGATTCTCACCCTATGAAATAGATATTTTACCTCCATTTTACAGTTGAGAGAACTGAGCTTCAGAGATATTCGAAACACTGAGCTTTTTAAGTGATGAGGTAGGTGTACACATGAGTGACAATTAAATCCAGTACTCCCATCACAAAATTCCATTGGTTTTTTAAATATCAGAGATTAAGAACAAATTTGGGGAAGTGTAAGTTGCTTTGAGAAAAGTCTTTTCTTTTTTTAAAATCATAAAATTGTTTTTATTATTTTTCAGTTACATGTAAAGATAATTTTCAACATTTGTGTCCATAAGATTTTTAGTTCCAAATTTTTCTCCCTCCCTCCCTTGCCTCTCCCCTCCCCAAGACAGAAAGCAATCTGATATAGGTTATATATGTACAATCACATTAAACATATTTCTGCATTAGTCATGTGGTGAAAGAAGAATCAGAACAAAAGGGAAACACCTCAAAAAAGAAAAACACAAACAAAAACAAAAGTAGAAACAGTCTGGTTCAATCTGCATTCCGAATCCACAGTTCTTTTTTCTGGATGTGGAGAACATTTTCCTCAATGAGTTCTTTGGAATTGTCTTAGATCATTGTATTGCTTGGAAGAGTTGATCATCATACAATGTTGCTGTTATTGTGTACAATATTGAGCAAAGTCTTTTCAATGAGAAACAGGCTCATTTCCAGGTTTATTTTTAATTGTTTTTAGTTGTGTTTGATTCTACTTGACTTCTTTGGGGGGGGGGGGTTCCTTGGCAGAGGTGTTGGAATGGTCTGCCATTTCCTTCTCCATTTTACAGATGAGGAAACTGAGGCAAACAGGTTAAGTGGCTTGCCCAGGGTAACACAGCTATTAAAAAGTGTCTTTAGGCTGTATTTAAACTCAGGTTTTTCCTGATTCCAGGGCCAGCGCTTTATCCACTGTGCCACTTGCTTATTTCCAGGTACTATAAAGTGAATTAAAAATAAACTCAAGTAGATATCTGTTTTTTAATTAACATAGTAGTTGAATAAATGAATGGGGGGAGGAGAGGGACACAACTATCAATCACTATGTGCCAAGCACTTGCTAAATGTTAGAAATACAAAAAATAAATAAATGAATGAATGAATGAATGGATCGATCGATAGATGGATGGATGGATGGATAGATGAATGAATGAATGAATGAATGAATGAATGAATGAATGAATGAATGAATGAATGAATGAATATTAGGAATACAAATCTAAAAGTAGGGCTATTCTGGCCCTCAAGAACATACATCCTAATCAGAGGAGACAACACATCAGAGACAGATGGCCAAGGAAGGATCTTTTGGTCAGGGAAGTCTCCATGTGAGTGAAATGAACGATAGAGCAGTCACATGATATACCTTTTCTAGAGGGCATGGTAGAAAAAAGGGAAAAATCCTTTTTGGCAAGAAAAATATCCCAGGTTCCAGTGTGGGAATTGGAGCTCAGTGGCTGTGTTGCTCATGAGCATGATCCCTGGGGGTGCATTTTTGTGGGTGGAGCAGCAACAGTTCTGATATGATTATTTTAAGTGGGTGGAAACAGTCTGATTTGTAAGTAAGCTGAATGCTACCCATTAAAATTGTGTTTATGCTATTAATTTGCTTAGAAAACATTTTTCCCCTTAGGTAGCAAAAAGATAAACTTTTAAGTTATGCTTCAATTATCATGAATTACAAGTCAGGAAGATGACATTAATTAATTTTTACGTGTCCACATGGGGTCCCTTATTCAGTCTGTTATTATTATTATTTTTTTTTGCTTCTCTTTGCCTTGGTTGAGCTCTTCCTAGCATGCATCTAAATTGCTCTAAATAGGTAGAAATGGGCATTAGATGATAAGTTGATATCTGTAAGTATAGGCACAAAGCAGATAATGGAGCACATGAGTAAGAATCAAACAGTAAATCACCCTTTAGCTCTTTCAGCTATGAAAGGAGGCCTTGTCCTATAGACCACTAAATTGTTCATTTAATCCAGTGAGTCCAATAGAACAAATCAGACTCATGCAGATTTATCACATTGGGTTATTTAAATTCAGCATTGACCTTTGCATCCATGTGAATGCATTCTCAATGAGAAAGGGACAAAAGGTATCTTTTTTTTTCCCCTGCACTGTGATTATGGTCACGGGAGGGCGACGTATTTTCACGCTTCATCATTTCGCAGTTGTGTGTTCTCACAGTGATCTGAAGTGTGCAGAGCCTGGCTATTGAGGGACAGAATTGTTTTTCTTGTGAAGGGAATGTCAACTCTATTGTCATGTAGTCTTTTTCCCTTTCTATTTCCATGATCATTTAAAAAAACAATACTCCTAAATCTGTGGAATAGGTGTCAATTCAATGGACGTTTCTTCAACAGTAAAATGGGGATAATCACAGCACCTATCTTACAGAGTTGTGAGGATCAAATGAGATAATAATAATATTTGAGGGCAGCTAGGTGGCACAGTGGATAAAACACTAGCCCTGGATACAGGAGGACCTAAGTTCAGATACTTGACCCTTAATAGCTGTGTGACCCTAGTCAAGTCACTTAACCCTCATTGCCCCTCAAAATAAAACAAAACAAATAATAATATTTGGAGAGTGCTTACTTAGCACAGTGCCTAGCACATTATAGACACCTAATAAATAGTTGTTCCCTTCCCCTACATTGTACCAGGTCCTGGTGATACAAGGGCAGGAAGGTTTTCATTATGTGTATAGTGTTTGCCTAGGCCCTTTACCCTAAGAACCTTACTCCTACAGGAAGAAACAATACATATACAAATAAACTAAAAAATACAAAGTATAAAATAATTTAGAGAGAGGAAAAAGAAAGCATTAAATACAGGAATAGGAAAAGACCTATATTTGGAGGTGGCACTCAAAATGAAACTTGAAGGGAGAGGAAGAACATTCTAGGCCAGGGGGTAGCCCATATAAAGGTCCAGGTGTGGGAAATGGAATATCATGTACACAAAACAGTATATAGAAAAGTCTGACCAATAGCGCAGTTTGGTTGGAACATGGAGTGAATGGGGAAAGGGAGTGGGGATACTGTGAAGTTAGTCTGCAGAGATAGGTTGGATTCAAATTGTATAGTGCTATCATTGCTGAACAAATGAGTTTATATTTTATGCTAGAAGCAATGGAGAGCCAATAAAGTTTCTTTAGCAGAGGAGTGACATTATTTCAATACTTCTTCAGTCTGAAACAGTGTCTTATACACAGTAAGTTTCAATGGCATTGGTGCTGGTGATAAAGGTAACAGCAACAAAAATTAATAATTCTTAAGTATTTAAGAGAGTTTTTATTTTATTTGTGTGGATACTCCTTCTATCAACACATATTTCTATCCTGTGTCTTAGGTGGTGTATTGACAAGGAACTGTAGTTTAAAACACACACACACACACACACACACACACACACACACACACACCCCTCTCTTTTTTTTTCTTCATTATCCTGTGTTCAACTTTTTGGCAATGATTTTTTTTTTCTGAATGACCTATATTTTGGTCACTATGTCCAACATCTTAATTTTGGAAATGAGAAAACTGTCTCAAATAGGTCACAGAAGTAAGTGATGGAGCCAAAGTTGGAACTCAGTCTGTTTCCAAAACAATGGCTCACCTGGTAATCTGTTGATAGTCCAGAGGGGAGTCTCTATGTGCAGCCTTTCTATCTTGTTAGAAGACCTCATGAGCAAAGAGAACCCAGGTATACCTCAGCTCTATAACAATGCACCAGAGTAGGCCCTCAATGGGAAAATAATTAAAATAATGTCTAACATTATATTAGTCTAGTTTTACAGGACTTTATAGGTACAAATGTATTACATCTATAATTTCTTTGATGCTCATTTAAGCCATTCAACAATCCTATGTAGTGAAATGCAATGAAAATATTCTGTTTGTATTTGAAGAAACTTAGACTAGTGACTTATCCAAGGCCATGCCGCTAGTAAATTGTAATGGAACTTGGACTTACATTCATGTCTGGGGACTCCTAGCCTTGTGCTCCCTCTTATATCTTGTCAAGGAAATTAAGAAACTAAAAGTTATTTTTGCATATTTCTTTAATAGCTTTTCATTTTTCTCAGTAAAATACTTTTTAGGAAAATGTAAAAAAAATTCTACAGAAACAGCATCAAACAGAGTGAATGTGGACAGAAATTATTTTATACTCAGCCCTGAGTGTGTAGGGAGAATTTGGCTCAAGATAAAATTCCCATCTGACCCAGTTTTGCACAGTGCTTTCCAGGAAACAACATGAGGAAATTATTATTATTCTCAATTGTAACTCTCCCCTCAGCTACTTAGGCCAATCTATATTCAGTTACTATTTGAGGCCAGCATGCTGAAGGGTAAATGTTTGGATTATTCCTTCCCTAGAATCAACAAAAGTGAAATTCACACATTTTTATAGTGTGTATCACTCTTTAATTTATTCATTCAATAGCCATTTAGAAAGCATACAGCATCCACCCTGTACAAATCGCTGCCTTCATTTTTATTATTTCACTTTCAGAGCTTTGGCACCACCAGTTAAACATTGATGTCTATTTTTACTCCTCTTGAGAGGAGGTAGAGATTCACAGGTGATTGCACTATAGAACATCTGAATAGATCTTCAGTATGGATACCTCAGTGTTTTAAAATCACTGTCCTCCAATACTGTACAATTAGCACTGTGCTAGGTGTTGAGGATATGAAGATAAAAAATGAAATATCCTTTGTCCTCAAAACACTTAAAATCTTTTAACAAAATATTAGGGGGGGCAGAGCCAAGATGGTGGAGGAAAGGCAGTAAGAGCTTGGGGCTCCTAACACGATCACTCAAAAAAACTCCAAATAATGCCATAGAACAATTCCTGGAGGAGCAGAACCCACAAAAGGACAGACTGATACCATTTTCTATGCAAAGATGGCTTAGAAGTTTGACAGGAGGGGTCTGCTGTACCAGGGTGGGAGTAGAGCCCAACCCTGCAGTCCTGCTGATGCAGATCTAGCCCCAGGCAGGCTACAACAGATAAATTTACCCCCAGAGCCTCTGAAATGCCTGCAACACCTGTGTCTTAGGGTAGCTAAGGTCTGGTGAGAGGGTCCAGCGGTTGGCCGAGGGAGACTATAGGGGTCTCTACTGGAGCTAAGAGGGAATTTGGTTGTTCTACCCTAGCTGCTGGGAACCAAGAAGCAATCTTGAGTGGCAGGCCCAGGTGGGGGAGGGGTACAGACTCCCCAGAGCTATCAACCCAGAGAAAAACAAAATTTTGTGTCCTGATTGAAGAACAATTAGGCTTGGGGTTATTTACAGACCAGAGCACAAGCCAAGCAAGTGAAGAACCTGCCACTCCTTAAATTGTACCAACTTGGGACTCCTGAAGTGCAACCTGGAAGCAATGCCCCACTTTAAGAAGGAGTTAAAAGTCAAGAAATAGGCAGGCAAGATGAGCAGACAGAGAAAAAATGTGGACCATAGAAAGTTTCTTTAGTGACAAGGAATATCAAAGTGAACCCTCAGAAGAAGATAGCAATGTCAGGGCTCCTACATCCAAAGCTTCCAAGAAAAAAATGAATTGGTCTCGGGCCACAGAGGTGCTCAAAAAGGACTTTGAAGATAAAGTAAGAAAGGTAGAGCAAAATATTATGTCCCAGGACTACCAAAGCATGCATATACACCTTCAACCTAACTTCTGAATTAGTCTGAAAGGGAGAAAAGAAAGCCCCCCAAATCCTAGAGAAAACACTTATAATAAGTCTAGAAATCTCATCTTTTTTTTTTTTTTTTTTTTTTTTTTTGGGGGGCAATGGGGATTGAGTGACTTGCCCAGGGTCACACAGGTAGTAAGTGTCAAGTGCCTAAGGCTGGATTTGAACTCAGGTACTCCTGAATCCAAGACCAATGCCTTATCCACTGCGCCACCTAGCTGCCCCTTATCTGTTTTTGATAAGAATTATTCTCTATCCTAGCTGTTCTCAAAATTTTGTCTCAGTACTCCTTTACACCCTTTAAAATTATTGAAAATAGCAGAGTTTTTGTTTATGTGAGTAGGTATATGTAGATTGAAAATCTTGAAATATCCATGAATGTTTACCTGTATTTAGGAACTAAAACTGACACATTTTAAAATATATATATATATAATTCCATTCAGAATTACAGTAATAAACTCATTACATGTTAATTTAAGTAATACATTTTGGTAAAAAATAACCATATATTCCAAAAAAATCAAAAACAGTGAGAAAATGCATTGTTTTACATATTCTGCAAATCTTGTTGACTTAATAGAAGATAGCTAGATTCATTGTGATACATTGTTTTGGTTGAAGTAGATGAAGAAAATCTGGCCTCATCTAGGTATGTAGTCGAAAAAGGGAAACTTAATGAACAAATAATGTCTTGGCATTATTTTATTTATTTATTTTTTTAGTAAGGCAATTGGGGTTAATTGACTTGCCCAGGGTCACACAGCTAGTAAGTGTTAAGTGTCTGAGGCCAGATTTGAACTCAGGTACTACTGAATCCAGGGCCAGTGCTCTATCCACTGCACCATCTAGCTGCCCCTTGGCATTATTTTAAAAATAATTTTTACCCCTTGAAAGGGACTTAGGAGTTCTCCAGGGATCTATGGAACACATTTTGAGAATCATTGGTATATCCATCTTTCTTCCAGTCTTTATTTATGCAATTATTATTATTATTTTTGGTGAGGCAATTAGGGTTTCAGTTCTTTTCAAATTTTCTAGACTGTATTACTAAAGAGCATGTAGAAAGGGAAACAGCACTTAATACTTAATCTCATTTCCTTTTTAGACAAGGTTATAAAAATGGTAAATCACAGAATTGACACAGATAAAGCATATGTAGATTATAAAAAAGCATCCACAGGGGGCAGCTAGGTGGTGCAGTGGATCAAGCACTGGCCCCTGGATTCAGAAAGACCTGAGTTCAAATCCGGCATCAGACACTTGACACTTACTAGCTGTGTGACCCTGGGCAAGTCACTTAACCCTCACTGCCCCAAAAAAAAAAAAAAAAAAAAGAATAAACGGCTTTTAGAAAAGCGCCACCTAGCTGCCCCTATGCAATTAATTTTTGAATGGAAATTTAGGGCTTTAATATGTATTCCTACTAAAAATCTGTTTCATTAGACAGAGTCTATCATCCCAGCTTGTGGAGATGTTTATTTAGAGTCTAATTCTTCTGCATAAGATAGTTGCTATTCCATTGTATTTTCTCCCAATTTATAAATTTTTTTATTTAAGCATTTATCTAAGTACTTGATAATACTGTTGAATAGTATAGGTCCTATGCTAGAGTCCCACATCCAAATGAACATCAAACCAGTTAATCATAATTATTTTTTTTGGTCTTTTAACACATTCCAAACTTACCTAACTGTACTAGTATGTGGTTCAGACCTCTCTCCCTCTGTCTACCAGACTTTGTGGATGCATTTTTTTAATGGGTCAATGAGGGTTAAGTGACTTGCCCAGGGTCACATAGCTATTAAGTGTCAAGTTTCTGAGACCAGATTTGAACTCAGGTACTCCTGAATCCAGGGGCCAGTGCTTGATCCACTGCACCACCTAGCTGCCCCCTGTGGATGCTTTTTTATAATCCACATATGCTTCATCTGTGTCAATTTTACAATTTACCATTTTTATAACCTTGTCTAAAAAGGAAATGAGATGAAGTATTAAGTACTGTTTCCCTTTCTACATGCTCTTTAGTAATACAGTCTAAAAAAATTGAAAAGAACTGAAACCATGTTTTTAAAGTACCTTGGAAAGTAGTTTGGCCAATTTGGTCACTTGATCTTGTAAGTCACAGAGAAATTTGGGGAATACAATGATCAGGAGTCAGCAGACCATTTCCATTGTCAAACTTGGGGAAATGTCTAGGCCTCAGGTAGATGACTGAAAGACATTATGAAAACATTATGAGAGAAGAAGAGAGCTAGTGAGCTAGCCAGCCTCACCTACCTGAAGACAGGTAGCCATAAGCGGCTACTCTGAAGTTGCATAGCCACAGATGATTATTTGCACCTTGTGTTATTAGTTGGGCCACAATTTGTGGCAGTAAGTATTCCACATTTCCATTCTTTTTTCTAAGTTCTTCAGCTAAACTACAGTCTTAGATAATGGAAGGATGGCAGTTGTGCCTAGGTGTGGCTCCGGGGAAGCAGCTGGGTTGTATGGCTTTGCCAGAAGCAAGGAAAAATTATTTGGGTGGATAGCAGAGAAGCATAAATAAAGCAGATGATGGAGATATAAAAAATGATGAATTTAGGCTGTAAATTTGATTTCTTATTTCTTGTATTGGGGGTGTTAATTTCAAAATGATAATTTACTACCTTGAATTATTGCATTCTTCTGTCCTGAAGGAAACAATGAATTTTAATTCATGCCCTTGCCAGTTTTTCTCTAGTCTTGGATGGTTTTGTAGTAAAATTCCTACTAACTTCCCACTTAAAAGCTCATCTTACCTCAGAGACACAACGAGAGGATTGGCCTAGATCATGTTGGACATTTCATGTGCTTCAAATGCAAAAATAGTCAAATTTGGGAAAAGGTCAATAAATATCCAAATGAGTAAAAAATCACAGAATCCTAGAATTTTAAAGCTACGAGGGTCAATGGAGATCATGTGAACACATCAAATTGCTTATTTTCCATGGAAGGACAACTAAGTAAAACTTCTAAGGGACAGTGAATATACAGAATATACATTAGTGGCAGGGCTGGGGCTAGGACCATAGATTTTTGATTCCCAGTTCAGTACTTTTTTCCTACATCAAATGGTAAAATGTAAGATGGCATTTTAATGCTAAGGTATGCTATCTTATTTTCCTTCTTTGCACCACTAGTTATCTAATAACATTTTCATTACTTGGGTGGTTCAGCTGGGCCATATATTTTTCCAGGTCATGGGATAATTCTTTTGTTTGAATCACTGAGGCAGAATAAGCTATTGTGACCTTAGAATCGTTGAACTTTAGGATTTTGGAACCAGAAAGGGACCTTTGAGGTCAGTTGGTCTAAGGCCAATGAGGTAACTTCTCTAGGTCTTTTAAAACATAAAAAATCTATTGCAGTTACTAGTTTTGCTTGTGTCCCTGGAAATATGGGGAAGGGAGGGAGGGATACGGAGAGGGGAATGAGGTGTCTTTCTACAAGGTGATTATAGATTACATAAAAACTCGTCTTGACTGGCATTTTTCATGCTTCATAAATCAGGGTCTTCTGATTGTCTCATTGCTCATTGTGTCATGTTTTCCAGCTCACAAAAGAAAACACTTTGCAGTCTTTTTCTTTTGTTCAGGTTAGAAGCTGCAAACCTGAAAATATCTTTCTTAGAAGTATGACTTCTCTAGAGAACACGTTTCTGTTTTAACTCTTAGAATTGATGCTGTTTTTAGAATCTTCTGTTCTTGTCCTTAACAGTTTTCTGTCATTTTTAAATGACTTCCTTCCTGACTTCCTGATGCTTCCTGAAATGCACATTAGATTTTGTAAATTTCTATTTTTTTTCCAAATTGAGATTAAATGTACTTGAAATGTGCATTAATGCATGACTAGAAAGTAAAGACATTTCCCTGGTTGAGTCAAGTCAACAATCATTTATAAGGAGCCTGCTATGTCCCTGGTACTGCACTAAACACCTGGGACACAAAAGAAACAAACTGACATCCCTTGCCCACAAGAAGTTTACATTTTGATGTAATAAATAAAAGAGATCTGAAAAGGAAAGGGCACCTTGCAAGGGTTTGTTGGCAGTCTGGATAATGAAGAATGACTGTGGTGTCCCATTCCTCAAATCTGAGGTTCCTGGAGACATTAACCATTGGGAGAAGGAGGCACAGGGACAGAGAGAGAAGGCAGCTGAAGCATGGTGCCATGTCATAGTATCTTCTTAGAATTAGCCTGGGGGGGGGGGCGGTGGATGTGGGACTAAGGAGAAATATTATAGCATTCTTAAAGGGTTACCACCTAGAAAAAAATAATTGTTGGGTTTTTTTTTCCAATTGGCCTCAGTGGGCCAAACTAGTAGCAATAGGTAGAAGTTGAAATGGGATAGATTTTGGCAAGAAGTAGGGAGGAAAAAAATCTTCCTAATATTTAGAGTTTCTAGAAATGGAAATATGTACACAGCACCTCCCTTGATAGAATTAAAGCTTCCTGGCAACAGGGATTCATTCCCCCCCCCCCCCCCGCCCCATTCCCTCTCTCTCCTCATTCCCTCTCTCTTTTTGCCTTATCAGTGCCTAGAGCAATGCCTGGCATAGTAGTTGTTTAACAAATGCTTGATTAACTGACTGAATGATTTGGAACTCAAATGGTCTGGATATCTTCAAGAAAAGACAGGTGGCCACTGCATCAGGGTGTTGTAAATGGGATTCCTATTCAGGAACAACTCAGACTAGCTCTAGCCGAAAACAATTTTGGTTTAAAGCAGTACGGTCTAGGGGGATAGTGTTGAACTTTGAATCAGGAAGATCTGGGTTTAAATCATGCCTCAGATGCTAGAAGCTGTGTAACCCTGAGCAAATCACTTCACTTTTCTGGGTCTCTGTTTACTTATCTGTAAAACCAAGGAGCTAGATTTGATGACCTCCCATATTCCTTCTAACTCTAAATCTATGATCCTGTGATTAATTTTGATTGCCCAGTTAACTTAACAATCTTAATAGATGAGGCCTTTGTTTGGTGTTCTATAGGCAGAAATCCCCACTGACACCACATTTAGCATCTCAAAGATGGCACCTTGGTGGGGGTGGGCTGCCCTTTCCTATTAGGTCCCTATTGTCCCACTAGTACCACTTTGAAGATGAGTGATACAGTGATAGATAGAAATAAAGGACATACTCCAGTTTTACTGCCCAATATCAGTCCTAGCCTTTGCTTTTCTTTTGGCTGGTGGGAAAGTTGGGGATGGAGAACAGTGACATATGGTTGCTCCCTTTCTCTCCAGGGGGCTGCTTTGAGAAATGCCTCCCCCGAGTGGTTCTTCTTCTTGGAACTTCTTTGCTGCTCCACCAGGACTTCCCCATGGGCACCATTGCTGGACTTGTGAAGTTCCACCAGTGCCTCTCAATGACTGCCTTGGCCTTGCAGCACCAAGATGCCATGGTTCTAGGGGAGTTTTTAGCTAATTCCAGTTATTTGTCTGTTGGGTACTAATAACAGTATGGTTAATGGTTTTCAAAAATAACTAGCTAGGCTCCCAGAAATATCTTCACTTTTCCATTGTGCTCATATGCTGTTGATCTTTATCCTCTAGAGCAGGGGTTCTTACTTTATTTTTGTTTCATGGACCCCGGGGCAGTCTAATGAAGCTGTGGACCCCTTTTAGGAATAATGTTTTTAAGTGCATACAATAAAATACAAAGAATTACAAAGAAAACTAGTTCCATTTAAATATGGTTATCAAAATATTTTTTAAAAAGCCCAAAGCCCCCAGGTTAAGAGTTCTTACTTAGGATCCTTTGCCAGAACGTACAAATCCAATGTTAAAGCATTAGGAAATATTCTTTGCAGATAAATAGATATTTCCCGAGTCATTAGGGTCATTAGAGGTCATCAAGTCCAATTCTCTCATTTTACAAATGAGGAGATGAAGGTCTAGGGAGATTGTGACCTGGCCAAGGTTGCACAGGGAATAAATGACAAAGCTGAGATTTAAATAAAAATTCACTCTGACTCCAGATCTGACACTCTTACTGTACCATGCTACTGCCTTGGAATAGCTAGAAATTCAATTTGACTAGAACTGTAAAATGTTTATAGGATAATGTGAAATAAGGTTGGAAGATGAGTGGGATCCAGATTGTGAAGGAGTTCAAATAGTGGGCTGAAAAGTCTGCTTTTTAAAGGGAAAGCACCTGAGGTTTCTGATTCAGGATTGGTGAGACCTTTTTATAGCTAAGTGGGAAATGTTGCCTCCTCGGGCCCAGTTTTATTGAGATTTGTTTTTGTTTTTTAAAAAAAAAAACTTAAATCAATTAGTGAGTTTTTATACTTACTATAGTGTGCTAGTATTTTTCTCTACCACCACTTAACAGTTGGCCACCAGTTTTTAAGTGTTCATCTGTCAACAGCCCTGGGTTACCACATGAAGTAGATTGGTAATCCAGTTCTGCCTTTATTTTTTTATGCCTTTTAATTATTTCTGAGCCTTAAATTCTATCTGTAGTAGTCTGTGAAAATATCAAATTCATTCTGTAGCAATGAATACCTTCAAGAGGGGCTATGTAGTATAATGGATAAAATACTGTTGGGAATAAGAGAGATCTGGATTTGAATTGTGGTTCAGATACTTCCTAACTATGTGACCCTGGGCAAATCAATTAACCCCTTTGGTCCTTAGTTTCTTCATCTGTAAAAATGAAGCATTTTCACTCAATGGTCTCTGTTCTAGATTCTTGGCAGTTATCAAAAGAGACTAAATGTCTTAAAGTCTTTATTTTCATGTATTGCTCACATGTTTTCCCTCATTAATACCAGTAGTTATAAATGACCACTTTCATGGAGTTTTCACATGGAGAGCAATATTAAATAAAAATAAATATTTATGTCTTTTTATTGTTAGTGAAAGGCTATAATCTTTATTAGCTATTTCATGATTGGAGAACTTAAATGAAATGAGAAGTCAATTTGTTGTATTAGGAAGGCTATGACAAGAAGAAGGTGCTGAACTTTTGCCAGTGGGCCGTGCTAAAATATATTGTCCTTAGTAAATTCTTCAGGTAAGCAAGATAATTTTAAATTTGCTTTCTGTCATGTGAGTAAATTTAACTTAGTTGTAAAAGTTTCTTATTTTATAAAAATCACATTTCATCTTGGCTTTTTTATGGAGTAAATCCTTCATTTTTTACTTAGTTAATTTGCCTTCCTGTCATAGTGAGAAATTCAGTCTTTTCACTCAACCATGTTGATGTCCACTTCATTTTCTTTGCAGTAGGAGAATAAGCCAGAACCAAATTTCAAGATCTGGGGTTCTTAATTTTTATTTGTTTTTTGTTTTGTTTTGTTTTTTGGTGAGGCAATTGGGGTTAAGTGACTTGCCCAGGGTCACACAGCTAGTAAGTGTCAAATATCTGAGGCCGGATTTGAACTCAGGTGCTCCTGAATTCAGGGCTGGTGTTCTATCCACTGCACCACCTAGCTGCCCCTGGGGTTCTTAATTTTTAAACCCAATTCTGACACGGGGCAAATTTAAAAAAGAGAATTAGAGATGGGGTAAGGAAACTCCCTGAAAGTTGGAAACATCAAATCGGATCATTGTAAAACTATAATTATCTGGGGTACCTAGGTGGTGCAGTGGATAGAGCATGGGCTCTGGATTCAGGAGGACCTAAGTTCAAATCTGACATCAGACACTTAACACTTACTAGCTATGTGACCCTGGGCAAGTCACTTAACTCCAATTGCTCAGCAAAACAAAACAAAACAAAAACAAAAACAAAACTATGATTATCTGTATTTTCATTTTGTGCTTAGCAACACTAATTATTATGAAATATATGGAGATCCTTTTGGTCTCAACTAAACCCCACGAATCAGAAACTTCACATTCTCTTTTCTCAGTTTAATAATATTTAATGTGCAACACTAGTATTTTTTCGGTACATATTAAGAAACTTTTAACAGCATTTAATGTACACCAGTGATATTTTTCTGTGCATATTAAAAAACTGTTAGGAAGTTATTTTCTATTGACTTTCCACTTGGATGTTTTAATTTTGGCAAGTCAGTTAACTAGTTTTGCTTTTTCATCTGATGAATGTTCATGATCAAACTTTATCATGTTTCTGCCATATGCATAGCATTTTCTTAGTTGATAGGGATAGAAGAGGACAGATGTGGAAAAGTTTCAGGGAGGAGCAAATCCTAACACTAACCCTAAGCCTATCTCTATCTCTAATTAACCCTAACCCTAACCTCTTGTAGTCCTAAGAACTATCAGTTGTGCATAGTATGTACCCAGTAATTGTGAATGAATAGGCTTTAATAATATCAATTAATTATTGGCACACAAGAATTGTTGATTCATCCTGTGTAGTAAAAGATCCTTTCCCTTTGCCTTGCAGTAATCTAGCTGTGACTGAAGTTACCATGACAAATTACTATACTGTAAATTTTCATTTGACATTTGAACTAACTTATAAAAATATCACCTTTGGATTCAGTGAATTGCCTCCATGGAATTGAAAGTAATTACACTGACCTAGGCTATAGGTCATTAGAATGCACACTGTGCCTAAAGTTTAATAAATTTTCATAAAGAAAAATCATGGTTCATTTATCATTTTTATCAATTTGTCTTGGGTAGGCAAAGTGCTCTGGGAGTTTGCACATCAAGTACCATCCTAGCCTTAAAGCAAATAAACTAGCCATCTGGCATGCAAAGAGGCAGGGGGGTGGGTGCATTAAATGACTTTTCACTGTCCTTTCCATCCCTCTTATGCTGTAACTCTCTGCTCTTATCAGATATAACTTGGCATATATGTTGAGGGTTTTGAAGAAAATGGGAGGTAAGAATTTGGCCAATATATTTTGCTTTTGTGGGTATGAAAACAATGGAAGTGTGTCTTTATTGTTGTTTTCCTTTCAATTTTATTTTTAATTCTAGATTCTCTCCCTCTCCCCACCCATTGAGAAGACAAGAAATACAACAACCATTAAAAATATAATGTCACACAAAACAAATTTCTGCATTAGCCATGTTCTAAAATAGAAAAAGAAAGAGAAAGAAAGAAAAATGTTTCAATCACTTCTCTGTCAAGAGGTAGATAGCATTTTCCCCCATGACTCCTCTAGAACTGTTGTAGGTCATTTTTTAATCAAAATGACTAAATCTTTCATAATTAATTATCTTTACAATATTGATGTTATGATATAAATTGTTCTACTGGTTCTGGTCATTTCACTTTTCATCAGTTCATAAATGTTTTCATACAGTCCCAGGTTTTTCTGAAACCATCCCCTTCATCATTTCTTACAGCACAGTAGTATTCTGTCACATGTACCACACCTTGTTCAGGTATGTCACAATTGATGGGTATTCCCTCAATTTCTAATTGCCACCACAAAAAGAACTACTATAAATTTTATATATCCTTTCCCTTTTTCTCTGAACTTTGGAACTTAGACCATGTAGTAGTAGTATTATTGGGTCAAATAGTTTAATAGCTTTGGGGGGCACAATTCCAAATTTTTTTCCTTGAAATTAGACTAATGTCATAGCTCCACCAGCATTACATGAGTAACTATTTGTCCATATCCCCTCCAGTAGTTGTCATTTTACTTTTCCATCAACTTTGCCAATCTAATAGGTATAAGGTAGCACTTCAGGGTTGTTTAATTTACATTTCTTCAGTAATTAGTGATTTGGAACATTTTTATATGACTGTTGATGGCTTTAATTTCTTCCTCTGATGCCTGTTCATATTCCTTGGCCATTTATCAAATGAGGAAAGGTTCTTATTCTTACGGAAGTTTATCTTTACTCATGATTATCAGAACTATTTTCAAAATATCATTATTTCTGCTTTCTCTTTGACAGTGTCAGACTAGATGGCTGAAGTCCCTTCTATCTACACATCTGTGATCTTGTAAGCTGACAAAAACAGTCTTCAGCCACTTTATTTTTCTAGTGTAATTATAGATCTCATTTGCAGGGCTGGGCTGGGATGCACAATATCACTTACAAACACAGCTTTGGAAAACTTTGCCCTCTCTTCCTTTGGATTCTGTGTTGGATATCTTTCGTGATAAGGGCCAATGCCTTTTATGAGATTGTATCCCTCAGTTAAACTTCCTTAGGAAATGATAATGATGCAACTCTTAACTCCTTAAGTTCTTGAAGTGAGATTTGAACTCAAGTCTTCCTGACTCTATACCCAACTCTATTCAGTGTGGCACCTTGCTGCCACACTGTAGGAACAGTGACAATGAAGGGAGGAAATGATAAAGGTATTTTATAAAGAAAGGTATGGGTGTATCTGGAAAATAAATTCTTTCAAATCCATTGCGGAAAATTTAACTCATAATTTGAAGGTTTGCGGAGTACATAGGAAAGATACTTAGCAACACCAGAACACTTCAGCCTTTCTGGTCTATTGTAATAAGGTCATAGCTGTCTCCTCTTTTCTTTCTCCAACATTATAACATTTTACAATAATAATATTACAGTATATGCCTTAATAACAGCAACAAAAACTTCACTTCCCCCAGCTTCTCTGTGCTGGTTGTCAGCTCCTCAGCAAAGCTAGTATGCCTGTGTTCCCCTCATGTATGTTTATTGTAGATGCTGCCTTTCCACCACTACAGCTCACCTTCCCTACATTCCTTGCTGTGCTAACATTTCAGGTATCTCTGTCAAGTATTTAATGATCATTAAGCTAGCACTTAAGTGTATTAGGGTACGCATCTTGAAATGCGTGCCTCCCTTTGCTTTAAAGGAATGTCATATTTTTATATTTTAGGTTTTCTCCAAGCAGAGGATACCATTAAACAACAAAAAAGGTTGTTTCCTACCCATATTTGATTCTGGCATTGCTCATCATGCAAGTTTCACTGGTGACTCACTCTTTCCATCTTTTCTAGAAAGTCCATTTATAGTATCACAGGTTAGACCTGAGAGACCTTAGAGGTCAACCCCTTGATTTTACAGATGAAGAAACTAAGATCCAGACAGGCTAAGCTGCTTGCCTCAGATCACATAGGTAATACATATTAGAAGTGAGCTAGGAACCTAGGTTTTCTGATTCTAGAGCTCTAGTGTTTTTACATTGTACCATGTGGAGTTTCTCCATCCCTTGTTTATGGTTTTATGGAATCCAGTTTATTAGGTGGTTGGAGGGACTGTTGAGCTCTATTTAAAAAAAAAACTCAATTTCACTTGAGTCTTTTACTTAAAGGTTGCTTATCTAAGGGAAACAAAAAAGTCTGGTTCTGAGGTGGGTATAGAGAGCTTTCCTATAGCTAGGTTAAAGTACTTTTGTGTAGGCACTGTTGCTTAGCAAATAATTAACCTTTCCACCTTGAGATTGTGAATGATAGTTGAATATGTCTGAGCATTTCTAAAATTAGTCTCTTGATCCCGGCAATGCTCAGAAGAATTATAAATCCCTTCCTCCTCTTTCTACCCCCTTATTTTACATGCTCATTCTTTTTCTCCATACGTTGTTTATGCTAACTTTTCCTTGTGGTTGAAGTTAGCAGATTTTTGCTTTTAATTCAAGAACTGTCATCTGCTGTAATGTTTTGAAACATGATATTTTCCAAGTTTCAAAGCAAAATGTTGCCTGATTTATTATTATTATTATTATTATTATTATTATTATTTGCATGTGAAACTGAGGTAGAGATACCCAGAAGTCTCTGTCTATGTGTTTCCTTGCCACATCCCGTGTAAGCAAATGTAAAGAATTGGGGAGTTAAGTATATTTCTAAGGGTTTTCTTTGGTTGCTATAATTTATATTCAAAAATAGTCTATTTGTATGGTAATTGTAAGCAGAGGGAAACAGTATTTCAATTCTCAGTGTGATTTGTTGTCTGACATTCTCACATCCTCTATTGCTTTAACCTGGCAATGACATATAATCAACAATTCATACTCTGTATTTTAACATGTAGGAACAGGGCCTAGAAGATTAATACATGATGAGTGAGACCAATCTGAAAGGAGATACTGAGACCATTATTAATTTGGCTTTCATACTCCATATGCTCATGTTTTCTGATCTTTGCTGAAAGTGGAGTCACTATGGAGTAGTCAATATTTTAAAAATTGATTGTTTACGGTGCTGCACAAAGGAACTACTCACCTTCATTTTGAAATATTAAGTATCACCAGTATTATATGTCCCACCTTGGGAGCTACATATAAATATATATATTTATATATATATAGGTAATGATTTGTATTCATTATTTATATTGGGGCCTTTTTCTCTTTTCTTACATGGAGAAAAACAATCAGGAGAAGTCTCAAACTAATGTTCTTATGAGATTTGTTTTAAGCGAAAAGTAATAAGTTGTTTAAGGTTACTTCTCACTAAATATCAAATGATCACTTAATGTCATATTCGTGAGAGACTCATGAGACGAAATGGAGGAATCCCTTAGGCCGGGTGCTGAGGAAAAGGGAAGCAAGTTAGTACAGTACCTGGAGTCAGAAAGACTTATCTCCATCAGTTTGAATCTGACCTCAGACACTTACCAGCTGTGAGAGAGACCCTGCCAAGTCATTTAAGCCTGTTTGCCTCAGTCTCCTCATCTGTAAAATGAGCTGGAAAAGGAAATGGCAAAACATTCCAGTATCTTTGCCAAGAAAACCCCAAACGGGGTCACAGAGTTGGACATGACTGAAATGACAGAACACAAGCTGAGGGAAATGTAACGTACCCCCCCCAAGATCTTATAAGCTAATAAGAAGAATCATGTCTGTACACAAACATAAAACAAAACAGAGTATGATGGGTAGAAAAGACAAGTGAGGTATTAGAAGATTGTAGTAAATCAAGATTTAGCAGTAGGTCTTTAAGCCATACCTAGATTTCCCGACCATGTTGATGCTTTGTCCTCCTCTCCTAAAACATTCTGAGGGTCTCATGATCTCTTGACTGCTGTGGTTCATCTACTTTTGACACTGAAATGCCAGAGAAATGAGGGAATGGTCCAGAAGGTGCTATTAAGACTATAGCTATGCTAATCCTTTTCACAGATTCATTGCTAGCTGACCCCTTCATTGTTCCCTTTGCCTCAGATCTCCTGAAACTTGACAACATGGTAGAATATGGGAAATTCCCCTATGTCTACAGATAGGAGAACAAAATAAAGACAAAACAGGTACAGAAGCAGCCAGCAGTTGTGCTTTTCTGCTCTGATGAAGATCTCTTAGTCGCTTCACTTCCTTACTTCCCCAAATCCTATAAAGCTTTTTCATATGCTGTATCTCAAGGGCTATTTTCAAACACCAGCCGTGGAATCCTCCTTACACCCTACTTTGTGAGCTGACTTTAAAAACTTCCAAGGGTAGGGAAGGGGCTGGTGCCTTCCTCATGAGCGTAATCTCTTAGAGGACAGAGATTATTCCATTTGTGTCTTTGTATCTCCAGTGACAGAGGTGCCAAGTAAATTCTTGTCGTTGATTTTGTTTTTTAATAGCTTCTTCTTTGCTGACTCCAAAATCCAGCTGCCCCAGCTTTTTTGCTGTGCTGATATACATTCAGTTTAGTTAATGTTTATTGATGATAAGTTCTCACATTTTGACCCCTTATTAATTAATTGATCCTGGTAAATTTTTATTTTTGTGGCCGCCTTGTCCTTGAATATACTATTAAACATTGGTCTATATTATTCTAATATTTGTACTAGATTAAACCAAGTTAGTGAACTATCTACATTCCCTTTTCTCCTACTGCTCCAAATTAAACAAACACAAAAATACAAGTTAAAAGCACTTTGAGCTTTTGAAACCTATATTTATTAGTTAGATAATGTTTGCATGCTCAGAGACCCCCCAGGAGTCATTTCTTATTTCATTTTTGAAGTCTCCATAGGGACAGTGATGCTATGTAAATGTAACTAGCCATCAGCATTCAGAAGGAACCATGCAGATTAGGTCATACAAATTTAGACCCAGAGGGGTTAAATGATTTTCCTGATGTCACAGCTTGCCATTGCCAGAGCCAGGCCTGAAATCTATTTCATTATCCTTTTCATTACATCATGTTGGTCGACTGATTTCAGGACCCATCTCCTACATGTTAAAATGGAAAAGGCATAGCCAGATTCTCTTCTTAGAGCAGCCCATAAGTGGAACAGATGGGTTTAGAAGAGAGTGAATCTCTCTTCCTTGAGGTCTTTGAGCTGAACTTGAATATGGTGCTTTATAGATTGATAGAATCTCAGAGTTGGTAGGAAGGCCACAGGCATTTTAGCCAATTCCTACCTGAAGAGGATTACCACTGCACCCCCTACAACAACCTTGACTGGGGACTATAATCCACCCTCCCCTCAAAAACCTTGAGTAGCTAATTATCTACTATTTTCACCATCTACATCCCTTCTTCTGGATGGCTGTGATGGTAAGGAAAACTTGCTTTGTATCAGGCCCAAATATGCTGCTTACGAATTCCATCTATGGTTTCTTTTTTGATCCTTTAAGACCAAGGTGAAAGCTTGTTTCCTTTAATAGCTTTTCATATATTTCAAGACAGCCATCATAGAACTCTCTCCATGTCTTTTTTTCTCCCTGCTAATCTTCTTTCCATCTATGTTGTGGCTTTGACTCTCCTTAAGATCCTCACCTTCTTACTCCAGACATTTCCCAGATTTTCAGCACCCTTCCCAAAATATGGTGTCCAGAATTTAATATAATACTCTAAATATATATTTTACCCAAATGGAATATAGCAGAATTATCACCTCCTTTATTCTAGATACTATGTGGTTTTTTAAACTTAGCTTTAGATTGTATTAGCTTTTCTAATAGCTGTTTATTCTTTCGGGGTTTTTTGTTTGTTTGCGGGGCAGTGAGGGTTAAGTGACTTGCCAGGTTCACAGCTAGTAAGTGTCAAGTGTCTGAGGCTGGATTTGAACTCAGGTACTCCTGAATCCAGGGTCAGTGCTTTATCTACTGCGCCACCTAGTTGCCCCCAATAGCTATTTATTCTGAGTTTCATTTACATTAAAACTCCAAGTCTTTATATCATGTACTATTTTCTAGCCATATCAGCTTATATTAATGAGTTTTTAAAAATCCAAATATAAGATTTGAAATATCATGAGCATTTACCCATCATTGTCATCTATTCTGTTCTTATTGGGTTATAATTCTGCCATTTACCATGTTAACTATCCCTTTAAGGAACTTACTTTATTGATCATCTCTTCCATAGTCCTCATCTTCAATCTTTTCCTCTTCACCATCAACACTGATAGGTTAAACCATTGCTGCCAAACTCAAATAGAAAAATATCCCTGTAGGCAGGGAGCATATTGACTTAGAAAACCTCAAATTAACAATATCTATGTTTTAGTTTATTTTGTTAAACATTTTTCAATCACATTTTCATTTAGTCAGGGCACTAAGGAATTTTGCTGGCAGAATACTAGGTTTGAATACCTAATAAGAAATAAATACTAAATGGATAGCTTGCTCAATCATCTTAAACTTTTCTTTATTAAATAATAACCAGTTACACCTATACAGTGCTTTAAAGTTATCAAATTATTTTCCCTTTCATGCCCTTGAGTAGTAGCCTCAATTTATAGGTGAGAAAAGTGAGTTGTAATGACTCATATGATTTGCATATTGCAAGTGCTTTCTCTCTCCTCACTTTGACTGGTAATATCTTTGTACATGTTCTATATCCATCCACTAGAACATATACTCCTTGAGAACAGGGTCTCTTTATTTCATCTTCTTCTTGTATCACCAGCAGTTAATACAGTGCCTTACATATAGTTGATCAGGGCATGATAAATGTTGAGTTGAACTCAATCGAAGTCGATTACATAAAGCCATCCATCTAGTAAGGGGTAGAGGCAAGATTCAAACCCACATCACGTACCTAAAGTCCAGGGACGTTCTGGTTTAGGCTACTTCTTAGATTTTTTGTATCATGGGCCCCTTTGGCAGTCTAGTGAAACTGATGGACTCCTTCTTAGAATAATACTTTAAATGGATAAAATAAAATATATAAGATAACAAAGGAAGCTAATTGCATTGAAAGAGTTATCAGTAGACTGAAAATTAATTGGAAACTAAATAATCTCATCCTAGAGAATGAGTGGGTCAAACAACAAATCATAGAAACAATCAATAACTTCATCTAAGAGAATGACAATAATAAGACAACATACCAAAACCTATGGGATGCAGCCAAAGCAGTTCTTAGGGAAAATGTTATATCTCTAAATGCCTATATGAATAAAATAGAGAAAGAGGAAATCAACGAATTGGGCATGCAACTAAAAAACCTAGAAAAGAAGAACAAATTAAAAATCCCCTATTAAATACTAAATTAGAAATCCTGAAAATCAAAGGAGAGATTAATAAAATTGAAAGTAAGAAAGCTATAGAATTAATCAATAAAACCGAGCTGGTTTTATGAGTTATCAAAATATTTTTTCTTGAAACTCAAGTTTGTGTTTAAGAACCTCTATTCTCCACTGTAAAACATTTCACCCTGAATCCCTTGTTTTGAACCCTTTCACTAGATTTTTGTCTATCTTCCCTATTCCTTAGGGTAAGAGCAATAGTTCTCATTTCCCTCCACTTCTCTGTCCCTTTCTTCTTCTCCTCCCCACTCCCAAGATGCTTTTGTGGTTCCTGGCCAGCTATCTTCTCTTGGACTTGGCCGTAGGTGGTCTATTCACTCTTGTCTAGGCATTTGAGAATAGCACTTGGATCCTTTGCTTCCATCTTTCACAAGAGAAAAGAGAGACCTGCTTGGCAATGTGATGCAGCTAGAAAAGCCAAGTAATATTTTCTGTTAATTGCAAAAAGTTTGCTTTGTCTTTTTCAAAAAAGACGTAACGCATTTTTTCTTTAGGGTTTTCTGCTTTGTCCTATTTCAAGAATTTAGATATAACTTATTTTTACCAATTTGCATACTATAATAATCAGTTATCTCAGGTGCTTAACTAAATTACCCTAGCAACTCTTAACATTCTGCAACTTTTTCAAAGTATTAATAATAAGAGAATCCTGTGAAAAGAGTTTTCTGAAAGATCTGGTTTTTTTAGAGAGAGAATATTTTGACCAAATGTTAAAAGGATGGATGTTTTATATAGAAAATTCACTACATTGATCACAGGTAAAAGACTTACTAGTACTATTTTTGCTGTTATACCAACCATTTGATGGTGAATTAGGAAGTTAACACAATAATAATATTTTTGTTGTTGTTCTGGCTCTTGGTGACTGAATTTTGAAATTAAAGTACTGAAACCAGGCATGGTGGTGGAGGATTGCACTCCTTGTTTCTGCGAAGGCTGAAGCTGGTGGATTGATTGTGTTCAGGAGTGCTGAGCTGCAGTAGGGTTAAAGTCAATAAGGGCTGAACTGTTTTGGGCACAAATATGGCGAGTGGATCAGTCCCATGAATGACTGCTGCACATCCATCTTGGGTGATATAGGAAGGAAGGAAGGAAGGAAGGAAGGAAGGAAGGAAGGAAGGAAGGAAGGAAGGAAGGAAGGAAGGAAGGAAGGAAGGAAGGAAGGAAGGAAGGAAGGAAGGAAAGAAGGAAATCAAGAAAGGAAGATAAAAGGGAAGAAAAATGAAGGGGCAGTTAGGATGGAATGAAGAAAGGGAAGACAGGGAAAGAAAAAAAGACAAAGGAGAGAAGGGTAAGTGGTAAAGAAAAAAAGAAAGAAGAAAAAGAAAAGAAAAGCCCCAGATTAGACCTGGGTAGTGTTTATGCTTTATATTGAATGAAGTGAAGAGCATAAGAATATAGATACAGGGTTATATACTTAGTTATGTTATATAATAATCTTTTCTGTCACCGAATGTGGACTCTGCATCAGCTTCTGCCCTAGGGAAAGAGGATTCCTCAGTCTAGATGCATTTCCCCAAGCAGCTGACCCGTAAATATGTGTACTCCTGCTTTAAAATCACAAGTAAATTCCCCTTTGTGGATAATAATGCCATGATCCATGTACACATGCACAGTATAGATAGAACTGGTGACATACTACCAATTATGAAATCCCACAGGGTGAAATAGAAATAATACCCGAGAATGGAGATGCCTTGGACTTGCTGAGAAATCATAACCACTTCTTTAGGTCCCCATGGAATCGACACCAGCTCAAACCGGGTAATACTCTACTTGGGTTCTATAGAATAGATGGGTGGCCTAGTTTTTATCACCATCAGCCAATTCTGTTGCTGCATTCCCATTATGTACTCTGCAGGCATCCCCCCACCCCCTGGGGTGGAATTGCCTGCAGGTGTGTCTGTAGCTATCAAACTCTGCAGTCCATCCACTCCCCCCTAAGCTGTACAACCACTACCCTGATTCCCTGGCTGCTAGACTGCTGACAGTTGCTGCCATTACTCAGGAAACTTGGCTAATTAATTAGTTTGCCAAGGTCACAATGCTAGCTGTCCAAGTGTAATAAACTATCAGCCTGTAAAACCCATCATATAATACTTTCAATATTTGCAACATACCTCTGAGTGTCTTAAAA
Organism: Dromiciops gliroides; assembly: GCF_019393635.1. Classification (NCBI taxonomy): domain Eukaryota; kingdom Metazoa; phylum Chordata; class Mammalia; order Microbiotheria; family Microbiotheriidae; genus Dromiciops; species Dromiciops gliroides. The sequence continues at coordinate 509,941,094 of NC_057863.1, forward strand.
TGCCAGAATTGTTCTGTCATCCAGTAAAGGTAATAGATAGTGCTCAATAGTTCATTCCTCCATAAATTCATTCACATATTTCTGGACTTAGATGATGCTCCCAATGTTGAGGTTATAGTGGGGGTGGCAGGAGCATGGATTCATTGTGGATGGACAAGAATGCATATTTTGCCTCAGAAGGACTTAGGTATTCAGTTTCATCATTAAGAAGCATACAAGGGGCAGCTAGATGGCGCAGTAGATAGAGCACCGGCCCTGGAGTCAGGAGGACCTGAGTTCAAATCCGGCCTCAGACACTTAACACTTACTAGCTGTGTGACCCTGGGCAAGTCACTTAACCCCAATTGCCTCACTAAAAAAAAAAAACAAAAAGAAGCATACATCTAGTTTTTCTTTTGGAGGAAATTTGGACTGTATGTTTCATTTAACATCAGCTTACTGGTGAAGAATTTTTTTATTTCATACCTCTCTGGAAATTCCTGATAAGTTGAAGAAAAGATTTTAGGAAAGGGATAGACTTGTATTTTCACAAGAAGACCTGTATTGAGGAGGAGGAGGAGGAGGAGGAAGAGGAGACTGACATTAGTGTAAGAGATAAGTGGCAGAGGGATGATTTTTCAATCATAATGCCACTGGTGATAGTTTTGCCACCTCGACATGCCTGAAAGAAAAAAGAACCACTGAATAAAAATTGACTTTAGCCATAATATTTCAATTCTCTTTGATTCAGATTACATTATTAAATATCCTTGAAGCATGTGATTCTGTTATAGTCACTAAGAAGAACTATAGAAATACAACATGAAACCTTCAATCTAGTACGGGAAATGAAGTGTCCACACAAATTAGTATTGTGTAAAGTCAACCCCAAGGGCAGGAGACATTCCCGCAAAGTGTTAGGAGAGTTCACAAGAGGGAGTAGGAATCATTTCTAACTGGAGGGTCAGAAAGGGCTTCCTTTGAACAGCTGCATTTTAACTAGATCTTGATGGAGTGGAGGACTTCACTTAGTGGAGATATCAGTGAAGCATAATGAATACTTCAGGCAAGGTCATGGAGGTAGGCTGAGAAGGGTATTCAGAGAATGGAAGACTGTTCTAGTTTGGTAGAGCCTAGAGCATATACATAGATTGACAAATGGTAGTGTAGAATTCGGGAACATGCATTGGATTGGGAAGTCACTTTAACTTGGATACTCAATACCTTTTCAACTCAATCAACCCCATCTCCCTTCTGATTGGAAGGCTGGAGAATGGAGCACTAAACTCCTCCCAAAGCTTTCCTTTAGAGAAGGCAGCTTTTGGACTTTCTACCTCACTCTCCGCTTTTCATCAAAGCTCTCCTTGGTTTGGATTCCACAGAATAAGATATTCCCTGTTGCCCCCCCTTTCCAGCTTCCTTTTTATCTTACTCCATTAGATTTCAAGCTCATTGAGGGCAGGGACTGTCTTTCTTATTAGTATCCCCAGTACCTACTAAGCACAGTGCTTGGTGCATAGTAGGTATTTAATAAATAGGAATTGAATTGAACTGAATTGAATTGAAAAAGGGATGGAGTATATGATAATTGAGGTCCATTCCAGCTCTAAATACTCTGACCCCATGATTGACTATGACTGTGTGTCTGGTTGGAGTCAGATTCTGGGACTCTTTGAATATCACACTATAAAATTATTTACTTAAGATCAGTTGGGTTTAACAAGCTCTATATGATTCATCTCACCAGGGTTGTAGCCAACATATCTTGAATGGATTCTGAGATCCTTTCCAACTCTAACATCCCATGTTCTGTTTTGTAAACGATAAAATTATATTAATGAAATAAACTATTAAAAACTAGGTGCATCCATTTAAATCATATACCCCCTGCAGAAATTTCAAGAGAAGCTTCTATATCTCTGCTCCTTGTCTTCCCCCTTGCATTTTCTGGACTAAATTTGGATTATCTTTCCATCTACCCTTTGAGGTAATATATGTAGCAGCTTAGGTAAATGAAACATCACCCTGCATGAGGCAAGCTGGCAAGCTTTTGGCTACAGAGTTACAAATGTTAGATTATTATGAAAGATAATTATTATGATTATAATTTTATCTTCTTAACTCATTGCAAAGGATATATCAGTCCGAGAGTCACTGGCCAAATGATTCTTTCTACTTGTTTCCATAAATGCTTTGGATAAAATCAGCTCCACTGTACCCTCCTGCTAAGCTGCTCTGAGGCAGTGATGACCACCTCAGTTGTCAGTCAGATACCCTTCCTTCTACTTATAAGTATCCTGTGGAATCTAATGCCAATTAATTCTAGAACAAAAAAAAAAGTGGAGGATCATTTCTGGTCATTTGGTCACAGCGAATTGTTCTTCTGGACCACCATTGGCAGGCCTTTGCTCAGGTTCCTGCTGAATCTTTTTCATTATATGGTAGGCCTACTTTTCTGAGTGTATTTCTTGTGAATAATATCGTATTTTATTAAACACAGTGTAAACTGTGGAAGATATAGAAGTATAAAAATCTAGTGTTCGATTTCAGGGGGTTTATGATCTCCTTGGGGAAATGGCATTCACAGCAGTATGTTTACATGTAAGAAAAAGCAGAAGAAGGTTAATTAAATACTAAAAGAAATTGAGTAGGAAATGAGTTTTAGGAGAGTTCGGCTTGGGGAGAGAGGTATGATTTGGAGCTCTGAGGAAAGAGGTGGTAGGTTTTGACCATCACCTTAAAGCATAGCTGTGTAGATTTGTGGAGGGCAGAAGAAAAATGTAGCAAGCAGGAGAAGAATTGTAGGGCCAGAAGAGAACACAGAGGTCCCACATTTTAAAGAGGAGGAAACTGAGGCCAGAGGGGTTAATTTACCAGTGCAAAGCACACACAGCTAGTAAGTGGCCAAACTAGGGTGTGAATCCAGGTTTTCTGGTTTCATTTCAAGGGCTCTTTTCACTATGCCATTCTGTATATAGTATATTCTAGGAAGAAGGACAGTATTTTGATTGGAGCAGAGTAGGGAGAGAACAGGACATATAGGGAGGTGCTAGAATATATGATTGGACAAACAGTGTTTATTCATGTCAGAACAGAGTGATCCTAAATGCCAAACAGAAGAATTTGGGGTTTTATATCTTTTAGAAGTAAACTATTTTTCTATAGAATTTTTCTATTTTGTTTGTTCTAATTATATATCATAAAGTAGAATGATCTGCCTTGGAAGATCTTTTATCAAAGGGTGAGATGGGAAGAGATAGAGAAGGGGAAAAGCATTTAAGCATCTCACTGTGATAAATGCTTTACAAATCTCTCATTTGATCCTCATAACAACCCTAAGAGGTAGGTATCATTATTATCTCCATTTTACACTAGAGGAAACTGAGGCAAATAGTGGTTAATTGTCTTGCCCCACTAAAAAGTGTATAAAGTGAGATTTTAACTCAAGTGTTCCGAATTCTAGGCCTATTTTTCTTTCCTCTGAAATAGATGAACACTTAGTGTGCAGGAGTGTAGATAGGATTTTTTGTTCAGGTGTGAGTTGAATGAGATGACCTTTCAAATTCATTCCGGATCTGATATTTTGAGGTTCCTTAATAGTAATTCTCTAACAAATTCTGATCCATGCCTGGCTCATCCTAAACATTTAGTAAATGTTTGTTTATTTTGATCGATGATTTGGGCTTGAATGAAAGTAGTGATGTCCCTCTCTCCATTCCCTTATCCTTAGCCCTTTAGGGGTACTGGAATGACACTAAGTGTTGACAATAAACACTTTCGGCATCCAATAGTCTAGCCTCTGGCAAAGCAAAGAGATCTCCATGTTGGGGCTAGGGTAGTGAAATCTCATCCCAATCCTTTCCTTCAAGAGGCAGAATGATGCACTGGATTCAGAATCAGAGCACCTGGGTTCAAATCCCAAGTCTAACTCTAATTATATAATCTTGTACAGTTTCCTTAAGCTCTCCGAACCTCAGTTTCCTCATCTGCAAAACAAGAGGTTGGACTAAACAACCTCTAAGGTCCCCTCCAACTGTAAATCTATGATCCTACCACCCACAGCTGTGGGATGCGTTCATCCCATCTCAGCTTGCCCTTCCTTGTGAAGTTCCCAGCCCCTTTCTCTACAGAAACTATTTTCATCAAGTGGTCTTGTTTCTTCTTATGATTAAAGCCTTTAACTTAATTCCCTATCACCTTTCACTCTCCTATCACTTTTGAACATGGTGAATCATAATCACCTCAATTCCCTTTCTCTTCTCATCCTAGCTTGTGGTCTAAGACTTAGTTTTCTTTGTACCTTTCTGACTGATCCTTCAGCACCTCTTTCATAAGCCCATCCTCAGCCCTTCTTCTGAGAGTGGAATAAACTATAACTTTTCTAGGACCTGAATTGTAGTCCTTGTCTAATAGCAATGACCTCCTATTATAGGACTCATGTGCAGGTCAGGATTTTCCTTTCCCTTTTAATATATCGTATTTACTTTTCCTTAGAATCCTCAAGGAAACTATTTCTAGCTGAAAGTGCTAGAATCAGTGATGTGACTACAGATGGCACACAGAGAGCTTGTTGTTTTGACAGTGAAGTATCTACAGATTGAAGTTTTAAATTACACCTCCAGCCAAGGTGCTCTGCTGTGTAATAAACACTCTTCAAGCATTACTTTTTACACGTTGAGGATTTTTTAAAATTCTCTATCAGGTTAAAAACAGCAAGTGACAAATTTGGTGAGTTCTATGATAAGCCTGCCTTTGCTGTTTCTCAGGGCAAATCATGCTTTATCTTTCTGCTGCCTTCTTGCTTCCTGTATGCTCAGAGAAATTAATTTGACTGTTTAGGATGTTATTTAATTTTCAATAATTATTCAAGCATATATAACCACAGACATCTATGTAGTAAACAGATGGATTAGCAATTGTGCATGTAATTAGAAATAACCCTTGAAATACAAAAGTGGATTTTAATATTCAGCATCTAAAAAATTGCTAACATTACAAATTGTTCGTACCCTGGGGTGGCAGCCAGTGATGTAAAAGCTTGAATGTAAGAATTAAAATGAAAGTTTTTGCCTCCTCAGCAATAAGTATTTATTGAATTATAGTTGATTGTCATATGAACATCACTTAAAGGAATATCAGTCTTAAATTTGAGTAACAAAACAAAACAATAGATGGTCTCTTTGTAACCAATAGGACCTTTAATAATGATATTTAAAGTGATTTAGGCATGTTAGATCTCATATTTGGGGGCCATGAATGTTGTGACATGGTAGGTAGAATCGATTGAGGAGCACAAGGTCCAATGACAATGAATTTTTTTATTAGGAAACATAAAATGTTATATTTTGTTTACTTAATATTACTTAACATTTGTTTAAATATTAAGAATGGAGAATGGAAAACTAGATTCAGTAAATATAATGTAGGGATTTGGGGTCTGGTTGAAAAGAAGGCAAAGGTTGCCAGTTGCAGTGGCCTCACTTTGCCCTTTTCAGTCAAATTGATTTGCATACCATCTAGAAACATGATAGGAATATTGAAAGCTACATTCGGAAAGCATGTTTTTCCTTAGAATGAGTTTGAATCTGTCTCTATGGAACTTTCAAGAAATTGCCACAGAACCCAGGTTTCTTAGCCTCTAAAATCCTTTCTAGAAATTGAAGTTCCTTCCAGTGACATAAGGATGGATACTAGAGAGTCATTCTGGGAAATTCTCTCTCTATGAAGAAGACACGCAAGGAAGGTCAAGGGGGGGAGGGGTAATGATTTATCCATAAAGCACTTTGTTATAGTGCTGGCATAAACCAGTAGCTTTTGTTCCAAGCTATGGAGGGTAAAGAGGGCAAAGCCCAAGTCTCCTTCAAATTCAGTAGTTCAAATAGTGGAAAGAACTCTGAGTGTGAAATAAGTACTAAGATCTGAATCCTGGTTCTGCTGCTTCCTCTCTGTCACTTACTGGTCACTTAGAGAAGTCAATTAACTTTCTGAAACTCAGGATCTCAGACTTTAAAATAAAGGAGTTGAATTAGTTCAGTCTCTGGTGTTTTTTGCTCCCCTAAATCTATGACCTTATGATTCTACTAGAAGTCCTGCTACTTAGTGTCTCCTTTAAACATCCTGGCCTGACCTATAAAACATATTGCTGAATTGGCATATTATCTGAAAATGGAAAAAGTTATATTAATGGAAAAAGGTAAATATAGAAGACAGAGTAAGTGATGCACAGGGAGAAATATCCACCACAACTAACCACCTATATACATACATACATACACACACATATATACACAGACTTTTGTGCCATCACATCTCAATCAAAAATGCCTTTTAAAATATTACCATTAAAAATCTGTTTGAGGATTTTGCTACTCTACATGTTTTGCATGTTTGCCTAGCAGGCTGGATATCAAATTGAAGACTAAAACTAGGCTATGGGCTAGAGGTTCACAGAGTAACAGCATTGGACTTAGAGAATTGCTGAGGTCAGTTGCATGTTGAATCATGGAAGTCTGGGCAATTCTAAACCTTGAGTATAAGAAGAAATTAATCCATCATAGTATCTTTCATATTTCACTATTTGCAAATGCCCACACCCTTGATTCAAACCAGAATTTTGCAAGTAAATAAGGATTGAGTATTTCTTTTCCTTTTTTTGAGGGACAATGAGGGTTAAGTGACTTGCCCAGGGTCACACAGCTAGTAAGTGTCAAGTGTCTGAGTCTGGATTTGAACTCAGGTCCTCCTGAATCCAGGGCCAGTGCTTTATCCACTGCGCCACCTAGATGCCCCCATGGATTGAGTATTTCTAAGGCTTGAAAAATTGGTCACTGCCTTACATCCTTGTCATAGACTGTCAAGCTACCAGTGTCAATTTCCACTCAGGTGAGTCCAGAAGTTGGGCACCTAGGGCACCTCATGCTATTGCATGAGAGTCTCATTGAAATATATATTTTGGAATATCCCATAAATATTAAGTTCTCACTCTGGAATAATCAATTTCCTTCCCAGAATGTTACACTCTGATATAGAATTATGCTGTTTTGGAATATAATTTTCAGAATCTTTTTTTACTTCCAATTGTGTGGTAGAGATGAAATCACTTGATGTTTCCTATATTGTTATCTTGTCATCTCATGCATATGTGTTTGTCTTGTTCCCTTGAATGCATAAAGCTTTTGAGGACAGTGACTATATCTTCCTTTTTTCATTCATTTCTTGGACAGCTGTGGGCGCTTAATTCATGGAATATTTTTTTATGGATCCATTTCCCTATCCAGGTCATTTCCTATATATATGAATTGTGCTCTGAATGAATTCTTCCACATGAGGAAGAAATTTAAAAAAAAATATTTATTGAGACAGCTTTTTAAAAGCTTATTCATTGCAGCAAGCAAGAGTTTTAGGGAGCCTTGGAAGCAGGAGTCCTGTGGTTCCCCAGGTCTGTTATCTTGAGTTGGTTCTTCACCAGGTATCTGAGTAGCTCAGGGGCTTATGGTCTCAGATCTTCTTGTGTGAATGGAGAGATGGCAATTCCTTATAGTTCTCATGGGGTTTGCAAAACTAACAAATTTTATGGTTGCCTCTTCTGGGAATGTAGCCCATGAGATAGCTCCTTTGGTAGTATATCCTTATCTGGTCATACCTGTGTGCCTTATGCTTTAAGTATAATGTATAAGTAGTAATTTGTGCTGAATAGTGTCATCAGGTATGCTTTTTTAATGATTTTTTTCTTTTTTTCTCTTTTCTTTTTTCTTTTCTTTTCTTTTGGTGAGGCAGTTGGGGTTAAGTGACTTGCCCAGGGTCACACAGCTAGTAAATATCAAATGTCTGAGGTTGGATTTGAACTCAGGTCCTCCTGACTCCAGGGCTGGTACTCTATCTACTGCACCACCTAGCTGCCCCTTTAATGATTTCTTCTTAACTTAATATTCATTATCATTGTAGAAAAATTAACACTTTTTAGTTTCATCCAGAGCTGCTTCTTTATTTGATGAGTTAGTTCTTTTTTTCTCAGGCCTTTATCTTGTGTTTTAGAACTAAAATCTTTTCAGGGAATATTATATCTTGCAGATGGAAAATGTAAATCAGGTTGAGCTTTTTATAAAGATACATTTTGGCACTGAAGGACAGGATATGCACCATCTACTACATGGTGGCATTGTAATAGGCTACATGTTCAGATTGCTTAGAACAATGGAAGCAGTTTGCATTTTTTCATTGGTTTTGCACATTAAATTTAATTGGGTTTTCAAAACCCATGAACTCTGTGCTTTGGGCAAGTCTATTCTCTCTGGGCCAGAGTTTTCCCTAGTAAATGTATCATACTAGATGAAATCTCAATATTTCTTCCATCTCTACAATTTACCCCACCCTTCTCAGATGGCATCCAAGGAATTGAATTTGTACCAAATATGGAAGAGTTATTTGATTTATTTAAGTTGGCCCTAGAGGATGGAATTAAATTTGTGGATATAAGTTACAAGAAGACAGAGTCAACTCTATGCAACTAAGAATACTGTAACAATTAGAAATTTTCAAATTGTAATGGATTACCTTGGGGCACATAATGAGCTCTTCATCACTGTAGCTGTTCTAGCAAAGACTGCATAACCACTTGTCATAGATATTGTAGGGAGTATTTCAATTTAAGTACTGAACTAGATGACCCTTCCAATTCTGAGATGCTCTAATTCTTCATATGCAGGGGTTGGACTACCTTTGCCTGAGGGTCTTACTGATAACTCTGGACCATAATCATATGCCTCTATTCCTCGCCTTTTCTTGCTGTTCCAGATTATTTTAGAAAATGATAAAATAAAATTGAATCCAATTATTTTCTTATAAATGCATATTTGCATTAAATTTAAATATAATACCACCAGCATTTGCATAATAGGTTCTGATTTTTTAGTACTGCCATCTAAGATCTTACAATTTGCTTCCTTCCCACATACCTAGAGCTTGAAGCATGTTACATTAGGTTAAAAGGAAAGAATGCTGATTTAAATCATCTGCATAGTAAAGGTTGTAAAGTCTGGGGTTGGGAAAAGTTTCTTGAGAGGATTGGCTTAGAAATAGAATTATTGAAGTTATGAAGCTCCTTTCTTGGGAATCAGAGGAAGAGATCCTCAGTCTTCTGTCCATTTGCTTAGCAGTAATTTATAAAAAGTGTGCTCCCTAATCTGGATTCTGTTGTATATTTAGCACCTACTACACAGCAAAGACTGTGCTATCCTTTGTTCAGGATACAAAGAAATATAAGATTCATTCTGTGGCTTTTTTGTGGAGTTCAGCAGTGAAGACTAATACCCATGAAGCAATTAGGACTACACTGAAGATGTTATATAATTGAGTTTTAAATTGGCTGATTTGAACTACAGTGTTCTAAGAGTTTAAAGAAGGGGAAATCCTGTGTGAGCTTGAGTTGTTGGAAAAGTCTTAGGGAGAAAATGAGTCTCTAGATGGACTTTGAAGGAATAATAGAAAAAGAGGGAGGGCAGGCAGGTGGGGGAAGAAGATAAGCTAAGGCATAGAGGCAGGAACACTGTCAAGGGACAGTGAGGAGACCTACAGGACAGGATCAAAGAGTCTTTATCAGAGATTAGTGAAAAATAGGATTAGATAGTTAAGGTGTAGCCAAGCCAAGAAAGACCTTAAAACCCAGGGAGAAGTTCAGTTTAAATTTGATGTGGTAGGTATGTTACAGCTCTCAACCCTGGATGAGCTCTTAGGGAGGGAGGAAAAAGAATGCGAATGATTCTTAGACTTCATTAGAGACTAAGCCTGGTACACTACCCGAAGTTCCTTTAGGAGTCAGAAACTTCAAGGAAGGGGTTGGAGCCAATTTGGTGCACTTTGCCCTCTGAGGATAAAAATCCTCACTCAGTAGGATTTTATCCCTGCAGCTGCTTTCCTAGGGAACTCTCCAGGGTACTGAACTGCCTTTAAATCTTCTACTGATCATTTGTAGATAAAATATCTGGGGCTGTAGGGAATCTCAAAAGCCATCTAGTTTAACCCTTTCACATGAGGAAACTAAGGATGGGGATGGAGGCGAAATGGTTTGTATAAAGGCAGAATCTGAACCAGGTCCTATGACTCGAGTCAATAATCTTTCCTCTGCCATGTTTATTGTTACCTTCTTCCCCATTGCTTTTTCCTTTTCTACCTACTTTGAATCTTAACTTCCTGACTCTATATACCTTGGTATCAGCTTCTTACTATGATTCACCTCTGTACCAACCTCTTACCCCACTTTGTGGCTAAACTAACCTTAATTAAAGTGTAAGACTGTCACCTGCACCCAGATATATGCCAAGCCTGTCTGTGATATCATCTAACTTTTCCCCCATCCTATCTCACATGGGAAGCCTTATTGCTCAGTTGAATTCCTTATCATTGTGGGGAATTGTCAGTCTCAAAAAGGGAAATGGCGTGATAGAAATTGTAATAAGATTGGCCTGGTATTGTGTGCATAATGAATTAGAAAGGCAAGAGACCAAAATCACATTTTAAAACAACTTCTAATCTTGATCTTTGAGGGTCCGAAGGTTATGGGGAAGATAAAAGTTGCCTATTCAGAGAGGAATTCATCCCATATGACTAAAAGATGAGATGTTGGGGGGACAAAAATCTTTTGTTTGAGCATATGTTTGCCAAAGGAAAAAAGTGTCTTAATATCTATAGACATCAGACAGCCTTTATTTTGGAGTGGCGACTTTTATCGTGCTAAAGATATTTGGGGCCATTATATTTGAGTTTTTGTGCTTTACCACCTTTCTGTGAGAGGTGCTCTGATGAACTCTGGTTCATGAACTGTGGCTTACAAATCTCTATTGGTGGCTCAAATTTGCTCTTTTTTTTTCAGGGCAATGAGAGTTCAGTGACTTGCCCAGGATCACACAGCTAGTAAGTGTGAAGTGTCTGAGGCCAAATTTAAATCAAATTTACTCTTAATAGACTGTGCAGACTCTGTGAAACTCATGACCATAATGATTTTTGTTCCCTTCCTTCTCCGTTACTTAGGATATTTGGAGTACTTAATATGGAAGAGGATACTTTTAAAAAATACTGATAGAAATTTATTTTTTAATAACTCCTGAAAATGTTTGGTTAGAGTTTTGAGTGACTAAATGAGAAGATTTTCCTTATCCATAGATAAGCACTGCCTAACAAGTATCACAATATACTTCAAATGGTCTCTCAGAGGCTGGAGTGCTAGAACCATTTGTGATATAGTTGTCTGTGAATGTGCGTGTATATGTGTGTTGTGTTGTGTGCATGTTGTATCACTGCTGAATCATCTTAAAATCTGCTTTTGTGAGAGTTATTTTGAGGTATGAAATGAGGTGGTCCAATTTATCTTGGGCACAGAGTGAAGCCCTATTTGTCTCTGGCTTGAAGCAAACTTAGTTCATCTGTTGCAACCTCTCTTGGGTTATCATGTTACTCTGAAGATTTTGTTTTATTCCTGTTCTGAATCATAATTAATAGCACAGGAGTGAAAGTGTTTTAATAGGGTTTTTACATTGGTGATTACACAGAGGATTGTTGGTTTATTCAGGAGCCCATCCAAGGAGCTGCTTTTCACCTGACTTTAAACCTAAAGTTCCATAATCTGATCATTGGGAAACCTTGCCAACAGTTAGTTCTCCTCAGCCCCATATGGTGGCAGGGAATGTTCTAGACTTTGAAACAAAGGATCTCATTTCAACTTCATCTACTATTGATGTGATTTTGAACAAGTAACTTCGTCTTTGTAGGCCTCACTTTTCTCACCTGTAAAACGAGTTTTTGGGCTAAATGATCTCTAAGACTCCTTATTACTCAAAATGTGTTTTTTGGTCTCCTTCTTAAATTTAATGGTCATCTAAGAATATGCTTACAAGAATGAGAAGCTCAATCAGTAGTCAGTAGTGCCAAGTACACATTATCCATATCATATTTTCCATAAGGACAAAAGCATATAAATGAAAACATTGGGTCTGACCCATGGTCAATCCAGTTCGGCTTTTGACAGTAAGATAAAAGAGTGAAAAGATGGGGTTCATAAGAGGGAATGAGGACTTTAGGGAGTAGTCAAAAGGAAAAAGTAGTTTTCTAATTTACATTTACAAATTTTCTGGCTTGTGCTCTTTGCCTCTGACTATTGAAATCCTCTGCCTTTGAGGAACAGTGCAGGTGTCTCCAGGGTTCAAATCAGAAACCACCTTCTGAAGGAAGTCTCTGATCTTTTCACTTAAGTCATCTCCTTTCTCAGATTTCCCTACTGTCATTTGACTCATTTCCTGGTACACCTATTTGTACATATTTCTTACCTCTATCTTTCTAGTAAATTAAAAGTTTCATAGGACATTTTTCCTATTTTTTAATCTTTCTATTTGTAGAGCCTAAAACAATTCTTTGCACACAGTACATGCTAAATAATTTTGTGGGTGACTTAGTTTTTAAAAATAAAATTAGGAACATAGCCTGAGCAGCAAAGGAGAAAATGATGTCCTACTTACCGCAGAAAGTGAAAAATAAAGACCAGAGATGCTAATTTCAACAAAATCCATCCTGAAGTTAGAGGATTATTGATCTTGACCTGGAAGAGACTTTGGAGTCCATCTGTTCTTAACCCTTCATTTCAGAGAAGAAAAACTGAGTTCTCTGGGGGTTAAATGACTTGCCAGACATCATATAGGCAGTAATGATCAGAGACTAACAATGAACTCAGGTTCTCTGATGCCACATTCATTGCAACACCTGACTCCAATGCCAACATTTGCTTCTATGGACTCCTATTAAATACCATTTGAGAGACTTCCATTAGCTTCATGGGGATAAAAGCTGTCAATGGTTGACAAATGGTGGCTGAATGCTTCTCTATTGACCCCTAACTGGATGTTTTTGTAGTTTGTGCTTATCTGCTATTATAGCTCTATGTATGTGTGTGTGTGTGTGTGTGTGTGTGTGTGTACACATGTACATGTGTTTCTGTGCAGAAAATGCCTTGGCTACTTCATATAATTATAGAGGTCTATGCAGCATAGTTGAAAAGACAATGGCCTATTTAATTAATTTGGCAATTCTACGATCAACCTCTGGTCTGATTCAAGTGAGCCACATTTTATTCAAATTTATCTTTGACACTAGGCACATTTTGGTCCACCTTCTTCTGCCTTCTTGCAATTGTTAGTTTGGCCTTGAATTTCAGTGTCCTACTTTAGAACTCTTTTGGAGATGCTTTTAGGTTAAAGGAATGAATTAGTAAATAAATTAATTAATTACCTGACTGCATATCACCAAGCTTTTTTTATATTTATCAGCTTCCTTGACAGAATATTTTAAACATGATTTAAGGTTGGTTAGGCACTTATCAGTGGGAAATAAAATTTCTCTTCCAGTTAGTGCCCTGACAATCTAAACCTCTTGAAAGGAAATTCTCTAAATTTCACAGATGTTTTTGTCACCATAGCACCCTAGTGCATAGAGTGTGGCTGACACTTTTCTAGTTAATCTACTTCATTATTGATGGGCAGAACTTTTCCAGCTTTCTGATCCTTTAGCCTCACAGAATGTTGTTGTTTTTTTCTGAGTGTTGTTATTTTAAGTGTTTTCCCATGGATGGATCCCATTATAATGCTTTCATTTACCTCATGCATGAATAATGTTCTGGGAGGCAAGCGATATATATTTCCCCCAAAAAATCCTTTATATACTTCCCTTGAATACTTCTTTTTTTTTGTGGGCAATTCGGGTTAAGTGACTTGCCCAGGGTCACATAGCTAGTAAGTGTCAAGGGTCTGAGGCCGGATTTGAACTCAGGTCCTCCTGAATCCAGAGCCGGTGCTTTATCCACAGTGCTACCTAGCTGCCCCCTTGAATACTTCTTAAAAATTCAAATTATAATTAACAAATGGAGGGAATGATAGTATTGAGATATATTTTTAATGTGTAATCTTAAAAAGGTATTTCCTTTTCTTAGTTGTTCAAAATTCCTGGTTTTAAAATATGTATATTCTGCTTGCTCTTTTTGTTATTCACATGAGATGAATGCTGTTGTAAAAAAAGTAATTTGTAAAGACTCCAGATGTACCATAAATACTAAAGAACAAAGGCAAATGTCTTTTTAAATTAGAGAATTGTAGAATCATCTAATCATAGAGCTAGAAAGGACCTCAGAGAACATCTAGTCTAACTCATACTTAAAGCTTTAATCTTTTTTATATCCTCTCCAAGAAATGAATCCTATCTATTAATGTAATGATGGGGAACTCAATATATGTAGAAGGAGACCATGTATCCTTAATTGTTATAAAGTGGTTTTTGTTGTTGTTGTTGTTGAGGCAAAACCTGGGATGGGAGTAGGTGGGACATGGTTGGCTGTCACAGGCTATAACAAGAGACTAACTTCTAGGTTGGTCAAGTAGGTGGCCCAGTGGAGTCAGGAAGACTGGAGTTCAAATTCTACCTCATATACTTATTAGCTTGTGACTCTGGGCAAGTCACTTAACACTGTTTGCTTCAGTTCCTCAGGTATAAAATGAGCTGGAGAAGGAAATGACAAACCACTCCAGTATCTATGGCAAGAAAACCCCAAATGGGGTCATGGAAAGTTTGGACATGACTAAAATGGCTCAACAGAAGCAACAGCAATAAATTCTGGCAAATTCTACCAAAATGGAAAGGCATTGAATAAAATCCCAATGACTAGATATGTGTCTGGCATCTGGGCATCAGCTTGGTTAGTATCAGAGAGGTACATCACCTCATCACTGACCAACAGGGGGTGGGTTTTTGTTTTGCTTTGTGTTTGTGGGGTGGGGTGCCTCACAAAGACTGTCTTTGCTAAGATATGTGGGAACTATAATCCAAATTACTAAAGGAGTCTCTAGACATCTATGCAATTATAGATATTTTGGCATGGTGAAAGAGATAAATCCTTATCTATTGTGCTATTTTAGAAAGTTTCTGAAAATATGAAAATGGAAACATGCCTTTCATCACAGTTGTGTAATGTTTTAGGAATCTCAGCAGGTTTTAATGTCCATAGGAAATCCACTTCCTTTTAAAAGTATACCCTCTTAGTCCCGTAGAGGGGAAAAAAAAGTCAAATAAGAAATTCCTTTTTGCTGAGTCGGTTGGTAGAGGGAAGCCATCAATAAATAGGGCAGTAAAAAGGAGGCTGAGGACAACAGTGGTGAACTTTGATTATTTCACTGTTTTGACACAATCTGGCCCTATTTTCCTTCACCTGGGGAAGATGATTCTCAAGGCAAATAGAACCTGCTGCCCTGAGGAGTATTTTCATGTTGTGTACTATGCAGGTGGGCAGCTTAGGAAGAATGCTGCTGCTCACAGAGGTTTCCTGAATTCTGGCACTGTATGTTTTGGAAATTTACCAACTCCTTACTGGCCTTTTTGGGAGGTCCGTGTATGCTAAAAGAGGCTGAGCTCTACCCCTAGAATCATAGTTTTCTCAGTGGAGAAAGAGCTCACAGTGGAACAGCAATGAGTGTGAAAAGTGATCTCCACCAGCTCATGTTACCTGAAGGGATTCCTTTTGAACACTGCCTCTCAACATAGGCCCCCTTTTCTTCCTGTGATACACTGATGTTCCTTTTTATCCATCTTTTTATCCATATTTCCTTTTAATAGCTGTCTCAGCATATCATCGAAAGCCTGCAGATTCCAGTTGGTACTTCATACTGATTTCAGTGCATTCCCAACAATTGCTCTTTCCTGGGTGGCAGAATTGAGCAGTGGAGGTGGAAAGTATGAGCACAGGACAGATTGAGTCTCTAATAGTTTGTAAGGACAAAAATGCTTCTTGAATTGAATTTAACTGAAATGAAAACCAACCACTAGCAAATTTTTAAAAAGGGACTGTAGAAGACCAATAGGCAGTAAACTTGCCCCCTCCCCAGGCCACAGATGTGTGCGTATATGTGTGCTTTTATATCCCCAGCAACTTAAGTATCAGGTGCTTAACAACACATTTACTTATTGAATTAAATTAAATTGTATCTAGTATATAATTCATCAAGAAATTATATCCATAGTGGCTGGAATGCTGGACTTTTAGAGTCATGAAAACTAAGGTTCTGTTCTCTGACATTTCATAGCTATGAGACCATGTCCATGTGACTTAACCTTCTTGTTATCTAATTCCTACATCTGTCAAGTGAGGGGATTGCAATAAGTGGCCTTTGAGGCCCCTTCTAGCTTCAGATCTATGATACCAATCATCATAATTTCTTTCTGCCTCAGACTATAATGATAGCTAATATCCATTTGGGGCAGCTAGGTGGTACAGTGGTTAGAACACTGGCCCTGGAGTCAGGAAGACATAAATTCAAATTTGACTTAAAATACTTATTAACTGTGTGATCCTGGAGAAGGATATGACAAACCACTCCACTCTCTTTGCCAAGAAAACCCCCAAATGGAAAGTTGGACACAACTGAAATGACTCCACAACAACAACATCCCTTTAGCTCTTTAAAGTTTGCAAAGTGCTTTTATAAATAATATCTTGTTTTATCCTCAAGTCACCCTGGGAAGTGGGTGCAATTATTACCACTATTTTAGAGATGAATAAACTGAGGCTTAGAGAGTGAGTGGTTAGATGACTTCCCTTAGCTATATCATCTAGGAAGGATCTGAGGCCAGATTTGAACTCATCTTCCTGATTCCAATTACAGTAGTCCACCCACTGTGCGACCTGTGATATAGATATGCACATATGTGTATATACACACATTCAAAATGTACAAATATACATATATACATTTAAATATATACATATATGTGTAAATATATAATTTACATATGTATATATAATAACTATTTTTCTCTTAACACCCCCGCCCCATGTACATTAAACAGAGGCAAATTCTTTGAATGGAATAAGTATAAATCAGTTTTCATTGGTAGAAGGAATCTCTTTTAATGATGTAATCACAGATCTTTTGATCCTCTTTATATATATAT
Source organism: Dromiciops gliroides (assembly GCF_019393635.1). Lineage (NCBI taxonomy): Eukaryota > Metazoa > Chordata > Mammalia > Microbiotheria > Microbiotheriidae > Dromiciops > Dromiciops gliroides. Next base: position 509,958,050 of record NC_057863.1, read on the forward strand.
ATATATATATACATACATACATACAAATATATATATATACCAACATACATATATATTTCCTGAGGTTTTTTAAATGCACATTTATTCTTTTTCAAAAAAACATTCATTATATCAAAACTCATAGCATAAAATCATTAATATTTGAATTATCCCTACATATTTGGGTCACATGGGACCAGTCTCATCTTTGGTTTCTAAGGTCTGGAGCCCCTCTCCTTATATAATGAGTCAAACCAAAACATTTGAATTAAAGCTGACTGACAAGTCAGAAGATCAGGCTCAGAGCCAGATCTAGCCCCCAGCTAGAAACAGAATACAGTCACTGCCACTGGGAGCCTACAGTCACATTCAGACTACAAAGAGCTGGAAAATTTTACTTAAGCTGTATTCATTCAGTTTGCAAAACCATTGTTTGCCAAATTCTGGCAAGTATTATAGATAATAAATACCAATGATCATTTGAAATTTGAATTCATTCTCAAAAAACAAATAGTAATTTGTTAATATGGGCTATTTACATACCCTAGTAGTTATCTTTCCTATCTCTATATCTGTTTCTCTCTTACCTTCTCTTATGTACATTGCACATAGTAGGCACTGATCAAATTATTCTTTTAATGGATATATTCTTTTGTCTTTCTGTATCTTAGCTTTCCCTTCAGAATCTTGTTATTCTTTTTGTTTTCCTCCCCATTCCCATTTTCTTTCTTTTCCCCCTTTCCTTTTTCTCCCTTCATTCTCTTTTTATTTTCTCTCCTTTTCTCTTGATCCTCTCTCTTTTGTATCAGCTTTTTCCTTCTTATTGTCTTTGGCTTATCCAGTATGTGTATGAAAAATATTTTTATACTCTCCATGGAATAAGGACACATATAATAATGTTTATCTCATATGGATTGAAGGATGAATTGGAAAAAATGCACCTCATATCCATTGATGGTTCTGATAACATTAATGGATATTTCACCATATTTTGAAATGTGCCTAAAACATTTTATACAAAGTATACATTTTTAATTTTCTCTTGGGAGTGTTTTATTTTGAGGGACTATTTTTTAAAATTTGTGCTAAGAAAGGATAAATAACCACATCCCTTTTCCCAACAAGTTTTATGGATCACTTTTGCACTCAAAATCTAATATCATTTGAAACTTCATTTTCAAGCTGAAGCTAATTATGGGAGCCTCATAGGCCAAATTCATTGGAGTATGAAAAAATTAAACAGATTATTTAAATCTTTTTTTTCACCCATGCATTAAATTTCAAGAGAAATTTTAAAGGAGGTTGCTGTTTGGGTTGCCAAAGTAGTCTGCTGATGCCTGGTCCCAGAAATAAATCTGTCTCAACTTAGATGATATAATTAAGTGCAAAAACATGTGTTTGTAGATGATGGTAATTGCAATATCAACCATACAAGAGTGAGGAGAGATGTCGAAATGAAGCTTTTCTTTAGAATACAAAGTTTATATCAAACATATATTTTAAAGAATTTTTAACAAGTTAACTGGTCAATAGGGAAAGGGTTAGACTTGTTCTTATTTAATTAATTTTTGATTTAATGGATTTAGTATATACTGGGACTCCTGAATGAAGAAGCTCCCTCTATCAATGCAGCTCAACAGCTTCTTTGTAGTTTATAATCTTAGAGAATTATTTAGAGAACTAAGAGTTTAAATAACTTACCCAGGGTCACACAGCCTGTAGATAGCAAAGAATAGACTTGAACCCAGGTCTTCCTACCTCTAAGACCAGCATTCTAGCCATGACATCATGAACAATTTAATTGCTACTCATGCAATTATGTTTCCATGAGATGGTGGATTCTTGTCTTTCTTAACTCACCTGCTTGAATTTCCAAAACTTAATTTCCCTGAGAGTTGCCAGGAAGCATATAAAATCATGTTGGAGTTGTTGAACCATTTAAATCACTAGACATTAACAAGTGGGAATGATGGTCCTAATGTTTAACTAACACCTACTTACATGTTGTGAAGGTTAAGATATAATAGTCTTTAGATAGGCATTCTGTATAGTCTCTCTTTATTTTCCAGACTTACTTTAGGATCCTAGGTTCATAGATTTGAACCTAAAAGGGACCACAGAGGTAGTCTAGATCAGCAGATGAGGGGAAGGAGAGGCCTAGTGGATGTGACTTGGGCCAACTCAGACAGTAGCAAACAGGAGTGGCAGAATTCCAACCCAGGTCCTCTCACCCCAAATCCAGTAGTCTTTTCACTGCATCATGACACTAATGCGTGGAAATTCATAATAACTATTTCTAGAAGCTGTCTTTAAGAAGGGCTGCCAGGGGGGGGGGCAGCTAAGTGGTGCAGTGGATAGAGCACTGGCCCAGGATTCAGGAGGACCTGAGTTCAAATCCGGCCTCAGACACTTGACACTTACTAGCTGTGTGACCCTAGGCAAGTCACTTAACCCCAATTGCCTCACCAAAAAAAAGAAGAAGAAGAAGAAGAAGAAGGGCTGCCAGGCCAACCATGTCTCATTCCTCTCATTATCCTCTCCAGTCTGCCCTCTGGACTTCCTCTACATTCCCTCTATACTTTCCTTTTCTTTCATATGCTTTCTTCCTCCATTAGATATGAGATTCTTGAGGGCAGGGTTGCTCTTTTATTCTCTATATAGGTGTGTCCCCAGTGCTTAGTCCAGTATAGTGTACATTAGAAGTTTTTGTTGACTGACTTCATTATCCCATTGTTGAATTATTTTGAGTTTGCAATCTATTAAATCTTCAGATCTTTTTTAGACTATTTAGTAATACCTGCCCCTATCATGTCCTGATGAATCTGATTTTTTTAACCCAAATAGGAATCTTTACTCTTATCCTTACTGAATTCCATTATCCATCTTGACAGAGTAATGGAATTTGGCAAGGAAATGCCACACATCAATATACAGAGATGAGATTACACTATGTAAAAGCAATGGTCAAAGCTGGTGGGCAGGGCATACAAACTCATAAACTCAGGATTCACAAGACAGAACACCCAGTGGCTTCAGGGAAAGCAGTAGACTTCCAAATGTTGATTTATTGCTTAAAAATAATACTGCCTAAAACTGTTTGATGCCTGCTGGATTCGTACTGGAACGTGAAATGACCCAACCCACCTGGAGACCTGATACCATGAAGACAATAAATAACAAGCAGTCAGGCAAGCCTTCTTGCTTATAATTTATCATGCTAGTGCCTGTGGTTAGTAGCCTTGTCTTCCACATGTTGCTACTTCTGATATGTGGGGATTTGAAATAATGACAGTTTGATTTGGCCTAAGTTATGGATGGAACCAAAATTAAGGCCTTTTTCTTTTCCCACTTCATCTCCTTTGTTCATAATATCAGAGGATCCTCCATTTTCTCAATGGCTTCTTCCAGATTCTCAGCCAGATTTCCTATGAATCATAGCAAGAGCCTTTATATTGAAATTGTTGATAGAAAGAAATGGACAAAGTAACTATGACTGTTACTGGCCCTTTTAAAATCTCTCCAATAGTACCAGCCATCCACAGTAGAATCCCTCTAGAATAACCTCTGGATATAATTGGAGAAGGTGTCTTTCAAATCAAGTTTAATAAAAAAAGACAAACTTCTCATTCTCACTATACTGACATGAATGAGAACGTCCTGAGGTCCTTTAGGGGGAAGCAGATCTGATTTCTCTGTGACAGGTTGAAAGCCTTATAGCAAAAGACGAGACCACTTGTCAGTTTGTCATTGTGATATCTTATGGATTCTTACACTTTGGCAAGAATGCCCATGGTCTTCAGAGTCAGAAGTTAAATACAGGTTTATAAGTTGAAATAGCAATAACAAAGCAGCATAAAATAAATATAACTCATCCCTTGCCCCCCATTGGTTTTTTAAGTGTTCATAGTGAAAAATAAAAAATATTAGGATTATTAATTCTTCTGAGACATATGTATATTCAGTTTATACATAGATAAATTTATTTATGCCTATGCATATATAGATGTATTTATATGTGTATTGTGTGTTTGTCCATCAGGTATTATAGTTAGGAAGAGCCAAGTAGCCAATCCAGTCCAATTTATAAAAGAAAAAAGTCCCCTCCTACAACAGAGCCAGCAAGTGACCTTCCAGATGAATCCAGCTGATTATTCTTTCTTTTGTAGCTGCAATGGTCATGAGTAGCGCTGTGAGGTGTCATGGCATATGGAAGAGGCTCTTGGCCAAGGGACATGGGAAAACTTTCTTTTGGGCTTGGAAAAAAAATGTTTGGCTTCTTTGAGTATTGTTCTCTCTACCTATAAAAGAAAAATGTGCTTGATGATCTCTGAGGTCTCCTCCAGCTTCAAAATTCTATGAGTCTATGTAAGATAGGTGAAGAATATCAAACTGACAATTGTTTTTACCAAATGTCTTTACTGAGAGTCACTGTGGTATAATGGATAGAGAGCTGGTGCTATAGTGAAAAAAATCTGGGTTCAACTCCGTCACCTGTTGACTGTCACATTGGCTCTGTGACCCCCTGGCATATCCCTTAACCTCTCAGTGTCACAGGCAACTTTCTAAAACTTTTAAGTTACAGAGGTGTTGATCTAAGGGATGGAGGACAATTCCTTAAGGGGAGCTACTTTTCACTAAATGAAATAACAGATCTGTTTTCTTTTGTTTTTAACAAAGAACACACAAACACATGCATATAGATATGTATATATATACAGATATATACATACATACACATATACAAATACCACATATTATAGAGATATGTAATGTGTTTTGTGTATTATGTCACCATGCTGAGAAAAATCTTTAAATATTATTAATGACATGTTAACTAAGGTTAATAATATATTAATAATTATAATTAATAGTCTGCTACAGCAGTTCTCAAGGAATATTTTATCTCATGTCTTATCCCTTTAATGCTCTTAAATTTTAAACTACCCCCCCAAAAGAGCTTTTCTTTATTGGGGGGGTGTTTTTTGGGGGGCAATGAGGGTCAAGTGACCTGCCCAGGGTCACATAGCTAGCGTCAAGTGTCTGAGGCCAGATTTGAACTCAGGTCCTCCTGAATTCAGGGCCAGTGCTTTATCCACAGTGCCACCCAGCTGCCCCTAAGCTTTTGTTTATGTACTTTTTTGTCTATCAATATTTAACATATTGTAAATTAAAACAGCTTAGTATTATTATGAAAATATTTTTGTCCTTTTGGATCCCGTGAACCCTCAGACTCTCCTCTGAGAACTACTGGTCAAGTGATAAATAACGACTTGACCAAAAGAATTCTTTAGCCATTTGTTTCTATGATTTCCATCACCCTCCACCTCAACCCTACGTGTGCACCACCTCCATCTTAAAATGTAATAGTTTTCTTAGCAGAATCTGGAAACAGTGCCAAAGTAGATGTTTGGGATTGAGGCAGATGTCCCAGAAACAACTATAGTAACATCACATTATTTCTTTAGTAATGGAGACATTTCATGCACATACATTGCAGATGTCAGGAATATGGACAAAGAATACTGCATGTGCCTCCAGGCAAGGCTTGCATGGTGGCTAGATACCTTTACTCTCTAATTTTCATTACAAGGAATGGATGGAGGGGGACAGAGGGAGGGAAGGGGTATATTTGGAAATGAATGTGCTTTAAAAGCAGATAGTTTAAAAAATTAAATTTAAACTTTTAATTTGTAAACTTTAATAGCTAATGTCATAAGTGTGATATAAAGCCATCTTTAACTTTTCATGTGATGAATAATGATTTTTCTCCTAACAGCTGGTTTGAATTTCAGGTTTCTTGGCTATATTGCACATTTTACCCTCTGACTTATTATAGCTACTCTGTATTTGTAACAGGATCTGAAATAAAAATATATTATATATAGTTGCATGTTTCTAGTGTTGACCTAAACAGACATGCAGAGTGGTCTAAGGGATACAGATCATCAAGGAAATATTTGATCAGAAAAGGACAGGCCAATCATAAGGGTGAGGGACAAGAGATGGCTAGTCTGAACAGCCATGAAATGTAAGAAAACCTGAAAGCATCCAGGATATCAGCTGGATTATATGTGGAAAGAATGTGAACAAGGAATGAAATGAAAAAGAATGGTGCATTTGAAGCTTTAGAAGCCCTGAGTTCCAATTCTGATCCTTCACTTAATAGATATATGACCTTTGGGTAAGCCTCTTGACCTGATCAAGTAGTCATATCATATTCATTAAGCACCCATTGTATTTCAAGAGTTGTACTAAGTTCTAGGAATACAGAGGAAGGTAAAAACTTAAACTCCATCCCATCATCAAGGAGCTCACATTCTAACAATGTCACTTTTTTCATCATTGCTGATTTATTATTATTGGCTAAAAGTTTATAATGTAGGGGGCAGCTAGGTGGCGCAGTGGATAAAGCACGGGCCCTGGATTCAGGAGTACCTGAGTTCAAATCCAGCCTCAGACACTTGACAGTTACTAGCTGTGTGACCCTGGGCAAGTCACTTAACCCTCATTGCCCCACCAAAAACAAACAAACAAACAAACAAAAAGTTTATAATGTAATTACATTTTGAAAACCAAAATCACAGGACCAAAACACATAGAACATTTCTATATCATACAAATAAATGTAATTACATTTCTGTCACTTAGCATACCATAACAATGTCACTTGATGCCAGTATATGAAAATTGTAGGGGCACATAACAGGAAAAAGAATTTCTTTAAATGTTGGCTCTATATAAACCACTCCCAAAGAGGTGAAAGGTGACATAACTGCTGTAACATTTGCACCACTGATCTAGAAAACTCCCTGAACTTAACTCCTGTATGACATTTGTATTTAATTTTTTTTTATTTTTCCAAGAACAAGCATTTTTTCTTTCCCTTCTACTCTTCTCATTGAACCCTAAACAAAGAAAAAGTCCCTGACAAATATCATAATCAATGAAAAGTAATATTTCCTTCAGAGTTACCAATGATTTCTTAATTGCTCAGTTTTGGGACCTATCCTCAATCCAGATCTTCTTTTGATCTCTTTCCAACATATGAGACCCTGTTGATCACCTTCTCCACTTGGCTAATTTCTTCTATCTAGGCTTTGAGGCTATGACTTACCCTTGGGTCTCCTACTGTCTTGCCATTCCTCCTTAATCTCTCCCTTGCTAGTTGCTTATTACTTGTTATACTCAGTAATCAAGTATTTCCTCCTGGGCCCTCTTCTCTTTTTGCCATATGCTATCTCACTTGGTCATTTCATCAGCTCCCATTGGTTCAGCTATCATACCAATGTAAGATTCCCAGGTCTATAAATCCAGCTCTAGTCTCTCTCCTGAGCTCTACTCATGTCCACCAGCCAAGCCCAAACTGAATGTCCCCTAAGCATCTTGAATTCAGCACATCCTTAACTTTAGTCCCAAACTTTGCCCTGTATGAAATTTCCCTTTTATTTTGAAGGGTATCACCATCCCTCCAGGCTCACAACCTTGGTGTCATCTTCAACTTCTCACTCACCCTTCTTCCACATATCCAATTTCTTGTCAAATCTTGTTTTTACCTTTAAAGAATCTCTCACATGTCTCCTCTCCAGCCACACAGCCCCAATACTAATGGTTCAGGCTTTTATTACTTGGCACTTGAATTATTATGATAGTCATTAAGTCTGTCTCCTCTCCAATCCATCTTTATGACTTTTAGGCACCACTACAATCAAACTTTCTGTCTGTCTGTCTGTCTGTCTGTCTCTCTCTCTCTCTCACACACACACACACACACACACACACACACACACACATACACACACACACTTACTTTTGTTTGGTTTTGCCTAAAAATAATATTCTAATCATTCTGACCTTTGAATAACTTTTCCTAAGATAATGAACTGCTGTTAGAGGAAGATTTGTACATATTATTGCATAGCTTCATAGGTAGATATATACATTTTTTGCTCCAAGAGTATCTTTCCATGTTGCTGTGTTATAGATTATATTCTTCATGCCCCGGAAGAACTTGTATACTTGTTCTAATTTACAAAACAAAAACAAATGCATAGTGTGCTTAATCTATCAGTTGATTTAATTCAAAGTGAAACCTGCTAATCTGAGGCTGAAGTCACTATTTTAGGCTTACCACACTCCAGGTTTCCAGATTTGTACTTTTAGCATTCCCAGACACATCCTGTCTGAAAAATCAGCATTGGGGGTGGGGGATACAGCTAAGGTTTCATACAGAGTCAGCTTAGCCTCGGTCATTCAGAGGGAGGAGGAGCAGGGAGGAAAGATAGACTGCTGTTTTTCTGCACATAGAAAAGGTATGAGATCAGCTCTTTTTTCCCCCTGTCTTGTTTCTTTAACTTATCTCTGGGTGACAAGGTTTTGCTACGAGGGGAAAAGAAACCAGTGCACAACTTAGACTGACACGTTTGAAGTTCTCAAGAAAGAAAGGCGGCTCTTTAATAGGATGGCAATGTGAATCTACTAGACAGGTTGCCTGGGGCCTTAAAAAGACATTCTCAAGGCTGCAAAATATTGGGAAGAATTAAAAAGCTAGTTCCAAAGAAGAAAGCAGATCTATTTGGGATCAGTATGGTTTAATAATGTTTTTCTCCCTTCAATATGGTCTTGTGGGTAGAAGGGTATATGTGTTTGTGTGTGTGTGACAGAGAAAGAGGTATTCCGAATATAATTCTGGATCAAAAAGTATGTCCCAAGAAGTAGAAACAATTGGTAGAAGTTCCTAAGAGGGAATTTAACATACATCTTCCTTCCTCCCTCCCTCCCAACCTTCCTCCCTTCCTTAATTCCTCTCTCTTTTTCTCTATTTCTCTTCCTTTTTTGCCTTTTTTTGTCTGTTTATCTGTCTTTCTCCATCTTGCCTCTCTTGTAGTAGCCACTTGTGAATATGGCTCCACTCAGCTCAGCACAAGAGCTTTTCTCCTGCTCCATTTACAACCTCAACTGATTTGCTCCTCCTTAAGCCATTTAGAGGTCCACTCTTCCAGGGTATTAGCATATTAATTCTGGACTTTGTGCAGAGCCCAGATCAGCTTAGCCCATTTTAGCTCAGAATTCCCAAGCTAAAGAGATCCTTTAACTTCAGCATCCCTGGCAGCAGGTATTATAGGTGTGTGCTTCCATGCCTGACAGTTCTTTTGATTTTCAAAGAAGCAGAGAATTGTAGCAATAGAAGGAACCTCAGAGGAACAAGGGATTTAGACTAGATTATCTCCAGGTTCCTTTCTAGCTTTGCCATCTATGAAATGGCACCTGCCTGAGTATTTAAAATAACATCCTGTCTTAAGAGGCAAATGTAATAATCTTTAGATAAACTTAGAATATCTTGTCCACCCTTGAGATTTAATATTTTAGTAATATGTTTAAAATATTTTATCTAGATTTATTCAACTCACTTTCATAAAAACACCCATTCACACAGCAGTTTGAAGGTTTATAATGTGGTCCAGCACTTATCACATAGCCTTTAACATAGCAGGTGCTTAATAAATGTTTATTCACTGATTGATTTCTTCATGGGAAACTGTGAGGTAAATAACAAAAATATCATTTCCATCTTAAAGGTAAGACAGTGGCCTGCTTAGGAACCCATAGCTAATGAGATGCAGAGCAAGACTATAAATATAGGTCTCCTGATTCCTTGTCCAGCATTCTTTATGGCATACTATGATGCCATGACATAATGGAAGTCTTATGTTGCTGAAGCTGTCTGTTCTTATGTTCAGTGAATACATACCGTAACAAAAGAATTTATACTATCATCTTCATAAGATGTTATATTCTTTAGAAAGATAGAAAGCCAGAGAAATAAAATGTGCTTTACATGCTAAGATACCTTTGAAATATTCTTCCTCAGGACTTCATATTTTACTTTAATATGCTTTCCTGTAAACATTGGCTTCCTCTATTAAGACTGTAATTACTTAGAAATCACATTAGCACTTTGAAGAATTTTTTAAAGGCCTGTTACAATTTCATTAAATTTAATTTAATTCAGACTCTCTTGTCTGAAAGAAAATCTCTTTGTATTGAGCAGATCTCATTTTTATCAGTATAGCAGACCCTGGGTATATGTGAGGGAATTAGTTATAGAAGTCCTGGGGAATAGAGAAATCCCGAGAAGACTGTTTAAAAGGTATAGGAAGAAGAGGTGGCGCGAAAGCATGAAAATATATTTCCCTTCTCCTTTTCCTCTTAGTCCATTTCCCCTTTGCCTTTTTTTCTTTACTCCCTGTTAGGGAAAGGACAAGGATTAGATTGAGAGATATTGTTATGGAATAAATTACATCAGGCTGGAATACAATGGAACGATAGCTGGGCTGAATTTGAGGGAGCTGAGGTTTCATCCTAACAGATTAGTTCTGACATCTTAACTAAGGAATGAGCAGCCTATTGCAGTGATATCCATTGCATCAGCCAGTCTAGGGCCCTGCACACAATTGCAATATAGGTAAATCCTATCTTTGTTGCCTTCTCACCTTACTTTCTAAACTATTTTCCCATTTCATCCCATGATCTCTCCTTGCCCAGGTGATATCATCTTGATCTCTTTCTTCCCAGACATTCACAGCTGCTTTTCAGCTCTAAATTTCTTTCTCCCTCCCTGCTTAATCTTTCTCAAAACTCCCATTTCCTAACTGCTATTCATATGAAGTAGTTATTAACTAAAATAATCCATCCCAAAGTGTGAATGAAGTTTAATTGTGGGTGCAGGACTGGATAAGGGAGAGCATTTGCATTTTAAAAGAAGAATTTATATATCCTAAAATACATAAATGTTCCTCCTTCCCAAGTTTTTTTTGGTAGGCACATGTGGTAGGAAAAGGGAGTGAGGGAGGGGAAGGGAATAAACATTAATTAAATGACTATAAGATCCCAGGCACTGTGGTAAACAAATAGAATCTTAGTGGATCCTCACAATGACCCAGTGAGATAAGTGCTATTTTCCTGATTTTACAGTTGGGGAAACTGTTAAGTTTCCTGTTAAGTGAAGTGACTTGCACAGGATCATATGGGTACCTCAGAACATTTCCATCAAAATGAGTCACAGGATTTTCTTGGTTTCTGAGTCAACTGGCATTTCCAACAACGAGCTTAGAACTACCCCCAGTTCCTTCTAGTTCCCATAGTCAGTACTAGGCAACTAGGTTCTTTGAGACCACCTGAATTTGTTTCTCTGTACTTCAAGATAATTTGAAAACAGCGTATCAAGTAGGTATGATACCTATAAACGGAGCTAGAAACTTAACTATTAGTTTTTTGGGGTATCCATTTTCAGTTGTTTTTTTAGTTGCTACATTTATAGTTCAGAAAGCTTGAATGAATAACTCTTAGGGGATTATACAAGATAAAGGATGAATTGAAGTTACTTGGTTTCTAGAAAGCCAGCCAAGGAGCTGGTGTCACAAAGGTGAAAAGTGTCTGTATTTCGGTTCTTTAAAAATTGATGGTGCTTCTATGGCATGTATATCAACTCGATAAACCAGAATATTTGATTAACTGGAGCACCTCATTCTCTAACCCTGCTGAGTGATTTGAGAGTTTCTATATAGGAAAGGAAAAAAAGAAGTTTAGGGAGGGAAAAGCTGATTGGAAAATGAAGCCATTATCTCACCTGGAGGGTAATATTCTGTATTAAGCAGTGTTTTGAATACATCTCTGGCATTTACAAGGGTTTTTTTTTGGTTTTTTTGTTTGTTTTTTAAAATAATAAAGTATTTTTTTTCCGTTACATATAAAGATAGTTCTCAACCTTTGTTTATACAAGCTTTACAATTTCAGATTTTTCTCCCTCCCTCCCTCCCTCCCCCCACCCCTAGACAGCAGGTAATCTGATATAGGTTTTATATATATATATATATATATATATATATATATATATATATATATATATATACATAATAACATTAATCCTATTTCTGCATTAGTCATGTTATAAGAGAAAAAAAATCAGCAATGATGGAAAACCTCAAAATAGAAAAAAAAACAACAGCATCAAAAACAAAAGAAATAGTATGGTTCATTTAGCATCTATACTCCACAGTTCTTTTTTTTTCCTGGATTTGGAGATCCTCTTCCATCACTCTTCTGTGCCATTGCATTGGTGAGAAGAATATAGTCCATCACAGTAGATCAACACTCAATGTTGATGTTACTGTGTACAATGTTCTTCTAGTTCTGCTCATCTCACTCATCATCAGCCCATGCAAGACCCTCCAGGTTTCTCTGAACTCCTCCTGCTCATCGTTTCTTATAGCACAATAGTATTCCATTGTATTCACATACCACAACTTGTCCAGCCATTCCCCAATTCATGGACACCCCCTCAACTTTCAATTCTTTGCCACCACGTAAAGAGCAGCTATAAATATTTTTGTACATGTGGGTCCCTTTCCCCCTTCCATGATCTCTTTGGGAAAAAGACCCAAAAGTGGTATTGCTGGGTCAAAGGGTATGCACAGCTTTATCGCCCTTTGGGCATAATTCCAAATTGCTCTCCAGAATGGTTGGATCAGTTCACAGCTCCACCAACAATGGATTAGTGTTCCAATTTTCCCACAGCTTCTCCAACATTTATTATTTTCCTTTTTTGTTATTTTAGCCAATCTGATAGGTATCAGGTGGTACCTCAGAGGTGTTTTTATCTGCATCTCTCTAATCATTAGAGATTTAGAGCATTTTTTCATATGGGAATAGATAGCTTTGGTTTCTTCATCAGAAAACTGCCTGTTCATATCCTTTGACCATTTCCCAATTGGTGAATGACTTGGGTTCTTATAAATTTGATTTAGTTCCCTATATATTTTAGAGATGAGGCCTTTATCAGAAGTACTGGCCTCAAAAATTGTTTCCCAGCTTTCTGCCTCCCTTCTAATTTTGGATGCATTGCTTCTGTTTGTACAAAAATTTTTTAATTTAATGTAATCAAAATCATCCACTTTGCATTTTATAATATACTCTATCTCTTGTTTGGTCAAAAACTGTTTTCCTTTCCAAAGATCTGATAGGTAGACTATTCCTTTCTCTCCTAATTTACCTATGGTATCACCTCTTATGTCTAAATCATGTATCCATTTTGACCTTATTTTAATATAAGGTGTAAGACGTTGGTCTATGCCTAATTTCTGCCATACTATCTTCCAATTTTCCCAGCAGTTTTTGTCAAATACTGAGTTCCTATCCCAGAAGCTGGAGTCTTTGGGTTTATCAAACACTACATTACTAGTGTCATTTACTACTGCATTTCCTGAGCCTAGCCTATTCCATTGATCTACCACTCTATTTTTTAGCCAGTACCAGATAGTTTTGATGACTGCCGCTTTATAGTAGAGCTCCAGGTTTGGTACCGCTAACCCACCTTCCTGTGAATTTTTTTTCATTATTTCCCTGGATATTCTTGATTTTTTGTTTTTCCAGATGAATTTTGTTATTATTCTTTCTAGCTCTATAAAATAATTTTTAGGTAGTCTGATTGGTATGGCACTGAATAAGTAAATTAATTTAGGCAGTATTGTCATTTTTACTATATTAGCTCTGCCTATCCATGAGCAATTGATATCTTTCCAATTATTTAGATCTGATTTGATTTGTGTGAAGAGTGTTTGGTAGTTGTGTTCATAGAGTTCCTGGGTTTGTCTTGTAGACTCCCAAGTATTTTATATTATCTACTGTTACTTTAAATGGAATTTCTCTTTCTATCTCTTGCTGCTGGACTTTGTTGGTCATGTATAGAAATGCTGATGATTTATGTGGATTTATTTTATATCCTGCTACTTTGCTAAAGTTGTTAATTGTTTCAAGTAATTTTTGAGTTGATTCCTGAGGATTCCTTAAGTATACCATCATATCATCTGCAAAGAGTGAGAGTTTTGTTTCCTCCTTGCCTATTCTAATTCCTTTAATTCCTTTCTCTTCTCTGATTGCTAAAGCTAACATTTCTAGTACAATATTAAATAATAGGGGTGATTATGGACATCCCCGTTTCACCCCTCATCTTATTGGGAAGGCCTCTAATTTATCTCCATTGCATATAATACTTGCTGATGGCTTTAGGTAGATACTGTTTATTATTTTAAGGAAAGCTCCCCCTATTCCTAAACTCTCCAGTGTTTTTATTAGGAATGGGTGTTGTATTTTGTCAAAAGCTTTCTCAGCATCTATTGAGATAATCATATGATTTTGGTTGGTTTTCTAACAAGGTTAGAAAATAACAAGGTTATTTTTCTAACAAGGTTTATTTGAAAATGATACTGCTTTGTGAGTAGGCAGAGACTTTCATCTGCAGGCTAATTGCTGAGCAAAAATATAGCATCTATCAGTTTGGGGGAAACACACAAACATGCACACACACACATGTAAAGACAAATGGAAAAACCAGTATTTGTGTGATGGTCTTTTCCTCTCTACCAAATCACAGTAGTTAGGGACACTTAATGTATACTGTCTTGATTTAAATTTACATACAGGGTATTCTAAAAGTCTTTATGCAATTTTAAGCTATTAAGGCTTATAACTACTCTAAGACTTTTAGGATAGTTTGTATCTAATTGGCTTGTTTCCTTACTAAATTGTAAACTCATTGAAGGGAAAAAACTATCTTATTTAACTGGATATTCCTCCTTCATGATTCTGTTCGTCTCTGTCTCTGTCTCTCTGTCTCTGTCTCTGTCTGTCTCTCTCTGTCTCTCTTTCTCTGTCTGTCTCTCTCTCTCTCTCTCTGTCTGTCTCTCTTGTTCCCTCTTTGGTTTTGTCTCTCTGTGTGTCTCTCTGTCTCTCTGTATGTCTCTGTTTTTTGTTCACCCTAGTGGACTCACACACACAAACACACGTATTCTAAATGCAACTAAGTAGTGTAAAAAGCCTGGACTAAAATATAGCCTCACATACTTGCTAGGTATCTGCTCCCATGCAAATCATTTTTCCTCTATATGCCTCAGTTTGTTCAATTGTAAAATGGGCATCATAATAGCAACTACTTCCCATGGTTGTTGTGAGGATCAAAGGAGATAATATTTGTAAAGCATTTGTTACAGTGTCTGGCACATAGTAGCTACTTAATAGATGCTTCTCTTCTCTACCCTCCAGTGCCTAGCATACTACATAAAGGGTACTCGGTAAATATTTGTTCAATGGATGAAGATTCACATTGTCCTCCCAATTCAGAATTGTTGTGACTTTTTTCCCACTTCATTTCATTTTCTTTGATTTCAACATTCATCTGTCAAGTATAAGGAACCATAGTAGGTAAGGCAGACCATATTTAGTCTGTTTACATTATGGAACTAAAGGAAAATTTGGTAATAGGCATTGAACTGATTAATTTAGAAGTGAATGGGAAAGATATGTGATCGTCATCCTCACAAACTTTCTGCATAATCAGAGATCCTAATATTTGTCCATAATTTAATAAATAAAGTTGCTAGGAGGTTGCAGGACCCCAGGCATCTCCCTAAGATGATTTATTCAGAGTAATTGCTACAAGTATCAAATAGAAAGGGTTTCTTTATTGGATGCTTCTTACAACAAATGAAATCAGATGTCCAGCTGAAAATACAATATAAATCACATTGCCATGTTTTGTTTTGTTTTGGTTTTTTAGTGAGGCAATTGGGGTTAAGTGACTTGCCCAGGGTCACACAGCTAATAAGTGTTAAGTGTCTGAGGCCGGATTTGAACTCAGGTACTCCTGACTTCAGGGAGGGTGCTCTATCCACTGTGCCACCCAGCTGCCCCACATTGCCATGTTAAAAAAGAATAATAACAGGTCAGGGGTGGAGCCAAGATGGCAGAGGAAAGACATTAAATGCACAGAGCTTCTGACACAATTACTCCCCCAAACAGCAATAAAACAACCCCTGGAGCAGCAAAATCCACAAAAAGATGGGCTGAGGTTATTTTCCAGTGAAAGACAGATTAGAGGGGGCTGTGATGAGCTGCAAGAAGAGTCAAATCCCATGATCGCACTGACACAGATCCAAGGCATGCTATGCCAGATGAATTTACCCCTGGGCCTCTGAAACAGCTGCAGCACCAGCGTCTTCTGGAACTAAGCTTATGGTCGGGTGAGAGGGCTGAACAGCTGGCTCGAGGGAAAAATACAGGGGTGTCTGTGGGACCTAAGGAAGAATTCAGCTATCCCACCCCAGTGGGACTCCAGGAAGAAATCTTGAGAGGCAGGAGGCCCAGGTGGGGGAGGAGCACAACTTCCTCAGAGCTAAGAACCACAGCACACAAAGTTCTGCTGGCTGGTTAATGAGCTAGTTGGTTTGAAGTTATCTTCAAACCAGAGAACAGGCCAGATGAGAGAAAAACCTGCCCTCCCTCAAACCAAAACACCTGGGACTCTCTGAAGCTTGGGACAGTGTAGCTTGGAAGTAGGGCCCCACTGTAACAGGGAGTTAAAAGTAAAGTAAAAGATGGCAAGATGAGCAAGCAAAGAAAGTTGAGAATTATAGAAAATTTCTTTACCAACAAGGAAAACCGAGGTGCACCCTCAGAAGAGGATAACAACCTCAGGGCCCCTACATCCAAAGCTTCCAAGGAAAATATGAATTGGTCTCAGGTCATGAAAGCACTCAAAAGGGACTTTGAAGAGAAAGTAGGAGAGATAGAAGGAAGATTTAGAGAGGTGGAGGAAAGAATGGAAAGAGAAATGAGAGTAATGCAGGAGAGTCATGAGAAAAAAATCAACGGCTTGAAAAGCCAAATGGGAAAGGAGATACTAAAGCTCTCAGAAGAAAATAATTGCCTAAGAATTAGGACTGAACAAATGGAATCTAGGGACTTTATAAGAAACCAAGACACAGTGAAGCAAATCCAAATGAATAAAATATATATATATATATATATATATATATATATGGCAATATGAAATATCTCCTTGGAAAAACAGCTGACGTGGAAAACAGATCCAGGAGGGACAATTTGAAAATCATTGGACTACCTGAAAACCATGACCAAAATAAGAGTTTAGACAGCATCTTCCAAGAAATTGTCAGGGAAAATTGCCCTGATATTCTAGAAGCAGAAGCTAAAATAGAAATTAAAAGAATCCATCAAGCACCTTCTGAAAGAGATCCTAAAAGGAATACCTCCAGGAATATTATAGCCAAATTCCAGAGTTCCCAGGTCAAGGAGAAAATATTGCAAGCAGCTAGGAAAAAAAGAGAATTCAAATACTGTGGAGCTACAATAAGGTTAGCACAAGATCTAGCAGCATCTACATTAAAGGACCAAAGAGCATGGCATATGATATTCTGGAGGGCAAAGGAACAGGAACCACAGCCAAGAATCACCTAACTAGCAAAACCGTGTATAATCTTTCAGAGGAAAAATGGGACTTCAATGAAAAAAGAGGACTTTCAGGCATTTGTGATGAAAAGACCTGAACTGAATAGAAAATTTGACTTTCAAATAGAAGACCATAGAGAAGCATAAAAAGGTAAATAGGAAAAAGAAATCATGAGGGATATTAAAAGATTAAACTGTTTACATTCCTACATGGGAAGATAATACTTCAAACTCATAAGAAATTTCTCAGTATTAGGGTAGCTGAAAGGAATACACTTAACAGAGGACACAGGCCTGAGCTGAATATGAAGGGAGGGTATCTGTAAAGCATTTATTTTTTGTTTATCCATGGTTTTGTGGAGCAGGCAAGGTGGGGTGGCTTATGTCTGGGGCTGAATTTGGGTTTGGGTTTTCCTGGGTCCAGGACTGGTGCTTTGTCCACTGTGCCATGTAGCTAACCCATGATGACATTTTTAAAATAGGGTTGATGGGTTAGGAGGAATAGACTGGGAGTGGGGGAAGGAGAGAGGTGGACTGGGGAGAGGTAGCTCATATGAAGGAAACAAGAAAAAGCTTAAAGAGGGGAGGGGAAGAGGGGGAAGGAGTAGGGGAGTGAGTGAACCTTACTATCATCAGAACTAGCTCAAAGAAGAAATAGCATACATACTCTAGTGGGTATAGTAATATATTTTTCCCTGAGGTAAAGTGGGAGGGGAAGGAGATTGGAGATTGGAGATGGGGGGAGAGAATAGGGAAGATGTTCTGCATAACTGCACATGTATGACTTATATTGAATTTCTTCATTTCATAAGGAGGGAAGAAGAAAATTTAGAACACCAAATTAGCTCAAATACCTTAATCTCATCAGAGTGGGCTCAAGGAGGGAATAACATACACACCCAATAGGGAGTAGTAATCTATGGAACCCTATAGGAAAGTAGGAGCAAAAGAGAATAAGGAGGGAAGGGTGAAAGAAGGGAGGGCAGAATGGGGAGGGGGTGGTCAGAAGTACAACACTTTTGAGGAGGAATATGGTAAAAGAAGATAGAAAATAGAGTAAATATCATGTAAATATCATGGGAAGGGAATAGGATAGAGGGAAATAGTTATGATGACTGACTATAATGGCAAAAGTTAAAGGAACTACATAAAAGTTATGATGAACAGGATGCTATCAGAAAAACCTGGACTAAAACAGAATGAAATGTACTGTATACAAAATAACAGCAATAGTATAAAATGATCTGTTGGGAAGCACATTGTTATTTTCAGCAATACAATGATCCAATATAACTCTGACTTATGAAAATTGCAGTCCATCTACAGAGAAAGAACTGATGGTCTCTGAAAGCAGATTGGAGCATAATTTTTTTCAACAGTTCCTTAACCTGAAGTTTTGTTTTTATCTGTTTTCTCTCACAACCCAGCTAATGTGGAGATGTTTTCCATGACTACTTATGTATATAACTTATATTGAATTGCTTAAGTTCTTGGGGGTGGGGAGTGGGAAGGTAGGAAGGAAGAGAAGTTGGAACACAAAGTTTTAAAAAATTGATGTCAAATTTTTTTACATGTAATTTGGAAAATAAAATTCTAAACAGAAAAAATAAGAGCTTATTCAAATATAGTTTGATTTCTTTGATTTTAAAATTTTGGTATCTGATCAAATTGCCAGAACCAGGAGATTCTTAGCACCTACCTAATTATGGATTCAAGCAAGGTTGTGCTTTTGTTGTTGAGTTATTTCAGATGTGTCCAATCTTTTGTGACACCATTTGGGGATTTCTTGTCAAAGCTACCAGAGTGGTTTGCCATCTATTTCTCTAGTTCATTTTGCAGATGAAGAAGCTGAGGCAAATAGGGCTGAGTAACTTGCACAGAGTCACACAGCTAGTAAGTGTCTGAAGTTGAATTTGTTGAGTCTTTCTGACTCTGGGCCTGGTACTTTATCCACTGTTCCACTTAGGTGCCCCAAGCTTCTGCTGATTACCAATAATTTGGATGCATAGTAATAGTTTTTTTAATGTTCTGTTTTAGAAATACACTCTGATACATTGAAATACTCTGATTCTCTCCTTAAATTGGCTTGATTCCTGCAAGTGTTTACCCTGAGATACTTTTGGAAAAATCAGAGCTCCATATAATGTTGACAGAAGCATTTAAATATGTGTGTGAGTGAATGTGTGTGTGTGTGTGTGTGTGTGTGTGTTCCAGATGATGAGCATAAAGGGACATAACAGTAGGCAATTTCATTTCACTGATGTTGAGTTGTTCCCAATGTTATACAGTAGGAATACAGTATATTTCTATGAGGGAATGTTTGCATTGAATATTAACCACTCAAACCCTCTTACATTTATTTGTTTGTTTTAAATCCACCTAGTTTCCTTTCTTTTAGATAGGAACTGAGGGGGCGGCTAGGTGGCGCAGTGGATAGAGCACTGGCCCTGGATTCAGGAGTACCTGAGTTCAAATCCGGCCTCAGACACTTGATACTTACTAGCTGTGTGACCCTGGGCAAGTCACTTAACCCCCATTGCCCCGCAAAAAAAAAAGAGAGAGAGAGAGACAGGAACTGGCAGTTTGTATCAAACTTTTTAGAGTTAGCTTTATTTTATGCTCACTTGCATAATCCTCTCAAATTCAAATGTATTAAATGAAATCTGCTTAATATCCCCAAGACGGGGAACTGGATTTGAAGAAAACTAGAGCATACTCCATAATGAAGTAGTTGATGTTGAGTCCCTCTTTAAGGCAAATGTGGGTTGGGAAAATTCTCTGGCACCTGATACAATTAAGGGAAAAGGGCATTCTGGTAAATCAAATGTAATAGGTATTTGAGAACTGAGAAGCACCCTGGGATCTGTAGTTCATGGGGACATGCATGGCCTCTGAACTACAAATCCCAGGAATATAGAAATATCCTGGTTTTATTCATTCAGCTTTACCAAGCATCTAATAATATATAAGGTCAGCTCAGTGACACAGTAGATAAGAGTGTTGGGCCTGTAGTCAGGAAGACTCCTGGAAACTTCCGGAGACACTTACTAGCTGTTGGTCTCTGAGAAAGTCACTTATTTACCTCAGTTTCCTCATCCATAAAATGAGCTGGAAAAAGACATGGTAAACCACTTTTTCATCCGCCAATTAAAAATGTATGACAAATTTGAGAGCAAGGTTGAAACCAGAGGTATAGACTTGAGTTTTTTACCAAGAGATTCTAGTGGAAGTCTTTACAATGGATAGATAAGGTTGATGATAGAGAGATGACAAAAGAAAAAGAGGGCTAAGGATAAATATTTGGGAAAGGAAGAAGAGAAACTAGCTAATGAGTGAACATGGAATTAAAAAGCCAGCTCCTACAGGGAAGGAAACTTTGTGTTTGCTTCCCCAGTGCCTAGCATAGTCCTTGGATGTAATGAGACCTTAAAAAATATTGTTGAACTGCATTAGAAGAAGAACCAACGTCATGAAAACCAGTGATGAAGAGTATCAAGAGGAAGAAAATTACCAACAGTGTCAAATTTTGCAGAGAGGTCAAGGGAAATGAGGACTAAGCAGAAATGAGATATGTTCATTACAAATAAAAACCAATTTCTCTAAGTGGGAAAATCTGAATATACAAAAAGATGAATTAAAGAATAATTATTCATTTTACAAAAGAGTGCCCCCAAACCCTTATTATTAATTTATATGCATTGTTTTTGCAACATATGTAATGCATCAAGGAAGGCATTCTTGCAATTATTTTATGAACATTTAACTTGTTATTTTAGTTTTCGAGCTGATGTATATCCTTTTAGTTGTTTTTTTGTTTGTTTTTGTGGGGCAATGAGGGTTAAGCGACTTGCCCAGGGTCACACAGCTAGTAAGTTTCAAGTGTCTGAGGCTGGATTTGAACTCAGGTCCTCCTGAATCCAGGGCCAGTGCTTTATCCACTGTGCCACCTAGCTGCCCTGCTGATGTATATCCTTAACTGGGGTTGTGCTAGGTAGTAGTGAATTTTGTAATATTTCAGCAGTTATGGGTTTTAAGAAATTTGTTATGTGGAAGATACCTCCAACAAGAGTTTACTCTTTCTCCCTCCTCAAAGGGAATGGAAAACAATTGGTCTATTAGCATTAATAACCCTTAAACCTCCTCTCCTCCAAGCCAAACAAACTTCCTCCTTTGAAACTTTTTGTCATTCCCACCCCGTCTAGTGCTTACTGTCTTCTTTATACTCCTATCAGCCATAACATTTAGACCTAAACATTTCTTCAAAGATTTAGTAACCTTTCCCCATAGCTCTGGGTCCACTGACCAGACTATGGAGTGTTGACTTTTAACAATGTTGTCGTTTCTCAACCAGTCTCCCAAATCAGTCTTTAGGTCAGCTGGTTTACAGATAATGGACTTTGTTGCTTTCCCCATTTGATATACTTTTGGCATGAATCCTAATATTTCTATTGTTTTTCACAATAAGATGTTGTTCCAGGGCAGAAAATGAAATATTTTCTTTTTCCGGTAACTTAAACATTTGGTACATCCATTAAATATAGCAAAACATGTAATAGGATGTACTATTGTTATTGGCAGGGACCTTATTGATTAATTACATGCTGACCCTTTTGACAGCTTCCTAATGATTTTATTTCCAGAATGATTATTTCCAGTGTTGCTTATACAGTTGGAATAAAGGAATTCCTACAATAATAACACTGAAGGCTCCCCATTTTGTGAACATCAATTAACAAAACACTCCATGGAGAAAAGTGGTTATTTACCATTTCATAGAATAGAAGGAATAAAGAGAAGGGCAGAAAAACTAGACCATTTAGGAAATCAGAAGGATAAGTCATCTCAGTTACAAATTTTATAAACTTTACCTTATTAGGACCTGCATCTATTGAGGTACAGTGGGGACAGAAAGAAAAAATGCCTCAACAAATTGCCCACAGTCTATGATCATTTCAGACCGCTTCCTAGTCTCAGTCAATAATTCTAAGGATGGATATGTACCCATTTTCATCACAGCAGGTAGGGCAGACAGAAAAACAGGAGTATCATATGCTATGACATGTGTGCCTTTGTAATGAATACTTTATCAAACGCTAGAACCATTCATTGAACTTGTATATCAAACATTTATCATGTGTAATGCGCCCTTCTAGGTGCTGGAGGAAATACAAAGTTGTAATTGCTCTCCTTTCATTCTAGTAAAGTCTGATATGGACATGGTGGCGCATTCATTCACTTATTCATACAGCAGCTATTTACTGACCACCATCAAGTTTGAAAGGTGCTATGCCAAGCTTTGTTTCAGATAGCTACAAAGACCAATAAGACACAATCTTTGCCTTCATGGAGTTTACAATTACTGGGGAGTAACTATATTTCCCCTTTCTGAATTTGATTCTCTGATCCTCATAATTCCTAGAAGCACACTAGCTAGGCCTAATTACCTCTCAGTTTAATTTTAATCATCTTACTCAATGAAGCCCAAATTTAGTCGCATATATTCAGTTTGTTTTGGTCAAATAAGTATTTCCTCTTGAATGAGTTTTGATAGTCTCTCTCTGACCAACATAAACACCATCTCTTTCTTCTCAAATCACAATAACAAAGATGTGACATGTGTAACTGTGCCCTAATTGAGACTATTCATATTGCTGTACTGCTGTCTGTTTCTATATCAAGCACAGTTTGTCATAAAAGGATGCTTAAATATAGGAAATCAATCTTGTACCAACAGCAGGTATAATGCTTTAGTCATTGAACACCAGTCTGCTTTACTACAGTGATATGAATGAATGTCTACATGCCCCTATTCCATCTAATTGACCAAAATTCCATCTCAGGGAAGTCCAGACACAGCTCCTTTCCACAGAGCTTCCTCTTTCCTGATTCTTTCCTTTGGGGTGGTTCTGTGCATTTCTTCTAATGTGTCATTTACAACACACAGTATCAAAGGAGGCAGTTTCACCTTATCAGATTATCTTCAGAGATTCAGTTAATCCAGGCAGCATAGTATATTCTGCGTAGAGAAGAAAGGACACTAAACAGATGTCTGAACTTGGATAAGTCATAGCCTAACAGTGAGAATCATGGACTAGGTAGGTAAAGTGTGACAAAGGGCTGGCAGCCGAAGTAATCCTATTTTTATGATTTGATATAATATAATATGTGACATGATATGATGTAATATATAACCACACAACATAATCAATACAATAAAATACTAATATTCTCTTCATTTACAAAAGAGATGCCTCCTTGGCCTGCATGGAGCATGAGTTCTCATGAGGATTATTCCCTCATGGCTATATGAATGTTTGTAGATAAGCAGGATGGTATAGAGAAAAGAGCACTGACTATAGAGGCAGAGGACCTGGGTTCAAATTCCACCTCTGATGTTTTACTGTGTGACCTTGGACAAAATTTCCTTTTCTTTAAAATGTGGGGAACTAGATGAGATAACTTCTGATGTCATCTACCTTTATAATCCTATGTGTCTAAGTAAGCAGGAGGAGCTTTTTTTTTTTTTTTTTTGCGTGGAGCAATGAGGGTTAAGTGACTTGCCCAAGGTCACACAGCTAGTAAGTGTCAAGTGTCTGAGGCTGCATTTGAACTCAGGTCCTCCTGAATCCAGGACCAGTGCTTTTTCTCCTGTACCACTTAGCTGCCCCAAGAGCAGCGTTTTATCAAGACTTCTAATGAGAAGATACACTACCTAGCTTAGGAAGTTATATATTTTTTTAAATTTTAGACCCAAAGTCCACCTGCCAACTTATTACAAAATGCACAACATTTGTCAGGCTAGAAGGGGACCCTTTTTTTCCTGGTAGGATTCCTTAAATAAGCATGAAGTAGGGGCAGCTAGGTGGCACAGTGGATAGAGCACCGGCCCTGGAGTCAGGAGGACCTGAGTTCAAATCCGGCCTCAGACACTTAACACTTACTAGCTGTATGACCCTGGGCAAGTCACTTAACCCCAATTGCCTCACACACACACACAAAAAAATAAGCATGAAGTGTGATGCCTGTAATTAAAATATTGTGTCAGTTGTATAAAAGAGAAAATACCACCAAAGAGAGGAACATCACAAGTGTTTTCCTTTGAATCCAACAGTAAAATCTCATCAGAGAGTGTACTTCCTCAGGCTTTCACTGTTTTCCCCTGCTTTAATTTAGAAAACTAAGATGAGATATAATGAGCTTGAACCCAGGAGGGAGGTAGTTTAGAGCAGTGAAGAGAGTATTAGCCAAAGATTGAGGAGGCTAGACAAAGTTCCAATGACAGAGTTTGCACTCTATGTAACCATAAGACCTTGGGCAAGTCAATTCCACATTCTGGGTTTCACTTTTAAACCTGTAAAAAAAAGAACAACCTAAATTCTGTCTTCTCAGAGATTCTTTCTAGTTCCAGCAGTCTGTGGTTTTAACCTTGCTTTGGAATCTTACCAGTATAATGGAAATGAAGGATGAACTTCTTGGAATTTGACTACAGACATTAGATTAATTCAAAACATAGAGATGTCGTATTACTCAGTTTGTGAGTTTTTAAGGGCCCCTTTTCTCACTTTCCCTTCTCTCTTATTCCCAGTGTAAATGGAAAAAGTCAGGGCTGTTGTTTTTGCATGCTTAACCTTAAGCACAATTCAGGAGGACACTGAGTTCTGTTGGGTGGAGTCAAAGGGCATAGGAGACAAGAACATGCAGCATTTTCTTTATTTATCATTTTTTTTCTTATCAGGTCAGGGTTATAACAGAAAACAAATGCATTCAGTTCAAAATACAAATTGATTTGCTCTGTCCCTAGTTATACCCTTTGTTCTGAATGCCTGGAGATTTTGAATTCCTTCTAAATACATCAAAAGATAGTCTGAGAACAAGAGATCAGTAGAGTTGATTTTGATTCTTGCAACTCTTCTAGAACAGATCGTTAAAGATATGGTTAGTGCACAGCTAGAAAAGGAAGTGGCAATTATCAAGAGCTGGCTTCATCAAGAATAGATCATGCCGGACTAATCTTATTTCCTTTTTTTGTGAAAGAGTCACTTAACTCTCTGATCATGGGAATGGTAGAGATAGAGTCTTCCTAAATTTTTTTTTCCCAAAACATTTATTTCTAACTATTCTAGAAAAGACAAAAGATGTAGGCTACACAGGGCTTAGCGCAGTACCTGCTATATAGAAGGAGCTTAACGGATGCTGATTGATTGAATGTACAATGATATAGCTAGTTGGATTGAGACCCAGATGAGTAGTCAAATTGAAGAGTAGTCTTGACAGTCCAATATCAGTTTGGTGAAAGGTATCTAGTGAAATAACCTAGGCTCCTCTGGTTGGCCTTATACACTTCAACTTTTTTTTTAATATTTTAATAAATGCATAGATGTCATGCTCATTTTATATGTAGATAATACAAACCTGAAAGGGATAGTTCACCCTAAATAACAGTTACTATCTAAATAGATATTGACATTGCAGCTGGGTGGCACAGTGGATAAAGCACTGGCCCTGGATTCAGGAGGACGTGAGTTCAAATCCAGCCTCAGACGCTTGACACTTACAAGCTGTGTGACCCTGGGCAAGTCACTTAACCCTCACTGCCCAGCAATAAATAAATAAATAAATAAACAGATAGAAAGATAGCTCGATAATAGGTAGATCGATAGATCGATAGATAGATATTGACATATTCAAGCACTGGGATAAATCTAATAAGATGGCCTGAGATAGGGATAAATATAAAATTTTAACACTGGTTCAGAAAAGCAATTTCAAAAGTATAAGAAAGGGGAGTGCCTGAAAAAGATCTGGGGTTTTTAGTGGTCTGCAAGCTCCATATGAATCATCAGTTTGATTTGACAGCTAAAAACACCTAATGTGATCTTGGAGAGATGTAACTTCTAGGAATAAGAAAATAATAATCTCTCTTTCTGGTCCTTCAATCAAATCATACATAGAACATTGTGTTCATTTCTGAGGACCACAGTTTGATGAGCTCATTGAAATGTTGGCAGATAGAGAAAAGCAACCAAGATGATGACCAGCCTTGAGTCCATCCCCTTTGAGGCCATTTTTGAAAGAGTTGGGTATGTTCAGCTGTAGTTCAGGTATTGAAAAGCAATTGCATGGAGAAGGGATTTCACCTTTTCTGTTTAGCCCCAGAAGGCAGAATCAGAAACAACAGGTGGAATTTTTTAAGGCAAATAAATTTAGACTCCATATCAAGAAAATCTTCCTAACAATTAGAGCAGCCCCAAAGTTGAATGGGTGACTTTGGGGGTGGTATCTTTAGTCTCACTGGGGATCCTTATGAAAAATTTCAAGCAAGGTACTGCTCACACTCCCTGAATCTCAAGAAGGATGCAGAATTTCTTTCTGTTTCACCACCTGCTTCTTCTATGACTATGACATTCATTATCAGTAATTATAATTCACAGCTAGTACTAAAAGGATTCAGATATAATAATGATCAAAGACATACTTCATATATCCTGTAAGTCAAAGCCTGTTTTAATAAAAAGTCTGATTGCTGGGGGCAGCTATGTGGTGCATTGGATAAAGCACCGGCCCTGGATTCAGGAGGACCTGAGTTCAAATCCAGCCTCAGACACTTGACACTTACTAGCTGTGTGACCCTGGGCAAGTCACAACCCTCATTGCCCCTCAAAAAAACAAAAAACAAAAAAAGTCTGATTGCTTGCCTAAATTCTGTCTTTTAATAAATACCAGAATGCAATTTTAAATGTGTTTTTAGTAGAATTTTAGCTCCTTGGTGGCATGAACTATTTATTTGTATCTCTGTTGCCTAATGCGTAATAGGTGCTTATAATTACTTGTTAAGCTTAAATAAATTTAATTCCATAAAGATCTTCCAGTATAGAGTTTAAAAGATCTCCCAACATTGAAGTGTCTTAGAAAAAGATACCCCATGGACATTACTCTTCTATTAAAGCAAAAGCAAAATAGAGATCCGTTAAGTGAATAAGACCATTTGCATTCCACAGGGTTGTGTGTGCATTTTTTCCAATTTAAAATTTCAAATATCTTCCCAAAGGCTTTCCCTGCTTTTGATTCATATCACTCTGGTATGTTGAACTTGCTTATGAACTTGAATGTAGTTATGCATCATTGAGTTACTTAGCTTTGTATCCTGGTATCAATAATATATGTCAGCCACTTTAGGAGAGAGTCCCAAATGTCCTTGTCAGATGATTCCTATTAAGTCTTTAACATTTTATCACATCATAACTTCTAAATCTAGTCAGGGCAAGCTTCAAGCTTCTTACAACCTCTTTCCCTATCATTTGCCTACCCTTTTTCAATAGAGGTAGCTTGGCATACTACCTAGCAATGTTGGACTTGGAATCTGGAAGATCTGTCTTGAAATTTGGCCTCTGACATTTATTCAGCTTTGTGTGTGCAATTCTTTGATGGCATGATTCCACAGACTCTTTAAACCATGCGTACCATTGTGTGTCTCTGCTATTTTGAGATTGATCCCACAATTTTGATTTTCCAACTATTTGTAGCCACAAAAGGCATTGGAACAATATCGATATTTATGAGGTAGTTTTAAAAGAACTGGGTTCAAATCCCATACCTGACTTTAGTTGTATGACCATGGATGGGCACATCACTTAACATACATGAGCCTTGGTTTCCTCTTCTGTGATAGTACTGATCATTGTCGTTGCTAGAAGACTCCAGTAAGAAAATGTAAAAACTGGGGGCAGATAGGTGGCACAGTGGATAAAGTACTGGCCCTGGATTCAGGACCTGAGTTCAAATCCAGCCTCAGACACTTGACACTTACTAGCTGTGTGACTCTAGGCAAGTCACTTAACCCTCATTGCCCAGCAAAAAAAAAAAAAAATGTAAAAAAAGGAAATGTAAAAACTACTTTGTTTATTGTAAAGTGATACTTAATTTAAAAATTTTAAATGATTATGAATAGAAAGTAACTTTTGGAACATTTAGGAAGAAAGATTTCATGGAACTGCACTTTCCTCACTTTCATTTCACTTAGTCTCTGACCCTGATCCTGTCAGCCAAAAAATAAAAATAATCGGAAGAATCCTGGCAGGCTCACCCCACTTTTCAACCAAGATTTAATAGCTCAGTGCTGTAGGGGAAGCTCATATTACAAAGACTTGGTTGCTTTTATGAAACATACTGTGAGATAGGGCCATAAATCATTTCACCCAAACTTTACTAATCAAAATAAATGAACAGAGTAGATTTTATGATGGTTTATATTGTCTCTGTATTTCACAAAGCTTGGTAAGCTTCAGCAGGCTTCCATGTCATTAGAGAGAATTAAAAAAGTTCTGCTCTGAGTTGCTAAGTCCCCTTTCTTCTATCATCTCTGAAAATCAGTCATTGAACCACAAAAGGCATTTGGAGTACTATGAAAATGCCATCATTACTTTTCCTTCTTAAAGTGACTAGAATTTATTTATTTCTCTATGTATGTATGTATTTGTTAAGGCCAGAGCTAGTACTGATGTATCCATAGTGAGGGAATAACAAGAACACATGAACTTATTTGTTAACCTTTTATTCTAAAGGTTAATTTATTTTGTTTGTTTCAATAAAAAAAAATCCTCAGACATGATTATAACTGCTAGGAAATAACTCTATGTTTAGATTTCACAAGAGTGTTGGAATTTCAAAGGTTTACAATTTCATAAAAAGGCCTGGCTCATCAAATATTGTTTCAAATGCCAGGAACTTTGGACTGGACAGAAGCCCTCACTTAAATTGAAGGATTAGCCTTGGGAATAGAAGACTAATCAGAAACACAATTCATGTATTTTCTAATTCTTCTCAGAATTCTTATCTGTCCTTCAGCCATAACACTTAGGAAGTCCTCCCAAACTTCACTTGATCTGTGATTTTCTAAGTGTGAGTATTTCCTTTAATAATACAGATGGCAACCCATCCACATTTGCTCTCCTGTGTGAGTCTCATCTATATCCTCCCATAAATTCACTGCTTTTGCCATGTTCTAAAAAATGATATTGCTCTTTCTCCAACCCGCAAACAAAGCTGAAGGGATGGAGGGGTGTGGGTGGATTTTAAGTAGAGTTCAGGATGTTACCAGTGGTGATTTGCACATAACAAGTGGTGTAAGATACATCAAGGAAATATATTGGGGGAAAAGTAGCCTGGATGTGCATATATTGAGGATGTGAGAATTCAGGGGGGCAACCTGAATGTTCCTTTGGTACCTACCAAAAAAAAAAAAAAAACGAACAATGACGATAAAAAAAACTCAGAGAAATTCTTTAAGAGATTTGTGTTTCAGGTAGATGACCTTCAAAATAAACTTCATGATCCAGAATCAAAAAAAAAAAATTAGAGCTTCATGGAATAAGAAAGACCATCTTCTCACCCTTCATTTTACTATTGAGGAGAGGTGAAACACATTGTCCCCAAATTACACAATTCAGTCCAGCTGAATTCAGCTCAACTGGTAAGGGGAAAATCAGAATAAGGTTCTGAGCTTTGGCAAAGATCTTGGTGCAATTTGATAAAATCAGAGACTGGGGAGTAATTTTAAGCCTTTTAAGCCAGGATCCTGTCCAGACTTCTCTTTAACTTTCTTTTTCAGTCTCTCTAGTCTCCTTGCCATCCTTTCTGTGGGGTATGTTCCTTCTTGCTTGCACACCTCATCTGTTCTCCCTATTAAGAATGCCTCCCCAGTCTTGTCTGCCCCACCAAATCCTTCATTTCCTTCAAGGCTTGGCTCAAGTTTCACCTTCCTCATGTCTTCCCTGAATGATCCGGTGCTTGCTGACCCTGAACTTGGGGTCTACACAACAGAGCCTATCACGCCAGTTTAATTAGACAAAAAAAAATGTTTAAACAGTCCTTAAAGAACTGTTATTTTTGCATTATTTGCCTCCGCTAAACTATCCTTCAGACAAGCCAGTTTACTATGGCAAATTCTATTTTATATCATCATCACAGTATGTTATATTTTTAAGGCTTTTGCATTCATATAGTAAGCGCCATTTTCCTCTAGTGAAAGATATATGGTATTAGCCTCAGTTTTCTCCTCTGTAAAATGGGGGAGGGGAGCAAAATAGGGGAAGGATGGCCTAGATAACCACTAAGGTCCCTTCTATCTCTTTCATCCTCTGAGCCTGTTAGGGCACTTTAATCATCTTATATGAACCTGCACTGTTTCATCACAATGCCCTTTGTTGTTGTTTTTCATTCATTTTTGAAGTGAGCTTGGGGCAGCACAATGGAGAAAGCACCAGCCCTGGATTCAGGAGCACCTGAGTTCAAATGTGACCTCAGACACTTGCCACTTACTAGTTGTGTGACCCTGGGCAAGTCACTTAACCCCCATTGCCCCGAAAAATCAAAAACAAAACCAAAACAAAACAAAACATTTTTGAAGTGAGCTTCTAGGACAGAGATTTCTGGTCTATGGTAGAAAAGGCTTAGAATGTAGCCTGGAGAGGAGTGAGGATATTGCAGGTGTTATCTAAGGTCATAAAGGAGATGAATTTACATACCAGTCATTTGATTAAACAAACAAGAGTCTTTTGTGATAGTTTATTAATTATTGCAAAAATTTACTGTTTTGTCCTCTCTTCTAGCAGAGAAAACGCTCCCTGGTTAATAACTATGAGTATTATGAACCCTGAGGGGACTTATCTATGTTTTTCAGTTTTAGGCCTGCTTTGAAGCAAATATTTAGGGATTTCTTGCATATATGAAAGGATAATTACTGTTTTGCTGTTACTGTTTTGCTGTGAAGTCTTAAAACAAATTAACGAAGCAGAAATATATTTAAAACATGTATTTAGCTGTAAGATAAACTTAATTCAAATGTTGAGCATCCTCCTGAATAACATATGATTAAAATTGTCCCCATAGTTGATATGCTGTGTATAATAATGCTGTGATCTTCTCTTTCCGCATGAGTCACATTATTTAAAATCACAAAGTTATATGAATGGCCCATCTATTTTTAAAACAGGAAAGGAATTATTTCCTTGCAAATTTCATTTGGTTCAAGTTTAGTTAAAGTAAAGATGTGTAGAGATAAATGTGGGTAGGTATTTGGCCCTCTCCCCGTAGCTGTATCACTGGCGTAAAAGGCCTTGGAATGTTTTCTGTCACCTGGTAAGACTTTGCTGCCAATACCACCACCATCTACCTAAAATATCCTTGGTCAATCAACCATTCAATCAATGAACAAGAATTTATTAATAACCTACTTTGTGCTATGTACTGTGCTAGGCCCTGGGAATACAAAGACAAGAAGCAAAAAATCCTTGTCCTCAAGGAATTTACATGCTGGGGGGTTTGGGTTTGAAGAAGGAATAACATATGCACATGCACATATACATACATATGAAGGGACACCCAACAGAAAGCAGAAACACTGGGCCTGAATAGCAATATAACTCTTGGAAAGCAGGTCTCTTAAGTCCATTAGAGCAACAAACTCGACAAAGATTTTGTGACCAGGGTGGAAAATCCCAAAGTTAACCCAAGAAAATATCAGTGCCCTGCAAATGTTGGAGGCATAAGTTTTCTCCACATATATTCCCTATAAGAAGCCCCCTTATGTATAATCTCTGTGTTTACTCACTCTTCCCATTGATGATATGTATATTTGGGGGAGAGTGTGTCCTTGCTTAATGGTGGTAGAGGGGGAGGGCAGAGAAGAGAAGAATATTCTATTTGTGAATCTTCTTAATATACTATTTAATTAAAATTTTTTATTTTAAATTAGTTATGTTCTCTAGTTGATTGGAGAAAAAGCATATTCATCATTGGGGGCTTATGAGCTATTGTTTCAATTGGATGTAACCCCCATAGAGTACTTTGAAGCCAGGATAGCCATACTGAAGAGCCTACTCTGGAGGAGATGAAGGGAAATGGCAGAGGAGGTCAATAGGTGCTACACACACTTAAAAGTATATATAAAATATACATAAATACAGAATGATTTGAAGAGGAAGCATTAGTCACTAGCAGGTAGGAGTGGGAGTGGGGAAATGGGAAGTGGCACTTGAGATAATCCTTGAAGGAGGCTAAGAATTCTCAGAGATTGAGGTGAGGTGTGAGTATATACCATAGATGGAAGAACAGCTTGCATAAAGGCATAGTGGTAGAAGATGGAATGTCTGGCACAGAAAGCATTAGGTAAGCCAGTTTGGTTGGACCAATTGATCTTGTTTGTACTTCAGTTGTTTGCATGTTGCTACCCCTATTAGAATGTAAGTTTTTTGAAAGCAGGGACTGGTTATATTTTCTTTTTTGTTTTTGTTTTTGTTTTGTTTTTATTTTTTGCTGGGTATTTTTTTCTTTCCTTGTATCCATAGCCCATATCATGATGCTTGGCTTAATAAATACTTGTAGACTTGTTAATTGACAGAAGACCTTAAGGGGAACAAAGTAGAATAAGTCAGGAAGGGGAGATGAGCCAGATTGTGAAGGGTTTTAAATTCTAAACTAAAGACTTTGCATTTTATCCCAAAACAATTATGAATCTCCTGGAAATTTGTTAGCTAGACAAAAACTAGATCTAGGGTAGCAAAAGATAGAGAAACTTCCATTTCAGGACATTTCACTCCCACTGCATAATGAAATGCATGCTAAATGAATAGTGTCAGTCTGACTTCACATAATCATGTTGGGATGCAGTGTATCTTGTTTGAAGCTCTTGAGAAGCCCTGGGTTTGTACTGAACTCAGGGCAAGTGACTAATTATTCAAGCAGTTGGTAAAAGGGTAACATATTTATTTACACCTGAAAAAGGAGCGGCATCAACCCCTTTGGCTGGAAGCAAATACAGGGGTTTCCTGATCGTTGAGTTTTCAGACGTTAAGTTAATATGTTTTCTTTCCATTTACTAGAAGATTGTTTGAAGCTATATTAATTACATCCATGGGCTGTGTGTGATAGTTTTTTTTTTTATTATCAGGATAGTGATACTTTATAACTCTCATAGTTAATTTACTTTTCATTCCCAACTCCTCAAAGAATGATATGCGGTGAGTTGGTGCCTTTCAATCTCATGTTCACATTTTCATATTGCAATTACTCAGTTTTTAATAGAAAACTAAATGAAAAACCCTGTTTTGGTGTGAAATATGTGAAATCTCTTGGTTATATATTCTGTTTGCTTCTTTTTCTAGCATCTTACTTCAAAATGTCTCCATTCCATTACCCAGTTCTTGACAAAGCAATAAAATGGGAATTGGCTTCTTGATTTAAAAAAAATGTCATCACAGTATTTCCATGGAGTTAATTGTAAACATAGGCATGGCACTATTGATTAGGACATGTTGGTGATATGATGTTCAGAATGAAAATCTTACCCCAAGTAAGGTGATAAACTTCCCTCATCCAAAATGGCAGTACATTGGAATGATATATATATATATATATATATATATATATATTCAGTGAAGAGAATTATGAAAGAAAGAAGGATAAATTTATGTTAAAATTCTTAATCAGTCCATATTTACTAAGTATCTACTTTGTAAAAAACCTACTAGGAGAAATTATTTAGAAAATTGTAGAATGTAGCCTCTTGAAGAACAGTAATTATTTTTTTAAAAATTTGTCTTTATATTTCCAGACCTTAAAGAGGCAGCTTGATATACTGTATAGAGTCCAACTTAGAGTCAGAAAGACTCAGGTACAAGTCTTGTCTCTGAAATATAGTAGCTGTGTCACCCTGAGAAGGTCACTCAGTTGTATATTACTATGACTTGCAAAAGACTTACTGGTCTGCATTGGTAGACCAGGGCTCCTCTCACTTAAAGGTCCCCCACATCAATAAGATAACATGACTGGACAGAAGAAGAAGGAGAAGAAGGAGAAGGAGAAGAGAAGAAGAAATTTCCAAAGTGTAGCACAGTATTTCATTATAGGTGCTAAATCAATATTTTAAAAATATTAATAAACTATAATCATCAATACAGTCTCTACCTTTGAGAAAGGTACTGACCATGAGTCTAAAAGCAATGTAATAGAAAAGGGAACATTTCTGAATAAAAGGAAATCTTTTCAGTAAACCACCCTAACTATTATTTTAACATCCTGCCATTTATGTTGCCTGGTTCCTCTGTCCTTCAGGAATTTATACATTCAACTTTGGCTCATTGTACATTAGGCATTTGTGTGCAAGATCATTCATGACCCACTGTGATTGGCCTTAGCCTACTTAGCCCACTTCAGGTCTCATTATCCCACTTTAAACAACTGAGGATTCAGACAAACTAGATTTACTATTTGTCCAGTACCATCATTTCCCACTTCCCATTTCTATCTCATGCTGTTCCCTCTATTGGGAATTCCTGTATTCCAACACAGCATGTCCCTTTACTAATTTTCCTTCATGGCCAAATTCAAATACTACCTCCTGATGTCATTAGTATAAGTGAACATTCAGCAAAGAAACTCCATCTACCAGTTAGATCAGCAAATGCTGTGCAAATAATAATGGTAAATATTTGCCTGGGACCCAGAGAGTTTAGGTGACTTGTCCAGGGGGTCACATAGCCATATGTGTCAAAGGTCAGTCTCGAACCCAAGTCTTTCTGCCTCCCAAATCCTGCAATGTACTCACTATGCCAGGCTGCCTGTATTGCAAGGTATTATCAAAGCTAAAGAGAAAAATGGACAGAACAGGACACCTTTTTGGTACCAAAGTCGTCTGACAGAAAAAAAATGGCCTGAGGCTGAATATCATGAACTGATAAAGCCAAGGATCATTAGGGCATCCCTAAGGATTCAGTAGGGTGAGAATGATGGGGCACATTGGGAGCATCTTATTCAATGACCACAAGCCAGATATGTCATTTCTTATTAGATATCAAATCAACTGCCCCTACAGCTGCCACTGGAAGCCAACTATTATCAGCTGTGAGGAGCTGAGGCTGAATCTTGGGATAATTGGCATCGACTGGCCTAAAGTCAGCAGACTAACGCTGTCTTTTTCTATCAGCAAAAGGAATGAATAATTATTTAGGATTCTACCTTTTATTAGATTTGAGATCTTGTCAATATGTGTAGATGCTTGGAAAGCCAAATTCTGGCTTCTTATTTTCATCACAACTGCATCCAGGAGGCAAAAAACAAAACACACACAAAAAAACCTCACCAACCATGAGTTTTTTCTTTAAATGATCCAAACATCATTAATTAAGACTCCACTGATTGAAGAATTGTGGGAAATCAAGTATAACCTTACATTATCTGTCCAAAAAGTGTTTGCTAATCAGATTTAAAGTGTAAACATGTTTGCAGAGACCCTATTTCATTTATTTTCATCTCATTAAGGTATTTGTGGAGTCCACTGTGGGTTCAACTGTTTGTGAAAGAAAAATCTGCTAAGAAATTTAAGATATTAATTTCTTACATACAAATTAGTTTCTTAAATTCATAATGAGTTTTTCCTATAATCATGAAAGAAGCCCTACTCTTTGAATGGAAATATTTTGATCTTCATTAGGAAAGATATGGAGAGCTCATGGGTTTTGGTTAGCCTGCCCTTAAGGTGTTGTGCAGAAAGAAGACTTGGTTTGGCACCTGTCCCCCATATGCTAGTATTAAAGTCCAAGGGGAAATCTAATTGATACATGTATTAGTGTATGACCCCCCCCCAATAGAACTTTGCTGGTACCTTTCTTACACAGTTATCCTGTATTACTTTGCATTCCATTTTTCTATATATTTTATGCTCTAGCTATTTGTGTATGTGCCCTATGTTAGTACTGTAAGAATATTATCGGGCCACCTGCTGAGGGAGCATTGAGACCACCCTCACAACCAATAAGCTTGAAGCAGTGTGTAAGGCAGTTGGTTTTGTCAGTTGATGGTTGGAACCTTGTGAGAAGGTGGCACTCTGATCTTCATACTAATGTAGTTAGGGTTTTCCTATTCTTTCAGAGACACTTGTTCTCTCTTTGTTAACCTCTAATATAGTTTAATAAATGCTTAATACCTAAACTGTTAAGCTGTTGTCCTACTTAGCTTTCCCCACACAGGGGACAGGTAGGGTGACCACACACATTTAGTTTTACCCATCACAGTACTAGACTGTTGATTCCAGGAGACAAGGAACTATACCTTAGGAATTTGGCTATCTTCCCTAACAGTTAACAAATACATGCATATAGTAGGTGTTTGAGTTGCTATATATTTTTGGAAGCAAAGAGACTGGAATCATAGATTTAGACCTGGAAGGGAGCTAAATCATCTAGTCCAACTCCTTATTTTAGGTATAAGAAAACAGGCCTTATAGAGGAGAAGTGATTTGCTGGAGGTCATACACAGCTATGTAGTGCAGTAGAGAGAGAGCTGGGCTTGTAGTCAGGAAGAGCTGAATTAAATCTGGCCTCAGACTTTTACTAGCTGTGTGACCCCCAGGCAAGTCACTTCACCTCTATTTATCTTGGTTTCCTCATCTATAAACTGAGGATAATAATAGCACCTACCTCCCAGGGTTGTTGTGAGGATTAAATGAGATAATAATTATAAAGTGCTTAGTATAGTCCCTGACACATACTAAGCACATGATGATGGTGGTAATGGTGATGCTAGTAAGTGTCAGAATCAGAATTTGAAACACAACTGTCCTATAAATAAATGATCATTCAAAAGTTATATTAATTCAGTCTCCCTCCTCAAGCTCCTTTCTTCTGAATAAGTGAGTTTTATATTATTTAAATGATCTTTCTTTCCTTGGATTCCAGGTGTGAGTTTTCTTCTTTCTCCTTGGAGTAGTTTCACATTTTAGTCATTTCCCTTGTAACTCTTGAGTGACCCTTTTTCTACATCATTTTAAATCCAGGCACAAATTACTATACATATCTTAATAGAAGAGTTTCAAATCCTAGAATGCAAATCTTGTGATGAACTCTACTCTTATATTTCCTTTATTTTTTATTGATATCCTTCTAGTTCTATCTCTGAATTCTCTTGCCATAGCCTGGCTTAGTTCTGTGTTGATCACACTAAGCTTTCTTCAGCCTCGTTTTCCCCTTTACTATTTCTGACCAACTTGGAAGGCAGTACTGCACTGTATTTCCTATAATATTCCTTTTTAATATTTCCCATAGGAGCTCTTATTCTATCCAGCTCAGCCAGGAGATAAAAAATTTGTTGTCCAATGCAGTATTAGTGCTCTTTTTGGACCACTCGTGGTAGTGAGTGTTCTCGTTAAAGTTTTTTTTTTTAACATTTGTTAAAATTTCTCTAAGAAATGTTGATCATCATGCCTTTACTTTTATCCATTTTCCACTTTTTAAAATAACAGCTTGTTTAAATAAGTTGTATTCAAGCTCATAATTGCATGAAGTGTCTTTTTTTCTAAAATTCATTTTTTCTTCTAAGATAGGGTTAATTTTAACCTTTGCTCTAACTTAACAATGGTGTGACCACAAACAGCTGAATCTGAAATGACTCTCATTTTAGTAACCAATCATAACTTGATAAGACATAATAAATGCCATCTTTGGGTGCTTGCCATGGTTGTTTCCTTCCAACACTTTTTATTGAAGAAAGTATTCATGATAAAGAAGCATGTGCCTTTTTGTATGAGCTACAAATCTCTGGCATCTCAGATTCCTAAACTTAAACTATTTTTCCAGTGTGTTTTTCACTGACCTCCCCTGTGCCTACATTCACTCAAGTCTTTGAATGTCAAAGTATATATTGACTTGGTTTGAAGGCTGGTGAATTTCAACTGTGGACTAACATTTTAAAATCTAAGAAATAAAATTTAAACACTTAATTTAAGCAACTTAAAAACAAAAATTAAAAGCTTCATTCATAGTTATAAAAAGTGTTATATTTTAAAATAAAACTACTTGCATGGTGTTGAAAGTCACACTTCACTGTTAATTGTTAGGGCTTTAACAACAAATTATTGGAGGCAGCTAGGTGGCACAGTGGAGAGAGCACCAGCCCTGGATTCAGGAAAACCTGAGTTCAAATGCAGCCTCAGACACTTGACATTTACTAGCTGTGTGACCCTGGGCAAGTTACTTAACCCTCATTGCCCTACAAAACAAAACAAAAAAAAACAATTAATTATTGAATTCTTTGTCCTTACTGATGAAATTACTAAGGAAAAAGCATTGATTAGAAATCAGGAGACCAGCATTCCAATCTTCACTGTATTGCAGATTTTCTTGGCTTTTTTGTGTTTGTGTTTTATGTATACCTCCTAGCAGTCTGGTGAAATTTTTGTGCTTCTCAGAATAATGTTATTAAATGCATAAAATAAAATACATATGGTTATATGGAAAGCCAATTATATTAAAATCCTTATCAAAAATGTTTTAAGTTCACAACCCCCAGGCTAAGAATCATTACAATAATGCTTCCTAGATGTCGAACTTGGGTCCCCTGAGAGGCAGTATGGTATATACTATGATGGTTAGAAAGGTGACCTCACAACCAGAAAGACCTGGGTTCAAGTCCCACAGTGACACAAATTTGACCGGGTTACTCCAGGCCAGCCCCTTAATCTCTCATTGTTCTCAGCAAGTAACTAAAACTGTTGTGTTGCAAAGAAATTGCCAACCTACACTGATTGGAGTTTCTCCACCCAAGTGATCCCTATACCAGTTAATTCACAGATCTGGTTCCCCATAATTCTAAAATGAGGACAAGTGTACTTATATCGTGCCTTTTAAGTCCAATACTAGTGTGAGCTATTGTATTTTGCCTTGCTGTTGATCAGAGAGGTGGTGTGCTATAGTTATAGTTGAGAATGTATTACATTTGATAGATTGCAAGCTTCTCAAGGTCAAGAACAGTTTCATTTTTTTTTTTTGGTCATTTTATTGTACGGCACTTGGCACATAATGGGTATTGAATAAAGGCTTGCTGTTTCTTACTTGATTGATTTCTCAGTCAGGACACTTGGGTTCTCATATTTACAGACTTTGTGACCCTGGGCTAGCCCCTTCTGCTTCTTTAGGGCTCATCTGTGAAAACGAAAGGTTAGAATCAAATGGTCTCAAAGGTCTTTGATGGATCTACTGTTTTGTGAGTATAATTCTCATAGGTGCTTTCTGCCCTTCTTCCCTATTCCATACTGGTTGCTGCCATGTCAAAAAGACAAACGGAAATGAGAAACCCTTGTGTGTACAGCTCTGTGGATACACCAAAGACATCTTTAGCTCAGTAAAGGTCATGATCGCTGGGAATCTCAGAGTTTGGTGCCCAAGTTTCATGTTAGCCCCCAAATTTGAATCTTAGTATTCAAACTGATTACTAGAGTAATAAAATCCCACCCTTGGTCCCTTAAGGTCTGTGCTTGTAGCTTCTTTGACTTTCTGGCAGAGCTTTGATCCTCCAAGGTAGCACAATTTATGAAGAAAAATTGGGCATCACTTAGTGGTCAAAAACATGAATGAAAGCTCTCTCATACATTTATGAGGAAACTTTCTAGAAATGTTCTTATAATAAGCAAAATCTCCATCATTCTTTGCCCCTGTGTTTTTTACCCCTTTCTCAAGTGGCAGACTTTTCAGGCAGAGAAGTGAGTAAATGATTGGGCATTTCTGTGAGTATTTGTTTTAAAAAATCCCCCACACCCTCCCTCTTGAGAGCAATTGTCTTGAATGTCTCCTGACTTCACTCCAAAATCCGGTTCTGCCTTTCATCACAATCAGAGCATCTCACTTCTCTGTCAGTCCATGCAAGGACAAAAGTTGCACATGCTAATAGTCCATTTGGAGA
The DNA here is from genome assembly GCF_019393635.1 of Dromiciops gliroides. Classification (NCBI taxonomy): domain Eukaryota; kingdom Metazoa; phylum Chordata; class Mammalia; order Microbiotheria; family Microbiotheriidae; genus Dromiciops; species Dromiciops gliroides. The sequence goes on from NC_057863.1 coordinate 509,998,058, forward strand.
ATCAAGTGTTATCTGGAAAGAACACAACAAGGGGGGAAATCAGATGAATTCTTTACCCTGTGTGGGAGCAAAGGGGAAGAAGAAAAAGGAGCTTTTCAGAAGGCTTTCCAGAACAACTATTTCCCCATGAATAAAATTTAGTAGCTTATCCTTCTGGTTTATTTTTTATTTCCAAATCCTCCTCTTTGAGATGTTAAAGCTCATTCAACTGGATCAATCTTTTCTTGGGGGTGGAGAAGAATTTGAGTATCCCACAAAGATGCTGGCATTGCCACTGGGTGTTATCTGGTTTATTCCTTCTCTTGCTACTGAAGAAATCTATATTCTTTCTGGGGCTAGTACAGAATGAGTTCACAGGTCCACTTTCACTATTGTTGACTACTGCCACTTGTCTAGTTGCCCACTTTGTCACAGGGATTGCTTTGTCCCAGACTATTCTATCACTCTTTGTGACTTCTCTCAAATTGGCCACTTTAATACAACAGAAGAATAGCAATACAATTAATTTTATGTGTTTTTATTAAAAATCCATCTAGAGGCAGCTAGGTGGCACAGTGGATAAAGAACTGACCCTGGATTCAGGAGGACCTGAGTTCAAATCCAGCTTCAGACACTTGACACTTACTAGCTGTGTGACCCTGGGCAAGTCACTTAACCCCCAATTGCCTCACCAAAAAAAAAAATCCATCTAAAAGGAGCTTATAGGTAATAGAAAAATGAACACTGGTTTTAGAGTCAGAGGACCTGGATTCAAATCCTGTCACTTCTGTGACCTTGTGCAAGTCATTTAAACTACTTGGGGCCTATTTCCTTATCTGTAAAATGAGGGAATTAGACTCAGTGACCTCTGGATTTACACAAGCTGTAGATCTATGAAAGATTACTGCATTGTGTTGTTGTTGTTGGTTTTTTTATTTTAAAGTAGACTCCTCACTGCATATGGATAATTCTTTTATCTTCATCTCTTACCTCATCCCAAAGTACCAATGCCTTAGCACATTTTGGCAAATTTTGGGTTTGTAAGACCTTAGCTAGTTTTGCCCTCTCCTTGCCCCTAATGGTGAGCGAAAACCAAAATTATAGGATGGGGGGGCTCTTGCATTAAATCTGCTACCTTTTTTCTGTTCTTTAAAGAAAAAAGCAAATATTGTGCACTAACTGAATAAATTATAAAATTCCCATCAATTGGAGAATGACTTGAACAAGTTGTGGTATATGATTGTGATGGAATACTATTGTGCTTATAAGAAATGATGAGCAGGATGCTTTCAGAAAAACCTGGAAAGACTTACATGAACTGATTGATACAAAGTGAAGTGAGCAGAATGAAGATAACATTGTACACAGTATCAGTAACATTGTACAATGAACAACTATGGATAACTTCACTATCCTCAGAAATATAATGATCCAAGACATCCTGTAGGACTTATGATGAGAAATGCTATTCACCTCGAGGTACTGATGGATTCTGAATGAAAATCAAAACATACATTTTTTTAACTTTATTTTTCTTGGGTGTTGGAGGTTGTTTTTGTTTGGTTGGTTTGTTGGCCTGTATTTATCTTCCTCCTACCCTCCCGGCCCCATTAGCTTCTGTTTGTCCAACAGTGAGTAGTAGGCACACAATATGTTTTATGTTCTGAACACAGATGCTAGCCCAACTTGAATATTTCCTCTGTGGTTCTAATGGGTATAAATGTGACCAAAAGTTGAAGGTCAAGGGTTAGTTGGTGAAAAAGGAAAGAGGGTAATAAGAAAAGGTTATAGAGACAAATATGAGTGTGAGATCATTTTTACAGCTTCTATGAAGCCCAAACTAGTAAATCAGCCAAAGTTTTCCTAGGTTTAACAGGCAGGCATACTTATAAATAATCTGAATAACTCCAGCATCAGAGATCAAAAGCCATGCATGACCTATTTTCATTTTACTTTAAAGAAAAACAGTTCACTGTTAACTTTGAGAAAGGGGTGATTTTCAAAAACAGGGTCACCCAAAGTTCTCATTTGAGTCATCATTGCTTCACACTGAAGTTATAGAGGTTAATTTTTTTAAAGTTAAATCTTATTGCCTGAAATGATGCTATTCCTTAGGACCCCTGGCAAGAGAGCAAGCTGCAGGCACAGAGAACCCAGAGCTTCATTTCAGAGTCTGCCTTACTCACAAGAGTCTTTTTTGAAGTATCAGGGAAGAATTATGACACTCCATGTGGATTGTCCTGCTATACTATATCACTCCTTGACCTCCAGATCTCAGGGTGGTTTCTCATTAAGTTAGAATTCATGACAACTCACATAATCAAGCTGACCCCATTGAGGTCTGTGAGTTCTTTAAACCTTTGGCTCTGGAAAGCCTTGGTTTTGTCCCAGAAGGCCAACCTTTAAAGAATTTGAGAACCAGGGAATTAATTATTTTCTCATGTGAACTCTACAGGTTTTTATGATGCTTTTATTTTTTAATTTTCAAATATTTTTTCCAATTACATATAAAAAGAATTTTTAATATTCATTTTAAAAAATGGTGAGTTTCAAATTCTCTTCCCTCTTCCTCTCCCACCTGATGAGAAGGCAAGCAGTTAGATACAGATTATACATGTGCAGTTATTCAAAACATATTTTCACATTAATAATGTTGAAAAAGAAAACACAGATCAAAAAACAACAAAAGAAGTTTGCTTCAATCTGCATTTAGACTCCTTCAGTTCTTTTTCTAGAGGTGGATATTATCTTAGTTCACTGTATCATTGAGAATAGCTAAGTCATTCACAGGTGATCATCGTACAATATTGCTGTCACCATGTACCATGTTCTACCGGTTCTACTCACTTCACTTTGCATCTGTTCATATACGTATTCCCAGGTTTTTTGAAAGCATCCTGCTTGTCATTTCATATAGCACAATAGTATTCCATCAAAATCATATGCCACAATTTGTTCAGTCATTCCCCAATTGATGTATATTTTATAATATTTTTATTAGTTACTATAGAATAGTTACATTTTTCTTTAAAGAGCAGGAAATAGCAGATTTGACACAGCACTTGCCATTCTATAATTTTGTTTTTTGCTCACCATTAGGGACAGAGACAGGGTAAAACTCACTAATATGCCCTGGGATACTGTATGAGAGACAATTTAAGTCATTACCTGAGAGCTCACTTAGAAATTTAAGACTGCACTCAATCAATTAGAAAGTATTAATATTTATTCCTACACAAATAACAATGTGCTGAAGGCATATTAAATTAAAGCCCAAATAATAGAATCTTCACATTAGAAGGAAGCTTGGAAGTCATCTATCAAATCCAAACCTGGCAGTATACTAAGACTACTGACTGAACTTAGAGTCAGAAAACGTGTGTGCAAATATTGTTTCTGTCACTTCAAGCAGGGGATACAGCACTGGACATGAAGTCAGGAAGTTCTGGGTTCAAATTTTGCCTCAGACTCTTAACTAGTTGTATGACCCTAGGCAAGTCATTTAACTTCTCTAGTCCTCCATTTCCTCATTTATAAAATGAGAAGGTTGAGCTAAATAGCCTTCTGAGATCCCTTTCAGCACTCAACCTGTGAGATCTTAGAAATGAAACAGGTTTTTGGAACAATACAGAACTGCTTTAATTTGGTCAAACAAATAAATAAGAGGTTATTCTTAAATTTTCCTGCCTGTTCCCTAGTTTCTTTAGGTGGGCCATGTTGTTGTGACTATACAAATTGCTTTCTGGGAGTCTTTTCTAGGCTATAGATGTCCCTTCTTATTTTCTTTCTTTCCTTCTTTCCTTCCTTCCTTCTTTCTTTCTTTTTCTCTTTCTCTTCCTTTCTCTTTCTTTTTTCCTTCCTTCTTTCTTCCTCTTCCTTCCTCCCTTCCTTTCTTTTTCTCTCTTTCTTTTTTCCTTCCTTCCTTCCTTTTTCTTCCTTTTCTCTTTCTCTTCCTTTCTTGCTTTTTTCCTTCCTTCCTTCATTTCTTTCTTTTACTCTTTCTCTTCCTTTCTCTTTCTTTCCTTTTTCCTTCCTTCCTTCATTTCTTTCTTTCTCTTTCTCTTCCTTTCTCTTTCTTTCCTTTTTCCTTCCTTCTTTCTTTCTTTCCCTTCCTTCCTTCCTTCCTCCCTTCTTTCCTTCCTTCCTTCCTTTCTTTTTCTCTTTCTCTTCCTTTCTTGCTTTTTTCCTTCCTTCTTTTTCTTCATTCCTTCTTTCCTTCCTTCCTTTCTTTCTTTTTCTCTTTCTCTTCCTTTTTTCCTTTCTTCTTTCTTTCTTTCTTTCTTTCTTTCTTTCTTTCTTTCTTTCTTTCTTTCTTTCTTTCTTTCTTTCTTTCTTTCTTTCTTTCTTTCTTTCTTTCTTTCTTTCTTTCTTTCTTTCTTTCTTTCTTTCTTTCTTCTATCCATTCCATACCTGGTTTAGCCTCCTGACAGTACCTACAGGGAGTGGCTATCTGAAGCAGCCACAGGCTACACACATAAACACTGTCTGTCAGTGTCTGCTGTATTCAAGCCATAGTGTTATATTCAGTGACACTGAGATGACATTAATCCATGTTTTAGCCCTCCCCCATCCCCCAAGACAGTGGCTGTCATCACCGAGAATGACACCTGAGGCCAGTGAAGCCAGTATCTAGGAATTTGCCACAGTCATGTTGTCAGCCAGAACCCTCAACAAGACTCAGACGATAGCCCTGAGAGCAGAGATGCTGCTGTCAGATTTAGCAGTTAAATGTACTTGGACACCATGCTGGCTCTTCATTTTCCCCAAAGTTGCCTTTGGCAGTGGTCATGTGATGCTACTTGGGGAACATTGGCCTCAGCTCTGGCTGAGGCCGCAGGCCCTTAAAAGCATGAATTTCAGAAGTGCCTGATTGGAGAGAATAAGTTGATTTCTTCACCCAGGACTAAACCCTCTTTCCATTGTCACTTTCAAGCACCAGGCTCAGTTGAAGTCAAAGATGAATTGTTCTTCACTGAGAAGGCAAAGAAGCAACTTCCTGGGTTTAATTAAAATTGTGAAATTGATGAGTACCGTAAGTGAATGGCCAAATTGCCTGACAAAATCATTTTCACAGATCACACCCTGTTCTCTCTCTCTCTCTCTCCCTCTCTCTCTCTCTCTCTCTCTCTCTCTCTCTCTCTCTCTCTCTCTCTCTCTCTCTCACACACACACACACACACACACACACACACACCAGTGCTCTGAAGTGAAGCAAATGTCATAATAATGGAGGATTATCCCAGAGAAATCAGAGATTTGGAAAATAACCAAGAGTTATTCTAAAAAGCTGTTTGTGGGAATCCATCAAACAACAGAGACATAACATAAAGATACCAGAAACAGAGAGAATAGGAAAAATTTAATATTCTAAATTAACTCTGGGGGAAAGTGATCATTCTTGATTTTCTTACATAAACTTAAGAAAAGTTCACAAACTATTAGAATTGTTGTTTAGTCATTTTTGATCTGACTCTTCATGATTCCATTTGGGGTTTTCTTGAAAGAGATACTGGAGCTGTTTGCCATGTCCTTCTCCAGCTCATTTTACAGATGTGAAAATTGAGGCAAACAAGGTTAAATGATATGCCCAGGATTGCCCAGCTAGGAAGTATTTGAAGCCAGATTTGAACTCAGGAAGATGAGTCTTCCTGACTCCAGGGCTGGGACTCCATCTACTTCACCACCTAGTTATGTTGTATTGACCAACATTTATATGCTTTATGATTTTTTTTGTTTGTTTTTTTGTTTTGTTTGGTTCGGTTTGGTTTTTGCAGGGCAATGGGGCTTAAGTGACTTGCCCAAGGTCACACAGCTAGTAAGTGTCAAGTGTCTGAGGCCAGATTTGAACTCAGGAACTCCTGAATCCAGGGCCGGTGCTTTATCCACTGCGCCACCTAGCCGCCCCTATATGCTTTATGATTAATTTCCTTTTAATTAAGGAGCAGCTAGAAAGAGCATTGGACTTGAAGTCAGAAAGACCTGAGTTCCAATGTGACCTCAGACACTTAATGTGTGACTCTGGGAAAGTCACTTAACCTCTATATGCCTCTGTTTCCTCATCTGAATAATGGGGATAATAATTTCACCTACCTCGTGGGTTTTTATGAGGGTCAAATGAAATGATATTCATGATGTGCTTTGTAAACTTTTAAGCGTTACATAGATGCTGTTATTATTATTACTATTATTGTTGGTAATTCAGTTTAACATACATTTAGTGACTACCAGCATCTATCACAGTACCCGGCTTGATAAACAAGCACTTAATAAATACTTATTGACTCACCAATAGTGTGTGTAAGACATTAACTATGATGCTAAGAATATGAAGACCAAAAAATTAAGCAGTTCTTGCCCCACATTGGAGAAGGGGGCAGGATTGAAATTTAATTTAAGAGCAGTTAGTGTTTTACATGACTCACAATTCATATTCTTTGAGCTGCTAAATTAGAATTTACATGGATAATTTTGTAAATGTTCACAGAGCTAGGTTTAGAAATGTAGGAAATGTATTAGGGTGGATGAATCAAGTCATGGTGACATATATGAACTCTCTGACACTTTCTGATTCTTTTAAAAAAAGAGAAAACAGGGAGGGGGAAGAGAGACAGAGAGAAAGAAAGAAAGACGGAAGGAAGAGAGAGATAAAGGAAGGAAAGCAGGAAGGAAAGAGAAAGAAAAAGAAAGAGAAAGAAAGAAAGAAACTTGGAGATGTCATAGTACAAAGAACCTCGGATATGTTTGAAGTCAGGAAACTTGGATTTTGTTGTCTGGCTCTAACCACCTGTGTGGCCTTGAGCCCCTCTTTTTTCATCTACAAAAGAAAAGGGTTAAAATAGAAAATCTCTCAGGTTTTTCTGTCTCTGAAATGTTATGATGCTATGGTTTATTTAGTAACCAGTCTATTTGCCCAACAGTGAGTGGTTCATAGGAGCAAACATTGAGAGCTGGAAGGGACCCCAGAGGTCCTCTAGCCCTATTCCCTTATCTGACAAGATGAGGAAAGGAAACTGGCCCAGAAAGGTTAAGGAATTTTCCCAGGATCACACAGGTCATATGCAATGAAACTGGGCTTTGAACTGCAATCCTCTGTCTCCAGATGGAGTGCACTTTCTGCTGCTCAATATGAGACTCTTTTAATAGGATTTTAGACCCTTGAAAAATATTTTTGCTTAAATGCCTGGCTGTGAACATTACTATAGTTTCCATACAGAACTCAAATGATTCTGAAGAGAGTTTAGGGTTTTTTTTTTCCCTTTAAACAAATAAAGGGTTAAAGGGAGTAGAGAGTAAATGGGATGGCTATTACTGAGGCTGTCAGTGTGGATATATTCCACTCTATTGGCTTTGCCAGCCATTAAGTGTGGTTATTTTACTTCTCATGAACTATGCATGGTACTGCAGGTCCCTTTGTGGATGTTCACTGTTAATGCATTTCATCCCAGTAAGTGCCATTTGATATAACTACTCTTTTAATTCACCCAGAGATACACTTAAAAGAAAAAATGAGTAAATTTTATTAACGAAAGTGAGGCATTGTTAAAATAATCATAGGCTATCACCCAGTGAATTTCAATCAGCTGGCAAATCCACATTTATTAGTTATGGATAATCTACTGGATGTCTTCCTTTTAAAGACCTAAGGAGAAAATTAAATGTTGTGGAATCATTGGGGTCTTCTCTTCTTTTGATGTGGGTGTAGCTGGCATTAGCATTAATGAGCATTCATCATAGATTAATAAGAAAAAGATCTCTGTAGCTAAAGGTTAGTGAGGAAGGCACCAAGACTGGATTGATTGTAGTGATCCACAGTGAGGCACAGGGGTGATGGCTTCCTCATGCTAAATATTACTGTAAGAAGCATATACTGCTGAAACATCATAACATGTCTTTGAGAGAAAAGATGTCTTCTCCTTTGAAGATGCATTTGTTTTACACTGAACAATTGGGAAGGGACTCCTTTCTAAAGGTTTTTGCTTGGGCTTTGAGACTTGCAACTTGTGTCCCAGACTATGATACCTACTCTTTTGTTTTTGTTTTTTGTTTTTGTTTTAGTGAGGCAATTGGGGTTAAGTGACTTGCCCAGGGTCACACAGCCAGTAAGTGTCAAGTGTCTGAGGCCGGATTTGAACCCAGGTACTCCTGACTCCAGGGCCGGTGCTCTATCCACTGCACCACCTAGCTGCCCCCATACCTACTCTTTTAAAAGTGTAATTGGTTAAAAGGGGCAGGGGCAGCTAGGTGGCGCAGTGGATGGAGCACTGGCCCTGGAGTCAGGAGTACCTGGGTTCAAATCCGGCCTCAGACACTTGACACTTACTGGCTGTGTGACCCTGGGCAAGTCACTTAACCCCAATTGCCTCACTAAAAAAATAAATAAATAAAAGGGGCAGAGCATGGGTGAACCAAACATGTATGAAAAAATTAAGAATAATTTAAAGCAAGAAATAAATGAAAGCATCCAGGTAACTGAACAGAGATGTAGAAGATCCCTAATTCATTTCAATTCCACTCATTCATCAAGTGTCTGCCATGAGCTAGGCACAATGGCAAAGGTCAGAATTACAAAAGCCAAAACAAGTCAGCTCCTGCCCTGAAGGAGTTTGCATTCTACAGGGAAACAAGGAATGATTTTGAGTGAGTGGAATACTGACAACTAGTAGAATCATGAAAGACCTCTCATAGAAGCTGGTGACTGAGTGGAACTTTCAAGGGAAGTGGGCATTACAAGAGGCTGAGGTGAGGAGGGAGTGCATCATGGTGGTGCTGGACCACTGACTGTCCAAAAGCAGAGAGACAGAGGATAGCTCAGCTGTCCTTTGTGGGGAAGAAACATCAAGTGGTCCAGTTAGTTCATATGTTCTTTGACATTTCACAGAAGTGGAAGCCCACCATATTTGGCCAACAGTTAAGGAGTGCTTCTAGACTACTGAGCCCCAAGATTGGCTAGTAGTAAAACTTTTTGCATGAGAGTGTCATTCACTCTAAGGATAGGCTCTTTCCAACTATAACATTCTAAGATTCTGTGAATATAGTGCAAACTGCATATGGAGATGCTGAGGGAATACATATCAAAAGAATTGTAAGGAACAAGTGGTATTAAACATAGGTTTACTGAATGGACACAGCAATTTTTGAATACTGTATTAATGACTTGTAAGAGAAAGTCAAATACAGATAACCTTTTGTTGTTGGGAGTAAAACACTAGACTCATGGATGAGAAGATATGGGTTTGAATCTTTCCTTAGATGCATTAGTGCTCTGACCTAACTTAACCTCCTTCAACTAAATTTCCTCATCTGGAAAGAGTGAGTTATAATGGCATTCACTTCCTAGGGTTTTTCATGAGGATCAAAGTGTATATGTATATTTGTGTTTATATGTATGTATATGTGTGTGTATAGGTATAAATATATATATATATATACATCATGTATATGTGTGTAGCACTTTACAAACTTTAAAGTAATATACAAATGTTTACTCTCATTATTTTACAACAGATATTCCAGAAAAGTTGGATGTAGATCAGTTATTCTTAATTATAACATGGGGGAAGGTGGGTAGCTAGGTGGTGCAGTAGATAGAGCACCAGCTGTGGAGTCAGGAAGACACATCTTCATGAGTTCAAATCTAGCATCAGACCCTTACTAGCTGTGTGACCCTGGACAAGTCACTTAACCCTGTTTGCCCCCAATTTACTCTTCTGTAAAATGAGCTGGAGGAAAAGAAATGGCAAACTAATCCAGTATCCCTGCCAAGAAAATCCCAAATTAAGTCATGGAAAGTTGGACACAACTGAACAAAATAACAACAACAACAAATATATGTTTTATATATATACATATATGTGTATGTGTATAAAGCTTGCATAGAGAAAGCTTGTACAGTGCAATTTAACCCCCCCCATTTATCTTTCTAATAAGTTTATAATAGTATAATAGTATAATAATAATAGTATGCCTGAAGTATTACTTACAGGTTGCTCCATTTGTGTTTCCTCTGTTTGATGAGCAGTAAAAAATAATCTATGACAATTGACTTTAAGAAAGGAATAAAAAAATACACAATGTGCCCTCATTTCTTGAAGTACTAAGCTGGTAGAAGCTTTTTGTCCATGATCATTTTCATAAGTTGAATGCTACAATGGTAGTCTTTAAATTGCAATTGACAGTGCTTAGTAAAATTCTATATTTAGAAACTATTCTGCCCCTATGTCTATTATCTCCTTGTCTTTCTCTCATCCACAATAGGATGTTTCCATGGAAAAACTGCATTTGTTGCTTAGGAGATTGTCCACTCTTACCACCCTGCTACTTCTTCCTAGTTAGTCACAGACAGGATTTTAATATCATTCACAGTTGCTATAGAGACTATTATGATGTCACACACATAGAGTGGTGATTTATTGTGATGAATTAACAGAACAAACTAACCCCCCAAACAAGGAAGGCGTACATGCTAGTGGCAAGAAATTGTCCCCACTATGTCATTTAAGGCCCCTTTGGGAGGACAAATGAAGCCAGAATCAGCCTGTGAAATCTCTTCTGTCAGAATCAAAGCTCAGGAAATTATTTTGCAAAAGAAAAGAGGATGGGGGCAGCATCTTCTAAAGCTGTGTCATTTTGTAATGGTGAACTGTTAATCTTGGGCCCACACCTGTATTTTTCAAAAAAAGCTGATCATTCCTCATTAGGCAACTTAGCTGTCAGGGAGGTAAGATATAGTGGTGTTGGGACAGGCTCAAACTCTCTGGGCATCTGCTAGAAGCCTTCCTCCATTAAACGTTGACTATCTGAAAAACTCCCGACTTGCCTTGCTTGACAGGTCCATCCCTCAGAATGCTGAGAGAGTAATGAGAAGGAAACTGCCACTTTGTAGTTTATTCTGGCCAGTGAGGAAGAATTGGTTGGTCAAGTGGAAGTGATGAGAAGTGATGAGAAACCTGTGAGAAAGTCCCTCTGTCATCTGAGAATTTGTAATAGCCAAAGAGGGGATGTATTCCCAGGCTTTAGGAGAGTGGATTTCAAAGAGTTCAGCAAAAGGATAGATAAGAGCACTATCTTAGAACTTTTAAAGGGGAAGATATTTCCAGGAGGTCCTTCTAAAGGACAATTCTGGTAATATATTCACAAATGGTCCTGAGTAAGAAAAGGGGATGATAATTACAGAAACCACAATGGTAACAAAAAGAGCATTGCATTGAGCACAGACCTTAAAAGGACATTTATAGGTATTTTAAGGATAGAAGTATTTAGAAATAAAATGGACCTTAAAGACCAAGTGGTCCATTCCCTTTTTCTACAGATGAAATTACCGAGTCTCTGAAGTTCAGTCATTCACCCAGTTAGGATTTTTAAAGCCTGATTTTCTACTTCCAAATCCAAGAAAGGGCATGCTTTTAAAGAGTAAACATTAAGAAAAAGAAAAGAAAAAAAGATGATACCCATAATAAAGTGTCAGAAAGTCCAAATCCCAGTTTCAGCTGAGATGTGGAGCAACAACAGCTTGGTATTTTCTGGTGTGTTGAGAACAGGAAGGTGAAGGAAGAAATCAGCCCATTGCTTGAGGCAAATGGTAAAATATTGACATCCTAGAAGGAAGGCACAACTCTTCAGCTACTGTTTTGCATCTCTCCTCTCAAAGGGAATGGTCTTCAAACTGAAATAATCATGTAATTTTAATGGATTTCAAAGAAATTGGGTGTGTGGGTAGGAATTATAGATGTGTGTAACGATGTATGAGTGAATTCTACAATCTGTAAAACTTCTCATATATAATGAATTGACATAGAATTCTGCTGAGATAGAATAAGTAAGTGCTGGTTTTAAAGCATTTTAATTCTCATAAAATACTTTCTAACAAGAGATCTTTTGTCCTCACAATAGCAGTATGAGCTGGGTGGACAGTTTGTATTATCTGTTTTACAAATAAGAAGACTGAGAATGAGGATGGTAAGGGACTCATGTAAGTTTCTTTTTAATTAATCTTTTTTTATTCTGAACTTGAACACACAAAGATAAGCATTTCCATGTATACAATGGAATACTAAAAGTAGATTGCATATAAAATTTTCTCGGGGCAGCTAAGTGGTGCAATGGATAGAGCACCGACCCTGGAGTCAGGAGTACCTGAGTTCAAATCCAGCCTCAGACACTTAACACTTACTAGCTGTGTGACCCTGGGCAAGTCACTTAACCCCAATTGCCTCACTAAAAAAAAAATCTCAATTTCATACTCCTTGCTTTTTAAAAAGTACATAATAAATTCTGTATCACCTTAAAAACTGTCCTACTTGTTTGTACTTTTTTAGGAACTTCTTTTATACACAAACACACACATATTCTACATATATATTATATATTTTTTTAAAATTTCAATGTCATCACATCTGTGTATGTCTGCTGCAGGAGAAGCTCACCTCTCCTTCTTCTCCCCTCTCCATTAACAACAGGAGGGGAAAAACAGTCACTTAGGTATAGTTAGTATTTAATTCACCAGCCCCAAATATGATACCCTAGGACAGTTAGGATTTAGTCAAGGCTATACCTCTTGCCTTCACCTTTTTTGCTGTTTTTGTGAAGAAAACACAGTTTCTGCAGACCTAGACCCTTGACTTACAAATCAAACTTGTAAAGCAGTGAGATTTCTGCCAGGGATTGTGAAAAAAACTGATGATACATAACCAAAACAGGTGTTGGTCATAAGTCAGGGGTTTTGTAATTCACTTTCCTGCTTTAAGGTTCCTAAGAGTAAAAATGGGTCAGCTGTAAACCTCTTTTCACTTTGAGTTAATCAGCTGGTTTGTTTATCACAAAGGGTTTCTTCATATGTCTTATTGGTTCATTTTATTTACCCTATTAGGAAACTAAGGCCAACCATCACTCATCCAGTCTACCCTTTTTGGACCTGAAGTAGAGTGGCAGGCTAATCTTGGCAGTGAGCGTGTGAATTTGACCTTATCCTATGCCTCGCAAGATATTCTTGTACCATTACAAAGGGCCAATACACAAGCAGCTAGTGTCCCTGAAATGGGAAAGACCTGGCTTGACTCTTACCTCAAGCAGCTTAATAGTTGTGTGACCTGGAGAAATTCGCTTAAATTCTTTTAACCTGTTTCATTATGTACGATGGTGGAAGGGAGACTGGAAAAGCAACATGACATTAGAAAATAGAAACTGACTCTAAGGCTGAGTCAGGAAGACCCAGGTTCAAGGCCTACCTTTGACATGTGAATGAATGAAAAAGCTTTTAAGTGTTTACTATATGCCAAGCACTAGGCTAAGTATTGGGGAATATAAATACAAAACACACAAATTCCTGCCATGGAGTGTTCAGGGAGGACCAGCACCTATGGTATGAGGGCTGCTCATTCACCTGTCTTGTCTATTTGGCACTCAACTCTCATCTGTGGTTCCAAGTAAAAAAAAAATTATATATATATATATATATATATACACACACACACACATACACACACACATATATACATACATACATACATACATACACACATACACACACATATATACATATGTGTGTGTGCGTCCACAGTGTATGCATATGTGTATATACATACATACACACTCCTTCCTGGACACCTTTTGTATGTGTATGAAGTATGAGGAACAGAGCCACAGGACATCTCCTTTCCAGGAATCATAAGGATAATCCGATTACTGTTCCTAAGGCAAGAAATAGCCTTGAGATGTTGGAGTACCCTCTGACATATGGCAAGGAAATGATTAGAGTGCACAATTAGGACTCTGGGGTAGCTAGATATGATGAACTCACACCAATCAAGAGTATAAAGCCCCAGGTTTAGGAGTGGCCCTGTGACCTGGTTATAAGTAATTTAATCTCTCAATACTTCATGAAAAGCAGGTACCCATTTTCAGTGATAAAATGTTTCTTCCCTGGGAGGAATATCAATGAAATTATGTATCTGGCAAAAAAAATGTTAATGCATATGACATAAATTGATAATAACAATAACTATCACAGGACCATTGGGAAAATCAGATGATGTATGTTAAGCACTTTGCATTATAATAATGTAAGCTCTTATTTTTCAGTGGATATTTTATCAGGTTTTTATCTTACCTAATAATGTAATCTGTGTTATCTTAATCATCTATTTTATTCTTTTCCTAGGACATATTAGTCACATATACCATTTGCTCAGGGCTCCAAAAACTTTTGGCCTGGAGGCATTCAGAACTTTAATTATTATCCCGGACTTGATGGAAACACCAAACCTCTTCTTTTTTCCTTTGAATTACAAACTGGGCTAGTGGCTTACTGGATACTCATAACTCACATTTATATGGCTCAGCTACAAAGCCCTTTGGAGTCAGATGATCTGGTTTCATATTCAGGCTCTGTAGCTTCTTACTTTGCGTGACCTTAAATAAGTCCATTTCACTTTTCTAGGCTGCAGTTTCCCAGGTTCTGGAGAGAGGAAGAGACAGAGAATGTGTGATGAGAGGTAGAATAGGAGAGGTGGCATAAATAATCTCTAAAGAGATTATTAGCTCTTGAAACTATCATCCTAGGCTATCCAAACCTGTTGTTCAGAGAAAAAAGGATTGAATATCCCTCCTCCATTGCTATAAGTTTCTCAAAGGTCGAAGAAATTTACTTATACACTGGCTAACACACAGTGAGAATGACCTCAAAGAATATAGCCAAACTAGTCAAAGGTGATAGCATTAACAATTTAGAATTGGGGGGGAGGGGGCGGGGGCAGCAGCAGCTAGGTGGAACAGTAGATAGAGCACTGACCCTGGATTCTGGAGGACCTGAGTTCAAATCCGGCTTCAGACACTTGACACTTACTAGCTGTGTGACCCTGGGCAAGTCACTTAACCCCAATTGCCTAAAAAAATAAAATAAAATAAAAAATTTAGAATTGGAAGGGACCACACGGGTCATCTAGTCCCAGATCTCCATGTTGTATATGAGGAAATTGAGGCCCAGGGAAGTTGTGACTTGCCTCAGATTAGTAGCCCAAATTTAGTAAGCGGAGCCAAGACTAGATTCTAAGTCCCCTTATGTGTAGGACATACGTCAGAATATGCCTTACAATACTGAGTAGGACTTACACTCGATGTAGTGAGTAATTCTGTTGTTAGTGTTCCAGTTTCTGGATTTAAGGGACATTAGGAGAGCTAGTTGCCACAGTGAATAAAGAACTTCCTTTAGCAGGAAGTCATGAAAACTCAAGTTCAATTCCAGGCTCATATACTTACTAGCTGTGTCACTCTGGGCAAGTCACTTAAACCTTTGTTTTCCTCACTTTCCTCATCTGCAAGTTGAGGGTAATAATAGTACCCACCTCCCAGGTTTGTTGTGAGAATCAAATAATTATGTATAATAATTATAAACTGCTTAGCACAGTGCCTGGTACAATGTAAGTACCATATAAATGTTAGCTGCTGCTTCTTCTATTACTACAACTACTGCTTTTGCTAAATTTACAATGGGAGAAAGAAGAATTAGAACAAATAAGGCAGGGTAAAGTGTAAAACACTGTCAGAACCCTATTAACATTGGCTTTGTTGAGCTTGACTTATATGTTGGGTTGCAGGCTAGCAATATACTATTGGCCTTTTATTGCTTGTAGTTATTCTAGTCAGTGGTATAATTTGACCTCTGGCTATTGGAATCTATATAATAAAAAGCTTTTAAAAAAGTATTCTCCATAGTGGTAGCTGTAGTCATAGTAAGCACCGTAACAACAATTCACCTTTATATAGTGCTTTTTACCATTTACAAAGCCTTTAAAATTTGTAGAGCCCTCCCACTTCCTTTATCTCATTTGGCCTTCAAGAAACCCCCATGAAATTAGTAGGCCATGTAGTACCCCTTTTTACAGGTGTGGAAACCCTTATTAAAGTTATTCCATTTAAATGGTTTCATTTGTTTAAGGCTCTTTAGAAAAGAAGTTCTTATCTCTGACATCAGACTGGAAGAAATTATAATTATAGAGAGAAACTGACCTGGATTTCTTCAGTCTGAACTCTGATCACATAGGACTTTAATACATAGGAGTTTAGGTAAGCTTTAAATGATTCATATAGAGGTTTTTTAAAAAAAATCTGTAACTTGAACCCAGTTCAAGTTTGATTTTTGATTATGATTCCATTTTGCTTTCTACCCCCCCCATATATCTGTCACTTCAGGGGCTCTTTAAGGTGAATACCTCCATCCATCATTTAATCATCTGCCTGTAGACTTTATCTTAGGTCCATCCTAGGGAACTGAGTGTCTTTGTGGACAGTATTCCTCCACAGTATGCCAGTCTTGGAAGAGCTGGTTCCTGTTCCATTCAGCTTTAACTCAGTGTGCACAGAGTATTGCTCAGTTTTCCCCTACCTCTCTAGCAGTGCTAGATCACATGGAAAAACCCAAGGATAGTAACATGTGGCAGCAGAAATAGGGAGAATTTCAGTATACCAGAATAATAGCCAGACATTTGTTTGCCAGGTATATGATATCTTGCCTGAAATCTTCCAGTATTTTTTCATAGTATTGCTACCGTACTCTTGTTCTACCATATTACTTAAGATTTCTTGGCAAGCTAAAAACCTCCCTTAGTAACCTGTTCCTCTATCTCCAAACACTCATGCCCACTCAATAATATGTATTGTCAAGAAATTCTCCCTTTATTACTAACTGAAGTCCCTCATCTTGCTATTGTTTAATCCCATTTTCTCCTGAATGGTCTCTCAGTAGCTAGAAGGAACAACTGCTTACCAGGCTTTGTATAACATCCCCTCATATATCTGAAATCCGTTAAATCACCTGTCCGTCTTCTCTTTTCTTCGCTATATAAATCTAGTTGCTTTGACCTTCCTTCATAAATCTCATTTCCTAACCCTTGAATCATGTTTATTGCTCTCCACTGGATTCAGGAGTTCAGCACCGTGCTCTTGTGAGGGTCTTGGTAAGTAATAATTGATGACAGAGATACCCCTCTCTACTTTTCCTCACCCCTGTTAGGTCATGAACACTCTCTTTCAAGGACTGGGAATAAACAAACTGTAGGGGACAATCACTTCTTAGGCCCTATTTGCCACACTGTAATTTAATCGTATGTCTCCATGTCATGTTTCATAATGGTTAATTTTGATTGCTGGATTTCTCTCTTCCTACCAGTCTTCTGTAGAGTTAATAGAAAGGGACAGTATTCAAGTGTTATCCCTTTGTAAGTATCATTTTGGAGAACAAGGTCTCAATCCACTTAATAGGCAAACCGAACTAAGCCAAGCTTTTATTCTATGTGGCTGTCACAGTACAAGGGAGCTAATTTGATCTTTAGTATATGAATACTCAATTTTCACAAGCAAACTAGGTAGAGTTCATTACACTTTGCACAAGAAGACCTGGATTAAGGCCCTTACTCTGCACAACAAACTAACCATGTAACTATGGAATAATCACTTATTAATCTCAAAGGATCAGTTACCTCAATGCTAAAAGGAGACAGTGATTTGTGCATGAGCTAGTTTGTAAGGTGATGAGAAAGACGCTTTGTAAATGTGCTATATCAGTGTAAAATTATAATGGAATTCTACTGAATGTTCTATAATTAGCTAGAATCTCTGCCTCATGTTCCTCAATCAACAAGCATTTATTAAATGCCTAATTTTTTAGGAGATACAATCATCAAAAAATGAGATAGTCCCTATTGTTAAGAAGATTGAATTCTTTTGAAGTAACACGTACACATATAAGTATGTACAAAATATATACAAATGTCTGGCCTTAGAAAGTGCTTAATAGATGCTTATTAAGTGATTGATGAAATACAAAGTAATTTTCATGGAGAGTCACTAAAAGCTGAGGGAGAAGGCCTCATATAGGATGTGGTACTTGAATTGAATTTTGAAAGATGCTAAAGATTCTAAAATGCAGAGAGATAAGAAAGGAGAGAGTGCATTCCAGGCATGAAGACCAACCTCTCTAAAGGCAATGAAATGGAAAATGGGGTGCCTTTTATAAGAGAATGCAAGACAAGTTTTGTAGGACTATAGAGTATGAGAAGGCAGGAATAGGGGAAAGGGAAGGGAGCAGTGTGTTAAAATCTTGAAAAGGTCAATGATCTTAACAATTATGTTATAGTTAAATAAAGGGAAAAGGTTATGAGTTGCAATACAGGCAATAACCTTTACAAGTTATATGAATAGACTCTGAAGCACCTTCCAGCCATTTGTATAGGATTCTAATTCTCCAGAGTGATTTGTCTATTTTTCTTTTACATGGACATCTTTCTGGTAATAGATCTGCTGTTTAGCTCAGCTAGTGCTAGGTCACAATTAAATATATTATCCTTGTTACTCATGTTTATTTTAACATGACTTCTCCCCATCACCACCTTGGTGGGGTTAAAAGCATTGGTAAAAACTATCCTGCCTTATGACTCAAAAAATATTTCAACAAAAGGTGGTTACATTATTTTTAATAGTTCATTGTGATATTGGTTATCCAATGGCAAAGCCACAGGGAATTTGGCTGTTGCTACAAGGCCCTCTTTAGGAAAAGGACCAAAAGGAAACTTCTGGTTTAAGTTATGATATATTGCTGTGGACAGAAAGAAGATAAAGGAGTTATTCATTATATAAGCAATAGAATTACCATTATTATTACTGTATCCATTATCTGTCCTCTACCATTTGGTGGGGGGAGGGGGGAGGGAGATAGACTTATTACCACTACATGTAGCAAAGGATTATAAATATACATAAAATGAATTAAGCTGCAGTGAATGGAAAAAATTTGCCCCCAAATACTGTATTTATAAGTTGGACATATGAGGTTATCTAGACTGGGGAGTTGTGTATGTGTTTTTAAATGGTTTTTAGAGGCTTTCTTTGGACATTTACCAGACATAATGTGACAGAGATGCCCCAGTAAGAATAATAACTTTAAAAAACAAAATTAGGGTCAGTGAGGTCCATAAAAGCTGTTGGGTTTTCTGTTGAGTATCATATAGTTTATTCAAAAAATATTAGCACTGTACAAGGCTTGAGACTTGAGAGTTTCTATATTTATTGTTAAGTGAGAAGACAGTATTACTTCTGTATTTTTTTAAAATTTCAATGAATAATATGGCTTCCACATTAAGAGGCAGCTAGTGGTGCAATGGATAGATTGTTGGGTCAGGAAGACTTGATTTCAAATATAGCCCCAGACACTTATTACCTGTAAGACCCTGGGCAAATCACTTAACCTTTGTCTGTCTCAGTTTCCTCAGCTGTAAATGGGGATAATAATAGCCATACCTCCTAGGGTTATTGTGAGGATCAAAAGAGTTATTTGTTAAAAAAAAGTTCTTAGTACAGCGCCTGGCACTACAGGTGTCATATAAATGATTCTCCACATTGTAAGCTACTATCTTTTTTCAATGTGATTTTTCCTTAAAGATTTTTCTCATTTTTAGTGTATAAGCATCACCCATGCATTACCTGTGTGCATTAGCTAACGACAACTTCATTTGTGTGTCCTAATGTCATCTCAAGTGATACTGTGTTGATTTCTGAGCACCCCTTTTTAAGAATGAGAATGACAGTGCTGCAATATATCTGAGCTGGTCCTTGAACTGGGGAACGGCCTAGACACCATGCCTTATAAGAAACAGTTAAAAATCAGGGATATAGAGCCTAAAAGAGCTGGGGTAGGGTTGGAGATGATAACTATGTTCAAATATCAAAAGATTGTCATCTCTATAGACAACTGATGGTTTTGTTCTCCTTAGCCCCAGAAGGAATAATTAGGAGTAGTGGATTAAAGTTCTTGAAGAGCCACAGATAGATTTCAAATAGATGTCAGGGGGGAAAATTCTAATCATTGCAACTAATGATTGAATTGGCGGATTCAGGAAGGAGGGATTTGGAATAGTTGGCCAGTGGGATTCTTTCCAAGTCAGATAGATGTCCACCCCATTACCCCTTCCTAGAAGGGCAAAGTATCCCATTGGGTTCCACTCTGCTCAACATTTTTATCAATGACCTGGATAAAGGGATTGTTGAGGAGATTTGTTAATGGCACAAATCCCAGAAGGAATTGCTAAAGTTCTAGTTGACATCCTCCAAGCTCTTGATATTCTAGAAGGATGGAGCTAACAAAAAGAAATGTATCAGGGATGACTATAAAATCTTGTGATTGAGTTTAAAAAGTAAATTGCATAAATCAAGGATGAGGAAGGCTTGCCTCAAAGGGGTATGTGGGAAAAACATTATATAGGGCTTCTGCTCATTATGCTCCATTTGAATAAAAAGTGTGATGAGGAGGAAATAAAAAATGAATAAGACCTTAGGCAAAATTAACTGAAGCTTCTGTGAGTAGTGAGTTCTACATGGCTAAGCACAGGTTTCACACCCATTTGTTGAGATAGCAGCAAACAGGTTTTGTACTTTGGGGAGAAGTTAGACAAAATGATCTGTTAGATTACTTCTAGATCAAGGATCCTTTGAATCCATGATGAATGCAAAACGTATAATGAGAAGGTGTTACCATCCAGGATGATACTGTAGTAGTTAGTGTAATAATATTTCACATATGTTTATATCTTTCCAGTAGAAAAGAATTTTAGGTCCAAAATCTCATCAGTTCATGATGACATGAAGTAGGTAGAGCCAGAATGATTATTATATTGTTATAGGTAAGAAAATGAGAGACTGTCATTTACTCAATGGCACAGAGCTGGTAATAGCTCTAAATCCTATCTTCTACCTACTACAGATTTCATTATCCTTAGTATCCTTTTAAGTGTTTAGGAGCTCATCAAGGAATGATAATCTCCAGTATTTTCTAAGACCCACCCCTCAGCTTTACTTAACCAAATGGGGGCTCATCCTTCCTGGTTATTTACAATTCTGTTTCTTATTTCTGCATGGTTCTCCCTCTGTTCAATAAACGTTCAGGGAGCTTTCTTAAATTACACTCTTTAGTCAAACAAGGCTTCAGAGAGAGGCCTTAATAGCATCAATGTTGTAAATGGCAAAGATATCCCATAGATTTACTTCTGTATCTTCATGATTCACTGTGGAAGTGAATGATTTAAGAGCTTAATTCGGGTCTCTTTCACCCAGAGTCAAAGACTCCTTACCGGAATTAACAATTTTTTTCAGTACCTTTGTGAGCAAGCCAACTGACAGCATTCTTTCCACTTTATGCAGAGGAAGGTGAAGTTTTAAGCCCAGAATGGAAATCAGCTTCCCTGATTCTCTTTCAAGTATTCTTATTCTCTCAAAACACAGAAAGGCCCAATGAAAAGGGGTGAAGATAGAATAGCAATAACCTACGTTTGCTAGGACTATACAGTTTTCAAAAGCAGCCCTACTCATATTTTTTTAGCCTAACTACAATTCTGCCAGCCCTTATTTTATGGAAGAAGAAACTGAGTCTCTAAGAGGTTAAATGACTTGCCCAAGGGTAAAGAGCTAGTATTGGGACTAGAAATCACCTCTCCTGACTAGAATTTAATAATAAACATAATGATGATTAATAATATTTAGTAGTATATATTTATATTTAATTAACTTTAAATTACTTTGTGATATATAAATAGGTTTTAATAACATTTAATATTGTGCATTAATTTTTAATATTATATAATATTTCATAATAAGAGGGTACAGTGTCCTTTGTACTATACCATAATGCTTGTCCAGTGGAAAGGAAGACAGTTATCAAACTAAAAGAGGGGGAAGAATCAGAGGGAAGGAAGGTCAGGGAATCAACTGATTATCCATAGAACAAGAGCCTAGGGAAGGTTGGAGAGAATGAAATGAAGAACCTAGGTCTATAGCCTAGGAAAGAAGAGCTACCTGTTTGGGGTTAAGATGAATGGTGGAAAATAGATGCAGATGCATAGATTAGAGTCTTGAGTGTAGAAAAGATTTGGAATCATGACTGTGAGCAATCTGGTAGGGTGTGAATCAGATGTAGGAAAAGGATTGAGGAACAGCAGTGAAAAGTCAACTAAGGACTAGATAACATGAATTTTTGTAAACCCTGTAAACCCTCCACAAGAATGGAATGCCAAGAACTGGGAATTTTTTTAAAAAGTAGAGACTGAGGGGGCATCTAGGTGGCACAGTGGATAGAGTACCAGCCTTGGATTCAGGAGGACCTGAGTTCAAATCCGGCCTCAGACACTTGACACTTACTAGCTGTGTGACCCTGGGCAAGTCACTTAACCCCCATTGCCCCACAAAAAAAAAAAAAAGTAGAGACTAGTGATTGGCAAAGCAGACACAGAGGAGAGATTTGGGAGAAGGCCTCTGGGATTCTGGGAAGGGCAGCTGTAACAATGACCATGGAATCTAGATTGGGCATGGAGGTTTGTGCAGTAGACAGAAAGAAGAGAGGAGAAGAAAAGGACAATGAAGGTTAAAGGAACAGTTGTCATTGGTGTGCAGAGAGGTGAAAGGTAAGATGCTGAGCATTTACCTTTAACACAGACTAAGCCCAAAGGCGAGATTGTATACAAGTTGGACAGATTCAGTTGTGTTGTTCAAACCAGCAGTACATCAGTGAATAGAATTGCGTGTGTGTGTGTGTGTGTGTGTGTGTGTGTGTGTGTGTTATACAGTTGGATTTGATTATCCAAAACAAATTGCAGTTTGTACTGCCTATTTGCAGTCTGTTCATCCAAGACAGGATGGAAATGATACCCATCTCTAAGGATTTGGAATATCAAGTGATTATTCAGACCTGGACTAGAGAAAAGTCTTAATTCTGGTTTTAAGCCAAATAGGTCATCATTTTGTAATCAAATGAGTCAGAAAGGGGGCAGCTAGGTGGTGGCTAGGTGGCGCAGTGGATAAAGCACCAGCCCTGGATTGAGGAGTACCTGAGTTCAAATCCGGCCTCAGACACTTGACACTTACTAGCTGTGTGACCCTGGGCAAGTCCCTTAACTCCCACTGCCCCGCCAAAAAAAAAAAAAAAAGAGTCAGAAGGCCTAATGTTGAGGACTGCTTCAAACACTCTTATGTGATCCTGGGCATTTCAAACTTTTCTAAACTTCAATTTCCTCATCTGTAGAATAAAGATAGTAATGCTCACACTATGTCCCTCACAGGCTTGGTAAGAAGCCTTAAGGTTCCATGTTGGTGGAAATTACTGATATAAAGTCAAAATTGGATGAGGCTCCTCCAGTTTCATCCTTACTTTCGTTGATCCACAATTTTGTTTATTTTTGGCATATTCTTTTATCTCAGAGTTTTCAAATTAATACAGATGGGAAGGTGTGATCACAAAATCATAACTCTTTGAGCTAGATGGGACCCTAGAGACCATCTAGCCCAACCCTCTCTTTTACAAATGGGGAAACTGAGGCTTAGGGAGGTCAAGTGACTTGCCCAACCACATAGGAAGAAAGTGGCCTACAAACCCAGGTTTCCTACTTCCAAATCCAGTGCCTGAATTCTTTTTTTTTTACTCCTTCAGATCAGTATTCTTAAGTTTCTATGGTTCCATATTTCTCTTAGTGTCCTTGATCTCTTTCTCTACTCTTGAATATTTGTCACCTCTTAAATATTAAATAGTGTTTGTGTCCCTACCTTTCTCCAAACTATCTTGCACGTATATATTCTTGTTTAACATGAAACAACAAAATTTTGACAGTAGGATATAAGATCATTGAAATGAAACTTAAAAAAAAACCCAAACAAATAAAAAGTTAAAAAAAAAAAAGATCATGATAAACATAGTAACAAAAGCAAACGGAGATAGGGAACAAGGCACACACAGTATCTCATCTGATTCTCACCAGAAGCAGTGCTGCTTAGTGAAAACAGTACTGAACTGGGTGTCAGAAGAAATGGGTTTAAGTCCTAGCTCCTCTACTTTCTGACTGTGTGACTTTCATCAATTCTAGGCTCTAGTATTTTCATCATTAATTTTTTATGATTCTAAATAACTCTTGGGGGTTGGTAGCATAAATATTTTTTAATCTAGTAGATGGATGAGATTAGCTCACTTATTAGCCCAACCTTTTTATAATCTTGACTAGATTTTCCCCCTACTCTAACATGGGGAGAAGGATGTAAGGGAACAAGTATTTATTAACCATCTACTATGTGCCAGGCACTGTGCTGTGTCACAACTGTGATCTCATTTAATTCTCACAGCAACTCTGTAAGTTAAGTGCCATCATTATTTCCTTTTACAGTTGAGGAAACTGAGGCATACAAAGATTAAATGACTTGCTCACATATCTAATGTCAGAGGCTGAATTTGAACCCAAGTCTTCCTGACTACAGATCCAGCACTCTCTGTACTGTACCTCAAATGGCAACATATATCAGACCAGATATTTAGTAAGAGAACCTCTTTTCTATACATATATAGTGAGATATATACAAATCAGATGTTATAGGCCCTAAAAATAACAGTATTTTGAAAAACCCATTCACTTATTTTAGTTTGATCAATCACTCAGTCATGGAATATGAGTTTGCTTTCCTGAAGTCAGTGTCTTGTCCCCTCCAATTCATTGTGTACGGAGCCACCATAATCTTTCTGAAACAGTACTCTGACTCAGTTCAGCAGTTATTGAATGTTTTCTAGGTTCCCAAACTCTCTAGGACAGTGCTATATGGTATACAAAAATAAATAAGACACAGTCTTCTTCCTCAAAGAGTTTATGAATCTAGTAGAGATGACAAGACAAACACACATGAGAGAGAGGAGGATGTTATACTAGGCAGAAAGAACAGGAAGAATTTATGAAGTGATATTTACAAGGTTCAATAACTAGAGCAGAATTTGGGGATGAGAGAGGTGGAGACAGTGTTTGAGATTAATGAGATAAGTTTGGATAGGTAGATTATGGTCAGTTTTGAAGGCTGACAGATTTAAATTTCAATTCATCAAACATTACCGCATGCCCGGTTTCCCAGTAGGTGCTATGGGAAGAATTCAATTTAGATGAGACAAGGTGGCTTCTGTCATGGAGCTTGTTGTGATACCAATAATAATATTAATTAATCTTTGTATTTGTATTTGGAACAGCTGGGTGGCACAGTGGACAAAATGCCAGGACTGGAGTCAGGAAGACTCATCTTCCTAAGTTCAAATCTGACCTCAGACACTTACCAGCTGTGTGACCCTGGGCAAGTCCCTTAGCACTTCTTGCCTCAGTTTCCCCATTTGTAAAATGAGCTGGAGAAGTAAATGGCAAACCACCTAGTATCTTTGCCAAGAAAACCCTGAATGGGGTCATGAAAAGTAGGACACGACTAAAAAATGACCTGAAAGTATTTGTATAATGTTGTAAGATTTGCAATGAACTTAACATAAGTTGTTTCATTTGATCATCGTAACAAACCTGTGAATCCTGTATTATTATGATCCCCAATTTACAAGTGAGGAAACTGATACAGAGAGATAAACTGACTTGACCAAGGTCTCCTAGCTTCCAAATATCTGAGGCAACTCAGGTATTCCTGACCAGCACTCTATCCATTGTGCCACCTATAGCTATCTTTAGGCTAATAAGGGTCAGATGAGGGCCACTATAAATTTGTGAGCAAGGTTTTCATAAATTCAGAATCTCCAAGTTGGAAGAGATCATCTGACCTGACACATATCTGACCAAGGGTCCTCTCTATAGCATCCCCTCAAATTGATCATCTACCATTTTCCAGAAGAACTTCTAATGAGGGGGAACCCATTTGCTAACAAGTCAGTGCCAAGGACCATTTCTTCTGACTCCCATTTATTTATCTTTCTCTTAACCTCTCCCCTTTTTGATTTGATGGCTTTGAATCTGCATCTAAAACTTATTTCTAATATTTTTCAAAGTGTGATAGAAGGTTCCAAAGTGTGATAGAAGTATTGCACAGAATATTTTAAAGGGTGGGAAATAGTGAAGGTGAGAAACACAACATATGGTCACATTTTTATGAAATTGTTTCAGTTCAACTGAAGATGGGATGTCGACTGTGTGTAGGAGGGTTTGGAATGTCCTGTATAGCTGAACTTCCTCTCTGGTGCTAAAGGTGCTTCTTCTATCAAAGCAGGATCCCCAGCTCACCTTGGTGGCCCTTATTTTATTGGTATGGTATAGTAGGAACAAAGGATGCTAAAGCAGAATTCAGGAGACTTGGGGCTTTGTTGATTGTGTTGTTAGAAAAGTGAATACTGGACATGACAATTCATTGTCAGCTATAGAATCCTGGACAGATATAAGGTATTGCAGTTGCTCTTGTTATTTCATTCCCACTTGTAGCACTGTCCCTGTATCAGACCTGAACCAATCATTCCTCTAGATATTTGTTTTTGTGGGCTCAGTGTTTGTTTAGCCAGTAGGAATGTGGGACCAAATGATCTCCAAGGTCCCATCCAGCTCTAAAATGCTTTGCTTCTCTGATTCTTTAACCCCAGTAACTGTTGTTTGTTCTTAAACAGCCAGTTGTGAAATTTATAGCCTTGTGGGGTTTTATTTAAATTCAGCCATTTCCACATCCAGTTTATCCAGGCAGGCTTTTGAATTGCCCTGAGATTTTTCCATAGGGATATTTTTGGTTATGTTTTCATGGCTTCTTACAATTTTATTTTAGAAATATTAGGACATTTTATTCCTCGGGAATATATTACAGATTATCTGCTGCCATGGGCTACTTCAGTAGCTCGTTGTGTTATTGGAGCGGCACTAATTCCCCCAAGCTCTTTTGTAAGTCCTATCAAACTGCATAGGTTTGAGTACAGAGCTGGCAATGGACTACATAGATATCAGTGGTCTAGGGATGAATATAAACATAGGGCGACACTTGTCATCGGAAACTGGTCACCAGAAAATGAATTATGTTGGCCAGAGCAGCTTATAAAGATGATCTCATCAAGATGTCTAGGGGATGGCATCTACAGTGGTATAAAGGGAACCAAACTGATCAATTTTCTTGGAACTTTTAAAATACTGTAGTGCACATATGCAAAATAAAGTAGACATATTTACAGACCTGAAATTTTAATGTAAGCATTTTGACGTAGCATTACTAGAAATTTGACACATGTTCTGCATGGTGCATGCATATTTTTATGGATGTTATTGTCCTCAGAGGCTGGCAAAGCTGAATCCTTCACACATGGAAGTTGTATTCGTTAAACATTGAAGAAGCCTTTCAGAATAAAGGATGCTACCATGGATAAATGTCATTTATGACTGGTACTATCCCATGATCTGTGCTTTGCTGGTCAGCCCCCAAGGGGTTTTGCCTTGTTTAGCTTGAGGAGCATCCTAGCCTGTCACAAATATAGCCCCTTGGCCAGGAAATCTGGAGGGAGGGATTTTGCTCAGTTGTGAAGGATAGGGCACAACACTGAAGCTGTATCTTTGTCTCACACTCTCAACCCTCAGATCAGACCCTCTCTTAGTGTATTCTCACTCCTTTTTTTTTTATTTTTCTTTTCTTTTTTTTTTTTTTTTTTGGTGAGGCAATTGGGGTTAAGTGACTTGCCCAGGGTCACACAGCTAGTAAGTGTCAAGTATCTGAGGCCAGATTTGAACTCAGGTCCTCCTGACTCCAGGGCTGGTGCTCTATCCACTGCACCACATAGCTGCCCCTTGTCTTCTCACTTGTAATCAAAGAACTGGAATTTGTAACACAGAGAAACTCCAGGGGATACAGAGAGATGCTACTCAAGTTCCTGAAGCTGGTCCCAAAAGATGCCTTTCTCCAGCTGGTAGAAACACTGGGTCTCTGCCGTTGAGCCGCTGTAGACATCTTATCTCCTGTCTTCTTCCTCATTCTCTCCCACACTTCACTCTAGTTCACACAAGGGTTATAGGCTGGTCTGACCAGAGTACACCAGCACTGAAAGTAGTACAAATCTCTCATGAGTACCTTCAAAGAGAAAGCTTGCCTACACTGTAGCCAGTATATCCCAAGTTCAAATCCTGCCTTGGACATTCACTAGGTAGATGGGCTATTTAAATAGGAGGTGGGAAAGGAGAAGAGAAGAGGAAAGGGAATAAGCATTTATATAGCACCTACTATATGCTAGGCATGGTGCTTATTCCTTTAATGGAATAATAGTAGCACCTATCTCACAGGATTGTTGTAAGGATCAAATGAGATAACATGGAAAACATTTTGTAAATCTTAAAGTAGGCAGGTAGGTGGTATAGTGGATAGAGCACCCAGACTGGAGTTATGAAGACCTGAGTTCAAATCTGGCCTTAGTAAATACTAGCTAACTGTGTGACCCTGGGTAAGTCACTTAACCCTGTTTGCCTTGGTTTCTTCATCTGTAAAATGAGCTGGAGAAGGACATGGCAGGCCATTCCAGTATCTTTACCAAGAAAACCCCAAAAGAGGTCACAAAGAGGCGGGCATGACTGAAAAACAACTAAACAACAAATCTTAAAGTGCTAAGTCAATGCTATTATTGATGATGATGATCTTACCCATAGCTCATCCCTCAGCCTTCCTTCTTTTCCCCATGCTCATTACCAATATTTTGATGCTCAAAAGTCTCTAGTTCCCAGTAGTTTCTCTATCCATTTGGCTTGTTGCTTACAGAAAAGTTTCATCTAGGGTGGCAGGCTGCTTAGTTTCAGTTAAAGAGACAATGCCTTCCAGATGTGCCTTTTGAACTCCTTACCCTCTCCTCACACCACACTGGTACCATTATCCTCTTTATTTGGCAAAGGAAACTGTTCCCCAAAGCAGCTATAACCCTCAGACACAGGGTGCTGATCACCAAGCTGCCCATCCAGTTGTCTGAAAAGTCTGGCAACTTGGCACCATTCATTGACATCAGGATGCATAACTGATCCAGTTTGATAGCTCAGCCCCTAGTGCAAAAACTGGCTGTCATCTCTATTATTGTTCTGGGTGCAGCATGGCTGTGCTACTGGCTAGAAGCCCATGCTCCTATGAGGATGGCTGAAGATTCATCCTGCTTTATCCTAACCAGAAAGTCAGCACGTATTTACATCAGCAAGAAATGATTTTCATATGATAGTAGGGTTTTTTCCTTCTTTTTATTCACTTCCCACCCATAAAACAAGTGTTCCTGTTGGGGAGCTAATGATGGTTTTCGACAGACTCTGTTTCCTAATTGAGGATTGGCAAAGCATCACCATGGATAACTACCAAACATGTGTTTATCACTCTGTGGCTTAAAGGTTTTCAGACAGATATTAAGTAATTTCTGCTCCTCTTGCATAGGCAACAAGACAGTATTAATCCGACATAATCCTTTCATTTTATGAAGGCTTATCTGAAAGAATAAGAGTGACACATATTCCCAGGCAGACACACTCTTATTGCTCCATTCCTTAAAATGCCATGTGGACAGTGGCCTTCTGGATAGCCAGGCCTGTCACACCCCAAACCCCAGGGAGATGAGCTTCCTCGCCCCTCACACTAAGACATATCTATGGCTGTTGTCAGAGATGTACCTGGACCTGGGTTATCTTTTAGACCAAGGCACCTTTATGGGTATAAGCTACTCTTAGCTTGAGTGCTTTCATTGGGATCCACCTTCAGAATGTAAGATAATTCTCCATTGTAAGCCAGGAGCCACAGGGAAATTCAGGGATCACCTCAGTTCTCTTAAGAGTCCTTTAGCTTGGGGGCAGCTAGGTGGCACAGTGGATACGGCACCGGCCCTGGATTCAGGAGGACCTGTGTTCAAATCCAGCCTCAGACACTTACTAGCTGTGTGACCTTGGGCAAGTCACTTAACCCTCATTGCCCCACCAAAAAAAAAAAAAGGAAAGAGAATGAAGGACAAACAACAACAACATCAGGGGGCTGCTAGGTAGCACAGTGGATAAAGCCCTGGATTCAGGAGGACCTGAGTTCAAATCCAGCCTCAGACACTTGACACTTACTAGCTGTGTGACCCTGGGCAAGTCACTTAACCCTCATTGCCCTGCAAAAAACCAAAAAGAGTCCTTTAGCTCACTGCCATTTTCCTAAGTCTAGATAAGGGAAGGCCCAAGGGTTCACAGATACACTCATAGGATTCAGAGGTAGAAGCAATCTTAGTAATCATTGAACCAGTTCTTTCCTTTTATAGGCAATTTTCAATGACTTCCCCAAGGTCAAATTAGAGTGACAGAGCCAGGATTCAAACGCAGGCTTGCTTGTGACCCTTCCACCCCACCCCCATTCCCTCCTACCCCCTAGGACAGAGCATTTTTTCCTCTGCTTCAAGATGTCTGTCTTATTAAATAACAGCCCAGCCTAGTGTGCATACTGTGACTGTCTATAAATAACCACTACTAATAGATGCTGCAGCAGGGATTCCTGCTCAGGTACAGGATTGGCCTAGAAGCCTCAGAAGTCCCTTTCACCTCTGAAATTCTGTAAATCTTTATATGCCATGATCTCCCCTTCACTGCCCCAGACTGGCTGCAGGTGAAGTCCCCAGGCCCCCTTTCCCAGCAGCCCTCAACTCCATGCTCCCATGTTTAGGAGTGCATCTTCAGTGGAGCTGACTGGAAATTACTGACTGATTCATAGTTTGCCATACAATGGCCCAAATTTCATAACAGCTTTGGAAGGAATTAACAATGAGGCAAACAGTGTCAACTTGTAAGAGACAATCTTCTCATTACAGTGCAGGAAAGCCCTGTGTTCAAATTTGAGCTCTGATACTTGTTAGTTGTACAATCTCGAGCAAGTTATTTGTTCCTGACTGAGACTCAGTTTCTTCATCTCTAAAATGGGGCTCATATGGTCATAGATCTAGAGTCTGTAAGTGACAGTTAGTCAGGGGCAGCTAGATGGTACAGTAGATAGAGCACTGGCCTTGAAGTCAGGAGGACCTGAGTTCAAGTCTGGCCTCAGACACTTAGTAGCTAGTCATTTAACCCTTGTTGCCTCAAAAAAAAAAAAACAACGTTATTTAGATTAACTCCCTCATTTTATAGATAAAGAAACTGAAAATCAGAGAGGGTAAATGATTTTCCCTGAGGTCACACAACTGTAGTATAAAAGACAGAGCTAGGATTAAGAATTCAGATTCTACCTCAGGGTCATTATGATGAAAGTATTTTTTTTGTCCTTAGGTCATTATATAAATGTATAATATTAGCACAGTGTCTGCTACATAGTAAGCACTTAAATACTTTTTTTTAAAATCATTCATTCATTCATTCAAATTTGAATTAACAGGCACCTGGAGTCAGGAAGACCTGAGTTCAAATCCAGACTCAGATACTTACTAGCTATGTGACCTTGGAAAAACTTACTTCCTGTCTGTTGTCTGTTTTCCCATCTATAAAATGGGAATAAAATAGCACTTACCTCCCAAGATTGTTGTGGGGAATGAAATGAGATGTTTTAAAAGTGCTTTGCAGGGGCAGCTAGGTGGCACAGTAGATAAAGTACTGGCCCTGGATTCAGGAGGACCTGAGTTCAAATTTGATCTCAGACACTGGACACTTACTAGCTGTGTGACCCTGGGCAAGTCACTTAACCCTCATTGCCCTGTAAAAATTAGAAAAAAAAATTTTAAGTGATTTGCAAAACTTTAAGCAGTGTATATATATATATATATATATATATATATATATATATATATATATATATATATATATATATATATATATATATGTATATGTATATGCTCTTTATTCTTTTATCTTCATCATTATTATTATTCCTTATCATTATTATTATGGTCAAGAAGCCTAAGGAAACCTTTAAGCCCCCAAAAAGTAACATCAATACTTTGGAACAATCCATCTTGATGGGATATCCACATGTCTATAGAGCTCAGGTTTGCAACCTTTGGAACCAGTGCCAGTTCTTTGGGATCCATCTTAATGAGGTAGCAACTTGTATATTCCCAACCTTACAGGCTGCCTGTTGTTGAGGACCCCCATCCTCCTGCTGTCTGTTGGCATTTCTCTTGATAAGCCCTAGAGTTGATAGTGGTCCTGGTAGTCACAAAGCGATCCTTGCAGCAGGTGAGCCAGGGCGGGTTGGCTGTGACAGCAGGAGTTGACAGCAATCTCCCATCCCCTGTACAGATGTGACAGGAAAGCCCTCACAGTATAGGACACCTGCCTCTGTTCCAGTCTGTGAGCTTGATTCTCTCTTCTGTCAACTCTGGTTTAGGATTTAGACCTCTGATACATGGTTCAGAAAAGGGTAGGCACAGTAAGTATTGATATTTCAGCAAGAACTACAGTTTTGCTATTTTTTTAAAGCCCTCAGCATCACTTCCCATGACCGATAGCCACACAGGAGATACCACTGGATGGCCATCTGTCTCTTTTTGCCTTGTCCTGAGTCCCCTCATAATCAATAATCACTGACCTTGTTCCTGACATAAAATGATCCCATCTTTGATTTACTTTATTGTGTACAAGTAGTCTGAAGACAGACGTTGGTGTATCCTCTATCCTGCGTTCATTGGTGCATGGGATTATGGCGTCATGTCTTTCCATAGAAAGATGTTACCAAGTGACTTGAGTGTCCTAGGCAAGGAAGCCAATAACAATGACATACTAGTCTTATTAAGTGCATGGTTACTCTTCCTTAGCTCATAGCTCATCACCAACTTAGGTATTACACTTTGGCGGGGCAGAGTCAAATGTTAATTGGTGTGGCTGCCACATTCCATCTCTCAAAGAATCCTTTCTTCACACACCTGAGTGCCTGTGTCTATAACTTTGTATAGGTATTTCCTGAGCTTGCCTTTCAAAGTGCTATTAAAAAAAATGAAAGGCTGGTGGAAAAGATGCTTTCTCTTCAAGAGGGAGGGGTGGGGGAATGTGACAGAAATGGAAGCAGTGTGAAAAGTGCTTTTGCTAAAAGAAAAAAAAAAAGAAAAGTGCTTTTGCATCAGACTCTTTTCCAACACGATGAACCTTTAAAGCATATGTCCTTTGGAAAAAGAAAGAGAAAAAAAGATATCTTACTCTGTGCTATGTACTTCAGTTACCGGTGAGAACTTCTGGGAGAGGATAGCAAAAAACAATTCTTAAAATGTGTGAATACCACTCTAAGATAAAAAACTTAATTGCAGTTTAGACTTCAGATTTATTTGAAAAGGGGATAATGATAGTAATTACCCAGTTTGAGTTTTGTAGAAGGCTAATTAGATCCCCAAAGCATTTGTATGCACAAGGAGAACCATAAATACAAAAGACCATCTGGTTCTTATCAGCTTACAACACTAACACTGTCTGTAATTATTTTTTCTATATTGTTTTGATGTTGACATTTTATAGAGCAATACATTCTACCCTGGTTAGGGAATAACCTGTACTTCCAAAAGGCTGGGTGTGTTATTTTTCCCTCCTGCCCTTAAAGTCATCAGGTCTCTGTAGGCATGCTCCAAAGGAGACTATGGCTGGTCAGAAGTATAGGTAATCTTTTCTTCCATCTGAAAAATGGGATGACAATCATTGTGCTATTTGCCTTCCAGCAGTCTTATGGTAAGACATAAAATATGCTTTGTAAATCATATCTCACTTTATAGCTATTATCAATGTTATCTTTTAATGAGGTCAAAAATTGTTGCTAAGTTTCACTATACTGTTTCTTTTACATTTCGTACTAGTAGTTTAGTATTTCAAACATTTTGGATATATTACCATTAGAAATAATCCAGAAAAGAGAAGAAATATACCTAATAACAGTCTCTCCTACTTATATAGTACTTAAAAACCAACAAAGCATTTCTTTCCTAGAAATTATGAATAAAGATGTCAGAGTACTATCTTAACCACTTTCCAGATAAGGAAATTAGTCTCTGATAGATCACTTGGCTTTGTATTTCCTACTTAGTTTATTATACATAGCAGGTGCTTAGTAAATGTTTGTTGACTTGACTGAGAAAACTTACCCCAATGGAACTGGATGACTGTCCCTCTCTTCTGTCTTTTTGACATTCTTTTCTGTCTGACATTCCTTCCTTCTGTCTCCGGCTCTGACTCAGAGATTTTTCACCATCCTTTCCACCTGTATTCATGTCTACTAGGCAATGTATTATGACATTTGTCTTTTCTATACAAAGTATGGGAACTATCTGTGTGAAGGTGAGGGATCCAGTCAACAAGCGTTTTTTATGTTACTGTGCATCTGGAAGAAAAAATAAATGTGAAACAGTACCTGCCTTCAGGTAGTTTACTTTCTATCTGACAAGTCAACACTGCCACATCTAAGCATACATAAAGTAAACACATGCTGATTTGGGGAAGAGGGCACTGGTGTCTGGAGGGGATCAGGAAAAGCTTCCTTTAGGAGATGGTGCTTGATCCAAGCATTGAGAAAAACTAAGGACTGATTCTAAGAGGAGGAAGGTGGGGAGGAAGTACATTCCAGGTAAGGGAAATAGCTTTTTTTAAAAGCACAGAGAAGGGAAAAGAGAGGCAATTGTTTGGCTGGACCCTAGAATGCTTGAGGGACTAAATCACTGAGGAGTTGTTTACCTAAATTGGTGGAACAGGCTTCCACCCAAGGAGTTCCCCAAACAGAAGGAACCACAGCTATACATATTCACAGTTCAGACTAGGAGTTTATCCACTGCCTACTTACAATCTGAGAGAGTTGCCTGGGGCAATGAGCCTTCAGTCATTTGTCTAAATTTACAGTTTGCTCTGAAAGCCAATTTTAACCCAGAGCATTCTATCCCCTGCCTCTTCCTGCTTCTCTTTAATTTCCATATTAAATAGATGGGAATGTAACAGTGGTTCCCTGCCCCCCCCACTTGTTTACACATTCCCCAAGGTTCCAGGATACCCTTAGATGAATGTGAAGAGGGAGGTCCTTTCATCTCTACCTTTGACTCAAGCCCCCACTAATGATGTTTCCGTCAATTTTACAGTTCTGCACCCCAGTTCCATTTTACCACTTAAGTATCAGATGACCTTTTACAAAGGAATATTTACTTCAAAAATATAACAAGAACATATATTACTGAAATTTTCCCCAACCTCTGGGGACATAATCCCCCACATGGGGCTTAATTCA
Source organism: Dromiciops gliroides (assembly GCF_019393635.1). Lineage (NCBI taxonomy): Eukaryota > Metazoa > Chordata > Mammalia > Microbiotheria > Microbiotheriidae > Dromiciops > Dromiciops gliroides. Next base: position 510,032,993 of record NC_057863.1, read on the forward strand.
TAGCTTAATTAACTTCCTACATAAAGGTAATTTCACCAAAATTCCAAGTCTACCCGACCCCTCCCCTAACCCCTTACCCCTCAAGCCCTCACTGCTTGCCTCTGGGCAGCCTGACTTCTCAGGGATTCCTTAATGAGTTGGTTACAACGCCACCTGGCATCCCAGGCTCCAAGGTCCCACTGGTTCAAGCTTCCAGTCAGGGACTTCACTCCCTTGCACCTGGAAATGAAAAAGAAAAGAAACAAAAGTTTTTCAGGGTCACAGGCCTATAGCAAAGAGGTGGCCCTCAGATGCTTCCCCTGTTTGTTGCATGATGTTCCTGCAGTGAGTGAACTGACCCCTTCACCCCTGAATGTGGTGAGAGAAAGAGAGCCAGTGGAAAAAGACTGCTCCCAACCATGTGGTGTGCCAGCTCCAATCCTCCTGTGACCCAGAAGCCAGTCTCTGTCATATGGATGCCTTCATCTCAGGTGATGCCAGCATGTGTCACACTTAGGCTACATTAGACTGAAAGTTCAAATACCTATGTACCTTCCAGCAATGTGAACTACAAAAATGACTTCTGGGAGTCCTTGAAAATCAAATTTTGATTTTCTTTTTCAGATTTTATGATGTTAAGAAATTGCCTGAGTTTAGCTAGACCTCTAAAAAATGCTTTTCTTTGTATACCAAAGATACCCCTGGTAGTCCAGAATGATTAGATAGAGGATGGTGGGTACCAGAGGCTATTGCTTAAGTGAGAGATAAAGTCTAAAGTCAGAATGAAATTGGCTTTCTTCTCTTACTGAATTTTAGTTTGGTCAAGTTGTTAAAAAGTTGCCCCCCTACTAAACTGTGGAGTTCTCTGTCTGTCTGTCTGTCTGTCTGTCTGTGTATGTCTCTGTCTCTCTGCCTCTGTCTGTGTCTCTGTGTTTCTGTCTCTCTTTCTATCTCTGCCTGTGCCTCTCTCTCTCTCCCCCTGCCTCTGCCTCTGCCTCTGCCTTCCTGTCTCTCTCTGTCTCTCTCTTTCTCTCTCTCTCAAAGTACTGCATACTTCATTTGTAAGGGAGTATTACCTAATAGGTAAAGATTTAGCTTCCAAGAACTGAGTTCAAGTTCTTTCATTGTTTTGATAGTTCCTTAATCTGAAGGGGAAAAAAAGAATTTAGCATCAAATAAGACATAGAGAGCATTATGAAATATAAAATGGATAATTTAGATTTTTTAAAGTTATAGTTTCTAGATAAACAAAATAAATGCAAGCAAAATTAGAAAGAAAGCAGAAAACTAAGGGGGGATTTACAGTAAGTATCCTTTGATAAAGGCCTCATTTCTTAAATATATAAAGAAGTGAGTCAAATTTATAATAATACAAATCATTCTCTAATTGATAAATGGTCAAATTATATAAACAGGTAATTTACAAAGAAATTAAAGCTTTCTATATTAATATGAAAAAAAAGTTCTTCCATTGACTCATACTTGGTAAGACACAACCTCTTAATGTCCCAGTCAGCATCTAAGACTACTTGTAAAACTGTTGCTGATCTACATATGTACTCTGAGATTTCTTATGAGAATTCCATTTACAAATGAAATCATAGGTCTACACATTTTGTAGAGTCTGTTTTTGAGAATGTGGCACATATGTGGCTGAGAAGGGTCAGTAAGCATGCTGGTGAGCCCTGAATTTCAACAGCAGGGATTTGTGGTATGTAATTTAAAATTCTAAATGTGGGTTCTAATCTGTCCCCCCCAGTTTTGGGGGGAAACTGACTAAAATCACCGATAAATGAGTTCAGGTTTTTTTAAGGGTTTATTGAAAGATAGTAAAAGAAAAAGAAAAATTGAGAACAGATTTCTTATAGCCTGAAATCGTCGCCTTCCTAAACTCCCCTGTGAATTTCCCTGCCACCACACCGATGTCTGGCAGCCAAAGAGGAAACACAGTCCCCCCAGGGTCTCCTTCCTCCTTCCTGTCCTCCTCCCAGAAATAGGAGCCTCCTCAAGTTGACTGGCTGGTAGCCTTGATAGGCAGTACCCATGAGCAAACATCACTTCCTGACGCCAAGGACCTTGACTGCATGGCTTGCCCTCAGAGGCCTTCTCCTCATCACGGAGCTTTTCTACAGTCAGTCCACGGTAGGTGGCATCATTCCAATCATTACAGTGGACTTGAGGAGTGATTGTGTCAGTCCTGGACACCCAAGAGATCCCACATACCTGAGGAAAGAAACACCTCTCACGTCTGAGACCTGACTGAGGTCTCATAATATCAACCCAGATTCACATTGGGGGGGAGGGGGGGTTGAACCCTACCACCTCAACATTAATGAGGTCACAGCAACATCTGCTTATCACCTCAAACACCCATGTGGCGCTCCACCATCTCATTGACAACCTCTGCAAGCTTGGCCTTTCTAGTCCTCCACCCTAGCAGGAAGGCTTTCTAGTCCATCCTACTGACCCCACCTTCCCTATCCTAGTGTGTATTCTTATAAAACACAGGTTCTGTTAGTGCCTTTTTATACAAGGCCATCGGAGGTCATGAGAATTTAGGAGGTTTGGCTTTAGAGGTCAAACAAAACTTTTGTTTGAATGTCTTTTTCTTTTCTCTCCTTAATATCACTCTCCCCTTTTCTCTCTTTCTTTATCTCTTCCCTTCTTTTCTCCCTCCTTGATTCAGTGATTCCTTCTTTTCCTAATTCACCACTTTGCTTCCTGTAATCATTATGTAGTAAAGAAAGAAACTTCAGAAGGAGAGATATTGTACTATTGGGGTTATCGTGGCTTAGGTTCTAGCCCTTGACTCTTCACATTCAGAAACTTGATTGTATCATTTCATGAAAATGTAACAGGGGTGGGTGGTAATTTAGGCCTTGTAAAAATAAAATATAGCTATACAAATTCATTATTGAAAAGAAATAATCAGATCATGTTTAAGGAATCAATTCCGGAACTCCCTTTCAAATATCTCCACAAATGGGAACTCAAGTTAGTGATTGGAAGTGCTGGGTTTATGCTCAGTTTGTAAGCGTACAATCAAAGCAGCCAGAATGGTAGTGTGGTATTTTGGAAAAACCACTAACTCTGGAGTCAGACAGCCTGGATTCATATGCTACCCATGATGCTTATTACCTCCATGGTCTTGAGTAAGTGATTTAACCTCCCTGGTGGTCAATTTTCTTACCTGTGAAATGAGGATGTTGGACCAGATGTCCTCTGAGGTTTCTTCCCCCTCTACACCCTTGGTCCTGGGATCTTAATATTTCATCCAGGATCACTGAATGTGATAAAAGTACCTCTGATACAAATTAGCTGTCTGACTGAGCAAGGGATGTAAACTCTGTGAATCATTGTTCTTTATCTGTAAAATGAGCATACAGTTTACTTTCATGACCTACCTGCCAGGGTTACTGTAAGAAAAACACTTTTCAAACCTTAAAGCATTAGATAAATATGATGATCATCTCCCCCACACCGCCTACTGATTATACTTTCTAGTGACTTCCTGATAGATCATTAGACAAAGTATTCTCATCAGTGAAATGTTTCCAAAACCCTGTGTAGGATAAACAAGCCTGTGGTAAGATTACCTAAAGTCCATTCCTGATATGTCCTGACAGGTTTCAGTAGTATAAAAATGACATTAGCTGTAGGGGTACATCTAGGGGTATTCTGTTTGCTCAATCCTAATTTTTAAGGAAGGATTTTCTTCAGAGAGCTTTTGTACCTCCTTTTCCATTTGGCCAGTTTGGCTTTTCAAGCTTTTGACTTTTTCAGGTTATTTATACCTCAGAAATTGGTAAATGCTACAACTAAGGGCATCTAGGTGACAGTGGATAGAGTGCTGGGCCTGGAATCAGCAAGACTCTTCTTCTTGAGTTCAAATATGGCCTCAGACACTTAGTAGTTGTGTGACCCTGGGCAAATCACTTAACCCCATTTGCCTCAGTTTCTTCATCTGTAAAATGAACTGGAGAAATGGCAAACCACTCCAGTATATTTGCCAAGAAAACCCCAAATGGGCTTTTGAAGAGTTGGACACAATCAAACCAGCCAAATGATGACAAATAAGGGATTGACTTATTGTTTTAGAATCTTACAAGTGATGGAAAAAATGTCAATAAAGCATGTTAAACTTAAAATCATTTTGTATGTACATGGTGGTTTTTTTTTTCCAGAGACCCACTTTAAGAGCTTATAGCCCTTATTTTCCTATCAAAAATATCCATTTCCCTACTAAATAAAGTATCTACTCCCAATCCTGACATTCAAAGCTTTCTTATAATTTAGCCCTAAACCATCTTTTGCGTACTCCATGTTCCAGTCAATCTGGGCTACCTTCTGAAGTCCTTCTCATACTCCTACTATCCTTTTAAACTCCTGTGCTTTTTGCACATGGTGTATTCTGTGCCTAGAATAGACTTCCCACTATTTTTATGCCTGTTGAATCCTCCCCCACTTCTATTCCTAAATTAAGTGCCTCTTCCTCCATAAAGTCTTCTCTGAATATGTAATGTTAAAGTGATATCTTTATGCCCAAATTTCTGATTTTGCTTTGCCTAACTCCTTTTCACTCAGCTTATAGAGTTTTAAATTTTATTTTATTTGTCCCTCCCTCCATGTATACAGCTCCTGAAGATCAAAGACTGATTCATACCTGTCTTTGCATCCCAAGTCCCTCACACACAATATGCATCAATTAAAATATGGATAAGAAGTAGTAGTGAGGTCATGATTATTGTTTCGGAGTACTTGAAAGGCCCTGTCATGGAAGAGGGGGTAACATTTTCTGCTTGGCCCAGAAATCAAAAACTAAGAGAAATTAAAAGAAGTGGCAAATTAGAATTTAGAAGAGGTAACAAACAAGAACAAACAAGCAAACCCAAAAACAAACAAACAAACAAAAAATCCTTCTTAAGTCTTAACAGCCTTGGGAGGTAGTGGATCCCTCCTCACTGGAAGTATTTGTTCCATGTGGATGCACACGTATGGCTGATTTACCATTTCTATGCTAACTAGTGGAACAGGAAACACTAATTAGACTTAGATTTCTTAGTGCATGCAATCAAACTTTATTAATCAAAGAATTCATACAACGTCCTCTATATGTAAAAGGTTCCCAGAGGCTTCTTTCTTACCAGACTTACAAGGTTTCCTTCCTGCCCAGCTGCAAACCCTGGATCTCCCTCCCTGGGTGGACTGCCCTGTAGTCACCACAGCCTTGTTTGAGTGGCAAGGGCAGGAGAACAGGGAGTAAACCCTAATTGGGACTGAGAAACAGCTGTGGTGTCTGGGGAGTCAGGTGGATTTTATACTTTTTAGCTTAAGCTGTTTGCCACATGATTTTATTGGTAGTTTACTTCAGAATTACTGATGAAGTTGTTTTTATTATTTTTTACATTGGTGGTCTGCCTTATCAGAGGGTCTACAAATGTTTACTGTTGTTTAACAGTAAACCCATGTTGCTTTCTATGTCTTGATCCACAGGTGCTTATCTTATTACTGAAAAAAAACAACAACACTTTAATCTGTTAAAGCTCAGGCTTAAAACAAAATAGAATTGCTTAGGCTGAGTTGACAAACTATCTTATTACGGCAGTAAAATGTATTCTCACTACATTTCTCTATTATACTAAATTGACAAACTTAGCACCACTGTCGTATTGAGATACTAAAAAGTATTCTCATTATAGTATTCAAACAAAGGTCACTTAGGACATTGGGAAAAGGAGTCTTAATCAGATAGATTGTTATAGTGAGTCTCTGAGGGCTCCTCCAACTATGAGATTCTGTGAATGAATTAATCTACTAAATTTTCCAGTTCCTCCTCCCCCAATCTCTTCTAAAACTAATGGGGGAGAAGAGAAGGAAAAAAGGGGGAAAAGAAATTTACATGATAATTTTGTCATATATTTGAAAGGAATAAAAAGTTGTGCATAGTGGATTTGCAGTTACATATGCAATCATCTTTTTTTTTTCTTTTCTTTTTGGTGAGGCAATTGGGGTTAAGTGACTTGCCCAGGGTCACACAGCTAGTAAGTGTCAAGGGTCTGAAGTTGGATTTGAACTCAGGTCTTTCTAAATCCAGGGCCGATGCTCTATCCACTGCGCCACCTAGCTGCCCTGCAATCATGTTTTTTAATGTACTGTGTTATGGAAATGCTTGTTTTATTCAATAAATAAAAAACAAAATAAAGAAAGAAAGAAATGAATGTAATCCCTCCAGGAAAGACTTTTTTGATTTTCTTATATTTGTGAAGGGAGACACATTTATTGTCTCTGAAATAAAAAACGCACGTCTCACCTCCCCAGGTCTTCACCTTTATCTATTTTAAACAAATGTTTTTTGACTACTTTTTTATGTTGCTCTTAGTGAGAGAAAGATCTCCCCTCCACACAGAGTAGTGGTCACATTCTGCATTTTAAGATTCCTCCCCTTCACACACCTTCCTCCCCGGCCCCCTGATATATTTATGTCTTCCAGATAGAGACATCAATGAAGACTGTGGTCTGAGTTGCCTCTAGACTTGTTCAATTCCTGGTAATAGCCTATAGAGATCTTGATTGCTTCCAGATTTAAATTTGAGCATTTTGTCATTTCGAATCTGCTCTGATCTTAAATCCAGAGGTAGTAAGTGTGAAGTCCACAGTTCATTCATTCAGCACTGTCTCCTGGTTATTTCCAAGCCAGTTTAAATCACTTTTTGCAAAAGGGATATTATAAAAAGTTAGACATAAATCAATTCCATCAAATAATGTTAAAACAACCCAGAAGCACCTATTTCCACGATTCCCAGAGTGAAGAACTGTTTTTGTAATCTGAATAATTTTCATCTGAATGTACATAAGTGGACAGATTTTTGTATATTGGATCTACTTAAAGTGGAGGCACATCTGATTAAATCAGTCAATCAAGTATTTAGTCAAATATATATTATTTTTCAACATTTACTCTCATTTAAAGAGACAGACAGATGTAATGGACAAATAGTCAGGAAGACCTGGATTCATATCCAGCCTCTGCCAGGTACTTCTGATTGTGTGAACCACGGCAAATTACTAGGGACATTCCCCACATCCTATCTACAAAATCAAAAAAGAACTGTAATATGAATTGGTGAAGGGAGTTCCCAGTTGGGAAGGTACCCTCAAGCAGATAAAATCACACATACCTAGGACATCGTATCTTCACATCCAGGGCAACTTGGTGGCACAATGGATCAAGCTCAGGCCCTGGAGTCAGGACCTGAGTTCAAAGGAGGCCTCAGACACTTGCTGTGTGACCCTGGGAAAGTCACTTACCCTGTTTGTCTCATTTCCTCATCAGTAAAATGAGCTGGAGAAGAAGATGGTAAACCACTCCAGTACCTCTGCCAAGAAAACCCCAAGTGGTATCACAGAGTCAGTCGTGGCTAAAATGATTCAACAACACCTTAACATCTAGGAAGCAAATATTTTTTCCCAATTCTTGAATAATAAGATCATAATTATTCAAGAAGATAAAATTATATAAGAATTTATCCCAAATAATATATAGTATGGCCGTCCCTGGCCATATATTGCCATGGTTCATAGACTATTTGTTTTTGTTTTTGTTTTTTTTTTTGCGGGGCAATTGGGGTTAAGTGACTTGCCCAGGGTCACACAGCTAGTAAGTGTTAAGTGTCTGAGGTCGGATTTGAACTCAGGTACTCCTAAATCCAGGGCCAGTGCTCTATCCACTGCGCCATCTAGCTGCCCCTTGGTTCATAGACTATTGCTGGACCCAGAAGACAAAAGGATTTACAGCAACAAGGAATCTGAAAAATGCACATTTTGCAGAGCTTAGCACCTCCCTCCTTTACCATTCTTACTCATTTTAATTGCTCTTAGCATACAGAGAGATTTTAGAATTTCTGAAGGTAGTCAACATCATTCTTTTTGCATGTATTTATGACTAGAATTCTACTAAACTTCAGTTAAATGTGGATTTTTAAAAAAATGCTTTCTCAACATTTCTTTCTAACTGGACTAGGTATAAATCCACGGGAGAAAACAAATCTGTTGCCAATTTGCAGTAACCATTTGTGGGGCATTATTTACTCTGCCATATTAAGAAACATTTGTGTCTAGTTCACAATCACTCTTAAACTATTACACTGCTGCTAATTGTTCTTGAATCTTGTAGTTGGGAAATGGGAGAGAGATTGCTCTTGTTATCTTTTCTGACTGGGGATGTAACAAATTACATTGTCTCTTCTTTGCTGCCAAAATACTGGCTTAATTAACATGAATTCTTGAAAGAATTTAAAATATATCCACTTTCTCTTGTAGTTTTCTCTAGAGTAAAGTGCTTTTGTGGCCGTTGAAACAAGGAGGCACCTTACAAAAACAGCTCCATTCTCCGATCCCCTCTCATCCTCTCATCTCAAGCTAAAACTACTACAATGACCTGCTACAACTTTAGAGTTGCATAAAAGTACTATTTTTAAAGTTATTCTCTCTCTCTCTCTCTCTCTGTATATATGTGTGTATATACATATATACATACACATGCATGCATACATATGAAATCAATTTGAAAATCTTTCTTAGGGGCAGCTAGGTGGTGAAATAGGTAAAGCACCTGCTCTGGATTCAGGAGGACCTGAGTTTAAATCCAGCCTCCGACACTTGACACTTACTAGCTATGTAACCTTGGGCAAGTCACTTAACCCTCATTGCCCCACCCCACCCCCCAAAAAAAATCTTTCTTAGATTCTACCCAGTTAATTGAAGAAATTAAGGCTCAAGTGTCTTCCCCATGTTAGAACATGCCAGTATCTGGAATTTTTCTTTGCTTGAATTGGTCAAATGTGAGGCAGTGTGGGTAGGTGGACAGAAAACCAGCCTTGGTACTGAGAGGACCTGGGTTCCTTCAAGCCCCTTTTCTAACACTTACTGACAGTATGATCCTGAGCAAGTCACTTAACCTTTAAGTGCTCTCCTCAACTCACTAACATCTTAAATTGCAGAGAAGGTTCTAAATTTCATTAGTAGGGATTTCCTCATCTAAGAGTTCCTTTATACTAATGAAATTACTGTATCCCTTTGGTCTGGACCCCACCTATCTCTTAAGCTTTGAATTGATCTCTGTCACCTTAAGTCATCTTTATGGAATATGTGGCAAGTAAAATTAAATGTGGTTGCCTTATTTCTGTCCCAAGTTTGGGGAAAATTATCTGGGGTTTCTAATATATTTGTTACTGAAGCTTTAGCACCAGTTACGGGGCATTAAGCATTTATTATTATATTAGGTATTAGTAAATAGAGATAGCACATGGCTCAGAAAGTTAGGAAAGCCTAGCTAGGGTAGAGGAGGAGAAAGAAGGCTCCACACCTATGAGTCTCAGGCCAAAAAGAGGAAGTCCCTATGCCTCTGTGAACTATGGTCTGGACAAGAGGTGGTCCCTTCATACTGCTCCAAGCTAATTGGCCAGCCTCACCCAAATCCATTGGTTCACTGGACTTGAGGGCAGTCCATGAGCAGAGGTCAGAGCTCAGAGAACACACCCCCTGAGGGCCAGGCCTTCAGGTAGGTGTGGTTCCAATCAAATTAGGTCCAAGTGAATCAATTAGCAAAGTCAATACAATCTTTTTTTTTTTTTTTGGTGAGGCAATTGGGGTTAAGTGACTTGCCCAGGGTCACACAGCCAGTAAGTGTTAAGTGTCTGAGGGCAGATTTGAACTCAGGTACTCCTGACTCCAGGGCCTGTGCTCTATCAACTGCGCCATCTAGCTGCCCCAATACAATCAATCTTAATATAATCTCCTTTTTTTGGGGGGGGAGGGCTCTAGGTTTCCCAAAACCCATTATTTTCTTACAAATAATAATAGCTAGCATTTATAGAGCACATTAGGGTATGCAAAATACTTTTAAAATATCTCATTTGATCTTCGAAACAACTCTGGAATGTAGGTACTATGATTATTCTCATTTTTAGAGATGGAAAAACCTAGGCAGATAGAGTTTAAGTGAGTTGCCCAAGGTCATACAGCTAGTAAATCTCTGAGGCTGGATTTGAATGCATGGATTCCTGGCTCTAAGTCCAGTTCTCTATCCTTTGAACTACCTGGGTTACTCATAAAACACTTAGGCTGGAATCTTGAGATATGAAATTTTTGCACATTTGGGCTACCATGTTGTTCAAGTGTCCACAGTGTGATGGGAAAGCACTGAACTGGAAGACGAAGCATCTGAGTTTAAATTCCCCCTCTGCCATTTAGTATCTGTGACCTTAAGGGATTTATATCACCTTCCTGGGCCTTAGTTTCCTCTTTCTTATAAGGAGAGGAGTGGACTGGATGACCTTCTCACGTCCCTTCCAGGTCTCATTGTTTGATACTGTTGTCCCTCTTTACTTCAGTTTACTTGACTGGTTCTCACACATGGGGCATGTGAGCCCAGGAAATGAGGAATGACAGTGCTGTGGGTAGCCTAGCTAACTGCCACTGTCCACTGGAAATCCATTTCCTGGACCTCGGATCCTTGCCACAAGGAGCGCATTCTGGGTAATGTGGCATCTCAGAACCCTGGGATGTGGGAGTATAGTTTGTATTAACTACATTGCACAATCAAATGAAAATCAGTGTGTATGGCACCTCACATCCCTCAGGGGGTGGGTTTGGGGTGGGGAGATCCCTCATCAATGTGGGGTAATCAGTTACAGGGAAGGTTGCTTGGATCTAAAGTCTTCCACATGATATAATTCCCATTTGCCACCTTGGCCAACACAAGCCAGGGTTATTTATACCTATCAGTAAATGAATTGGATAGAAACCAGTATCCGACAAATGACTTCAGGAGATATAGAAATGAATCATTTCTCTAGGGTAGGAGTTCAACTTGAGAATGTACAGAAGCCTTCTTTTATGTATTTTAAATTGTTTTATTGATGCTTTTTAAAAAAAATCACTGTTATTTTCCTCCTGTAACAAAGAAGTTGTTGTTGTTGTTGTTAAGTCTTTTTCAGATGTGTTCAAATCTTCATGATGCCTTTAGGGTTTTCTTGGCAAAAGTATTGGAATGGTTTGCCATTTTCTTCTCCAGGCCATTTTACAGATAAGGAAACTGAAGCAAATAGGGTTAAATGACTTAGCCAGAGTCACATAGATACAGGGTGGTCAAAAGTCATGATGTTTTAATAACTTTTCAAAAATTAGTTTTTCTTTATTTTTCACCATTTATGAGATTTTATTTCTCACATTTAATGTAAATTCATTTCCTAATGTTACTAAATATGATGCTATGGTGTTGTAAATTAAAAACAAAAAATAAAGGAGTTATTAAATATTAAAACTTTTTCATGACTTTTGGCCCACTCTGTAGTAACTGTCTGAAGCTGAGTTTGAATTCAGGTCTTCCTGACTCTAGGTCCAGTGCTCTATCTACTTTACTTACCTACAGGTAAGCAAAATAAGAAACACTGAGCATTCTGACCACATATAGCTAACATTTAGATATCACCTTAAGGTTTGCAAAGTACTAAGATACATATGATATATGAGATAAACTTTGTTTTTGCATTTGATCCCTGTGAGGTAAGTGCTATAATTTCCACATAAAGAAACTGAGGTTTGGGAGAGATCAAGTAACTGGCCCAAGGTCATCTAACTAGTGTCCAAGGAGGATTTGATCTCAGACCTTCCTTACTACTAATCCAACGCTATCCAGTATACCACTCAGCCTATAGTACTGCATTCCACACCTGTAGTTTGTCACCTCTCTACCCAGTAGAAGAAGATTCCCCCGAACCCCAACCCCAATCAATTTCCTGAAGTCAGGTTGGTTAGTAAATTGATCTGTTTTGTTATCTTTTAATACTGTGTTCCCTTATATTAAGTGACACAATGGATAGAGTTCTGGGCTTGGAGTCAAGAAGACCTGAATTAAAATATGGCCTCAGATACTTATTAGCTATGTGACCCTAGACAAGTCACTTAACCCTGTTTACCTCAATTTCCTCATCTGTAAAATGAGCTGGAGAAGGAAATGGCAAGCCAAAAAAAGACCCAAATGAGATCATGAAGAGTCGGACATGACTGAAACAACTGAATAATAACAGTACCCTTTTCTCTTGCTTCAGTTTACTTAATTGCACCATTCATATGAATTTTTCCAAGCTTCTCTGAATTCTTGTGGTGCAATTAGATTTTGTTGCATTCATGTGTCCCTGGTTTCTTCAGCTAATATACAGAGACGCACAAACTCTGAAGACTGAGAATGTGGGTTCTAGTCTCACCTCTGATGCTTATGACATATGGGACATTGGGCACATTAAAAGCTACATTGGCCCAAATGTCTTCATCTGTAAAATGAAAGAGTTAGACAAGTTGGCCTTATACCTCCCTTCAAGCACTAATCTTTGACCCTTTGATCTTTAGACAAAATGCAGAAACCTCCATTTCTTTACGACTACAGCAGAGACATTTCCGCTATTGCGTTTGTTTTCCTTAAAATGTTTATTTTTATACCCCAAGCCACCTGTTAACTTTATTTAAAACAACAGCAACAACTAGAAAATGTCATCCTAAATTAATGAGATGGCTCAATGGACTTCTGCACTAAGATCATTTGCACCATTATTAATTCCATTATCTTTGCCATCTTGATAATGGATTCTCAAGTTTACATCTACATTTCATTTCAGAATAGACCTAGTTTTGTTAATTTACTTGAAATAGCTTTAGGGTAAACATCCTTATCATTAATAATTCTACTGTTTTGCTTTGTTTTTAAGAATTAGTCATCAATTAGCAAATTGATAACAACATCCCTTAGTCCAATCTTTATGACTATGATCCCATTTTATAGATAGAGAATATCTTGGTTTTACTTTGCCCCAGGCAACCTTCTTCAACCCTCTCTAAGTGTGGGAGAAGAATTATTATTACACAGGTAATTCTCTTAGGCTCTTCTGCCCTTTCTCCTGTCCTTCCCTTCTTCTTTTCCCATTCTCCACCAGAAAAGTAAGGATTTTGTTTTTCTAAGTTACTCCCTCATTCTCTAGAGATGGTGTAGGAATACTCTAAACAGTTTCTTTACTTTAGGATCGATGTTTTAGAGATGGAAAAGATCACTGAAGTCACCTAGTCCAACTTCCACATTTTTAGGTTAGGAAAATGAGATCCATGAAATAACTTGCCCAGGGTGCACAGATAAGTAATGATGATGAAGATGATCTCAACAACAACAATGCTTAGGTTTTCTGGTTCCCAATCCAGCCCTCTCTTATAGCTCCATACTGCCTTTCCCTTCCAAGAAGAAACTAGAGTAACTCCTAATGGGATCATGGGATCTGGAAAACTCTTCATTTTGGAGATAAGGAAAGTGGTATGCAGATTAATATTATTACACCAGCTTCTACCCCCTTAGAAAGATGAGGAAATTGAAAATTGAAACAGAAATGTTAAGTGACTTGCCCAAATTAATAATTGGCACTGTGGGAGTCTAAAAACATGTGATGTCAAGATAACTTTCTTTCCTCTGTTGAAGGAGTTACTAAAAGAGTAGATTGGGAAAATGCTGTCTGTGTGATATGACTTTATTTCAACAAGACATTTCATAAGGCTACACAGTATCTGTGTGGAAAGGTTCAAGAATTATGAGTTTATATTAGTACATTCCAATGGATTCAGAGTCCAGTGAATAACCACACCTAAAAAGTATTGATAATTAAGATCTTTGTCAAACTGGAGGGAAGTCTTTAGTGCCTTAACAAAGGACTCTGTCTAATGGTCATATCCTGTTCAACATTTTTTCAGTCATTTAAAATAACACATTGACATGATACTTATTAGATTTGCATATTGCACATAGTTGGAGGGGACATGTAAATTGTGACAGATTAGCTAACAATATCAGAATTCAAAAGAGATCAGAAGAAGCTTGAACTCCTGACCAGAAAGGACAAGATGAGGTGGAATGCAAAGTATTGTACTTAGGTTTAAAAAGTCAAGAGAGGCCTGATTTGTTTACAGTGTAGAGGAAAAGGACTTTGGGATTTTAGCTAACCTCAAGCACAAAATGAGCTCACCTTATGACATGTGGTAAAAATTCAAAGGTTTGTTGAAGTTTCATCAATACCAATATGATATATAGATTAAGGAAGACAATTAGCCAACTTGTCCTCTGTACTGGTTAGGTCACATCCGAGGTCTTGTCTTTGGTTCCAGGTATCACATGTTCTTTCCAGAGAAAATCTAGTTAAAGATGGTTGGGTTGGCAAGGATTCTGGAAATGATAGTGTATGAAGAACAATTCCACAACAATTCAGTTATTATTTAGTTGCTTTGAAAATTGAGAAATCTGGGCAATTGCCTGGGGGAAAAGAGATATACTGCTGTAAGGAAGCTATTTTCAAAGTTTAGATAGCTATTGTCTATGAGGAGGATAAAATTTATGTGTTATTCTAAAGGATAGAACTAAAAACAAGAGGTGGAAGCTATAGGGAAGTAGATTTGGGTTTTCAGTTTTAGAAAGAACTTTCTAACAGAACTCACTGCCAACCAGGAGAACATTGTACGGAGTAACAGCAACATTGCATGATGATCAGCTGTGATAGACTTAGATGCTTTCAACAATACAGTGATCCAAGACAATTCCAAAGGACTCATGATGGAAAATGTTCTCCCCATCCAGAAAAAAGAACTGTGGAATCTGGATGCAGATTGAACCATAATATGTCTACTCTTTATTTTCTTTTTTGAGGTTTTTCCCTTTTGTTTTGATTCTTCTTTCACAACATGACTAATGCAGAAATATGTTTAATGTGATTGTACATATATAACCTATATCAATTTGCTTTCTGTCTTGGGGAGTGGGGAGGGAGGGGAGGGAAGGAGAAAAAGATGAAACTCAAAATCTTGTAAAAACATGTTGAAAACTATTATCATATGCAACTGGAAAAAATTAAATACTATTAAGTTTTTGGGAAAAAACTCTCTGCATATGGATTGTCTTCCAAAGCACCCCATTGTTGGAAGCACTGGAATCTTACTAGGATTGCCATTTGTCACGGAGATTGTAGAGAAGATTCATATTTTTTTTTTGGTTGGGCGATGAGGGTTAAGTGACTTGCCCAAGGTCACACAGCTAGTAAGTGTCAAATGTCTGATCCTAGATTTGAATTCAGGTCCTCCTGAATCCAGGGCCACTGCTGTATCCATTGCACCACCTAGCTACCCAGAGAAGATTCATATATAAGGTAGAATTTGAACATAAGGTTGGACCCCAATTCAAGACTTCCTGGCTAAGTGACTCTGGCTAGCTCTCTGTTTCCTCATCTGTAAAAGAAAGATAATAGTCGTGCCTACTCCTGTGAGGATCAAATAGGAAGACATATAAAGCACTTTGCAAACCAAAATCCTAGCTATTATTATTATTAGGGAAATGAAATAGACAAGCTTCTAAGGGCCCTTCTAAATATCATTATGCTATGAATCTAACTCCTGATTCCTAGTTCACTGTTCATTTCATTTTATACACTGCTGCCTCTCAGAGATCCCATGAGCAAAAGCCAAGTTGTCAAGACAGTGCTTGAGAATTGCTGGTATTTTACTTAGTTACTGTGCCACCTGGCTTTCAGGATCTTCCCCCCCAAAACAGGCATCCTTATAGCTCCTCAAGGCCCCATCTCATTTTCTGAAAAGTCACATCCTCCTTCAGAAACACAGCTGGCTTATCCAGCACCAACAGCTTAGCATAAGCCTTGGTAAATGAGCTGGAAGCACATTATGAGTAAAGGGTTTTGTAGACTCATCATCATTATCATCCTTGTTCTCCGGTTTCCAGCATACCACTATACCCACTTGGTCAAAGGCTTGAATTTTTTTTATTGTAGGGATCACTCTAGGCAAATGTCTCAGTAAATGCATCTCAGGCATTTACTGGCCTTATCAGTGGCAAGTAGATAAATCCGAAGGGCATTACCATCATGCCCCAGAAATAATACTGTCCTGCTCTGGTCCCAACCCACCCTAGACAAACACAACTGCTCAAATTTTCCAAGCTTCCTGTACCAGAAGAAAAGAAACACTAGTTGTATCATCTTTGTATCTAACTGAGCCAGTCAATCCCCCATGGAGTCACAAAAAACCAACATCGTAATCTTAGTGGCTTAAGACCTGAGATTTCTTTCTACCAACATGAGCTTTGTTGACTCTAGGCCTGAGACTGCTCCCTACTGTTTGTTGATTGTGTACCAACTGTATAGGACTATACATTTGCCTTGGTGGAATCAGAATCAATCAATCTATCACCAGCAGCCTCCTACTGCTGGTTCTTCTCCTATAAATGCTGCACTTAATTGCCACCCTGGTAGGTGTGATTCCCTGCAGGTACATTTACTGCTGTGAAGCTCTTTGCCCTGGGATACAGCCCTCTATGCTGTGTAAGGTGACTGCTTATTATGCTCCTGATGCTTCTTCTAAGCTGGGCTGGGGGAGAAGCTGCTCTATTGTCTGCTCCTGTTTGAGGATAGGAGAACGTGAATTATCCTCCCTTCTTTACTCACTTCTTGAAGTGTCTCTTTGTGGTTCTGTGCCAACTGAACACTCTGATCTCCTGATTAAAGAATAGGGTGAAGTAATTATAAAAAATATGACAAAAATCCTATTTAAATGTGTACTGCTGTAACCTGGATTCAGATATTCAGTAGATCAAGTCTTGGCCCCCCATGCCAATATAACAAGATAAAATAACCAACCACTACATACACTGGTTAGCATTGAAGATGGATAATTATCCTGTTCTCCATCACTATAGTTATGACTGGCTGACTAGCGATAGCTTAAGCTTTTTTAGAGGCTTAAACTTTTATGTAGTCAGTCCTTGCACATACCTTTATTCTAGTCCATTCATTCATCAAGCACTTATTTAGTATCCCCTGTGTGCTAGGCAGTTAGTCTGTAAGCATTTATTAAGCACCTATTATGTTCCAAGTACTGTGCTAAAAATAATTAATAAAAAAAAGCAAAGGACAGCTCCTGATCTCAGGGATTTAGTTCACAGTCTAATGGGAGAGACATGAGACATGCAAAAACTCTGTACGAACAAGTTAAATACAGCATACAACAGAGAGTAGTCACCAGTTGATGCTCATCAAATTTGGGATTTTTATTTGGACTTGAAGGTTGCCAGGAAAGCCCAGGCAGCAGAGCTGAAGAGAAACAGAAAAATGCCTGGAGTCAAAGAGTTAGAATGTCTTCTGTGAGGAATTTCAAGTCCAATGCCACTGACCAGGAGTGTATTTGGTGATGAGTAAGGTATGAAAAGACTGGAAAGGTAAGAGAGGGCCAGGTCATGCTGCTGCTAGAGGAACAGACAGAAATTAGTGGTCCCTGCCACCCAAAACCTTGCATATAAATAAATATAAAATATATTTGAAGCCAAAAGCAGAGGAACACCAGGGCCATCCAAGCATCTGGCACAATCAGTAGTATAGAAGGTGGCCGGTCCTTCAAGCGATTTTTAGAGAAAACTAAGGATTCTTAGAGGCAGGGGGGAGGAGGGGATGTGTTCTAGGCATGGGAAGCCAACTACAAAAGCACCGAGAAAAAAGAAGGCTAGCTTGGTTGCACCCATAAGGCTGCAAAAAGGGGAATAATAGATAAGCCTGGAAAGGTAGCCTGGAGCCTGAGAGTTGAAGGGGTTTAAATGCCAAGATAGGAGTTTGGATTTTTATCCTAAAAGCAATAGGTATCTACTGGAGCTTATTACTCAGGGGAGTGACATGGTCTGTGTTTTGGTAGTATTAGTTTAACAGCTCTGTGGAGCTGGAGAGGAAAGGGGAGGAGAGAGACTTGAAGTGGGGAGCCCCATTAAGAGGCTATGGCAGTCATGCAGGGGAGAGCATTGGTAATTATATAAAGAGGGAAAAGGGGATTGATGGAAGAAACATGAAGGCAGAACCAATAAGACTTGGCATTTGATTGGCTATGGAGAATCCATAAAGGAAGGAGTTGAAGGTGATTGAAGTTGTGAACCTGGGTAACTACAAAGAAAGATGTTCTCAGCAGAAAGAAGGAAGTTATGAAGAGAGAGAGCATGGGGAGAAGTATTACATGCGTCTATATGTATCCATCCATCCATCCACCCATCCATCTGTCCATCCATCTATCTCTATATCCTTGGAACATGCAGTATACAAAGGGATTCACAAATATCATCTAATTATTTTCCTCACAGTCACTTTCTGGAACACATGTGGCAGGCATTGCTTTTCCCATTTTATAGATGAGGAAACTCAGAAGGGATTCTAAGTATCCTACCTCCATAGCCTCTCTTATAGCTGACCTTCAGTTGTTCTTGTTGTTTGTCCAATGAAGAGGACCAATGAGCCACCAGCCTGTCTTAGGCAGGCCTTCATTGCCTCTCACCTGGATTCTGGCAATGCCTTTCTAATTGGTCGCCCTGCCTTATCTCCCAACTCCACTCCATCTTCTACATAGCTACTAAAATAATTTTCCAGAAACATGGCTATGACCATATCACCCCCTACGCACCAAACTCCAGTGGTTCCCTCTTACCTCCAGGATCAAAAACAGCCTTCTTTTTGGCATTTAAAGCTCTTTATCTCCTTGCCCCTTTGCGAACTTACTGCCTTTGCATGGCCTCTCTGATTCAGCAACACTATCCTGTTTGCTGTTCCTTGAAAATAAAACTCTATCTCCATTTTCTATGCCTTTGTACATACTGACCCCACTGCCTGCAATGGTCACTCTTTTATCCTCAGCCTCTCTTAGTGTCTGTGGATTCCTTCAAGGTTTAGCTCATACCCCACTTTCAGGAGGCCTTTCCCATTTTCTTCCAGATACTAGTGCTTTCCCCTGTAACCCTAAGCTGCCAAATATTCTTCTCATTCTCTCTCTCTCTCTCTCTCTGAAGGGCAATGAGGGTTAAGTGACTTGCCTAGGATCACACAGCTAGTAAGTGTCAAGTGTCTGAGGTTGGATTTGAACTCAGGTCCTCCTGAATCCAGGGCCGATGCTTTATCTACTGTGCCACCTAGCTGCCCCTGAAGATACTCAATGTATCTTAAATATACTTAGTTACTTGCATGTTTTCTCCTTCATTCAGTTGTGACCTCCTTTCTTTGCATCCCTAGCACTTAGCACAGTCTCAGGGAAGCAACCAAAGCATGGATTTCAGAGTAAATGACATCTCAAGAAAGCTACTTGGTACATTGGAAAGAGTAGTAGATTTTGAGTAAGAGAAGATGGATCTCAGTTGCCTAAGACCCTCTGACCCCTATGAGACTGCTGTTTATATGCAATCTTCCATGGTATGAAAGGCCAGAACATAATAGAGATAAGTGTGAAGTTGTGGCTAGATGTCCTTGCATCCAAAATGTGAATGAGCATCGCTGATTGACAGTGATAAAGATTTATTGCAGAATGTGCCAAGTGGGAGAGGAGCTAAAATGTTTGCCAAGTGTTTTTCTTGCAAACTGGACATTTTGCACATCTCAAGCAGCTATTCCAAACACATCTGATTCTCAAGTGTTCACTGGACTGACAAAGAGGGAAGAAGCGAGCAGGACAGCAATAAGATTTCCAGCACATTCTTTTGAAAACCTGGATAATGAAAAAATGATGCAAACAATATATAGAATAGGAGTGGTTTTTCTCCACAGCGGGATATGGAGGAAACTTTGTAGAGGAATGAGTGAGACCTCTCTTAGCAGTACCTAATGCATCAGTTCTTTGTGACTGCAATGGATTTTAAAAAGGTTTCATTATTTTTAGGAACTCTATTCACTCCTATATGCACAGTGAGAAACAAAATAATAACTTACCTCTGGTATCCCACTCCCATCTCCCTATAACAGGGAAAATGCCTAGGTGAAAGATCATGAACACTTCTGAGGTTTGGCAGATATAGTAAAGCCTCACCACTCGGGTCAGCCTGGCACCAGGGCAGGAGATCCAAAGCTTTTCCATACCATGGCCTTTGGTAGTCCACTGTAGAGGAAGGCCACTAGAAGTTCAGTGATTTTTACATAAAACACTTTCTTTTTTTTTTAGTTCTCAACTTTTGTTTATACATGCTTTACAATTTCAGATTTTTCTCCCTCCCACCCCTCCCTCCCCCCTCCCCTAGACAGCAGGTAATCTGATATAGGTTATATCTATATATCTCTATACATATACATATATATATATGTACACACACACATATATATACACATAATAACATTAATCCTATTTCTGCATTAATCCTGTTACAAGAGAAAGAATCAGAGCAGTGATGCAAAACCTCAAAATAGAAAGAAAGAAAAAAAAACAACAGCACCCAAAACAAAAGAAATAATATGGTTCAATCAGCATCTATACTCCACAGTTCTTTCTTTCTTTTTTTTTCTTGGATTTGGAGATCCTCTTCTATCATGAGTTCCCTGGAACTCTTCTGTACCATTGCATTGGTGAGAAGAATATAGTCCATCACAGTAGGTCAACACTCAATGTTGATGATACTGTGTACAATGTTCTTCTGGTTCTGCTCATCTCACTCATCATCAGCTCATGTAAGACCCTCCAGGTTTCTCTGAACTCTTCCTGCTCATCATTTCTTACAGCACAATAGTATTCCATTGTATTCATATACCACAACTTGTCCAGCCATTCCCCAATTGATGGGCACCCCCTCAACTTCCAATTCCTTGCTACCACATAAAGAGCAGCTATAAATATTTTTGTACATGTGGGTCCCTTTCCCCCTTCCATGATTTCTTTGGGCAAAAGACCTAAAAGTGGGATTGCTGGGTCAAAGGGTATGCACAGCTTTATCGCCCTTTGGGCATAATTCCAAATTGCTCTCCAGAATGGTTGGATCAGCTCACAGCTCCACCAACAATGCATTAGTGTTCCAATCATAAAACACTTTCAATAGCCTAGGAGGTGAATCGATTACTTTGAAATTGCACAGATGTGGGAACAGTTAAAAAGGCACCATGTGAAGCAGGGAAGACGGTTTCAGCTTCAAGAAGGATGGAAAGGTCCAGTGATCCTTAGGATGCAGTAACAAAACAGATGGTAATGCATCTCCCTTACTGTCTCTGGCTGGCTCCTCATTATGGCCTAAGACTCCTTCCATCACCACCCCACAAAAATCTCAGACTCCACTCCTGTAGTTTCTTGCTCTGAGAGGTGAGTTTTGTCCTCATCTTGCCAGGTCCCAGACTTCCGTTCCATTTCCTGGATGTCTCATGCCATTGCCTAGCATAGGTACCCCTCTCCCTTTTGTTTATATAAAGTCTTGCTTTTCTTAAACATGTATTCTAATTCACAACATGTCTTATCTCCCCCTACTTGTTTAAAATTCCAGTGAGGGCAAGGATTGTCTTATTTATCTTTTCATCTCCTGTAGCACTAAATACAATATATTGCAAATACTTGATACTTAATTCACTTTAAATTTAATTGAAATGTGTGTTTGTCTTAAGAACAGCAGTTTTCACAATGGGTAGTCCTAGATATTTAGCTCCAAGAGAAACAAAACCTGTATCAGTAAACATACAGATGCCTTTTAAAGTACCAGTCTTCTTGTCAATATATTCTGAATAGGTGTATAATTCCCTTCATCTGATAGTCAGAAAATGAAAGATGGACATGACATTGTGTTATAGCTGTAACTACAAGGACAACTATTATGAATCCATAGAAAAGTGGCCCATAGAGGTTTTGTTGATTGGAAGGTAGAGTTAGGGAGCTGTGGGGACAATGTACCTTCCCTTTTAGAATTCCATAACAGAGGAATTTACCTATCACTTCCCTGTGTTTTAAGGTACAGTGGGTGACTTAACCCAATATTCTCACCCCACCTTCATTTTCTATCATTAACTTGCAGATGGATATGGTTCCCATTAGCTCAAGGTTCCTGTTATTCCTGCTTCACCCAAATGTCTTTCCTTGTTAGTAAGAATTAGGGACAGCTTAGCAGTTGCCATTGTTGTTATATCCTGAAAGCATAAGCATACCTCAATGTGTTATGTTATGCAGAAATCCCCAGTGCAGCCAGAGGCAGACTGAAATGTAATTGGGAAATGTTTAACAAAATAAATAAAAATGTAATACAATATAGATAATGTTGATTTGTACTTTTCAAAGTCAACATGTGGCCTGTGATACTATTTGTTTGACACCATTGATTTAGTCCATCCCTTCCTTAGGTGAAGAAATAGACAAACCGAACCAAAGTCACATTTAGTCAAAAGCATAGAAAGGACGAGGTTCAGGTCTCATGGTTGGAGTTTTCTGTTTCTTTTACATTGCTTTCACTGGTAATGGTTCAAGCAAACTGAGTGTTTCTTTGGACCCAGTTACCTTACATGGACTGGCCACAACAGAGTCAGAAGCAGCCTGTCTTAATGATCAAATGAGACGATAATTTAAAAAACAAAACAAAACACATTTCACACAGTACCCAGCACAGTAGGTGTTTAATAAATGATTGTATCTCCCCTCCTCAACCCCACTACTACAGGCATGAAGATCTACTTTTGTCTTTTTATTCCACTGTACTCAAGGGTCCCTATGTTACCCTTGGAGGGATTCCGAGCATGAATGCTAAGATTGTGAGTGATACAGATTTGAGGTCT
Source organism: Dromiciops gliroides (assembly GCF_019393635.1). Lineage (NCBI taxonomy): Eukaryota > Metazoa > Chordata > Mammalia > Microbiotheria > Microbiotheriidae > Dromiciops > Dromiciops gliroides. Next base: position 510,055,594 of record NC_057863.1, read on the forward strand.
TTGTCCTTGTTTAGCTGAAGATCTCAAGAAAGCAATTATAGGATTGTAATGTATAAAATAATCTAGCACTTTGCCCAGCAGGTGACTACAACCATATCTGCATACAAATAGCAACTGTTTCAGGCAAATCCTTTTTTTTGTTAATTTTTTTTTCTGCCCTGTTGTTATCTTACATCCTGATCTTTATTTAAACATTCTCTGAGGCAGTTTTAATTGGTTTTATGTCTGACACCTCCCTAACTACCCTGTCTCAGCAAAATGTTTCATAACTACCTGCTAATCAGCAGCAGCAGTTTGTTTACAATTCTTTAAATTTAATTTTTTTTTCAGTCAGCAAATTTATTTTCATTGCACAGGAGAATATAAACCGCTTGTGGGCAGGGACTACTGTGGGTTTCTATGTTTGTTTTGTCACCTTTTGGCACAGTGCCTTGTATATAGTATAGCTAAGTCCCTATTAGTACAAATAATGAACCACTGTACTAGTGGTTGAATTATTCAAATTCACAGTGCATATTTCCATTGGCTGACACCAATTAGCATATTTTGCATAATTATATCTTTGAATACTATGAATTTGAATGCATGTGACCACATCATGGGATTTATTTGTGTTGATTAGGATCTAACTATAGGCTCATAATAAATGTTTGCTGAATGAAAGTAAATACAAGAATGTGATTCATTTTAAAGAAAAGACTCATTTTTAAAGAAAAGATTTCTAACAGCTTACAGAAAATCCATGTTTTTCTCTCTTTTCCCTTCTGGATATTTGTAGCCTTCAAGGCCTTATATAAAACTTAGAATCCGATATGGTATCTTCCCAGTATCTAGCAACATTATTACTCCAGAACTATCTGCAGTGGCATCTAGCAACCACATGGCTGGCATGTGGCAGTTTGCTTAATAATGTGATCTGATATCAGGGCATTGTTTGCCAAGAGCCTTTGTGAACATAGCAGAATCCAACAGGTGACACAAGGGTATCTCCCATTTGTTTCTGAATTGTGATGGGAAGGTTTAAAGGAAGAATTCTTGGTCCTTGATGTCTAGCTTTCATTAACCTGATGTGTCCCTAAAGGAATTCTCTTCTAATTAGAAGTTGAATCGCATTGCTTTGCTTTAAAAAGCCCTAAACTGTTGACAGCCAAGGTTTCTAACTGGAATCTAGCTGTGATGTGATCAATGTCACAGATGCCTTGGTTTTCATTTCAGTACAATGGTTATTAGAAGTCTGATGACTGCATCAACATTAAAACCTCAAAATTAAAGTATGAGGCAGTCAGTCAATAGTAGAGATTTCCTAATGCACAAGAATGTCAGCCCTTTGGAATTTTGTGGTCCAGAGTAAGGAAAAATGAAAGTGAGCTGGACAAAAAGGAAAGGCATTGATCTGTGCACTAATGCCATTTCACCAAGTCATTTGTAATTCCTAATTTCATTCCTTTGACAGGGTTGTTACTTTACAAAAATTTATAAGTGCTAAAGAAATAAATGTGAATAATTAGTATCCTGACGTATCTTTATTTAGGGTTAGCTGTATAGAGCCAGGATCCTGAATCTAATGGGTGAGGGCCAAATCCATCCATGAACAGAACAGGCTTCTGAGTCTTTAGGCCAGATTTCTGGTGTTATCCTGATGAAGTTGGCCAATCTGTAACTGGGCTCTCAGGTCATCTTTTCTTTGTTGTTTGCTTTTCTCAGAAGCCAAGAATGAATGTCTTTTGTATGCTCTGATACTGAAAGCATTGGATTTAAAATCAGGAAGAGCTTCTAAAATGTGGTGGTCCTTGGTTAAATCATTTTACTTCTCTATAACTCTTAATTTCCACACTTTGAATATAAGGACAACAATGAGATTATATAGGCCAAACACTTTGCAACTTCAAGTAAAAGTTATTATTATTATTAAAGATAAAATCAAATAAGATCATATAATTGAATGAATGCATATATGTATACTCTACAAATGCAAAGATATTAGGATTTTAGCCATTCTTTTTTACTATTTAAAAAAATTATCTATTTTTGATTTATGGAATAAAATGAGCATTTCTATTTACATAGTACATGATTCTAATATGTAATTTCAATTTAATGTGGATTATCTGGGGGCAGCTAGGTGGTGCAGTGGATAGAGCACCAGCCCTGGAGTCAGTAGAACCTGAGTTCAAATCAAGCTTCAGATACTTGACACTTACTAGCTGTGTGACCCTGGGCAAGTCACTTAACCCCCATTGCCTGCAAAAAAAAAAATGCAAGTGGGGGGTTAATATTGAACAGTCACTACTTATATTGAGTTGCTCCCTCCTTGACCACTCCCTTCAAGGATTTCAGAGAAGGAGAATGTGTCACAGCCCAATCACTCCAGGAAATGGAGAAGGGAAGGATCTTCAAAAGACAAGAATTTTCTAATAGTTTGCTTTCCATCCTTTATCCATTTCCTTGTTCTTAATGTAGTTCGTCTTCCAAGGAAGATGTTAGAACAGATTTTTAAAGTAGAGAAATATTTCTCTCTGATTATTTCTAGACATACTAAAGAAAGTTGTTGATACACTTTCATACTGTAATGATTGGAATGACGCCACCTGCTGGAGACTTACTGTAGGAAAGCTCCACCATGAGGAGTAGGCCTCTGAGGGCAAGGCCATGCGGCTTTTCTTTGGTGTCAGGAAGTGACATTTGCTCATGGGTGCTGTCTATCAAGGCTACCGGCCAATCAACTTGAGGAGCCTCCCACTTCTGGGAGGAACACACGAAGTAGGAAGCGAATGCTGGCAGAGGAGTTTACTCTCTTTTGGTTCCTGACCTGGCCATGGTGGAGGCGAGACTCCAGAGGACTTCACAGGGGAGTGGAGGAAAGATAGGATTGCCAGGTTGTAGGAATTCTGTTCTCAATCTTTCTCTTTCTTTTACTATCTTTCAATAAACCCTTAAAAACCTAAACTTGTTTATCAGTGATTTTAGTCAGTTTCCCCCCAAAACTGGGGGGACAGATTAGAACCTACATTTAGAAATTTAAATTACACAATAGTCATTCTCAGCTCTTGACTCTAGTTCACCCCACATAACTATCCAGGGACCAGGTCTTTCTTGTATGTTCTGTCTCCACATATTTTAAATCCTTCTGCTTCTCTATACTCCCACTGACACCACCTCACTTGAGGCACATTTTTCTTGGCCTGTGGCAGTAACCTTTGTAATTGGTCTCCCTGCTTCCGGTTTTTCACTGCTATCCATCCTGCTATCAAAGGAACTTTCCTAAAAAGCAGGTCTGACCATGTCACTCCCTTATTTAATAAACTCCAGTAGTGGCTAGATATCTCTACAGTAAAATACAAACCCCTCTATTTAGCATTTTAAGCCCTTCACAATTCAGCTCCAACTTTATTATGCTTTATTGCCCTTTATGTACTCAATGTTCAAACAAAATGACTTTCTCTCTGTTTCTCCTACATGTTGCTCCATCTTCTGCCTCCATATCTTTGAATGAGGATATTTGTTCTCCCATTCCTGGAATGCATTCCCTCCTTATCGCCACCTTTAGAGAAAAAAAATCCTCAATTACTTTCAAAGTTCAGCTCAAGCATCACCTCCTACATAAAGCCTTTCCTGATGCTAGTTTCCCCTCCCCCAAAAAACTGCTTTGTACTTATTATGTATTTATTATTGACCACTTTCCTAATCCATTACAGAAACATTAATTCCTCCTTTCCTCTTTCTTTATACAATGTTTTTAAATACTCTTAGTACATGTATGAGACAGGGGGTAGATGTTACTTGCTTGATAGATCAGTGGGAAGTGGAATTTCTTTTGTAACTTACCTGTTAACCTTTATCCATGAAAAAGGAAGGACGGAAGGGAGGGAAGAAGGAAGGAAGAGAGGGAGGAAGGGAGAGAGGGAAGAAAGAAGCAGGGAAGGAGGGAAGTTGGTTGGCAGGGAGGTTGGGAGAGAAAAGAGAGGGAAGGAGGGAGGTTAGGAGGGAGAGAAGGAAGGAAAGAAGAAAATGAAAATATATTTAACTTTATGATGTTAGACCTTTTTTAAAAGAAGAAGAAATTTAAGTTGGGTTAAATAAATGCTTTGCCTTAAATTCCTAGCCTCACATCCTCTGTGTTGCTGCAGGCATGTTCCCTTCTTATGTTTTGGTCCATGACAGCAACAATAGTAACACATGCCCAGATCATTCTGAACAAGTTGTTAGGTCATTTTTATCCACTTACACTGTCCAGTTGTTGGAAGAATCTCAGTTCTGAGGGGAAAATAATAATAATAAAAACAGTGAAAAGGTTCACCAAACCCCTCTACCAGTGCTTTGTGACATTTCACTTTAATGCTCTCCACATGTTCTCCCTGACCTTCCCAAACCTCTATTGTGTACTTGCCAGAATAGGAACTCGTCACCAAATGCTCCTCACAACATGATGTTGTCAAGTCTGGTAGAATGGCTATCATGAAAATAACAGATTTTTGAAAACATAACAAGTACCAACAGTAGTCATGTTCATCTAGTTTTGTCGACAGCTGGTATTTCTCTGTCTGATTTTTAAAAAGAAAAAAGAAAAAACTGCATTCAAAATAAGAAGCAAATAATGATGGTCATCCTGTCCTAATCCCACCCCTTTCTAGGAGTCTTTATTCAAGTTCCTACAGTGGCACCAGACCTCCATTAGTGAATTCAGTTTAATTCAATGAACATTTATTAGGAACCTACTATGTGCTAGGCTATAGATACAAAGACAAAAATGAAATAGTCCTTGATCTTAAAGAATTTGCATTGTATTAGAGGAGATGCAACATATACCAAAAATAAGGAGAAAGTATAGAATAAGTCATTTAAAGAGGGGAAAAAGTATAATTACTGGAGGGTATCCCAGAAGGCCTGATTTGGGTAGTAGCACCTGCACTGTGCTTGATAGAAGCTAGGGATTCTACCAAGTCAATTCCAATCAAGTAAGCAAGCATTTATTAAGCACTTACTGTCTGCTAAGCATTGTGCTAAGTGCTGGGGACACAGAAAGGAAAAATAAGTCTCCGCCCTCAAGAAGCTCACATTCTATAGCCGAACAAATTGTGGTACGTGATTGCAATGGGTGGGTAGCAGCAGAACCAAGCACATTGTCATGAAAACCTAGAGAGAAGAGGATGATGGACAGTGTCAGAGGCTGTAGAGAGATCAAAAAAGATATGGATTGAAGAAAGGTCAGGAAACCTGGCAATTATTGGATTATTAGTAACTTTGGAGAGAGTTAATCTGATGTCAGAAGCCAGACTGAAAGGAAAGGCAATCAAGGAACTGGTTGTAGATGGCTTTCTCAACAAGTTTAGCCATAAAAGAGAGAAGAGATATAGGATGACAGTGAGTTAGGACTGATCAAATGAGGATTTTTTTAAGAATGAGGATGACATGGTAAGTTGTGGACAGTGGGGAAGCAGGAAAAGATTGAAGATTAGTTAGAGTGGGTATGATAGATGGGAAAATCTGCTGGAGAAGATATAATAGGATAAGATCATGTGCTTGCAGAGGGGTATAGGAAGAAGTGAGGAAGGAGTGAGTGTTTTCTACACATGGAGGACTACTTGTACAAAGTGGGGAGATGAAATATCATGTATGGGGAACTTCTTAGCAGGCCATTTGGAATGGAAAAGAGAGCATGGTCAGGGGGAATAATATCAAATGATTTGGAAAAAAAGAAGTGGGAGCAAATGGTGAACGATTTGAAATGCTAGACTCAGTATTTTGTATTTCATGCTAGAAAAAATAGGAGCCATTAAAGATTTTTGAGTGGGGTATTATATGGTCAGCTGTTCCATTTTAACAATAGCAAATTCACAGCTATGTGGAGGAGGGAGTGGAGGAAAGAAATTGGAGACAAGGAGGATGATATTGTAGTCATCTAGATGATAGGATGCTGAGGGTCCAATCTAGGACAGATATTGCATGAGTGAAAAGAAAGAAATAAATGCAGACAATCTGTTGGTAGGTTGGATAAAACTAGATGCATGTATGCATGTGATTGTGTGCACATGTGTGTAAATACACACAGAGAGAAAGAGAGACAGAAAGAGGATAGCCAAGGATGATTGTTAGACCATAAACTCTACCCTGTTGATGAGAAGGATAATGATATCATCAATAGAAATGAGAAAGTTTGAAGGCAGGATGGGTATAGTGATAAATATGAGTATCATTAAGGTAAATGCTGTCAACTTCATAACTTAGATATATTGAAAGCTAAAGAGGTTAAAAAGTCAGAAGTCAGTTTTGAAGTCTACAAAGAAGTCAAAGAATCCCCAAATTCTGTTCTCTAACCTCCATAGCTCATAGTTCAGAATGATTATGATGCAGAAATCTCCTACTCCAATTCATATCTTTGGACTTGGTTACGATCCCTTGTTCGGTCCTTCCCCCACCCCACTGGACCTCTGTAGTAATTTCACGTGGTACTGAAACTATTTGGTTATATTAACATGAATTCTTTCAGCTAGAATTAAATGTGACAACATTTTTAAAAAATCATGGAAAAGCAACTTTATTATTCTGTAATTTAGCTTCCCTGTTTTTCTCTTAAAAATTGTAGTTATCACTCTTTGCTTTTTGTTGTGTGTATGTTTCTCCCAGCCACCTTAACTACTCCACATTCAGAATCACCTTCTCCACCCCATTTGACTTAGGTTTTATGAGGCTAATTGTCTAGAGTTTGGTCCTGAAAAGAGATAGAAAGGATTAGGTAGCAGCAGAAGTGGCTAGTTAAATGGATTTATAAAGACTGAGAAAAGACAGAAGGGGACAGAATGTCTGTTAGTTTCATGATTCTCCCAAAGTACCCTCTTAATGAGGGATGGGGGAGAAAGATAATTCATATTTGATAGATATTTTATTCATTTCAGTTTGCTCTGGGTTTTTTTGTTTTGTTTTTAAATTCCTAGTCCTTGAGGTGTCTGTCTGAATATATATGACATTCATTTTAGAATATGCACATATATATATCTTAATACCTAATATTTATGACATATTACTGATGTGAATCTGTCTCCTGGAAGATAGATTGGAAAGGGGATAATAATAGAAAGAACACTGAAATGGCTGTCTAGTGATTGTGTGAAGGTACTTCACTAACCACCTGACCTTCTGACACTTTTTCTTTCTACAACTCAGCTTCCTCATCTTTAGAAAAGGGGAGTCTTTCTAGCTCAGGCATTCAGTGACTCCTTGTGCATGATTTAGCTAAAATATTATACTTCTGCTTCATTTGTGTGGTGCTGGATTGACACTCTGGCCTGGAATTGGTCATGAATCACAAAATCAGGAGAAAGACAGAAAGGAAAATGTCAAAGTGATGCGGGATAGAATTTGGGGTTAACCCCTTTTTGCCTCCTACATCAAAAGTAGTAATTTGGGGTCCTGTTATTGCCAGTATCAGGCAGCCACAGAGGCTGTGTGCCGAACTCCCTGTGTAACATGGGAGCAGAACACACATGCACAACTCTGCTTCTTGTTTGTTTTTCCTAAGCAGAGTAAGGGTCTCTCCCTTGGTCTAAATAAATCAATAAAGAACTGCCCTTTCCCCCTTTCCCTCCCTTTTCTTTCCTCTCCTTTATTTTAACCTAACAACCAGCCTGAGATTAGAGTTGTTTAAGAGACAGATGATGGAAAAAGTATGATTGACAATTGCGCCTCAGTTTCCACATCTTGTAGAACTTCTAAATAGATAATCCTGTGATCTAGTCAATTCTCAGTGTAGCTTTCCAGCATAAAACCACTCAAGACTAGGCACCATGCGGAATTTATTTATTTATTTTAAATTAGGAGTGTTTCTTCTATTCTCTTTTCTGTTGAAACCATATACAATGCAATGGGCTTTTCTTTTATTTTTTTTCCTCAATTTTGTACCTCCCAGCTATTCCCACATCCCACTTAACCTTATCAGACCCATAAACTGGAAGAAAAAAAAAGCACCCTCCCCCACCCCCACTTCCACCATCCAAGGTAATGTTGAAATCGGGCCAAATCTCTTTAGGATTGAAGCCAAGCATTTTGGCAGGTCCCTTTGGAAGCGTGAAGCTGGAGCTTTGACAGTTGAGGCCTTGCTGAATGGGCTGGCATAGGGGACAGCACTGATTAACGAGCCAAACACAATCCTCCCAAGGAATGTGGGAAGCTAAAAGGGGCGGATGATGTCATCCCTAGCAACAGGTGGCAGGCCCTCTTCTCTGCCGGTGGCACTCCAGTGTTCTGTCTCGTGTATGCCCAACAATAAGGTGACCACAGGGTTAACTGCCACTTTTGGCGGCTCCCGTGGGGCTCCCCCTCGCTCCTTTCCCATAGAAATGTCACTGGCTGAACTTGGTCTCTTTCCCTGCCACCCAAATGTCAGACCCTTCATATAAAAGTGGATCACAAGCAACTTTTAGCCGTTGAGCCCTTTTGTCACAGTAGCATAATGGCTTGTGTACTTCCTTTCTTCAAACAGAGGTGAACCTCTTGAGAGAAAGAGCATTTGGTTTCTAGGCAGCCTTGGGCACAGTATCTGCAAGAATTGTATCCCTCTTTCCTGTGGGTTGGACAATCGCTTGTTCATCTCCTCTAGACTGGGGGTGCTACCTTTTTTGGTCCCCATATTCTTTTTTTTTTACATATAAGGTATTTTATTTTTTCCGTTACATGTAAAGATAGTTCTCAACTTTTGTTTATACAAGCTTTACAATTTCAGATTTTTCTCCCTCCCTCCCCCCTCCCCTAGACAGCAGGTAATCTGATATAGGTTATATCTATATATCTATATACATATATATATATATACACACACACACATATATATATATCCATAATAACATAATCCTATTTCTGCATTAATCCTGTTATAAGAGAAAAAATCAGAGCAGTAATGCAAAACCTCAAAATAGAAAAAAGAAAAACAGCACCCAAAACAAAAGAAATAGTATGGTTCAATCAGCATCTATACTCCACAGTTCTTTTTTTTTTCCTTGGATTTGGAGATCCTCTTCTATCATGAGTTCCCTGGAACTCTTCTGTACCATTGCATTGGTAAGAAGAATATAGTCCATCACAGTAGGTCAACACTCAATGTGGATGATACTGTGTACAATGTTCTTCTGGTTCTGCTCATCTCACTCATCATCAGCTCACGTAAGACCCCCCAGGTTTCTCTGAACTCCCCCTGCTCATCATTTCTTACAGCACAATTGTATTCCATTGTATTCATATACCACAACTTGTCCAGCCATTCCCCAATTGATGGGCACCCCCTCAACTTCCAATTCCTTGCTACCACGTAAAGAGCAGCTATAAATATTTTTGTACATGTGGGTCCCTTTCCCCCTTCCATGATTTCTTTGGGCAAAAGACCTAAAAGTGGAATTACTGGGTCAAAGGGTATGCACAGCTTTATCGCCCTTTGGGCATAATTCCAAATTGCTCTCCAGAATGGTTGGATCAGTTCACAGGTCCCCATATTCTTTGACTTTCGATAAACCTTCCCATAACTTTTAATCATTATAAGAGGAAATAAATGCAGGAATTTACCATGCTTAGTCACATAAAATAGAAAATAAAAGAAAGTGATAAATTAATTTTCACAAATATTATGGGGTATATAACTTTTTTTTTTGTAATAACAGGACAGCTAGGTGGCAAAGCGGATAGAGTGCCAGGCCTGAAGTCAGAAAGACTCATCTTCCTGAGTTCAAATCTGGCCTCAGATTTGTGTGACCCTGGGCAAGTCAACTAACCCAGTTTGCCTCTGTTTCTTCATCTGTAAGATGAGCTGGAGAAGGAAATGGCCAACCACTCCTGTATCTTTGCCAAGAAAACTTCAAATTGGGATCACAAAGAATCAGATACAACTCAACAACAACAAAATAATTCTTTTTTAGTCTCATAAATTGTTCTCTCTGTAGTTCACAATTTTTTTTTCATCAAGAGTACTACTTTGGAGATATATCAGTGGTCTGCTTTAGTCATTCACCAAATATTCCCCATATTCACCTTGACCAGTTTCTCAATCCACCAGGAGATACAGGTAGAGAATCCCTGCTCCACAACAGTGGTATCAAGCTCAAACAGAAATAGGGGCCACTAAACTGTATATAAGGAACTCTGTGGACTGCATATTGATTTAGTTTTAAAATGTAATATTTTCTGTGTTTTATTTCTGTAGTTAAATATTTCCCAATTACTTCTCAATCTGGTTCAGTGCATGGAATGGAAATGTGTGACTGGCCAGAAGCTACACGTTTAATCCCTCAACTCTACAGAAACCCTGATAGCTCCTTATAAAAACTATTTGGAGTATACAGATTGACAGAGGGGGAATTTGGGAGGAGGCCACATGGTGCAATGGAAAGAGCACTAGCTTTAGAATTAGAGGACTGGCTCAAGTCTTGTCTTCATCTTTATCTGTGTGACCTTGAGCAAGAACACCTAATCTCTCTGGGTCTCTCTTTCCTCATGTGTAAAACAAAGAGGTTTATCTCAAAGACTTTACGTTGTCTCTTACAGCTCTAAGAAAGTGATCCTATAATTCTAGGCTCTCCTATATCTTGAATTATTCACTTTGGTTTAGTTTAGTAGACATTAATTAAGTACCTACTATGTGCCAGGCTGTAATTTTTGCTGATAACTAAACCTAAATGCCTAAAAGTGCTACATTGGTGATCCTATGATTCTAGGCTCTCCTATTTCCTGAATTAAGGCCATGGTTTCTGCTAACGCCTAAATGAATTTGCCAGTCCTCAATAGTAAAAATAGCTGCTCAATGTTACTCCTTATATTAATGCAGCATGTGGCCTGAAATTTCTATATCAGGCAAGTTGCTTAAGAGATGGATAATATGAAAAGTATGACTGAAATTCCAGGAGAAGTATTGTGGGGATAATGAGTATGTAGAATGTTCAGAGGAGTAATTACCAGAATTTCTTGGTACCAGCATCACCATGGTCTGATTTTCTCCAACAAAAATTCCTCAGTACTATAAGTAGGTAGTAAAAAAAAATGTGATAATAATAGCTAGCATTTATATAGTACTTGAAAGTTTCCAGTAAGTATCTGAGGGTAGATTTGAACTCAGGTCTTTCTTACTCCATATCCAGTGCTCTCCTATTTCTTCAACCTCCCTCTTATCCCCAAAGAGGTCCATTACACACAAAAATATTTCAAGACCCCTGATATAGAACTGTGATCTTCAGAATGCTGTTCAGGTAGGGGTTAAAGCAGATGGTTTCTGAGACACTGAAAGATACAACATGAAGATGCCATGGAGTTGCACTGTGCTGTCATCATTTAATTGAATTTCTGATTAGGCCTTTCCTAATAAATTGAAATGAATGATCGCTTTTATTACTGGTCAGTAATAATATCTATATACAACTGATCTTGAAGCATTGAACGGTTAGAATTAATTTTAAACTATTTTAAATACATAGATCAAAAGATGTTAGTCCTGTGTTTTATTTCTTCTAGTTAAAGTAGCTCCCCTGCATCCCAGCATCTGTCCAAGCATGAATTTCAGTACTTATGAATTCCTGTTGATCAAATTCTCTTCCCAATGTTCCCTGTTGAATATAACTGACAATTAGTTTTTTCTTACGCCAAATCTTCAGCTACATTGCCTGTCTATTAGCAAAAGGCAACACATATCATTCTCAGAGAGGTTGCTCTGATTACCTGGGGAAGAAGAATTTTGTTAATGAATTTTGTGAATGAGCTATCCTTTTCCTTTTTGTGCCAATGTTCATGAATAGCAGGAAAATCAGAGCCTAGTTAACTCCTTGTAAGGGGCAGCCAGGTAGCTCTGTGGATAGAGCACTTGACCTGGAGTCAGGAAAACCTGAGTTCAAATAAGCCCTCAGTCACTTAATAGCTATGTGACCCTGGACAAGTCACTTACCCCTGTTTGCCTCAGTTCTTCATCAGTCAAATGCACTGGAGAAGGAAATGGCAAACCACTCCAGTGTCTTTGCCAAGAAAACCCCAAATGAGGTCACAAAGATTCAGGCTTGACTGAATAATAATAACAACTTCTTGTAACAGAAGTTCCCTGATGACAAATTGCAGAGCTGGCTTATTTACATCATGGTAACATCTCAGGGCTTTTTGCAAGTGGTTGAGGAGGAAGAGAGCGCTAACAATAATGGATCAGCAAGAGCTTCACATGAAATAAAAGGTGGCCCCCTAAGTTTGCTTCATGTAGCCCTAACACAGAAGCAGACAGGCATTTTATAAATGTAGGTTAATAGCTGGAAATGATCATAGGCTCATGGATCCATAGCTGGAAGGGACATCAAACAGCATCTAGTTCAATCTCTCTCCTTTTTCAAATGAGGAAACAAATCCAAAGAGGTTTCATGCCTTATGTGGTATCAAACAGGAAGTAAGTGGCAGAGATAGGATAGGCAGGGAGGTCCTCTGAAACCAAATGCAACATTCTTTTCATCTTAAACACGATCTTATACTTTAGCTAATTAGATTTTAGTCCTTGTTCTTCACTAAAATAGGCCGGGATAAATTCTTTAACCTTCAGCTAACTTGGGTTTTTTTGTTCTGTTTTGTTTTGGGTTTTTTATGAGGATGGAAAAATATCAGCACCAGAAAATATCATCAGAAAAATATTCATCAAATATTTATTAGCAATGGTGTGTTCTGAAGATTCATTGCAAGATGCTTAAGTAGTTGAGAACTAATAATGGACTAGCTGAATGCATGAGGTATTACCTCTGATGCTTTGGAGTCCTTGGGAATCTTTTTTTTCTTCTTGTGTTCTAGTACCAGTGAGCAAAAGAAGCTATGAAGCAAACATCCTTTCTGAGGTTCCAGTGACATATCTTGTGTTTGTCTGCTTTTGGAGAATCCCTTTTTTTATATTTGGATAGCAGAATTGTCACTACTGGATAAAAACCAAAGGTTCATTTAAATAACAATTAAAATTAGATCTCAATGTACAGTCTGTTAGAAAAAAAAATTAAGCCATACCTTGGAGAGTCCAGGGCAAATATTTCTTTGGGCGAATGTGTTGGACTTGAATTACCTGGATGTTTGTGCACTTGCCACTGAATTCAGGAGATAACACTCAGCTCCTGTATATGTAGCCTGTGATTTCCAAGTATAAATGCTGTTAAATGTTCCCAGCAGAGGCCTTGGCCATTTACTGAGAACTGCTGTTTCTGCTAGGTTATAAGCACAATGCCCTAAGGTTATTTGCCCAATTCTAAGTAATGAGGCCCCTATCACCCTCCACTGGAGATACAGTTATCTTATAAAACACTTCAGTCAAATTGAACTTACGTTACACTTGTTTTTATTCCCTATGAAGAATCCTTTCTTACTGAATTGGAACACAAAGTCTAATTCTATTATCTCTTTCCTTAAGATTTCAGAACAACAACAACAAAAGTTGCATCTTCCTTTGAGTTGACTGGGTAATTTTTAGATAATTACTTCAGCTTTTTATATTAACCTGGGGGGGGGGGGGGCAGGGTTGGAGAAGAAAGGAAACTGCCTGAATTCTCTTAATAATTTTTATATTCTGGAAACTTCTAATTATAGCACTATTAGTGCACAAGTTCCTGTTAAGGAAATAGAGTTCCGGAATGCAAAGGTGGGATTTGTTAGGGTGGAGGGGAAAGAGGGATGCTATGAACTTGAGACAGAAGTGGGATACTCTCCCCCTTTCCGTCCTGAGTGATTACCTTACAGAGCCCAGCATTTTGGCCAGATACCAGACCCAAAGCTGTGTTTCATTATACTCTTTACTTTCCAGCCTTGCCCCGGCCACCCCTCCCCCATTCTTCAATTCTAACCATGGGTAAATCAACTCTGCCATTTCTCCAAGAAGATATGTGTCAGTCTACTGTCCTATGGACCGAGCCACCATCCTGGTAACTTTCTGGGACAACAAACCTCTCCCTGGCTAGTGCTTCCCTGCTCGTGTTATCTTCTTCTATTAGAATGTAAGCTTCTTAAGGGCAGGGACTGTCTTTGTGTATTTGTATCCCTAGAGAGAGCAGGGGATATCTTATAAAGAAGACACCATCAACAAAATAACCAAGTTTAATGTGACAACCCAGTTCATCATAAATTAATCAGTTCTGCTTCAATTTTTTTTATGTCCCTTTGTTTTCAGTAAAGAACATTTTATTCAATTAAACATTAAGGCAGTGTGATGTGGTGAATAGAGAACTAGCCTCAGTGTCTAATCCTAAACCAAAGGAAGTATAGGCTGTGTGACCCTGAGCAAGTCCCTGGACTTCTCAGTAACACCAGGTAACTTACTAAGACCTATAGTCAGTCGGTTGATAAATATTAAGTATCTAGGGGCAGCTAGGTGGCGCAGTGGATAAAGCATTGGCCCTGGATTCAGGAGGACCTGAGTTCGAATTCAGCCTCAGACACTTGACATTTACTAGCTGTGTGACCCTGGGCAAGTCACTTAATTCCAATTGCCTCACCAAAAAAAAAAAAAAAGTATCTACTAGGTGCCTGGTATACAAAGTGAGTCAAAAGATAAACCCATCTCCCCAAAATTCTAGTTTCAGTCTAATTGGGCAGATGCAAACAACTGTGAACAAATTAAATACAGGATAGTGGGAATAATCACAGAGGGAAGGCACTAGAATTAAGAGGGATTGGGAAAGGTTTCTCCTGGAAGCTGGGAATTTCACTGAGACTTTAAGGAAGTCAGAAAGTGGAGATGAGGTGGTAGAAAATTGCTCTCAGGAGGGCTAGTCATTGAAAATACCTGAAGTCAGAAGTTGGAGTGTATTGTTTGAAGAACAGCTAGGAGAACAGTGTCACTGGATTAAAGAGTATATAGAAGGGTAAGATGTAAAAAGACTGGAAAGCTGAAAGTGGGACAGGTTTCATAAAGGGCTTTTGAATGCCAAATAGAGGATTTTATATTTATCCTGGAAATGACAGAGAGCCAATGGAGTTTATTGGGTAGAAGAGTGACATCGTCCAAGTTGCATTTCCTGAAGATAATTTCAACAGCTAAGTGGAGGGTGTATTGGATAGGAGAGAACCTTATGGCACACAGACCAACCAACAGGTCATTGCAACAATCCAGGTGTGAGATGATATGGTCCTGAATCAGGCTGGTGGCAGTGTCAGAGAGTTGCAAGAGATGGTACAACAGTAAAATCAACAAACTTTGACCACAGAGTAGATCTGGAGAATGACATTTGTGTTTCAAGCATTGGTGATACAGTCATAGGGAAGTTTGGAAGAGAGGAGGGTTTGTGGGAAAAGATAATGAGTACAATTTTGGACATTCTGAATTTAAGATTGCCACAGAACATCTGGTTGAAGATGTCTAGTTGGCAATTGGAGAAAGTGAGACTGTCAGGTCAGCTAAGAGGACATTGGTAGAAGGAATGTCTTTGCTGACAGTTCCCGACACTCATGAAATCACAATTCTGGATTCTTCTTCTAGTTTTCTACCCTACTCTTCTTCCCTTTATAAAAAAATTGTCAGGCAGCTAGGCAGCACAGTGGATAAAGCACCGGCCCTGGATTCAGGAGGATCTGCTTTCAAATCCAGCCTCAGACTCTTGATACTTACTAGCTGTGTGACCCTGGGCAAGTCACTTAACACTCATTGCCCTGACCAGCCCCCCCCCGCCAAATTGTCCAGGAGCTTACAGTTTAATTTTTCAAGTGCCAGGATTATGGAATAGCCATTTAATAGAGCAAAGTCTCCAGTTTTTTTTTAATCCTGAGAATGATTGGCAACAATCTAGTTCAGCTATACCACAGGGCCATGGAGAAAACCAAATAACCATAAGATGGAAAGATAGGTTGGGAAATTCAGAATTTATTTGATAAGTGATAGAAAAGCCATTGAAGATAATTGAGCATTTGAGTGACATGGTCAAAGGAGCATTTATTAAATTCTTGGCTGTAGAGGAAAGAACTGAGATCTGCAAAAGTGAGAGAGAAGTAGATTTAAACACATAAGAAATAACTTCCTACATCAGATTCCCCCACACTTGAGGTCTTTGAGAACAATTGGATGACTATTTACTAGGGATGTTATACAAGTGATTCCCTTTTAGGTAGATTCATATTGAACTAGATGATCTCTGATGATCCTTCCTACACTGAGATTCTATGAATGAATCAAGAAATGAACAGTCCCACTTTTTCCTCATCCTGTTCCTATAAAGTAAGCAGATAGTCTCATTGAGGTTTTACAAGTGATCACACTGAGGTTTGGAGACATCAAGTGACTTGTCCAAGATCACATAGTAAGGAAGCAGTAATGCTTGGACTAAACCCAGTCTCTAGCTAGGAACCCTTTCCACTACTCCATGCTGCCTCTTTAGGTACTAGAGGCCAGTGAAAGATTGACCCAGAAACATGGGAAGAGGTAGTATAGCATAATGGATAGAAAAGAATGGTCAAGTTTGGAGTCAGAAGAACCTGGCTTCAAATCCTGCCTCTGATATTTGCCAGCAATATGGCTCCCACGAAAGTCACCGAGCTTCCCTAAGACTGAGGCAACTCTCCAAGATGGATATTACAGATGGGTGGTCACCTGCATTAGGAAAGGGATTCCTTGCTCCAAGATTTCACTTCTATGGAAAGAGCAAGGCTTGCTGAGTTCTTTTAACAGGGATGTGCTCTTGGAAGCCATTTGTTCAATGTTGGCTGAATTGAACCCTTGTTAATTCCATTGCTGTCCAAGAGCAGCCTGACTCCTACAAATAGAGGAATTACTTTTTTTCTTTTTTTTGCAGGGCAGTGAGGGTTAAGTGACTTGCCCAGGGTCACACAGCTAGTAAGTATCAAGTGTCTGAGGCCGCATTTGAACTCAGGTCCTCCTGAATCCAGGGCCGGTGCTCTATCCACTGCACCACCTAGCTGCCCCCAGATAGAGGAATTTCAATCATTTTTCAGTTGTGTCTGACTCTTCACAACCCCTTTTAGGTTTTTCTAAGCAAAGATACTGAAGTTGTTTACTATTTCCTCCTCCAGCTCATTTTACAGATGAAGAAATCAAGGCAAACAGGATTAAGTGATTTCCCAAGGTCATACAGCTAGTAAGTGTCTGAGGCTGGATTTGAACTCAGGAAGATGAGTCTTCCTGTCTCTAGGCCCAGTGCTCTATCCATTATGCCACCTAGCTGCCCTTCAATAAAGGAATAGATCTAGGAAAAGAGGACACTGTACAAATTATCAAGAGTTCAGACAAGCCACATGTTTGGCCTGACTCAGGGCAGGTGAAAATGTATCCTGAGCTTTGAAGTTCATTCCATTGTGTCTAATATGTACAGGTAGCCTTTACACTGAACCTTTGGGTTACTGGAAGGAGTTACATTTATTTTGCAAAAATTTCTTGTCAGGATTAATCTGACAAAACTTTAGGGCAGTAAAAACACAAAGCCTTTCTTGGTATGGGATCTAATTTCTAATTTTAGGCTTCCTAGATGGTAAGACCTTCGGAGCCAATATGTCTTTCAGGTATGTGCGAGAATGTTTAAGTTTTATTTACCTTTCTCTATAAAGTTTTCATTTTTCAGTAAGTACACTAGGGCAGTTTTTCAAGTTACAGAATTCAAGTAAACTGGATTCCCAAATAAATAGATCTGTAAACATCCACTGGAAGGAACAAACCAGGTCTCTAGACCTGAGTCCCCCCAAAACCTCAGGAATAGAATAAGAAAACAGCCCTAAGCATTGAGTCTATTAAAAAGCAAACAAAAAGGACCAGTTAAAACACAGCAAAAGGGATAGAAAATGTAGGGGAACAGGTGAGAATAATAGCATGAAATCCCTAATCTATAGCTGGCCTTAGAGTCCAAAAGACTGATGCATATCGGCCGTGTGATGCCAGGCAAACCACTGAATAACTTGTCTCAGTGCCCTCAGGTACTTCTCTAAGATGATCATTTAGGAACACATTCATGATCTTCATCACTGGGCAAAGTTCCCATACCTGGAGTTCCCTATACTGAAAAAATCTCAGGTCACCCCCCCCCCCTCCAAAAAAAAATAATAAATAAAGGCATCACAACCAAAAGAAAGAGAGCAGTTAGAGCAACAGATGGAAGGTGGATAGAAGCTGGAACAGATGTGAAGTGAAAGAATATCAAATATGTGAAGTGAACAGAAATGAAAGAAGCCCAAAAGATAATGAATGCCCCAAGTACACTTTAGTTCCTAAAAGGTTAATGAATTTGAATTTCTAGACCAGTTACTAGAGATACTTGGGATGCTAATTGGAGTGGTCTCTCTAGGAACCCAGCCAGGAAAAGCACTCTTTACTTGGGATTAACTGTTTCCCAAAGCTCTGTGAAATACGTTGGGACCCGAAACATTTATTCCATTATTAGATGAGGCTTTTTAATTCTCTCAAGAATGAACCCTTGGGAACGTTTACCATTGTCTCAGCCCTGTTCTGCCAAATGTATAAGGTAAGGGGAGTTTTCTCAAGTAATGGGAAAGCCTGCTTGGTTTCCTAGTTCTAGTGCTAAGAAAGGTTTGACCATGGGATAAACCAAAAGAGCAATTAATTGAGAGTCAGAAGATCTCAGACCCATATCTGTTCATTCAATTCCCCAAATAGGAATCGTGTACCAGTGTGCTTATTATTTTTTTTTGCGTGCTTACTCTTTGCAAAGCATTGTTCATTGGGCAGATCTAATTCTGGAACAAGGAGGTTGCTTCTGTTGCTTCTCCAACCTCCAGTGAGTAGTTCCTCCCTCATCCCAGCCCCTTCCATCTGGGCTCCCTTCTTCTGGAATAGTAGATTTCCAGGATGTGAACAAAAGATGTCCTAAAGTTCTGAGTTCCATTTTTAACTAAATCATGTTCTAGAAATCTGTCTACAATTATTTTTGGTGCCACTGTTCTCTCTCATTTTCTTATATTTCATTCAAACACATTTAAATAAAGTTCCTCAGCCAAGAGGTATTTTGTAGTAGGTAATACTACTGGACTAAAGGATTGAGAGAGCCACATTCTAGTCTTGGCTCTGACTCAGAAAGTATAAAGGCAGGTGGGGGTACAGTGGTCAAGAGTGATGGGCTCAGTCAGGAAGACCTGAGTTCAAATCCTACCTGAAATACTATCTGTGTGACCCTGGATAAATCACTTAACCTCTATCAGCCTCAGTATTCTCATCTCTAAAATGGGGATAATATTAACATCTGTCTCCCAAGACTGCTGTGAGAATTAAATGAAATAATATTTGTGAAGCACTTTGCAAGCCATAAAGTGCCATATCAATGTTAGCTGTCATTATTATTATTATTATTATTAAGCTGTGGGTGAAGGTTGTTTTCAGAAGAGGAAACTGAGGCAGAAGTTAAGTGACTTGCCCAAGGTCCAACAGCTAGCAAGTGCCTGTGGCTGGATTTGTACTCAGGTCTTTTTAATTCCAGGCTCTATCAGCTCCACAGAATTGACTAAGGAGTCTTCAAAATAGAAGTTGAATGACTCTTGCATGAGGATGCTGTAGAACTTTGTTTGGATATGGATTGGACTAAATGACCTCTGAGTTTTCAACTCTTGTTACTTTTTAAAGACCATAGAGATTTCCTGAAATGTAATGGCTCTGGGTGGGAGTTAAGTTTCCCTTCCAATTTCCCTTTTCTACTGTAGTCGTCAGCCACCATTACTGAGCTCAGAGGGAGGGAGAGAACTAGAATTCCAAGGCAGAGTACTATTGCTGCCCTCCATCCCCAGAATGCACTTCTTCCTCACCCTGCCTCCTTTGCCTAAGAGGTAAAAGGCATCTCAGAATCCCTAGCTTCCCTCTGGTTTTAGCCCAAAAGGACCTCTGCTAGGACATTTTGCCTACTTCTCTTAGGATGTTCTTGGTATTTACATTGTAAATCTCTGGTATGTGCTGAATGTGTAGCTTACCAGATATTTCTTCCAGCACAGAGTAAGCACCTTGAGGGCAGGGGATTGTTTCATTATTGTCTCCATTTCCCTAGTGCCAAGAAGAGGGGTAGTAGTAGTAAGTGCTAAATAAATGCTTTGTTGAATGCTCACTTAGTAGATGGTGGATGCATGAATTAGAAATACTTGCCTTTGACAAGGGACTGTCAGAAAAAGGTGTCTAAATGACTAGTGTGGCTTTGTTTTATTAAAATAAGAGAATTATTGTAACAAGACTATGAGTCTTTTATTGAATTCTACAAGAGGAGATAGGAGAATTTTCCTAAAGTCAAGAAAAATCCTTTTTGTAAGTCCTAAGGGGGAAAAATGTCAAACCATTTTTATTTCAGAGGTTGAAGAAAAATATTGCTTATGAATCAGAACTGAACTCTACTCCTGCTTTGTTCCCAACAAATGAGAAACAAAGGACCAAGATATCACAATCACTTGAATACGATCCACAAAATATCTGCAATGCCCACTTTTTAAATCCTTTTAAACTTTTCTTCTTAAATCAGAATAGAGGTCTGAGCCTATAATCAAGAAAGCCTGAGTTCAAATCTGGCCCCAGACATTTATTAGTTGTGTGACCCTGAACAAGTCATTTAACCTTGGTTTGCTTCAGTTCCCTTGTTGCAAAATGGGGTTAATAATAGCATCTCCCAAACAATAAAAAAATTTAAAAATAATAGTAATAGCATCCCCTCCCCAGGGTTGTTGTGAGCCTCAAATGAGGTAGCAATTATAAAATGCTTAGCACAGTGCTAGGCACATAGTAAGTGCTATGTAAATGTTAGCTATTATTATAATATACTAAAACACAATATATTAACATCCTAATATACTAAAAGCATATCTTGTACTTCACACATCTTCCTGGTCATATTGCTCCTTTGCTCAAAATCCTTTGGGCCCTCCCAATTGCCTTTAGAGTAAAGGTCAAATTCTTTAGCCTGGTGTTCAAGACCCTTCACATCCTGCTTTTCCCTTTTTATCTCATACAATTCCTCTTTATTTATTCTTTTTTTTTTTAGAAATTTTTAGGGGCTCTTTATGTATTCTTGATTAACTAAATTGTCCATATACCATATATGCCCTGTACTTTCCCACATCTTAGGTTTTCTTCAGTCAATAGGTTGCTCAATCAATAGACTTTCATTAAGCACTTACTTCATGCCAAGCATTATGCTAAACTCTGAGGAAACAAAGGCAAAACCCAATTCCTGCCCTCAAGGAGCTTGTAGAACATGCAAACAATTACGAACTTCCTTTTTATCTTGTAACCCATCTTCACTCCCAACTTGTTATCCTTTCCATTCTTTGAAGCCCATCTAACATGCCCTTAACTCCTCCTTAACCCCCATCCAGGACATTATCAACTGTTCTTTGGGGTCCACCTAGATATGACAACTGTCTCTGCCATCCTGGTGGTTACATCCTAGTAGGAGGATATGACATGTTCATGAATTGTGCAAGGCTCAGGAGTCACAGGGATGGTGCATCTTTTCCCTGATTCTAAAGTGACTGTGCAGGTAATGTTTATTCCAGGAACCAGGTTCAAAATAGGATTATTATCATGAGATAAAGATGGAAAACTAATTTTGGGACAGATGGTGGAAAGCTTTTAAATGCCAAGCTAAGAAGTAGGAATTGCGAAAAGTGATCAAGGAATTGTAAAGGATTTGTAATAGAAGAGAGACTGGGTCAGATCTGTGCAAAAAAAAAGATTAATGTAGAAGAATTGTAAAGGGGACAATGGGGGACAGAAGAAGGAAGGGGGACAAAGGGGGAGTTGGAAGTAGGAGAAAGACCTGTTAGGAGCCAGAGCGGGTGATGATGCAGGTAGTGAAGCCTCAGACTAAAGTGGCAATAGTGGGGGAGGGGGTACAAGAAAGAGCTCTTGTTCTTTAGACTCAAATCAACCCATCTTGGAAATTGATTGGCTATATGAGAGGGAGCAGATTTCCAATAGGAGGACAAGGGTACAAATAGTGGAGTAGAAAATAAGGGGGGAGGTCTGTAAATGCTGTTTTCCACTCCTAGTGCTTATATGGCTATTTCCTGGGTCTTTCCCCCCTTTACTAGCTTATACTAGAGTACAAACTCCAAGAGGGTAGGGACTAAATTATTTTCCTATCTTCCTCAGAAGCCAGCACAATGTTTTGCATATAATAAGCACTCATTGAATGGGTCTGTTGAATAAATGAATGAATAACAGCCCAGAATGGCTCCCAGAGTTAATTTATTCTGCTCAGTCCAAGGCTCTGTGCCTCTTTCTTTCTTTGAATGGCACTACCTTACCCCCTGAATGTTCAGTAAGTTAGTTTTCTTGTCAAGGATGAGACTAATTAGCATTACTCCGGACCTTAATGGGTCTAGCTTGAAGTGTCAAGAGCGCCTTTATGTTTCACAAGAAATAAAATTAAAGAAAAAAAAAACAAAACGAAACTAAATGTAGGGTAGATACCAAACTAGCCACCGGTTCCATGACACATAATATCAACATGTACAAGTAATAATTACACACTAATTACAATCAGAATAGAATCATGTTAATTTTCACTAAGAATGAAAGAATGACATAGTGAGCACTTTAAAAATCTGCTCCCAGACTCTGTTTTAACAATTAGTTATTTGGGAGACACTGAACAAAGGGGATAAAAATGTCTTTTTAATCTTGGTGGCATGTTTATTTGGCTATTTGGTTTTTAAATAAGGATCTTATGCACCTACCCATTACAAGCTATTAGTCCAAATGGGATAATTATAAACTACTAAAAGTTTATAAGAAAGCTTTGGAAAGTGTTCTTCTGCCCCTCTTACTCATCTGAGTGAGAGGGAATTGGCGGGGGAGGGGGGGGGTAATCTGGAACTGTCAGGAAAGGAAAGAGATTGATTGAGTCAAGCTTCCTTTCCCCCCCCCCCCCCAGCAGCTGGATGCAGGGCCAGCCCAGGCATGGCTTCTCAGTGCAGTCTATTGGTTGGAAGCCATTGGTTAGTTTCCTTATTGTTGCAATAAAATGTCACATCATCACCAAACTCACCTCTCCCCAAATGGAAATATGTGTGGTGAGAAATTAGTAAATTGAATGAATCATTCATCAAACTAATAAGGGCTTAATGAACATGGAATAGCAAGAATGAGCGACTTTGCATTCTAGGCCACATGGTTCTCCTGCAGGCAGCAACTCACCTCTCCCACCAGCTCTGCCTTCAAATCCTTTCAGTGTTTTTTGTATACACATTTCTTTAAGTTGTTGTTGTTTTTTAAAAATTAATTAATTAATTTTTTGCTGGGCAATGAGGGTTAAGTGACTTGCCCAGGGTCACCCAGTTAACAAGTGTCTGAGGTCAGATTTGAACTCAGGTCTTCCTGAATCCAGGGCTGGTGCTTTATCCACTGTGCCACCTAGCAGCCCCCTGTTTTTTTTTTTTAAACAAAAAGCCAAGTTGCTATCTAAGGGTCTCTCATTCAAAGACACTAGTCATATATTTCATATTTATTGGGAATATGAAACCGGAGTAGTAAAATCAAGGAACATAATATGGTCATAGTTTTTGTCTTTAATTCTTCCCCAAAAGACCAAATTTAAAAGGGGAGTGCAAATGAAATATAAAGACATTTCAATGATATTGACCTTTAAAGGTTTGTGAAACACTTTACATACATTATCTGTTTTCAAGCCTATTTTAGAGATGAGGAAAACTGAGGTTTGGAGATGTTAAACTGCTTGACTAGGATTTGACTCAAATGAGATAACATATGAAAAGTGTTTTACAAACAGTGAAGCACTTTGTAAATAGGAGCTGTTTGGATTATCACGTCATAATAGTATGCCACTTAAGTTATTTATGGTTCTTTAGAGAAATTAAATGTCTCAGACATTAAGAACTCATGATCTCTAATGTCCTTTGATCTTCCTCCATTTTCACTTTCTCATTAAGGCTGACATACTTTGTTTCCTCATTGAAGCCTGAAGCTCTCAGGATAGGGACTGAGGGAGGCATCTTTTCCCTGCATCAATGATCTTTTACTAGGAAATGGCTATACAGTCATTCAACCCCTCCCTGGCAGCTTAGTGATTCTGAGATATGTGTGATAGATTCTTGGTTAAATAACATAATTTAGTTAAACAAAAAGGAAAAGAGAAATAAAATACATATTAGAAACAGACAAGGAAAATCATTAGCATTGGCAGTTGGCCATCACATCCTCCCCCATTCACCTCAGTTAACAACACATACTTTAGGCCCTGATATTGAATATAAAACAACAACAAAACCCCAAAATGTGACTGTGAGCCAGTAACATATGTTCCAAAACCCCAGACAATTATTATTATACATAATACAATTTTGTATTTATATGGGTGCTTTGTCCCAAAGGGACCTGATTTTTTTCTTTTTTTTTACAGGCTAGAACATGGATTCTTTGTTCATGCAAGGACCATTTTATTAAACTATAAGTTATAAGATTGTAAACACCAGAGGGCAGGGCCAATGCCTCAGTTACCATTATATTTCATCTTGACAAATAACACAGTGCTCTATACATAGCGAGTAATCAACCAGTCAGCCATCAGTAACCATTATTAAGTACCTACTATATTCTAGGTACTGTGCTAAGCTCCAGGAAAAAAAAAAAGGCAAAAGATAGTCCCTATCCTCAAGGAGCTTACAATCAATAAACATTGTTAAATAAATGAATTTTTATGTTTGCTTTTCCTGGGTAGGGAAGAGACATGGATAAATGATTACATTTGGAAGCTGTATTTAGAAGAAACCTTAGATGTCATCTAGTCTAGCCCCTTAATTTTATATATAAATAAAAAGGAATAGGTAGAAGAGAGAGATTCAAATCAGCTCTTTAGACTCCAAATCCAATATTCTTTTTACACACTTATATTCATGCATACAGCTTTACATGTACATATGCAAATATATTTGAGGATGCAGTGCTTACATATATGTATACACATTTATATTCATATGTGCATGCTTGTATGGATTATGGATTATGAAAGATAGCATAGCTGGCGGAGACAAGCCAGTAAGACATATAACCTGTATATATGTGTATGTATGTATATATGTGTGTGTGTGTGTGTGTGTGTGTTTTTTATATGTCTATATGTAGGTTACATCTATATCTGTATGTATTTACACACATATTTCCACATGTCTCTAGATTACATATGTATATAAAAATGCATGAGACTGTTTCCTCTTTAGTCATAATTATGATTCAATTGAATACTTATTTATTGAGCATTAACTATGTGCTTAATAAACTGGAAAAAAATACTGCATCTTGTTTTCAGAGTTTATATCTTTCCTTTATTTCAGTATCCTACCCAGTCAGGAAAGGTATTTTTCAGCCCCGAGCACTCTATAATTTGCTCAGCATATCTATCCTTTGAAATTTATCTGTCACATATAAGCACCCACGTCCACAAAGATATTTTCAGTGAAATCACTTTTCAGGTAGAAAGAGATAGAATGTCTTCATACCATTGGAAATTCATCTGGATTCCCTATATCCAATTAAACAAACAGAGGAGAATTTAGATCAGGAGTTATTAACCTAGGGCCCATGAAATTGATTTATTTAAATATTAAAGTATTTCAAAACTAACATTTCCTTTTCAATCACATGTAGGAATTATACATTTAAAAACTTTCTGAGAAGTTCATAAGCTTTGCCAGTTTCCGGGGGCGGGGGGCAGGCAGGGGGAGGTCCATGACAAACAGAAGGTTAAGAATCCATGAATTTCCTGTGTTAATAATTTTACTTTAAAAAAAAATTGATGTCATGGGGGCAGCAATGGATAAAGCACCAGCCCTGGATTCAGGAGGACCTGAGTTCAAATCCAGCCTCAGAGATGTGACACTTACTAGCTGTGTGACCCTGGACAAGTCACTTAACCCTCATTGCCCTGCAAAAAAAGAAAAAAATACGTCAGGGAACAATTCTATAATGTAACCTGACGAAGATATGACATGGTTTTCCTTTTAAATTTTAAAACAATTAGTGTCCCAGTGCCATCTGATGAGTTGTTACACGATGGTGATGGTGATGCCTTAAGTTATAGCCTGTTGTAACAGAATACTACATTTAGAGTCTAAAAGACAAGAGTTCAAATTCTACCTCTGACCATTACTGTGTGACAATAGTCATTTAACCTCTTTCTGACTCATTTTCTTATCTATAAAAAGCATATGATATCTATAGTGCCTAGCTCACAGGTTTGTTGTGGGGAGGCTAAAGTGATAGAATTTCTCATAAAAAGCATTCTACAAACTTTAAGACACAATTTAAGTGTTATTATTATCATTAACCATTATTATATATTATCTCATCTTAGAAATTTCCTCGGGTATTACTCCTACCAAATGCTGCAATCCAGCCAAACCAGCCTTCCTTCTTCTCCTCACTTATAACACTCCATTTCCTAGCTCATGCATTTGTCCTGGCCATCCCACATGCCTGGAATGCACCCCCTTCTTTCCTCTGTCTCATTTCATGTGCTTTAATATGCAACTCAGGCACCATCTTCAAGTTTTTCCAACAAGATAGTACTCTCCCTCCCAAACTACCTTGCCTTTAACTTCTTTGTATGTGTATTTGTATGTTTTTTCATGTATGTTTATGCTGTATATTTTTATATGTGGTCTCCATTAGTATGTAAGTTCATTGAAAGTAGGAATTATTATATTCTTTGTATTTATATTCCTAGCAAAGAGACAGGTGTTTAATAAACACTTATTTTATTGATATGTCTTTAATTGATAAAGTTGTTTGGTGTTATAGGGAAATTGGGTGGGGGTTTGGGTAGGGGTTCTTAGGAATCCTCTTTAAAGAATTACACCCTCTTGCACACAAATCCAATTAGAATAAAATAATAGTTTATTTAGGTGCTAGGGAAAGGAAACCAAGAGAGAAGTCTTTGGACTTCTCATGGGGAGAAGGCATGTCACAGAGGCGTGGCTCTCTGAGATACCTTTTTCCTTGAGCAGTAGAAAGGCAGAAGCTTTTATAGAGGACCAATGGTGGTCCAATGAGGTGATCATCTGGCTGTGGAAAGTTCCCTTATTGGGGGAGGACCATCCCCCACTGGTGGTGGCTGGGGGAAGTTGGGTGAGGGGCTGCTCCAGGTCTCTCAAGCCATTTCTCTCCCCCTCAAGCCACAAAGGCAGCAGCCACACCTAATCTTACCTCCCCAGGGGTGGGGGAGACTGGAATTAAGGGTGGTGGTCCTGGAGCTAACTCAGTCCCAATTCTGTGCCACTTATCTCTTTAGTTGTGTCTGTCCTTTGGTTTAGTTTCTCAAGGGGAAGGTTCTTTTGATTTACCCCAGGGAACTTCTGAGGTACTCGGGGGCCATAACATCTAGTTTCTCAGAGTGGTATGGTAAAAGGAAAGGGGGAAAAAACCTAGAGTATCAGGAGACTGGGCTTTTTGTCTCAGCACTACCACTTTCTAGTCTGTGTTAATTTGGGTGATTCATTTTCCATTTCTGGGCCTCAGTTTCTTCATCTGTAAAATGAAAACTCTTACGGAGTCTTTGCTCCTCTGTGAAAGAATCTCAATGAGTTCTCCTCTATATCCCCCTCCACCAGTCTCCACTCCTTGTTAGTTAACCCAATTAAAATCCTGCCTTATACAGAAAACTTTACCAGATCATCCTTAATGCTAATGCCTTCCCTTTCTTGATTTTCTCCAGTTTGTGCTGTTTATGTCTCATTTGTACCTAGCAGTTTTTATATTATCACCCTTAGACTGAGCTCCTTGAAAGTAAAGGCTATCTTTTAGCATAGCATTTGGCACAAAGTAGGTGCTGTAAAGAATTAATTGTTATTTGAGGTTTTTATACCTCAGCTCGCACTGGCCTGGGGCTCCGCAAACCACACGGGGCTCCACCCACTGGTTGTAGCTGTTGCCAGGGCTCTGGCACCTCACCGTCATCACCACTCGCCTACATGGGCCTGGCAAAATTATAATGATTGGAAGCCTAGTGAGGGCAGTCATGTGACTGTCAGAGCGGCCGTCCCATTGACTGGGACTGTGTGGGGTGTTTCTAGGTTTGGGGGAGGAGAATTGGGCATTCTAGGTGGAAGCTGGAAAGTGAAGGGCGTTCTGCTGTATATTTTCAGCTGATTCCTGGGCGGTGGTATTTTTTCAGGTATTATAATTTCCCTTTCCCCATTTTATTTCCTTTCCCTTGATCTTACTGATCCTGTTTGTGTGTTTTTTTCAACTTCATTCTTGTTAAAATAAATCTTGTTCTGTTTTGAAGGAGGCTGCCGGTCTCCTTCCTTGCCCCAATATTGTGGTGAGCCGCTTACCTAGCACTCCCCAATTAAAAATTGGTCCCCTCAGTGCCATGTAAATGTTTCTTCCCTTCCCTTACTCCCTTTGTATCTCCAATGCATAATGCAGTGTTGGGCATGTAGTAGGTACTTTAAAAATGTTTATTGATTGACTAAGTAGTTTTAAAAGTAAAAAGTTTTGCCAACCTTTATCTTCCTCCATGCTCAGGGATCGTAATTCCAGGACCTACCCTACAGAGGTGTTGGGAGGCTATAATGAAATAATGTATAGCTAGGTCTTAATGAGAGCAAATAATGAATCCCGTAAAATGGTCTCATATAGTTGAAATCATACTACTCAAAGTTATAATTAAATAAAATATGGTCATTGGTTCTAGCCCAATGGAAATAGGCAGTGAAGTTTGAAATAATGGGACCACTGCACAGGATACATGGTTTGCACCAATCAGCACCTTTTTATATGTGAAATCCTCTGGCATTTTTAAACTACTATGTAAATTCTAACTATTACTGCTGTTATTATTATTGTTGTTGTTGTTGTTGTTATTTTATGGCTATGGGATAAGGGAAGCCTTTGCCTTCTATTTGGTAAGTATTCAGTTGAGATTGAAGGCCTGGAGTAAGTTTCTATTTTAGAGAAAATTACTCAATTGCCAGGGTTATTGTAAAATAGAGTCACTTAATCATTTTGCCAAGTTACAAAGGTAAAGAAAACGATAGAGAGATAGAGACTGTGAACAAGGTGTAAACAAACCTGGCTTCAAGATTTTTCACACTAGGGCTTTTAAAGCACCCAAATTTTACAGTTGGAAAGTTCAGTTAGCATCTCAAAAATAGCTGTTTAAAAAGAAAAGTTGATGTTGCAGTTTTATGGACTATCCATGCTTTCTGTGACAAATTTTTTCACTTTTTGCCTCAAATTAACTTTATTTTTTTCCCCATAGCTAGCATTTTATGCTCAACAGGACAAGCCAGAATCTTTGCACCTTTTAAAGTCAGATGCCATTATTTAAGTACAAAACAAGGAATTTATGCTGTTTCTTATTCACAACTTTCTAAAACACACAAAGTTTTAGTATGTATCATTTGATCGATGCCCTAAACCTTCCCCTTCTCTTGAATACTTATTCTCTTTCCCTTCAGTACATAAATGTTTTCCTTCACTTAAGGCAGTTAGGGAATAATGAAGTGAAAACCTTGGACTTGGATCACAAAAAAAATCTAAGTTCAAATCTTCCCTTGGACCCTTTCTAGCTATATGACTTGGGAGAAATCACTTAAATTATGTCAACTTCAGTTTCCTCATCTTTAAGATGGGGAGAATTATAGTATCTATTTCAGAATTTGGTGTGAGGAATAGATAACATATGCAAAGTGCTTTGCAAACCTTTAAGCACCATATAAATTCTCATTTATTATTGTTATTTTTATTATTCACTAATTACTTCTGAATTTCCTTTGGACTTAAGTCATTTATCACCATCAGGTTTATTTTAGTGGCAAATGAGATTCCCCTGAGTTATTCCTATAGCTGACTCCTTAAACTGGGGTCTGTTAGCTTGTTTATTTTAATATATTGAGCAATCCAATGTACTTTATTTCATGTGTTTAAAAAAAAAACTATTCTGAGAAGAGGTCCATAGGCTTCACCAGAATGCCCAAAGGGTCTGTGATACCCAAAAGGTTAAGAACGCCTATGTTAGAATGTAGGAGACCATGGTAGGGTTCTTAAAGTTGATGTTTCGGGCCATAAAGTCAAAGCTAAGGATGACCCTGGTTTTTCTCTTGCATTGCTAATGGTGCTGAAGGCAAGGTAATCAATCAGAACCACTGAGCTGGTGGGCATTCTTTGCCTCCCCCATCATGAGGAATGTGGATACTGAATTTTAATGTCAATGATGAGAGGTGAGCACAATTTAGAATAAGGCACTGATTGCTAACAGCTGGACTGCTGTTTCCATTGTGGTTCCTGCTTGGCTGAATGGGCACAAAGGCCAGTAGATAGTCACTGATCCTTTGTGGCCAAAGCCTACAGTCAAGAGAAAAGAGGAAAGTGACTAGGTTTGGAGCCTAAGCACAAAAGCATCTCTTTTTAATAGCACCACCTCTTTTCTCCTCTATCCCTCGACTTGCTTTTTTTCTTTCATCATGAAATTGACGATGAGGTTAGAATCAGGGGAAGGGTTGTGGATCTATACCCCTGGACACTTGGAAGGGCACTCCATTGTTTCAGGGGATCCATCCAGTTGCTACACCCATAGATTATGCTTTGCTACATCCAAGTCAACCCGCACATGGCCCGGCTTGAATGTCACTAGGTAACATCCTTACAGTTGTAGTTATCCCATTTGTATTTTTATAACTAAACTCAGCCTCCGATCGTCATGGAGAGTTATGTTTGAAATGGTTAAGGCTTTCAGCACTTGAAGTAACACTTAGAGAAAATGTGAATGTCATGGCAGTAGATTACACAGCTGTGACCCAGAACACCCACAGGGAGAGAAATCAGCAGAAATGATGCCATCCTTACAAGTATCACTTCTCTGACCATAACTGTACTTAGAGCATTCTGAGTTTTCTTTTGTTCAGGCTGTTTCCCAGCGAGGTCATTACACTCCTCCTGTCATCACAACAGAAATAATAAAGCAGGCGTCTTTAAAGTAATTGCACAGTTCAAGCCATCGTTTCTTTCCACCCCCCTCCTTTTTATTGAGTATCATTCACTTGGGACTGGCATAATTTCTCCCTAAATTGGGGGTTTGCACGTGTAATTATATAAAATGATATGTTTGTTTACATCTGAGTCAAATTCAAATTCTGGTCTGTGATTTATCTTTGAAATTCAATTTCATCATGTCAGTCCTCAATTTATTACATTGGATGACTACACTGTTAACCCACACCTGTGGAGATGAAAGAATAGTCTGGTGTTTGCCTCATATGGTTTATCAATCAGACAGAGCCATTGTAGGGCAATTTTGATTTCCATTTTCTCCAAAGCTCACTGATGTTCAAGGATAGCTTCCTGATCAATCAGTCATTCAGCAAGCATTTATCAAGTGCCAATGATATGCTAGTCACAGGGGCTGGGAAGACCAAAAAAAGAAAAGAAAAGAAAGGAATCTCTGTTCTCAAGAAGTTAATATTTAATTGATTGAGATAACATAAACATATCTACACACATGCAAAATAAATATGTACACATTTTAAAAAATAAGCACAAGGTGGTTAAGGAGGGAGGGTACCAGCTAGTTGAGGGATGAGGACAGGCTTCATGCATGAGCTGTATCTTAAAGGAAGTGGGGAATTCTCTGAGGTAGAGGTGAGAAGGGATTGTATTCCAGCCATAGGAAATAGCTTGAAGATAGTAGTTGGAATGTTATGTATGTTTAACCAGCATTTTTAAAAGTATTTACCATTTGCCTATGCTGAGCACAGGAGAGCTTAAGAGAAACAGAGAGGCCCTGCCCCCAAGGAGTTTATATTCTAATCACAGAAACAGAGAGAAAGCGAGTTTGGCTTGACCATACAGTACAAGAAAGAGAATACATAGAATGAGCCTGGAAAGAATTGGAGGCAAGTTGTGAAAGGCTTTAAAAGCCAAACATGGAAGTTTATATTTTATTCTAGAAGTAATGGGGAACTAATACAGTGTATTGAATAGGTGAGTGACAAGGTCAATTCTGGTTTAAGGTAAATCACTTCAGCAGTTAATGTAGGATGAACTGCAGTAGAGAGACTTGAGGCTAGGGGACCAATTAGGATGCCAATGCAATGATCTGCAAGAAGTGATGAAAATCTTCAGGAGAACTAAACATAAAAAAGGGATCAGACACACGAGCTGTTGTGGAGGTAGAAAATGGAAAGATTTAGTGACTAACTGGAGGGGTGTGTGTGTGTGTGTGTGTGTGTGTGTAAGGATATATGGAGATATATATGGTGAAAAATAAGGAATAATGGTGAAGCTATGAATGGGAGGTAGAGGGGAAATTGGGGATCCATCTGCCCATTGTTGCAAGATCAAGATCACTAGCTACTGTCTTTTTCTTTTGATTTCATGCTAACTCCTTCTGATTAGGAGATTGGGTTATTCCCTCAATTTCTTTCTTTCTGCCTCTGTGACCCTGACTGACTTCCTTCCTCAGTCTCCTGACAAATGAAAGGGATAAGACTAGATGACTTCTAAAGTTCTTTCTGGCGCCCAAAGCCTGGGATACCTCTCTGTTTCTGCCAACCATGCATGGATACTAAGTAGCCATGCATAGATACTAAGCCACATTTAATTAGTTTGTATTTATATGTTTTTCCCATTTGTTCTTTGTGTGTTTAGCAGCCAGAGTATAGTTGTACTCTGGACACAGGAGTCCCTGGAAAGATACATTTCAGATATTTTAGCCCCACTGAGCCTGCTCTCTGAACAGTAAGCAAAGGACTGTTAAAAATGCAATTCCCAAATGTTAACTCAAAGCCTTCCAATGGGTCAACATCCAGATAAAAAGGACGAAAACCTGGGAGTCTGAACTCTCAATGTCACTTGCTGCTTTTTCCACTTATCCTTTAGTTAGTCAATGACCTCTGATCCTCTCTTCAGTTACAACTTGCTTCATGGATTCATTAGCAGAAGCAAGGCAACAAGTCTTAAGTATTCAAGTACTTTCATTAAGTACTTAGTATGCCTGGCACTGTGTTGACCATTAGGGATACAAAGACAAAACAAAACAAAACAAAAAACCCAACAGACCCTTCCCTCTCCTTAACTTCTAGTGGGAGAAGTCAACGCACAAAAAATGGAGCTGAAAAGTTAGAAAATAGAGAGGCAGATCTGAGGGGGTCCTCACTAGCAGGAGCATGCCATTGAATTCCAAAAATTCAGAAGCAAAGAAGGAAGGGGAATGAAGCCTAGTTAGCCTGAGCCCTTTCTCAAAATGGAGGTCCTACCAGGCATGGTGAAAAACTGTTCCAGGGTGAGGCTGCAGGGTCCAGTCTAGGGTAAGTGAGTTGCAGTCAATAAGATAAGTTGAGGCATAGTAACAAAGTTCAATAAGCCAGAAGCAAAGCCAAGAGGAGACTGGCCATTCTTCTTGGTTTGTTCATGGTTAGTGGAGAAATGCGATGTGGGCCAGGGCAGGGCAAATGCAAAGTGAGTCCCACTCCACCTTACTTGTGATCTTGCCTTGTTTATCCCTCCATGTCTTGAACTTGCCTCTCTTCTTGCCTGGCAAAGAATGTCACCTCCCACAAGGATTCTCATATTTATCACCGAAGCTTCGTCACTTCCCAATAAGAGATAAGGGCTGAAAACCAAAAGGGATGTTACATCCAACATATTTAAAACCAGCCTTATCAGCCTTCTCCCATAATGAGTCCATCCTGCCATGTATCATGGTGTAATTTACACTGAGTAAATGCTTGTTATCGATGTTGATGTTAATGGCACCACTAAATGACAGTTGCCCTTCTCTGGCAAACTCTTCATTGACTTGCCCATCTCTTTGGTCCTTCATGTTTACTAAGTCACAAAATACTGTCAGTTCTTCCTTTTTTAATGAGTCTCCCATTCATCCCTTCCTTTCATTCCCACTGTCACTACCCTAATTCAGGCCCTTAATTCCTCCTTCCTGTCTCCCTTTACCTGTTGTTCTGTTTCCTTTTTTACTTCTTTTCACCCTCTAAATCCTGTTTGTCCTATATTCTGATACCAGATTAACAAAGTCAAGTACAGCTTTGATTGTTTCATCCCCCAGTTTAGAACCTTCAGTGACTCCCCATTACCTTCGGAACAAAGGATCCTAGTACATACTCAAAAGGACCCAGCTTGGCATTATAGCTCTACTACTTACTAACTTTATGACCTTGAGGCAGCTAAGTGGCCTAGTGGATAAAGCACTGGCCCTGGATTCAGGAGGACCTGAGTTCAAATTTAGCCTCAAACACTTGACACTTACTAGCTGTGTGACCCTGGGCAAGTCACTTAACCCTCATTGCCCCACCAAAAAACAAAACAAACAGCAACAACAATAAAAAAAGAATCCCCCTAACTATATGACCTTGAGCCCTCTCTGGGACTCAGTTCTTCATCTGTTGGGTTAGGTGTCTTCTCTGAAGTCCTTTACAACTCTAGAACGATAATCCTTTGAACCAAGTCCCCCAGCTTAACTTTCCATTTCTTTGCACAAACCCTTGGCTCCAGCTTAATTTCTCTCTTTATTATTCCATGAACCCATCTTCTTTCCCCCTGTCTCTTCACCTTTATTCATACCATTTCTCCAGCCTGTAAGGCTTTCTTGCTTTTAATTCCATCTCTCTAAATTCTTCCCATTCTTAATGATGTAACCTAAAGTTCCAGATTATGAAACCCAGTCCAGTTCTCTCTTCTGAACACATAACCTTCATTGCCTGTGCCGTTCATTCATTGCCAATTAATCCCTTACAACCTCATGATGTTTCTTGCATTTTTACTCAGTGCTATTATTTTAATTATATTTCTGCTTTAAGTCTCCAGCTGTATTGCAGGAACTGCTGTATGTTTTTTGATATCCATTCATAAATATTTGTTGCTTCATTAGAACTGCATCTTATCAAACTAATAATAATAGGAGTAGGAGTAGTAATTACATTAATAATTATGATAACTAATATTTATATAGTGCTTTACAATTTGTAAAGTGCTCTACACATGTTCTTCCTAAGAGCTAGGCGAGTGTGGATTTAAGAAAGGGTAAGTGATTTTAAGTTTCTTGAGGCTACGGTTAAGAAGCAACATGATATAGTAGAAAGAATGCTGAATTTGGAGTCAAAGAATGTAGGTTTAAATCCCAGTCCTTCTACTTCTTATCTTTAGAACCCTGCATGAGTCACTTAACCACTCCAAGACCTCAGTTTCTTCATCTGTAAAAATGATGGGAGTTGATCCATTTCAGCTAGGTCTTCCCAGCAGGCAGCATCATGGAATTCCAACAGCCTAAGTCACGGTCCCCTGCCCTTGTACTTATCTGGAATATAATACCACAAGTGTTTCCTCATTTTCATTATATCCTTTTGAAGTATGGCTATCTGTAACTTTCATAAATCTAACACAATAGTACACATATAGTAGAGTTTTTAAATAAAAATGTATCAAATTAATTGATGGATCAAAAGGGAAGTAACTCTGGGCAGATTTTACCTTGCTTTCAGGGAATGAATGAGTCTACCCTACTTTAGATTATACATTCTCAGATATTCCTTGGAAGTTTCCCTTTGGTAAAGTATTCACAACTTGTAAAGTTGTTTTGTTTTGTTTTCTTTTGAGGGGGGGGGGCTTCCACAGATTTGTTCTGTTATCACTTTGAGTTTTAATTATCATCAATATCTTTTGAGGCTTAAAGGACTGGATCAATACTTGTTTTCACTCCTCTGGCTTTAATTGAGTCAATGTGGCACTGACATATACCATCTGAAGCAAACAGCTTAGACAATTTGTGACAATTGAAACTCTGTGATGGAGGAAAGTGACAGTGAAAAATGGTGATGGTGCCTTTGCCCATAGCTGTGATTGTCACTTAGTGTGTATGGAGAGCCACAGGCCTGGACTCATAGAAAACTGAAGGACCAGACTGTCCTTATTCAGGAAGTTAATTGAAAGTATGATTAAGCTAACTGCAAGATAGAAACCAAAATAAATATTAATAGTGAAAATCAAGGTAAACTGTCTGTGATTATAAGTATGATTTAAAAATCCTAGACTAGTCTTTGACTCATAAAATCAGATATAGAGCCAAAGAGACCTTAGAGGCCATCTAGTCTAACCCTTCATTTTACAGATGAGAAAACTGAGGCTCAGAGAGGTTGAGTGACTTGCTCAGGCTCACACAGCTAGTAGCAGAAGAAGGATTTGAACCCATGTCTTTTGTAGCTCCTGGTCTTGCATTCCATCCACTACATCATGCAATTCCAAAAATCTTTCAGGTTTTTGGAAAATATAGGTCTAGGTGATAAATCAGGTTAGAGTCCCTGCTTCTCTCTGGGAGAGAGTAATGATTGACTAGTTCCTTTGGAAAGGAAAAAAGTGCCCTTAGGTACTTTGAGGTGGGGATAGCTCTGGGAAAAGTGAAAGTTTATTATTTCCTGACAGGCAGAGTTTGCTGGTTCCAACCAGATCTCTCTTTCAACTCTTGTTAAGTCTCTTTCTTCTTTTTTCCCCCCTATTTGCTTTAAAACTGAATGTGAAGGAGGTGGAACCGCCACAAGAAGGAAAATCCACACAAGTTTGCCCACCTCCCATTAGGGAGCAAAAAACACCAGGCTCTTTCCACAGCTCTGTTCATTGCTTTGAGGGCTGCCCTAGTCTTGGCAGGGAGCACGGGTCCCTTTCTCTGTAGGCTGATAATTACACGAAACACATACTCTGGCTGAAGGCATGATGACGATGGATGAGGAGACATTCCGTTTTTTCTATTTTGCACTTGGGAGCCCAGGTGGGTCTCCCAATTACACACCTGCGCTTAAATAAATAAATAAATAAGTTTGCTACAGTATTACCTTGAGAATGAATTAGGAAAGGAAGCTTGACCCTTCCCAGAGCAATGAGCAATTCCCCCAGTGGGCTGTGGAATAAATGATTCAGTGTGAAAGGAACTTGAAATGATCTGAGTTTCCTCAGGGTGTCTGAGGGCAAAGGTCTCTTCTGTCTTTTGTGTCTGGAAAAAACAGCAGGCTGAGGCTGGAATGACAACAACCTCTTTAAAGAAGTCGACTGCCCTTCTGCTATTGATAGCACAGATATAGCAAGGAGTCCTCATTTCCATTGTATCTCTGAGCAAAATGGCTCCATTGAGGAAGTGGTGAGAATGTGTGAAAGCTCCTACTTCTACCCCTACTTTGAGGGCAAGTGAGTGACTGCTGGATTCAAGTGCTTGTATCCAGAGGAACCTGATTCACAATAGAGTCACTCACTGATGAGAGGAAGTACAGTATAGTGGGAAAACACCAGACTTGGGAGGCAGAAAACCTGAGTTCAAGGCCAGTTTCTAGTGAGTCCATACTAGGAAAAACATGATAAAATATAAAATCTTATTATTATTTTGTAAACGCATGAGACTTTTATTTGAGTGCCTCCACCCAGACCTAGTTCAGGTCTTTTTCTTCCACCATACTATCTTGCTTTGTGATCTCATCAGCTCCCATAGATTCAGTTATTATCTCCACACTGATGAATATAAGATCGACTAACCTGATTCCTGTTCTCTCTTCTGAATTTCATTCAGCCTTATATTTCTGATTTCCTATTGGACATCACAAACAAGATGCTACATAGACATCTTAAACTAGGCAAATCCAAAACTGAACTCATCATTTTCTCCCCAGATTCTTTTCTCATCCCAATTCCCTATTACTGTTGATAACCACCTCCCCACAACATCACCATCCTTTACTCATCACTTTCTTTCATTCTGCATCCTGAAATCCTTTGCCAAGTTCCCTTGAATATCTTTGAAACATCTCTTGTATATTTCCTCCTTCTTTCTTCTAATGCAGCCTCCCTCCTGGGACAGAACCCCATCACCTCTTACCTGGACTGTTGCAATAGCCTTCTGGTTTGGTTTCCTTGTTTCAATCTCTCTCCACTCCAGTTCATCTCCCACTTAGCTATCATAGTGATCGTTTTACAGCCTCTGATCATGTCACTTTCATCCCCAATCAATAAACTCCAGTGGCTTCTTATTATCTCCAAGATCAAATATAGAATCATCTGTTTGTCTTTTAAAGCCAGGTGTGTGCTGAAGCCAGCTCATAGCAGCTCATGAGAACCCACTGTTAAAATTTTAGTATGAGCATTTATACCTCCCACATGCCCACAGTACTGTCCCTCCACATTTCCGCCTCCTATCTTTTCTTGCTTCCTTCACATCTCAGCTCAAATCTCACCTTCTAAAAGAGGCCTTTCCTAGTCCATCTCAATGCTAGTGCCTTCCCTCTAAGATTACCTCCAGTTTACCTTATAAAAATCTTGTATGTACTTAGTTGTTTGCATGTAGTCTACCCCATTAGACTGTGACCTCCTTGAGGGTAGGGACTGTTTTTTGCTTGTATCCCCAGTGCTTAGCACCATCTCTGTGTCTTGGTAAGTATTTAACAAATACTTGATGACCTGACAGGCTTTTGTGGCTCTGCTCTTTGCTTCTCCCAATGCTTTTCCCACCTCTGCTACCATTTTACAGTCTGTTCCTCTTGATTTTCTATTATTGTCTGTGTATTGAAACAAAAGATCCCATGTGGCACACTCCATGCTCTGTTTAGCTTGGGCCATGTGGAAAAAGCAAGGCTAGAAAGAGACAGAAAAATGTTTTGTTTTGTGTTGAATCACCCTACCAGTCCTCTATACTCAAGCTACAGGTTTCATTGCCTTCTAAGCATTTCCACAAGCTGTCTGTCCTTTCCTTCCCATATCAGCATCTTTTTTTTTTCAGGTTCAGTGTGAAGTCTCCCATGATCCAGTTAATGTTGGTATTTCTCTCCCCCAATTAGCTTGTACATATTCATGTATATGTTGTATTTTACCCCCAACTCTGCCCCAGTAGAATGTAAGCTCCTTGAAGTCAGGAACTGTTTCATTTTTGTTTTCATATTCCTGATACCCACCACAATATCTTAACATTTGTTGAACTAAATTAATTTGGAGTTGCTAGGGCACATTTACCACTATAACAAGGAAATTGCTTTTGCAAATATCTCCCCTGGGGAATTGCTCCTTTTGGACAGGCAACATTTCTTAATGGGAGGGTCTTTACTATTTCCCAGCCATGCAAAAATCCTATATCCTCATGCTGTTTGAGTTATGGATGTATCTAAATCACTTTTTAATTATTTTCTCTCTGTCATTTTGTGGATTCACAGCACCATCAGTTACTTTGTTCAGTTTTAATAGTAACTCAGGTCCAAAACACTTCAAACCTATTTATAACAGTCTGATTGGTAGCTCTCTAAATTTCCATTGCTTGGGCTCATGAAGGCTCCTCTTCCCCAACCCTTTGTGACATCTAGCAATATCACCTACTCCTTAAACTCAAGGTAGAGACTTTAAATCAGAAAAGTTGTTTCTCTGCAGTAGTGAGCAAGTTAATAACAATGATGATGATGACAGCTATTGTTCATGTAGCATCATTACTGTTTGCCAAGTACTTTGGATATGTTATCTCCTTTGATCCTCAAATAACCTTGTAAAATAGATGTACTTATTATCTGAATTTTAAAGATTAGCAAACTGAGGCTAAGAGAGTTTAAATAACTTGCCTGGCTAGTTTGTAAGTGTCTGAGACAGGATTTGAACTCAGGCTTTCCTGATTCCAAGCCCTCTCTGGACTTGGAGTTCCATTCTCTGTAAAAAAAAACAACAGTGAGTATCCTATGATTTTTCTCCAAGTTGCCTCTGCTCTCCTCTACTTTCCCTCAATATGCCACCTATTCTGCATCTATGCCCTTCCAGTATACCCACATCCAAATCTCTGGACCAACATCCTTAGCATTCATATATTACTCAAAGTCTTTCTTCTTCCTGCCCCCATGACATCCAGCAGCAATCTCTATTGCTTCTACGAGAGACAAAGGCATGAAACCAGAGAAGGAATACCTCTGTGTGGATACCTGACAAAACAAAAGGCGTACATTTCACATAGTTCACTGGTACAATATTTGGCTGAGAACTAGTTTGCTATATCATTTTCCAGACCTTGCCTGTGGGAAAAGTTGGGTTTTCACTGTCAATCAAGGAAACAACCCATAATGTGTTCCCCTCTTCTGAGATTTAGTTTAAGAGAGAAATGGAATGTAAATTTGACCTCTTAATTGCCACTCAAAAATAATAAAGTAGTCAAAAGACAAATTGGTGGAGTAACAAGAGGCAGGTGGGGGAGGGGGTCTTAAAAGGTATTATTTTCCTCCCCTCATTTCCTTCCCTTCTTCATTCTCACCAAGGTTATTCATTTCTGAAAGAGCCCTGTTTAAAGATATAGGAATCTTTTCCTTGTAGAAGATACTTTGTGTTAAGACTCAAACACATAAAACAAATTGATGAAATTACAGTATGAGATCTTCAATGTATGAGAGCGATTACATTTGAAATCATTATGTATACAAGTAGTTATTACAGAAATAATCTTCTTTGTCAAGCCTAACACACACAAAAAGATCATAGAGCCATCTGAAAGTTAAATAAGAAAGTGCTATTCTCTAGAAGAATCTAATCAGCATCCACAACCTATTAATTGTTCAAGAACTCTAACTAAAAATCTTTAATGAGGTTCTTACTGTAGAATTTCAGTCATATGCAAATGAATCATTGAAACTCCTCATTATAACAAAAACAATGGTTCTTTAGTGAGTTTTTGCTTTCACTATAGTAATTACAATGCC
Organism: Dromiciops gliroides; assembly: GCF_019393635.1. Taxonomy (NCBI): domain Eukaryota; kingdom Metazoa; phylum Chordata; class Mammalia; order Microbiotheria; family Microbiotheriidae; genus Dromiciops; species Dromiciops gliroides. Next base: position 510,096,220 of record NC_057863.1, read on the forward strand.
TCCACTGTATAAACTGAATTGAAACAAATTTTAAAGTTTTCTTCATACATTTTATTTTTGTTCTTCAGAATCCTTTCTGAAGAAATCTGATTACCATCCAGTGTTTGAGAGTGACTGTTCCCACTTGGTTTCCCTTCCCTGAAACTGACATTGTCTCCCATCCTCAGTAAAATTCTTATCTAATGCCCCATAGTCTTTAAAATTCAAATATTCTCATTTCTACACAGGTCTGATTACAACCACTTCAAGGAAATTGGATCGAGAACAGCAGGCAGAACATTTTCTGGAGGTAAGCTCCAATAAGAAACCTACATTCATTAAAATGGACTTTTGTAGAAACTTTAGCCTTCATCACAACCTAGAATCTTAATAGAATTGAACTGTGAGCCTCAGACACCAGTGATACGTCCCTTGAGCTAACAGGTTCTGAACTTGGAGATCTGAACCTGCTTACTATTGTTTTGCTTCTCTTAAAAAAGTTTCCAATGTGAACGATGAGGGAATAAAAATACCCTGCTGCTTTTTAGTAATGATAATCCCATTTATCAACAACTTGGCCAGTATTTTAGTCTAAGCCTGAAAAGAGTCTTCAGAAACATGTAACCATAACATGTGTTGGCCATTTATATAAGGAAAGAAAAAGATAAAATGTATGAAGTAATTCTTATTACTTCATAAAGTTATCTGTATGTTATGCGGCTGGATAGATAGATATTTGTTTAAAATTGCATTGTTCTAGCCTGCTATTTCTTTTCCTGTGGGGATAAAGAGAAAATTACTACTAATAATAAAAATAGTTGCTACCATTTTTATAGCACTTTAAGGTTTGCAAAGCATTTTACATGTGGTTCCTCAACTGGTCCTCGAAATCAGTGTCTGAGATAACATGCTGCTATTAGTTCCATTTTACAAATGAGGAAACTGAGGCTGATGGTGCTTAAGTGACTTGCCCTGGATCATAAAGCTAATAAGTATCTGACATGAGATTTCAACTCAGGTGCTTCTGATTCTAGGTCCATCACTCTATCCACTGTACCATATAGCTACCTAAGTGATTCATGCCTTTAAGGATGGTTGGTTCCAGGAAACATAAAGTATATATACGATATAATTTATTAAAACTTGCACAATAAGAATGTAAAAGCATTACTTCTATTGAAGAAATATAATAACGTTGTGCTTTACAGTGTATGTTCACATCTATTTTCTCAGTTGCATGTAAGTGCTTTATAAGTACGAAGTACTGTTATTATTTTGCAATGGTGGTTTAAAGTTTTGTTGATATCTGTGGAAAATACTGTGATTTTGGTCTGCTCAAGATATAATGGGCCCATAGTATATAAAAGCATATGTAAAATATACAAATTATGCAAATATTTATGTATAAATATATTTTATATAAAGAATAGGGCTTAGAATACAAGCATATGTCAAGGCTCCTTAATGTTTCCATCCATCAATGTTCATGCTTCTAAAACTTTATATTTGATTCTGGAAGCTGTGTTTGACAACTAAATTCTTAAAAATAATTTTAAACTGGCAAGCACAAATGTTTTTCCAATTTGTCAATTGTCAACCCTAAAATGTGGTGCCCTGTACTGAACACTGTACTCCAGATATCATACTTGAGGAGTTGTCCAACAATGTTCTTTAAAATTCAGAGTATTTTTTTAATTCCTTCTATATCTCTATACCAGTAGCCATTTCTCAGTGAGCATTTATTAAGCAGCTACTATGTGCCACATACAGTGGAAAGCACTGGGGATACAAAAAAAAATTCTTACTTTCCTCCCCCAAATGATCACTGCTACAATATGCCAACAACCATGTCCAAACAAAATAAAGCAAGATAATCGATGTATTGATTTTATTATATTTATATATTTGTTATATAATTGAAATAACAAACATTAAAGGAGATTGTAGAAGGTGAGACTTTAGCCAAGATTTGAAGGAAGCCAGAGAGGTCAAGAGGTAGAAATGAGAGAAAAACCATTGTTTCTAAATCTCAGATGTTTACAATGTAACCTTTGGGTGTAAACAATAGCTGTTTGCATGCGTTTTGAAATATATATTAAGTAAAGCACCAGCCCTGGATTCAGGAGGACCTGAGTTCAAATCCAACTTCAAACACTTAACACAAGCTGTGTGACCCTGGGCAAGTTACTTAACCCTCATTGCCCTGAAAAAAAAAGAAAAAAAAAGAAAAAAGAAAGAAAAATATATACTAAGTAGGAAATGAGTTTAACTCTTCCAGAGTGATCCTATTTTTTTGCCAAATAATAACAGTTTATATTGTATTTGTATACTATTTTAATTTATAAGACAAACATCAAATTCCCCTATAGAGGACATTCACTTGAACAGTTGGAAAGTCAACCCTCAGCTAAAAAGTAGAATATTCCTTTGTCAGAGCCACTGAATATCTCTGGAGGAATTCTAGTATAAGATATAACTAAGTAGGTTGGCTCTTGGGTAGGGAAATACTTCTTTTTTTTTTTTTTGTGAGGCAATTGGGGTTAAGTGACTTGCCTAGGGTCACACAGCTAGTAAGTGTTAAGTGTCTGAGGCCGGATTTGAACTCAGGTACTCCTGACTCCAGGGCCGATGCTCTATCCACTGTGCCACCTAGCTGCCCCAGGGAAATACTTCTGAGAAGTTCATTCAGGTTATCACCGAATCACCAAATTGAGTCACACTGTTGAAAGTGACCTTAGAGGACCTGAGTTCAGATCCAGCCTCACACACTTGACACTTACTAGCTGTGTGACCCTGGGCAAGTCACTTAACCCTCATTGCCCTGCCCCCCCCCAAAGAAAGTGACCTCAGAGGTTATTTAGTGCTACCTGTACCTGTAGAAGAAGCTCCTTTAGAATATCCCTGACAGATGGTCACCTAGCCTCTGATGAAAGATGTCTATTTTGCTTCTCTGATTGTCATGTCACATGATGATTCTCATGGAACTTTCTGTCCACTTAAATCAGCCACCAATTTTCCATGTGTTCCTCTCTCTCTCCCCCAATTCTCCTCCACTCTGGTCATACTGTGACCAGTAGGACTCTCTGTCATTCATGCTGGCACAGAAATGACTCAGAGCTTTTGGAAGCTACGCTGAGAAAGTTGTGTTAGGCTGTTCGTTCCTTAAGTGGGCTTTCACAAACTAATCTGGGAACCTCATTCACTACCATTTAAAATATAGTTTTACTTTACAAGATCATTCTGAGTTCTGAACAAGTGAATGTGAAACTCGGGATTCTTACAGCAATCAGGTTGCTTCAATATGGTTCAAATATAACCATGAGGTTGCTATCAGGGATCTCAGAATAGGCCCACAGTTTAAGGGTTTGTAATTTAAGAATGGTCACATAAGAATGAGAGTCTGAAAGTGGAATAAAGCATGTGCTTAGTAATTCTGAAGGAGAGACGAGTTAGTAGGCCTGGATTAAAGTTCCTTCTCCATTATTCATACAAGTAAATTTCAGGGCTAGATCCAAATTATAGGATATCATTCTAGGAAGGAACAGAGCAAATAAGCAGCAGAAGTAAAAAACTGGGGTCTATGAATACAGGTCCATATGGGCACATGAGTTGCTATCAGGGACCTGGAATATTGACGTTCAGTCAATCAGTTTCAAGAGACAGGAACCCAACCCCTTAAAAACTGAGTCACCAAGATCAGAGCATGAATAGTAATCAAGAATGATGAGATGATGAAGTGGACTTCTGTGGTAGTAGGGAATCCTGCATTTCTTCCTTTTCTAGGGCTGGATTGGAACAAGGGTTATCTGGTGAACGATGGACCCCTTCTCTGAATTATGCTTTTAATTGCATTAAACAAGATAGTTAAGATAACCCTAACCTTAAGTTAAGATAACCTTGTAATGGATACCAATTGCTATGAAATAGTCATTATCTTTTTTTAAAAAAATAAAGTTCACATACCCCAGGTGATGAAATACTGCATGGAGCATGAGGTGGGATGGAGCTTACAGCCAGAGTTTAAATATACTTTCCAGGGTTTGAATGATGTGGAGGTAGACATCCTGCAGAGTGCTCAGTCAATTTATTGTTAAACTTTTGGAATGTAGCTTTCTTTTAAATTATATAGAAGATTTATCTATCAAAAACAGTGAAAAAGAGACAATCTGATGTTAATTGAAATTGGAATGTTTAACAGAACATGTGGACAAGATAATTTCTTCAGCTTTAGAATAAGGGGAAAGACCCAATATCTCTACTTTCCAGTATCTTGTAGTAATCCTACAAGCCATGAGGGAAGACAAAGTAGAATCTTCCAGAAAAAAGAACAACTTGCCTAGAACTACTGCATGGTGAAAGATGTTAAAAGAGACAACACCAAAATAATGACAATAGTTTATATCATGCTTCACAGTTTAAAAAGTGTTTTCTTTGAAATAACCTTATGAGATAAAGAATTACTTTCATTTGACACATGAGGAAACTGAAGCTTAGAAAAGATTAAATTAATTACTGGAAAGTCTCATAGCTTGTGTGAGTAATGGAGATAGAACTCTAATCCGGGCCTGCCAACCTCAAAATCTCTTTATACTAGACCAGTGCCACTTTTGGCTAGCTTTAATGCATAGCAAGCTATAAATGGATTTATTTCTTTAGATTTATAAAAGTGAGCAAACGTTTTGTTCCTGATGAATCTTGAAGCCACTCATGCATTAGTCACATTTTGTACTTGTGTTTATTATAAAATAAATAAAGGATAGTTTATTTAATTTGTATTTCTCCTAGAGATTCCAATTTTAATATCATTGTTGCCAGCCCAGAAACATTTGGTTATGACAGCACTAATATATTATTCTTTGGGTGTCTGTTAAGTATTCTCATACATCTCCTAATTGAAAGATTCAGTTTCTATAAAACTTATAATTTTGGAGGTTGTTTCCTGACTTTACCTACTTTGGTGTTGGCTTCCATTTGAGTTGAAACTCTGAGGAATGGTGATATTTATTATAATTGAAGTGAACAAGACAGATGAAATAGTAGAAACAATACACAACGGCAGAAAGAAGAGATATACTTATTGCTGCAAAATAGCAGGTTAAGAAATGGAAGTCATAAAAGTCTTAAATAATTTTTATTTTATTAATTTTGGCAGTAGTCAGCAGTAGACTAGGAGTCAGAATTCTAAGGCTCTTTTCTGGTAATATGTATGTCAACCTCATCATCTCTGTGTACATCTTGGTGTTGTTTGACCAAAATTAGCACAAGCAGTAGAGAATTGAACCATATACTGTTGTGTCTCAGCCTCAGAGGCCACATTGAGTTCACAGTCATCTGTGAACAAAAAGTCATGCACCAACTTGCCCTCCACTTTAGTCTTGGTTTGTAGCTTTTCAAGTTAAATTATTCTCAGTGCAGTAGCTGACCTGGATGCCTTGTTTGTGCTCATTGAAGGCTTCTGAAAACTTTGCAGGAAGCATCATGCTAAAAAGCATGGGAGCAAGCACACAGGCATGCTTTACTCCATTGGCGACTAGGAAAGCACGAGAACATTGTCCATTATCCACAACCTGGGCAAGCATGCCACCATGAAATTGACATGCAATATTGATTAACTTCTCCAGGCAACCAAATTTTGCTATAATTTTCCACAGGCCCTCATGACTGTCAGGCCTTGGTCAGTTTGATGAACATTTGTGTAAACACTTCTGTTCTACTCCAGGCATTTCTCCTGAAGTTGTCAGGCAGAAAACACCATATTGACCATTCCCCAATCCTTTTTGAAGCCACGCCAGCTCTTAAATAGATGATAATCTTCCAGGTGAAAGATCAGCCTATTAAGGAGGGCCGTGGCAAGAATCTTGCCAGCAATAAGTAAGAAAGAGACCACCACCCACAACCCCCTTTATTGGCTTGTTTTGTTTTTGTTTTTGTTTTGGGGGTTTCTTTTTTTTTTTTTTTGCAATGAGGGTTAAGTGACTTGCCCAGGGTCACACAGCTAGTAAGTGTTAAGTGGCTGAGGTCAAATTTGAACTCAGGTCCTCCTGAATCCAGGGCTGGTGCTTTATCTACTGTGCCACCTAAGTGCCCCTTCACCCCCTTGATGGCCAAACTGTTAACATAAGAATATATTGATAGGAAATAACTTTAATTTACCTTGAACTATTCAAACCCAACACTGAATGGAATAAGACCTACTTGCTTACCATTCTTAGTTTCTTAGATTATTTCTATCATAGCTTAACTGTCTTTCCATTATTTTTCAGTCTCTGAAGCATGTAGTGAAGGCAGATTCGACTTGCCAGATAAAGAAATTACCCCGTTGACAGTACAGATTGAAACCCTTTGTTGTGCACAAATTTTCATAATGCTCATGAAACATTTTGTGAAGTCGTTCACTCTTGGTGTGTATAATTAACCTCCTGGGGAGTCCCTAATTGCCAAGATAACCCTCTGCTCCCACTCTGCTTATATTAACCTTCTGGCTTTATTTCATACCTCTCCTCCCCAGTAGAGTTTCTGTACTTTTTCGAAAAAGCAGTACTGACTTCTTTTTGAAAAGGCAGATTCAAAGCTGACCTAGCAGGTACACTTCTGATTGGGTCATGCAGAAGAAAATTAACACCTTTTTTGTCATTTGTTGTTTCCTTAATAGGCACCATAATTGTATGTCTATAGCACTTTGCACTGAAATTGCTTCAAAATATTTATCTTGGCCATATGTAGAATACAGAACTGCCATCCTTGCAGTAATGACTTCTTTCTGCCCCCTAATAATGGAGAGAGAGATATTTTATTAGAATGGGAAATTTTTGATTTTACTGACTAAAGAGCCATGAGCAGTAGGAAAGAACTATTAGCAAATTCACCAATTATGTATGACCTTTATACTTGATGGAATATAAAACCCTTTGCTGTGTTTGTGAGACAATAGATGACTAATTCTCTCCTTCTTTCTGCTAGATGCAAAAAGTCTGAAACTTACATACTTGTGAACATTCAAATGTACTATCCAGGCAGATACTGATGACTGTAATGTCAGTAGAAGATTAATTTGAAGCAACAAATGATTAGAGTTGATAATATGAAATAAACAGGACTATAATTAATGAATTTGCTAATTACTCTGTACTGCTGGAACATTAGCTCTGATTTGGCCTTTATCCTGACACTAATATAATTTAGGCTTAGCTTAAAATGAATGTAGCCATATAGTCATTCATCTAATGCCTTGTCCAGCTGGTTTGCTTTAACATCCATAGGCCTACACCAATGTTCTATCTAGTTTTTTAAGAGAAATACTATTTGCTTTTACGGTTTGGGTTTTCTGTGAGTTCTAAAGGCACCTGAACAGGCTGCCTTCATTACTCTTCTTAACTGAGCATTGCAGACATATTTTCTTTATTGGCATAGATAATGCTTATGGAATTGAGATTCTGAACTTCTTAGAATGCAATTCCCATGAATTCCAGAAATTTAAAATGCCATGTAGTAGAATAGATGGTCACAAAACAGAATCTCAAAGTTGGCAAGGACCGCACATGTCACTTAGTCCAACCCATACCTGAATAATTACACCTCTTACCATATATCTGAATAGTGGTCTTCAAGCCTATTGATAGAAGAAATCTGAAAGAGGTGGGATGGAACACTACCACCTTGCTTTTAGATATAATTCAATTTGGCTATGAAAACACTGTGCTCAGTTCTAGGGACAGAACAAAAAATAGTTCCTATTTAAAAAAATATCTCAAGGCTTGTTACTATCATAGTAACTTCCCTTAGAACACTCTCAATGATTAATCTCTTTTCTAAAAAAAGATTTCATAAAAAGTATCTAGAACTGAATGCAATCTAGTTGTGATCTAATAAGAACAGGGTATGATGGGATCATCATCTCCCTAATTCTACACATTGCATCTTTTTTTTATGCAACCTAAAATCATATTAGATGACAGGTAGGTGGTTCAGTGGATAGAGCAATAGCCCTGGAGTCAAGAGGACCTGAGTTTATATGTGGTCTGAGATACTCACTAGCTATGTGATTCTGTGCAAGTCACTTAACACCATTTACCTCAGTTTTCTCATCTATAAAATGAGCCTGGAGAAGGAAATGACAAACCACTCCAGTATCTTTGCCCAGAAAACCCCAAATGGGGTCTTGCAGAGTTGGACATGACTGAAGGACTACTGAACAACAACAAAAATTTTTATTAGACATTGGGCTACCATATTACACTAGTAATTCATCTTGGTTTTGAAGTCCATAAAAAGCCTCATATATTTATGAAATTAATTTTTGTCTACATGTGTCCTTTCTTATATTTGTGAAGTTGATTTTTTAACCCGTGTAAGACTTTTCATTTTATCTTAATTCATTCCAACATGCCTATTAAGATCTTTTTGTATCCTTATTCTGTCATCTGACATGTTAGCTTTCATTCCTAGATTTCTGTCATATTTGAATTTGATAAGCCTACCATCTTTGCCTTTAACCAATTAAAAATGTTAAACAGTATAGGGCCAATCATAGATCACTGGAATATTCCACTATAGACTTTCTCTTGTTTATAGTCCTCTACAAACCTTTAAGGATCACTAGTGACTCAGTGCTCCTCTCTACTTTTCTTACAATACCTAGAATATACTTCATGTGACCTTGTCAACAAGGGCAGTGAGGTGATATCTTATTATCTCCCTACTTATTTTGAACTTCATCATCCCATTAGCTATTTTCGTTCTGTCTTTTCTAATCCAGTAATTTTCTCCTTGGTAGAGGAGGAAAAAACAATGTTAAGAATTCAATTGTTCTTCCTTCTTTACCCTCCATTATAATTCCACCCATCCCAAGAAGCAATCTCCTTTCTTCTTGTTCCTCTTTAACTAACTGAACTAAAAACAGATTCCATTTTTTTGTGTCCTTAGTATGCTTTCTCCTTCATCTCCATGTCCCCTTCTCCCAATATCCACTGAAATAGATGGAGTTAGCAAGTGTTTCATAAAACATTAAAAGAATTTTGCCATACATGGAAGGAGGTAGAACAAAAGCTGGAAAGTGATAATAGAGTTAAATGATGGTTTCTTCTGAATTACAATCACCTAATTCTTAACAGTTAAGAGCAAGGAATCAGCAAGGGTTGAATTTGATGATTCCAAAGAGAGGAAAAATATAGGGGCAAACAGTTCCAGAGATTTTTTAAATAATAGGTCCTTCTTTCCTCACGGTCCATGAAGCTTTAATATTTTCTAATGATTTAATTCTTCCTAAAAGACTCATCATTTAAGAGATCCTGTAGGCCCAGCTTCATTAGGTGTCACTGCCTATTTTACTTCTACAAGTGGTATTTTTATCTCCCTTTTTCATCTTGATCTCCTTCCCATTTTGGGCTCACTAAAAATCTCCCATCAAAACCTGAGCTTCTTATTTACAAATCAAAAAATGATAGGGACAAGTAACCAATATAAAGATAGGAAATGAGAAATAGAAGTGTTAATATGCAATTACTTCTGTGTTGAGCTAGGTCAGAGACTCCTATGTGTGGTTTTTTTCACCTCTTATCTGTATAAATAACAAAATACTTCACAGAAGAAGAAACTAGATACATGAAAATGTTAAATTATATAGCATTAGTAGCTTCAAAATACCTATCTTTCTTACTATGAAATATAGCTCACATGAATAGATGTCTCCTTTTACTATCACCTAAGTTTCTCATTCTTTTTTTGTTAAATTGTGTTTTCTGTGAAGGAAATTGAAATTCCCACAGTAAATTTAGAAAGTTTCCTAGGATTTGGGGCAATTAAAAAAAGAGAGTTCTTTTAATTGCCTACTTAGAGTTAGGTATTCCTTTTTTTTTGTTTTTTAGTGAGGCAATTGGGGTTAAATGACTTGCCCAGTGTCACACAGCTAGTAAGTGTTAAGTGTCTGAGGCCGGATTTGAACTCAAGTACTCCTGACTCCAGGGCCGGTGCTTTATTCACTGCGCCACCTAGCTGCCCCGGTATTCTTTTAAAAGAGCTCAAATTTGCCATACAGGGCTTACTCATCATATACTTAAGAACTGTAAGGATCTTAAATTTCATTTAGAAGGACACTCTCTGCAAAGATTCAAGGTATATTTCCTCTGTATTTCGATACATACAGGCAGTTAATATAACATAGTACGGTGGAGAGAGTGCTGAACTTGCCGTAAGGAAGACCTTAATCCTGATCCTGCCATAGACATTTTCTAGCTATGTGTCCTTATCAGTAGATCTCAGCTTCAGGTGCCTCACCTGTATAAAATGGGGACAGGCAATCAACAATCAATAAACATTTATTAAGCACCTACTACGTGCTAGTCACTGTGCTGAGAACTGAGGTTTTAAATAAGAAAAAGACAATCCCTGCCTTCAAGGAGCTTACAGTCTAATGGAGGGAGACAATGTGCAAAAGAAAACTGAGGGGCAGCTAGGTGGCGCAGTGGGTAGAGCACCAGCCCTGGAGTCAGGAGGACCTGAGTTCAAATCCGGCCTCAGACACTTAACACTTACTAGCTGTGTGACTCTGGGCAAGTCACTTAACCCCAATTGCCTCACAAAAAAAAAAAAAGAAAGAAAGAAAACTGAGAAGAGGAGAGGTGCAGAAACTACCTGTTGATGAAAAAGTCCCAAGTGAGTACAGCTGGATGAGAAATAAGAAGCTATCTGAGAATAATAATAGCACCTACCTTATAGGGTTTCTGTGAGGATTAAATAAGATAATATTTGTAAAGTTGTCTGCAAACTTTAAAGCACTGTATAAATGCTAGCTATTAATAATAATTAGATCTAGGTAGTCAGTCAATAAATATGTATTAAGTGCCTACCTACTATGTGCCAGGCACTGTGCTAACTCCTGGCGATATTAAGAAGGGTAAAAGGTAGTCCTTGCTCAAGGATCTCCCAGTTTAGTGGAGAATAAAACATACAATCAGCCATGTACAAAGAAGCTAAGTACAGGACAAACTGGAACAGAGGGGAGACTTCTGGAAGAAGTGAGATTTTAGCCAGGACTTGAGGGAAGCCAAGGGAACCAAGAGGAACAGCTAAGGAGGGAGTACATTACAGGCATAGAAAATACCTGGAGTAAGGAGAAAAGAGTGTCTTGGGAAATGTTGTGGGCAAATAACTAATCAAAAGGTGGCCAGTATTTTCTAGTAGAGGCCCCCCAAACTAGCTAGGCTGATTCTTGGACAACAGCCAGTATTTTTTCTGGGTCCATAGCCTATGCTTTTTTTTCTTCTTGTTAGAACCTTTGACCATGGAATCTTTGTATTCCATTATTGTCTTTTTCTGCCCCAATACCCAACGCAGTGAATGGTACACAGTAGTCCCTTAATAAATGATTGCTGAGTAGAATTGCAGAATTAGAATGTTAGTGACAAAAAGGATTTTAGAGCTATTCTAGTCCATCCCATCATTTTACAGATAGTTTAACTTCAGCTCTGAGAGGTCATGACTTTCCCAGTATCACAGAGATCAAAGCTGGAACCCATTTCCCAAAAAAGGTGTGCTTCACTTTATATATAGTATATATCCTTGGAAAAAAATTCAGAAGGTAAATTTCATTTGGCAATTAAAGCATTTCCGGCTGACTAATATTGTTATCACTAAGATGACTTTTCATCACTTCTCATTGTTCTAAAGTTGGTAGCATTTATATTTCTTCTCCTCAGTTCCCCTTACTCAAGTACTTATCCCTAGATCACTGTCAGGTTCATACATCCTCAAAGAAATACCAAAATACATATTGGGAGAATTATCAGGAAAGGAGCCCAAGGTGAACTCAGATCATGTGACTCCCCCACCTTCCAATATATCAAATTGGATTTCCATACTTTAGATCTTCCTGAAGCAGACAGTTATCTGTCTGCATTCAACCTTCCAAAAAGAAAGATGCCTTTTACCTTTACCACATTGTTCACATGTGCTACTTGGGGAGATAATTGCTTTGAGTCAGGTTTCAGCTTTGTGAGCTGCACACACAGGCTATAAAGCCGAGCTGAGTGACTGCTTTTGTTTTGACTTGTGAATGGTTTCTGAGTATGGTGTTACATTGCTGTTTCCTTCATGCTTTCTTGGGCAAGCAGATGTAACATTTACAGGCACTAGTTGAGTTTCCTGGATAGGAAATCTCTTTCTCTGCAGGCTTAATATTGAATCAATGGATTATCCTTTTTCCCCAGAAAGGCTTCTGATTTCACTGTATAGTTCTGAACAACAGTGAGAAACTCCCAACTGAGAATCATACTCTTAGGAAGTATATATGTGCCTCCCCTTGACAGCTCAGTGAAGGTAAATTGACCCTCTGCCCCTTTTTATCCACATTCCCCATTCCTCTCCTCTTGTTCTCTTTGGTTTTGCCATTTCCCCACAAACTCTACTGTGTAGTAGAATGACGTGTCTATTCCAATTTCCGTCGGACCCATCAGAAATCACAAAAGCCAGAGTCTAAGACCAGATGTTCACGGACCAGGCTGATGCTTTAAGTGTCTGTCCATGGAGAAATAAAAAATGTGGTGGCAGCAGCAAGTTTAGAACATGAAATTCCAGCTGAAGTGCCTCTATTAATAAAGGGGAAATGGTGTGTTGGCTTGTTTCCCCCTTGATGCAGACAGCCTTGTTCAATCAATCTGTCGCAAAAGCACCTTCCAAGACTCCTGCTTCTGTGGTAAATCAGGAAATACTAACCTCATCAGTTTTGTGGCAAGGACCCCTTTAGTGCTGTGCTGAGAAAGATGTCAGTAATAGTGCAAGTTGCAATGAAGACAAATCAGGAAACGGTGTGATGTCAAAGCCAAAGGAGAATGGCCCAGAATTCTAGAGGTTTCCTCCTTGAAGCAGAATATACAGAGTATAGTGTGTTATTGTAGTGTTTTATTGTCTATGTGTGTAGTCATTATAATCACCTACTCATTCATTCTGGGGGGAACAGCCTAGAATTTCAGTGATGTGAGAATAGGAAACTTGACCCCTTACAACTACATAAACAGGTGGTGGATTAACCAAAATGCTTGAAATAGCATTTTTTCCCCTTCAGATAGCCTTTATCTGAATCAAACAGAAATTCAGAATTATACTGTAAGAAGCTCTCAAAACGATATATCAACTAATTCTCTTCTCTTGTTGGCCATTTTTAGGCAGCACGATAGAAAGAGTTGATCATCTTTTTACTTGAATTGTTCAGACAAAAGTCTTCCAAAGAACTGAGGAAATGATAAAAACAGGGTCAGGCCCAGTCATTCCTGAGCCCAGGATTGGACTATATTCCAAGTAATTTATTTTTGCCTTTTCCAACACTGACAACATTACTTCCTATAAATAATAAGTCAGTATGGAGATTAGTGAAGGAAGTAGGCATGTTTAGCTTGGAGAAGAGGTTTGGAAGGGGCACAGTAGATACCTATAAGTCATTGAAAAGTGGTTTAGACAAGAAGGAAGGAGCTATGGGTGTAAAGCTCCACCCATAAGACACATTTTGAGTCACTTAGAAAAAAATTCTCAACAGAGCCATCCAAAACTACTTTGCCATCTAAAGGAAGTAGTGATTTCTGTGTCACTGGAGGGCTTTAGTGGATGAAAATTTTAGAGATGTTGTAGAGGGGAAGCTTGGATGGGTATGGGCCAGCCTGTAGGTCTCTGAAGTCCCTTCCAAATCTAAGATTCTATGAAGATCCCCCATTATCCATCAGAGGTGAGTCATGACACAATACCAAATGAGAAAATGTAATCCCCAAATCATTTTATCTAATGTAGTTCCAAACTCCTCCTTCAGATCATTCCATAAAATATGCAAAATAAGTGGATTTGGATTTCATGCCTAGCCCTGTCTCCTGGAGGACCCCAGTAAGAGAGAGAAGATGAAATATAGTGTCCTAGAGGCTAGATCATCAAGACTTCAAAAGTTTATCTGTGCTATGGTAAAGTTAAATTAGATTTACTTTCCTAGAAAATCCTCTATTGAACTGAATGTATCAGGAAAGGCAGACAGAACAGACAGAAAAACTGTGTCTTGGCAGAGCTAATCCACAGTAATTCCTTTTCATCTCTTGAGAGTGTCGTAAGGAAGGGCAGGGAGACCTTCCTTTCAAGGAAAAATACTGACATTTCTCAGTCGTTGTCTTTCCAGAGGAGAAAGCAAATGAATATTCACTGGAAGTCTGCCATACCTTCTAAATCATGTTCCTATGTCTAAAATCTATCAGATTAATGAGATCATAAATGCCTGTGAAGCAGGTGTGGCCAAGTTGGGGGAAAACATTACATTTCACAGAATTCCTGGGCCCAGAGTATACAGTGCTCATTTGCAGAAAACATTGAACATAATTTCCAATGAAGGATGTGGGCCCAATGCAGTTTTATCATATCTGTGAATGGAAGAATGGGAGTCTTAAAAAAGTAGATCAAAAACTTAGGTTTATGCGGAGGAGGAGGAGCAGCAAGAAATGCTTCTAAAAATGAGCAGCTGCAGAAATAAGATTTTTTTTTTGTTTTACTAAACATGGAGCTAAAAATTAGGTATACTGATTACGAAGGGGATACCGCAACTGCCAACTAGTAACTACATTGCAACTGGGGCATCAGGTGATCTGTTAGACACAGACTTTCAGACTGTCATGCTGAGACTTGTCAGTTTGTCAAATTCCCCCACTTTGGAACCATGGCTCTAGGTTTAAATCATTTGGGAATGTGTGAGGATGTTGTTTTTCTGTTACTTCACCATGTGTTTGTCACAATTATTTCATCATTTTAATGCTCTTCTTCATCTGTGTCTGTTAGGAAGGTAATTTAATAGACCTCAGTTCCTAATTAAGTCCTCAATAGACCTCAGTTCCTGAAATGAGAAGGTCAGAGAGAAGGGGGATAGGTAAGCTAGCCAGATAGATCAAGTATAATTTGTAAATCCCCGTGTTTGAACCCAAGACCAAAAAATGTTCAGAACTGGTTGGAACATGAGCTACGCATGGTTGAGAAAATGATAAAGTTTATTACTATAATAATAACAGCAATAAATAATAATAATTATTAGATTTTATAGAGTTTTTAAATTTACAAAGTGCTTTACAAATATCATCTCAGATCCCATTTAATCCTCACAACAACCCTGGGAGATAGATGCTGCTATGAAACTGAGGCAGGTAGAAGTTAAACGATTTGCTCAGGGTCACAAAGGTGGTAAGTGTCTGGAGGCAGATTCATGTCTTGTCTTCTTTGCACAGCTATAAGCTTTTTGGGTATAAGAACTAAGTTTTATTTACCTATATACTCCTCCCAGGTCCTAGAAATGTTTAAGGAAGAAAGGAGGAAAGAAAGATGAGGGAAAGGAAGGAAAGGAAGTATGTGTATCATTGTAAGTACATATAGTCAGTGCTTAATAAATGCTTTTTAATTCATGAATTTATTGTGATCCTATACCATGCATGAAAGAGTAGACATTATAAAGTTTAAATTCTGCTTTAATATTCTACAACTCTTGGCTAAAACAAAAATGTACATATGTTTTTTAAAAAGGTTAAAAGTGTATTAATAACTTGGGGACAGCTAGGTGGCACAGTGGATGGGGCACCGGCCCTGAAGTCAGGAGGACCTGAGTTCAGATCCGGCCTCAGACACTAAACACTTACTAGCTGTTGACCCCAATTGCCTCACTAAAAAAAAAACAAAAAACAAAAAGCAAAAAAAAACCCCAAAAAACAAAAGTGTATTAATAACTTGTTCCCTTCATCTTGGGAATCTTTTCAAGGACAGGTCCTTTAATATGAAACTGATATCAATGAGACAAAGAACTTCTGTCCAAGCAAAAATTTCATAGAATAAGCCTGTATATTTGCATGAAAATGCCCAAGATCTGCTTCATATCTTTATATGTCATCTCATCAAATTTATGGGTTTTTAAGTGACACCAAATAATTCATTTTACAGAATTTCTCAATTTCCAGGCTTATTTTGTCCAGATAATAAGCTCTGTCTGTGCCATTCACATTTAGTCTGAACAGTTCCTATCCTCACCTAGCCCGAAAAGGCAAAAATGCCTCTCTCAAGGTCTTAGAGAGGTCAGAAAGACTGAAGTTAAATTTAAAGAAATTTTACACCCTTGGCAATAGCTGGGAGCCACAACAGCAAAATGACTCTTGTGGTGTGCAGGAATTAGAGATGGGGTGGCTTGATTTCAGCCAGAGAATGTGGTAATATTTTTTAGTTTATCATTTTTATTGCACCACATGTGATGGCTGAGACCTAGCCAGTGATCACTGACACTGGATACAGGAAAGCAAATCCCTTTCTGTCTAGCCTTTGTGTGAGTGTGACAGTGGCCTTACAATATCATATAGATGTTGGTTCGGGTACAGAAATCATTTCCCAGATGCTTTTAATGGTATCACCAGAGAGCCATGATTTAAAAATCTCTAAGCAGAGTTCACAGCTGAGGCATCCAAAGTAGGATTGTAGGATCATAGATTTGGAACTGGAAAGAAACTTACAGGCCACTGAGTCCAATCTCTTCATTTTCCAGTTAAAGAACTGAGGCCAAGAGAGGTTAAGCAACTTGCCCGGGGTCACCCAGCTGGTGTGCGTAGAAAGCAGGATTTAAACCCAGATCTTTGTGACTCCCGAGTCTGAACACTTTTCCTAATGCATCGTATTGCCTCTGAATAAAACTCCATTTCTAACAAAAGAACAGATCAGAATCTTTTTTTAGAATCCTAGGATTAGTTTGGGCATGGCCTGTGATGGGATTTCTTAATATCCTTACACAGTCACTCTTTAGTTTTCATGGAATGACTGCATCGGTGGCAGCTCAGTGCCCCACACATTTACCTTTCTATGCCTCTGCCTAAAGTGTCCCTTACTCCCAACCTCACCCATCAAGCACAATTCTCAACTTCTCCATGAAAATTATCAAGAGTATCTTTCTTTCTTTCTTTCTTTCTTTCTTTCTTTCTTTCTTTCTTTCTTTCTTTCTTTCTTTCTTTCTTTCTTCCTTCCTTCCTTCCTTCCTTCCTTCCTTCCTTCCTTCCTTCCTTCCTTCCTTCCTTCCTTCCTTCCTTCCTTCCTTCCTTCCTTCCTTCCTTCCTTCCTTCCTTCCTTCCTTCCTTCCTTTCTTTCTTTCTTTCTTTCTTTCTTTCTTTCTTTCTTTCTTTCTTTCTTTCTTTCTTTCTTTTTGGTGAGGCAATTGGGGTTAAGTGACTTGCCTAGGGTCACACAGCTAGTAAGTGTCAAGTGTCTGAGGTCAAATTTGAACTCAGGTCCTACTGACTCCAGGGTCAGTGCTCTATCCACTGCGCCACCTAGCTGCCCCAAGAGTAACTTTCTCTGAAAGATCTGAGTGAAGAAATTGGTTTGATATCACCTGGCAAAATGTTTCAGGAAATATTTTAGTCTACCCACAAAATTATGACCACCCACACTCCCACCCCATCATCTATAAGACCACATAAAGATGTACTATACAGAATCACTTGATGTGGACAAAATGATATAATAAAAACTCCCATCTTTTGGAAATCCAATCCAATTCTAGCCTGGACAAAACCCCAAAGAAATTTAGAATTAGAAAAGGCTACGGGTTATTTAATTCCCAAATTAAAAATTTCTGTAAATGTTGGCCTAATGTGGGTGTATGAATGGCATTCACAGTTGACATAGTCAACTGTGCATTCCTTATCTGTGACAAATTGTGGTGTAAAAGGAGAGAATCCAAACCAAACTATAAGGGCTGATGTATCTTTGAGAGGATACATATACCTCCCTAAGTTTAAAAACAAATTACATCAGATTACTTAAGCAAAACCAGCATAAGAGAAAAATAAAACTTCCTCCCCATTCTCCTCAACACCCTTCCTCCATCCCCAGGCCCAAGTTCAGGTTATTTAGTTAAAGGGGCACTGGAATTAGACTATTTTATTTGCCATGAATAAGTCATCTCTAAAATGTGAGAAGGTCTTATTTTCAGAAGTCCTTGAAATATAATTTGCAGTGATGAAGGGGTAGGGAGAAGAGAAAAGGAAATATCTTTTTATAAATTATATCACTTGGGGGAAAATGCAAAGAAAAGCCATAATTTAGAAATGTAGTTTGCCTGCTAAAAGATCATAAAAGACAGTCTTGCTACTTCCCCTCAACTATACCATGCAGAGAAGAATTTTAAATGGAGAATAATCTTTGCCTAAGTGAAGTGAGTATATACATGCATGCATGCATATGTACATGTGTGTATGTGTATAGGTATATATAAGACACATATATCAATATATATGTACACCAAAAAATACATATACACATGTTATATGTTTAATTAGTTATATTTTTCTAATCATGTGTTAACATTTTTAGCATTCTTTTTGTAAATTTTGAATTCTAAATTCTGTTATGAAGGGCTCCAAACTCCAAAGGATTTTATATAATTTCTGATTTCCTAGAATATGAAATAATAAAGCACCATTTAAGAATCTCCAAGTGACAGACAATGCAGAGTTTTCGCACAGTTGTTAGCAGCAAGGGTTAACAACAAAAAAACATAGAGAATGAAGAATCAGTTCTGACAGAGATAGAGGGTGAGGGAGATGTACCATTAAATTACAGAGATTGTTCTGTTTGTGGGGCTTTTTCTTATGTTCTATTTTGTTTTTTTCTCTCTCAAAAATCAATTGACAAATATTTGTATATAAAATATATGTCTTCATACTCTAGAACAGAGAACATGCTCAGACATGTGGCCCACAAAACTTCCAAGTGCAACCTGAACCAGTTTAAAATGTAATTAGGAAGTATTTAGCAAAATAAATAAAACTACATTAAAATATAGATAGATGTTAATACGTTATTTTCCAAGTCAGCAGGTACCCACAAGGACCCTTTCATTAGTGGTCATTGTTTCTCTTTGCATCTGAATCTGATCAGAAAAGATTAACTTAAGTGTTGAAACAAATGACAGGGAAACTTGAGAAGAAGTGAAGTGGCCAATATAGAATTTGTCATAGATAAGACACTGAATGTCAGTTAAACTGCAACAGCCACCCTGAACTTGAAGAAAGTATATTTCAAATTGTTCAGAAAAGGACATTGGTAAGATTACACGGTGTAAAATTCTGCACATTAAGTGAGTAATAGAGTAATGAGATGCTCTTAAAACAAATTATGACGGCATAAATTGTTCTTATGAGGCGGCAAAGGGAGTACTTTCTAAAGGCATTGATATGGTTGCACAGGGTGCTCATTAAATGACTCAGATTTTTCTTTTTTCTTTTTTGCTTTGTTTTGATGTGGCAATGAGGGTTAAGTGACTTGCCCAGGGTCACACAGCTAGTAAGTGTCAAGTGTCTGAGGTTGGATTTGAACTCAGGTCCTCCTGAATCCAGGGCCAGTACTTTATCCACCTAGCTGCCCCCAGATTTTCCTTTTTTAATCAATATATTTTGCCTTCACATTACTCATTTCAGGGCAGAAGGCCCTAACCTTCTTGCATATTGAACCCTTTCTTATATCAAAGAGTGTGAATGGATTCCACATAGTTCATACACTGACCACATTTGACCATGTATGCAGCATTCTTTGATGGTTGTCTACCACTTCTCTACCACGAAGAGGGAAGTATGCTTTATTATCTGTTCTCTAGGACCTTCATTAATTTTTAATTACTTAGAGTTCAACTTCAATTTCAAATTCTGTTCAACATCAGTGTAAATGATCTTTTTACTTACTCTTTTGCGATCATTGTTTATATTCTTTTGGTTCTTTTTCGCTCTGTATCAGTTCATACAAATTTCATTTTTCTCAAAATTCTCCATGTTCTTAATTTTTTACTGCATAGTAATTTTCAGTTACGTTAATCTTTTTTCAGCCATTCAGCAATTAACAGGCACACCCAACTTGTTTTTAGGTTTTTGTTATCATAAAGATTGCAAAATTGAATCTTTTGATGTACATTAGAACTTTTTTCTATCTTTGACTTTGACTTGGGATATATGTAGAATAATGCAAAGGGTATTAATAGTATAGTCACATTTTTTGCGTAATTCCACATTGTTTTCAAGAATGACTGGACCAATTCACAGCTTTACCAAAATTATGTCAGTGTGTCAGAACCACTGACTTTGGTTGTTCTCATTTTTTGTCATCCTTGCCAATTTGTACAGTGTGAGATAAAACTTTAGAGTTTATCTTAATTTGCATTAAGATATTTTGCTTTTTGGGGGCAGCTAGGTGGCGCAGTGGATAAAGCACCGGCCCTGGATTCAGGAGTACCTGAGTTCAAATCCGGCCTCAGACACTTGATACTTACTAGCTGTGTGACCCTGGGCAAGTCACTTAACCCTCATTGCCCATCCAAAAAATTAAAAAATAATAACATTGAATTAAAAAAAAAGATATTTTGCTTTTTGCTTACTATTAGTAATTTGGAATTTTCTCATGAGGTAGTTTACAAATTTCAATTCTTTATTTAAAAAACTTTGTTCTTATCCTTTGACCATTTAATCAATGAGAAAATAACTCGGTTTTATATGTTTTTGTCAATTCCATGTACCTGTACACATATATACATGTATATATGTTGGATAAGACTTTTATTGATGCAGTGTGATGCATATATTTACCATCCTACAGTTTCTCTTCTATTCTAACTTCACTCATTTTATTTTGTGAAAAAACTTTTAAATGTTATTTAATCAGCATTATTTGTTTTATATGTTATAGTTTTCTCTATTGCTTCTTGGCAAGGGATTCTCACTCTAACTTTTGTAGTAAAAGGTATCTAATCTCATTCAATCCTATTTTATGTGGACAGACAGAAAAAATGTATGTAAAATGTAAACTAGTAGAATTGGCTATATACTATTACAAAAGAGTAGCATAGTCTTGTTAGAATAGTATGAGAAATGCCTTGAGACTTTCAATGAGTGCTTAGGACAATGATGGTGGTTTTTCTGGCTATATTGGCAATAAGAAGATCAAGGAAGAGATAGAACCCTAATTTGAGATAGATGGGATAATTCTAATTGAAGATGAAAGGAACAGAGAACTATTCAGTACCTGTTTTGCTTCTGCCAAGGAGAATGATCTTTAAATTGGGAAATACAGAATAAACATGGTTAACAGGGCATTGAAACTCAAGTGATGAAACTATTAAGAAAAAAAAAAGCACTTTCTTTTCATAATAAGTTTGTTACTGTGCCTAGATAGATAACATTTCAGATTTGGTAAAAGGCTTTTAGAGATGATTGCTAAACTATGCTTAGCAGGAAAGTTTGTGGTGAACAATAGACCTTCAGAAAGGCAAATATTGTACCAACTTTCAAAAGAGGGGGAAAGATGGCTAATGCATGCTGTTGATTGATGATCACAGTTAAACTTGACCTTGATCCCAGACAAAATTCTAGGATGGATTCTTAAAGAGATGACTTGTGAATGTCTGAAAGGGGAAATATTGATTTGAAAACCATTTGTTAATCAGATACTATGTGTAAGACAGACAGCTAGGTAGCATAGTGCATAAAGTTCCAGGCCTAGAGTCAGGAAGACCTGAGTTCAAATCTGGCCTCAGATACTAGGTATGTGACCCGGGACAAGTCACTTAACTCGATTTGCCTTAGTTTCCTCATCTGTAAAATAAGGTAGAGAAGGAAATAGTCAACTACTCCACTATCTTTGCCAAGAAAACCCCAAATAGGGTCACAAAAAGTTACACACAAATGAAACAACTGAAGAATAACAGCATGTTCAAGACACACTATGTTAGGTGCTGAAGATACAAAGATAAAGAGAAAGTTACTGCCCTCAAGCAGCTATCATTTGAGGCTTGTAAAGTCAGATTTTGAACCTGTTTAAGACTTTACATTTTTCCCTATTAAATTTCATCATATTCAATACAGTCTAATGGTATGACCTGTCAAGATCTTTTTGAATACATGCAATGTGTTGATTATCTCTCCAAGCTTTGGTTCATCCTCATATCTGCCAAGGCTGCTTTCTGTGCCATCATGAAGTCATTGATTAAAATGTTATACAGCAGAGTACCAAGCATAGATCAGCAAGTTACTTCACTGAGTACCTTTTTTGCAAAATGTCATCAAACTATTAATGACAACTTTGAGCCAAGGTATACTACCAATTGGAAATCCATAGTATCTGTGTGGCTGGATGATACTACAGTTAAGTAGGTTTAGAACTGGCTAAATGACTGGACCTAAAGCTGTTTTTTATTATTAATAGATTTATGGCATCTTGGAAAGAAGGTCTTTGATAGCATATCAATATTCTCTCTCTCTCTCTCTCTCTCTCTCTCTCACACACACACACACACACACACACACACACACACACACACGCACACGCACACAATAAGAAGAGGAAGCCAAAGAAATGAGAAAAAAAGGAATCAGGTAAAGCTTTCAGTGGGCAGAGAAGATTAAACAGTTCTGTTGTATTTGTCTATTCCCCCCACCAAAAAAAATATCCAACACCCTAGCTGATTGGACTGTCACGAAGCTTGTGAGCATGGCCATTAGGTACTACACAAGTCATATGATCATCAGCAAATCATTTAACCCCTATATGATTAGGTATCTTCATCTGTAAAATGAAAAGCACTTTTTAAATCTTAAAGCAATATATAAAATATGAGAGATTTTAATTATTATTAGCTTCTACTTTCCAGGTCACTAGAAGGGTGAATATCTTCATCTGTAGTATGATAAGGTTAGACTACATGAACACTAAAGTCCTTTCTAGATATAGATCTGTGATGCTATAAAATGGAATAGCTACAAATGTTAAATACTATACTTTTGTTTAGCTGTTTAAATTTAGCATAGGAAAGATTTAGATATAAAGGAGTTAATATCACTTGCCTGAGGGTTTTAGTGGTCTTCAAGATGACTGTGAGTTAGGAGTATGACACAACAGTTCCCAAGAGTAAATTCAATCTTAGCATCTAGAACAAGAGAAGTAGTAACCCCATTACACTTTGTCTTAGTTGAATATCTAGTTGACCCTTTTTCAGTTGTGGATGCAGTATTGTAGAAAGGACACTGGCAAGCTGAAGGGCATCCAGGGGTAATATGAACAAGAATTCGAGGGATCCCTAAAATATATCTTATCATTATTTAAAGGATTATTTGATTTAATTAATGATATTTAGCCTATAGAAAAGAAGATCAAAAAAAGGAAGTGACCATCATTTTCAAGCATTTCAAAGGCTGTTATGTATACAAGGTTGGGTAGCCAAGTGGTGCAGTGGATAGAGGACTGGGCTTGGAATCAGGAAGACCAATCTTCATGAGTTACTAGCTGTGTGACCCTGGGTAAGTCACATAACCTTGTTTGCCTTAGTTCCTCATCTGTAAAATAAGCTATAGAAGAAAATGGTAAATCACTCTAGTATCTTTTGCCAAGAAAACCCCCAGAATGGAGTAACAAAGACTCAGACACAACTGAAATGACTCAACAATAATATGTATAAAAGGTTAAATACTGATTTTTTTTTTGGACCCAGAAGAAGTAACTAAGACCAAAGGCATAAGAGAATAGAAAACTTTTTTTTTTCAATTAGTATTGTCCCAATGAAGAACAGACTGCTTCAGGAGGGGGTGAGTTACTCCTCCTCACTACATATCTTTAAGTTGGATAACCATCAGTCATTGTAAAAGAGGTTTGACATTTACATTGGACTAAATCAAGGGTCTTTAACTTTTTTATATAACAAGAACTCCTTTTGAAGTTTGGCAAAATCTATGGATATCTTCCCAGAACATTGTTTTAAAGAAAATCAATAATACTGAAATCACTTATCAAAATATTTTAAAAATCAAGTTCCTGGTATTCCAGGTTAAGAACACTTAGACTAGATGACCTCTGATATTCTGTGGATCTGAGGTCTCTTTAAAAGAAAGGCGGTCTGGGGCAGCTAGGTTGCACAATGGATAGAGCACTGGCCCTGGAGTCAGGAGGACCTGAGTTCAAATCCGACCTCAGACACTTGACACTTACTAGCTGTGTGACCCTGGGCAAGTCTCTTAACCCCAATTGCCTCACCAAAAGAAAGGAAGGAAGGAAGGAAGGAAGGAAGGAAGGAAGGAAGGAAGGAAGGAAGGAAGGAAGGAAGGAAGGAAGGAAGGAAGGAAGAGAGAAAGAAAGAAAGGAAGGAAGGAAGGAAGGAAGGAAGGAAGGAAGGAAGGAAGGAAGGAAGGAAGGAAGGAAGGAAGGAAGAAAGAGAGAAAGAAAGAGAGAAAGAAAGAAAAATAGAAGGAAAGGCAGTCATCTTTGTGGCCATTGATTAATGAAAGAAATATATTTGTAGTTCTAGGTAGTTAATGGACTTAACTCTCTCAGAAGATAAACCTCTGTACAGGTCCCATGAAGTAACAGGGCAGAAGAAAAGAACTTCAGTCACCCAAATTTGAAAAGAATGACAGTAGTTCCTGCTTTAAAAAGGAAGCGAGAGTAAACCTGATGATCACTAGTACAGTTGCTGAGTAGATGGTGTTATCCATCAAATGCTGCCAAAGTTTCCAAAGGCGAACACTAGCTTCAGAGGTTAAAATCATCACTCTTGGACCAATTTACATATGACATTGTGCATAGCTTCACAGGTGTATCCAGGCATAAAATCTTACACAGCAGAATAAGGAGTCAGGCTAAGGTAGGCTTCCACTGTCTGAGGTGATTATTAGACTCAGAGATGAGAGCGGGAGATTGTGGATAATCGGCAGACTTACAAACAAAGAATTTTCCTTTAAGGATAGAGCTGAGATTTGGCAGAAGGGTTTGAAACTCCAAGGAAGTATTTGCAAGGGACAGCATTGTTCCTATTGCTTTTCTCTTCTAGATTGTCACATGTTGCAGTGTCATCCAGATGTTCCATTATTTTAGCTACCAACTTGGGAAATTACATTACAGATATTTTCATAGTAGACCAAAAACTAAATTCAACCATGACTGTTTAAAGCAGCACTTTTGAAAAATTCTTCTGAGTATAATCAACCTGTCTGCCTCATATATAAAGCAAAAATTTTTAAATCTGGTTCTAATATTCAATTTGATAACAACAACAACAACAACTTATGTCTTATGAGAATCACGGGAAGGACCTAGGGAATATTTAGACCAGGAGAAAAGAAGACATGGCAGATGTGACAGCTATTTTCTAGTATTTCGAGGGCTGTCATTTTGAATAGAAATTAGCCTCATTCTTCTTACCCGCAAATGACAGAACTAGTAGTAGTGTAAAATTTTGAGAAAGACAATTTTCGGCTTGATGTCAGGAAAAACATCCTAATAATTAGAGCTATATGAAAATAAAATGGACTGCCCCAAGATATAGTCAGCTCCTACCCCCCTCCCCAGCTGCACTTGTCATTTTCAGACAGAGTCTGCATGACTTTTTCTTGAGGGGCAGGAGTGGGTGTATGCAACATAAAGTGTGTTCCATTTTGCCTACCATTTCTCACAATTTATTTATCTAAAAAGTCTCAATAAACTCTATTTCTGCTTTGTGGTAGTAACTGGGGATTAAGTTGATAGGATCATAGGGATTTAGAGCTGGTAGAGACTTCAGAGTCATCCCATTCCACCTCTGACAGTTATTTCAGTTAAGTTGGACTTAAGGGCATGTATAAACCAATCTCTCCACACCTCTCCATCCCCTCACCCCCTACCCTGGCCTGGTTTCTAAAGTTGCATAGCAATTTAAAAACCAGTTGAATCAGTTCATGATTACTATGAGGAGTAACTATGGCAAATTCACCACTTTGAAAACAAATAAAACATGAGGATCCCTCATTGTCCCTTTTGAAAAATGAACTGACTGACAGGGAAAAGGGACTACTTACCCTTATATGGTGGTGATTCTATCCCCAATTGTTTTGTGCTCCATGTCAGCTTGGATGTCTTCCCAATGTTGAACTAGCTACTTGACTGGCATTTCAGTTGAAGTCAATGGACATTTCTTGATTTCCTACTGTGTGCAAGGCACTGCAATACTAAATAAATATGCAGTGGTGGGGATTTATTGTTTAGAGTGATTTAGTGCTTTCATATTATATGGATTTCTTCATTAGTATACTGTCCTCTAGGTCTGAGAAATCTGAATTTAATGTTCATACTTAAGCTTAAAGCTTGGAGTGTAATGACCTATGTAAAATAATCCTCTTCTCCAGCAGGACCCTGTTGGAAAAGAGCCATTGGATGTCCCATAAAACCATAAATGATTGAAGAGAAAGCCTATTTACTCTTCTGACTAAAAGTCGGTGGTTTAGTATCTCAGCTCTCCTTTTATCTACCCCCTCCCCTATTTGCATAATTATTTTTCTCTTTCCTAATAGACTGACCCTTTCAGATATGCATATACATAAACATATAATAAATATACATATATGTATAATATATAAATATTTTATATAGATGTGAAGGAAAATCGAAGACTGATATCTCTGAATAGCCATTAACCAGCCCTGATTTGAGCCCAGGTATACTACCAATTGGAAATCCATAGTATCTGTGTGGCTGGCTGATAGTACAGTTAAATAGGTTTAGAATTGGCTAAGTGACTTGGTGTAAAGTTGTTTTTTATAATTAATAGATATATTAATAAATTAATTATATAATAGGAATAAATCTAGTAGTTTTAGTTGAGGGGGGGAAATCTAGAATGACTCCCACCAGGATCCTTGCAAGATAATGCACCTGTCGCTTTGGACTTTGGAACATGTAATATAGTTGTTTTTTCTCTTTCTCTAACAGTGAAATGTCCTTCTCCCTGTCTAATACAGACATTTTACAATTTCATCTTTTTGTTCTTTGTATATTAGGGGAGTAAAGTCACATCAGCAAAGTAGAGTCAAACGGAATCATCCTGATAATATAGATGTTTTGTTATTTTAAAAATAGCTAATATAATAATAGCTATCATGTCTACAGCACTTTAAGATTTGCAAAGCACTTTACAAATATTGTCTCATTTTATATTCACAACACCCCTAGGAGGTAGGTGCTGTTGTTATCACTATTTTGCAGATGAGCAAATAAAGGCAAAGAGAGATTAAATGACTTACCAGCGGTCACCCTGCCAAGCAATGAGTGTCTGAGGCTGTATTTGAACTCAAGTCTTCCTGACTCTAGGTCCAAAGCTCTATCTGCTCTGCCACTTCACTGCAACTTCATATTTTAGTATATATTTTACAGGGCTGTTGAGTAAACCACACCTCATAAAGATCTATATAGAATAAGATTCGTTGATATCCATAAAGGATTTTATAATTTACTAAATACTTTGTATGCATAATCTCATTTGTTTTTCAAAACAATCCTGTGAGGTATATAGTTGGAGAGGGCGGGGGATTGATTAAAGGTATTCGTTTTTGTTAGGTATTACTATGCCCCATTTTACCCATGAAGAGGCTGATGATCAGAGAGACTGACTTCCCCACAACTCCACAACAATAAATGGTAGACCAGAGTTTAATGGGCTTCTTGGGATTTAGATCTGAAAAGGACCTTACAGAGATTCTCCAAAGAAGGAATTAAAAAAAAAACAACAAACCCTAAGTAAATGCAATAGAGAATGAGCATAGTGTGTTTATAGGACAGTAAGGAGACAATCCCAATGAAAGAGAAAAATATGTTTCAGGAAGCTATAGAAAAGATCATTGGATAAGAAATATGGGGTCAAATTCCAAAAGGCCTAAAAAGCTAAATAAAATAGCAGAGGCTTAATGGTTGGGAAGAATTTGCGAGATCATCTAGTCCAAGCCCCAAACTAAAACATGAATCCTCTCAAGGATTATCTCTAAGTATCCCTTAGAGATAATCCTTAGGCTTCTGCTTGAAGATCTCCAGAGACTGGGAAATTTCTGTTCATTTTGAGAACTACCCTAATTGTTCAGAAGTTCTTCGTATGAGTTGCAAGCTCCTTCCCTATTATTTCTATCAGGATGTCTTCGTTCTTCCCTCTGAAAGTCTATTCTAGGAATAAAACCCTTCTAACATTTGAAGACATGCCAACCCCCAACATCTCCCAGCAAAGTTTATTTAATTACTGCTTTGTTTCTTGTTTTGATGAATAGCAAGATTTTCCATAGAGTAATAAGATGAAGGAAAAATAATAGAACATAGTAAGCCATAGAAGGCTTTTATAAAAGTGTTGCTTGAGGTCAGTTATTTTAAGTAGCAGCTGTGTGCATGGGACTTAGAAGGGAGCAGGTACTGCAGTCAAGAAGTCCAGCTACAGGTATCTTATTGCCAGAATCCAGGTGTAATATGATAAAGATAACGGCAATGGAAATGGAATGACATTTTGAGAGAAAAAATGATGGGACTTAGCGAGACCGGCAGTGTTGATGTTGGGTTTTCCTTCAACCAGGACTGACCTCAACCTCTTCACACTTCATGAGTTGTCATGGCTGAAAAATTCATCATCTGCCAACATTGCATGGGAGGAGAGGAGATGAGTGAAGTTGTTTCTTCCCAGTACCTTAAGATAGTATTTAGGAGTATAAAGAACTTTATATTTTTATCAGAAGCTTTCATTTTTCTCCCACTTCAGATTAAGCTGCTTAGTGATGGTGCTTTCTAACTACTTAAATAGTATGCTTCTCATTCTCTTGTGGTATATTTTTCCAATGGCCAGCCATTGACATGTACATTCCAATTTCCAAAGCAGAAAAAGCTTTGTAATTAATGCAGCGTATCCTGGAGTAATTTTTTTGTGTTTGCCATGCCTTTTTTGCCTAGTGAAAGGAAAAAAGGCAGGAAAACATAGTTAACATTGTATTTTCTCCTCTTTTGACTAAATGCATATACTTGAGCTCTGTTCATTCTGTAATTTCATTTTTCCATTACATATTGTAATTGATTATCTCTGCTGCAGCTTTTCTAGTGTTAGTAATTATTTCAGTGATTCTTAGTGTCTAATGATAATTTTATTATGTGTTTGATAGAGAAGTTTGATAGTATGGATGCTGCTACATCGATCCTTTACCCAGATACCTTCTTTTTTATACTTGTACCAATGTAATTTAAAAGAAGGGGGCAGAGATAATAATAGCACAGATTTCTAGATTGCTTTAAAGTTTGCGCACTTTATATTTGTTGTCCCATTTGATTTTCACAGCAACCCAGTGCTATTATTATCCCCATCTGTAAGAGGGGGAAATGGAGACAGAGAAATTAAATTACTTACTCAGGGTCACAAAGCTAGTAAATGTCTAAGGCAAGATTCAAACTCAAATCTTCCTGACTCCAAGTCCAGAGTTCTATCCATTGTGTTAAGTTTTTGTATGGATAAGAGACAGCTTTTGGATATGGATGAGTTACTTTTAAAAAATTGACTTTTCTGAATCTTTTATGTCTGGCTCACTTCTGGGAAAAGTAGGACAATTTTCAGGGAGCTGAGAAGTCTGAAAGGAGTTGTTGGGTTAAGGAACTACATAGCATGTGTCCACCACCAATATCAATAACAGGTCATGACCATTAGGACTAGAGAAAGCATTGTAAAGACAGACTGGGAAAAGAAAAGGTATCTTTGTCTTCTGAGATGTGGGTAGAGGAGAAGTCCCCTACCTGAAACATGTGATCAGGTGCTTTTCTGACTTTATGTGTATCTGTGGTTCTAGATGAACTGTTGCTAAGCCTTGTGCTTTCTAAAGGTGAGTAACTATGATCTATCATTTGTCAGTCTTGAGGCCCATTATCTTAAATTTTTCAACTGATAAGTTGCTTAATTGCATTATTAGAATGTCAGAATTACTTGGGAAAGCTTTGACACCCACCTAACAGAAGGTATCAGCTTGGTGTAATGCATTGTGAGGGACTCAAATATTTAGACAATGAATGCATGGACATCAGGAAGATTTTTTTTAAAAACTATGTTTATATCTGGCTACCTTTTCATCCCTTGTAGTACTCCTAATAGTCTTTTCAGTTTAGGAATGAATTAAGTCTGCATTCTGGAAGCTACTAGCAGAGTTCATTCTTCTTCTGATACTTGAGACTGACTTAGTACTTGAGAATTACTGAGCATTAACAAGTCCATCAATCAAAAAACATTTATTAAGCACCTTCTATATGCCAGGCACTGTGCTAAGCACTGAGAGATGTTACAAACGTGAAGTCGACAGGCCTTGACTGTCCTCTAAAGTAACAGGGAAGATAGGATTTGGGAAGGGTTTAGGAGGAAAGGTAACAAGTTGCATTTTAGACAAAATGGGTTTAAGGTATCTACTGAACATGAGTTCAAGATGTCTGAAAATCGGTTAGAGATGTGAGATTGGAAGCCAAGAGAGATATTGGGTAGATTTGAGAATCATCAGCTTAGAGATTATAATTAAATCCATGGGAGTTTATGAGATTACCAAATGAAATAGTATAGGAGAAAAGAAGAGGGACCAGGACAGAATCCTAAAGGACACCTGTAGTTAGGAGTGTGAACTGAAAGAATATCCAGCAAAGAGGCGGAGAAGGAGCTGTCAGATAGGTGGGAGGAAAACCTACAGTGGTGTCCCAAAAATAGAGAGAAGAGAGTATAAAGAAGCACTCAATAGTATCAGAGGCTACAGAGAGATCAAAGAGAATGAAGATAGAGAAAAGGCCATTGGATTTGTCAACCAAGAAATCATTAGTAGCTTTGGAGAGAGTAGTTTCAGTGAATGCTAAGACTGGAAGTTAAATTGTAAGGGGTTACTAAGAGAGTCAGGGAAGAGGAAACTGTGGATGGCCTTTTTGAGTTTAGCTGCAAAGTGCAGAAGAGATAGGACAGTAGTTAGCAAGGATGGAAGGATCAAGTGAGGGATTTTTCGGGATAAGGGAGGCAATAGTAAATGAGCCAGTAGAGAAGGAGAGATTGAAAATAAGTGGTAGGGATGACAACACGGGCAATCTATTGGAGCAGACAGAATGTAATGGGATTGCTTGAACAAGTAGAAAAGGGTTAGCCTTGGCAAGGAGTAAGACCACTTCATTTTGTGAGAAAGGGATGAAGGAGAAAGAAACCTTTCATCCAGGCCTTCTGTTTCTCACATACCCCACTTCCTCACCTTTTTATCCCATAAAAAGACTCAGTCATCTTATTTGTGACAATGATTTTTACAATATGGTACCAGTGAAAGAATACACAACTAGGAACCCTGAAGACCCAAATCGAAAAGTTGGATCTGACGATTACTTAATCTTAATGTATGACTTTGGGCAATTTATAGCCAGCCTCTCTTCCCTTTGGTGGCCTCATCTATTAAATAGAAATAATACCTGAGATGCCTACCTCACATGGTTACTATAAAGTTCAAATAGAAAAAGTATGTGAATACAGTTCAACTGTCAAGTGTTGTACAAATGTAAAGCTCTTCTCTAAAATGTGAACTTATAAGGATACTATGGAATGGATTCCTTCATTATATGGGAGAATGACCTAGATGTTTTCTTTATTCCTTTCTAATACTAGAATTTTATAGTTCTATAGGTTGATGAGTTCATTTTACACAGATCTTTGAGCACTAGAGAGCAACTGCTAACCATAATTATATTTTAAATTAATTCCATGGAGTTAATGTGGTACAGCAGAAAGAACAGTGATTGCAGTCAGAGGACCTAGGTTCAAATCCAATCTCTGATACTTACTACCCATGTGCCTTGAGCAAGTCATTTAAATTACTTGGATTTTAGTTTCTTCATCTCTAAACTGGAGGGGTTGGACTACATGACCTCTGCCAGCCCCCTACCTCTGTGTTAATGCTTTAAAATTACATTACAGAGATCCCTCACTTTATGTAAGTGAGAAGTTCCAGCAAAGTTGACTTTTATAAAGTAAATCAATTTTCCCCTTGACTTCCATTATAAAATTAAACCTCACAGAAACACAGGATGTGGCACTGAAAGATATTGGCACAGAGGTGATAATTGAAAGAAACTGTAAGAGCTGATGTGATCGCCAAAAGTAGAAAGAGAAAAGACAGGAAGAAATCGAGGCCTAGTAAAGGGAATTGCCTCTGGTCACATGAGTGGCAAATCTAGGATTTGGACCCAAGTCCTAAATAATTTCTGTAGTCCCTTCCAGCTCACAAATTGTATTCTCTTCTGACTCCATATATTCTTATGGGAATAGAACTGTGAAGGGAACTCCACAACATTTAGAAACAGGTAGTTTTAGTGAGAAAGAATTTCCTTACTAACAAAGACCATTACATCTGAGATATTTATGTCCAGCAGGGATTCTTAGCTTGAGGTCCTAGAACTTGTTCTAAATAAAAATATTTTGACAATTTTTTCAATGTTATTGGTTTTCTTTGTTATTTCCACGTATTTTGTTCATTTAAAAATGTTATTCTGAGAAAGGATCCATAAGCTACACTAATCTGCCCAGAGGGGTCCATGGCACACATTAAAAAAAGGTTAAGAACCCCTGATGAAGAGAAAGGACATGTACTTGCATGGCTTTTGGAAAGATTGTAGTACTTTCTCATCTTTGTTAATGTGTTCCTTTTTTCTCATCTCTTTTCAGGACTAACTCCCAGAATTTGCTTTTTTCCTCTTTTTGTATAGGAATTTACAGTGTCTTAGTAAGGATTCAATATCATATTTTGTTGGTAGGTTTCATATGTCTAACACCTGTTACAGTAACAATAATACCAACGTTTTTAGAGCACTTAACAGTAATACTAGCTTTTATATAGCACTTAGCTTACTTATGTATCACTTAAATAGTTTGTAATTTGCCTCACAACAACCTTGTGATGTAGGATATACAATTATTAATATTTCCATAGCTAGGGGGTACATTGGATAAAGTGCTGAACTTGGAGTCAAGAAAGACCTGAGTTTGAATCCTGATTCAAATACTTAGCATTTTTATAATCCTAAACAAGTCACTTAATTTCCCTTGGGTACAGTTTCTTCACCTATAAAATGAGAATTTGGATTTGATGACTTCTAAGGTCCTTTCCAACTCTAATTTATGACCCTATGACTGAGGCCCA
Source organism: Dromiciops gliroides (assembly GCF_019393635.1). NCBI lineage: Eukaryota > Metazoa > Chordata > Mammalia > Microbiotheria > Microbiotheriidae > Dromiciops > Dromiciops gliroides. The sequence continues at coordinate 510,129,177 of NC_057863.1, forward strand.
GTGGTATCAAGTAGCTTGTCCAAGGTCACATGGCTAGCAAGTGGTAGAACTAGGACCCCCAAATCCATGGCCTCTGAGATCCTGTCCAACTTAATAGGTCACTGATGATGAGGAACTGTAACTCAGGAGAGAGACTGGGGCTGTAGATAGATAGATAGATAGATAGATAGATAGATAGATAGATAGATAGATAGATAGATAGATAGATAGATAGATAGATAGATCTTGGAATCACATCTAAGTAGTTACTAGTTGCAAGCCCATGAGAACTCTGAAAGTCCAAAGAGTGAAGAGAAAAGGACCCAGAGCACTGAAGCATACCCATATTTAGGAGATGGGACAAGGATGATGACTCTGCAAAAGAGACCTAGAAAGAGCTTCAACACATTCTACCTGAGATCTTGTCACTGCACATTTCTAGACCTCACTTACTTGGCTTAGGTATAAAATGAATTGGTCATACTAGGTAATCTCTAAGATATAAATTTTACTGTAAATTCCTCGTTTATAAACTGAAATGCTATCCTGCATCTGTTAGATGCCAAGTCCAACTTTACTGGCTCTTGACAAGTATTAATCACACCAGTGTTTGTATATTTCAGAAAATCCTTACAATTGAACTTTATAAATTCACTTTGGGGTCAATCTTAGATCTCAGAACAGTTATATTCATACTCTTCCAATCTCCTCCAGACCCCCCCAAAATAAATATAAATTTAGCTTAATTTAAAAAAAATTTTCAGGCATCCTTTTTCCATAAACATAAAGCCCAGTGTTAAGGTAGCAAATTAAATGACTGCTTACAAGTTGTAGCAGAGAGGGAAAACACCTTTCTGATTCTAGAAGAATTTTCTTCTAATGGATCCCTCTCCCCAGTGATTCCATAAAGACAAAAGATGTGTGTGTGTGTGTGTGTGTGTGTGTGTTTAGAGGTGTATTTAAAGCCTAGTTTTTGTCAATAATACACTCTGTTGCCTTAGTTACAGCTCAAATTTTGCTTATTCTAGTCTAAGCCAAGTTGAGTGATTACTTTTTAATAAGGGTCCCTCAGTAGGCCTGCTAATCTAACATGAGCTACACGTCAGAATTCTGCCACTTTTCTTTAAAACAGGAATTCTTTTTTTTTTTTCCATTTTAATCCCCAGATTAACACCTTGAAAATATACAAGCTCCAAGGAGCTGTAACTTCCTGCCATACCATTCCATCATGTTGGGCCTCTAACTCAGTGGGCCCGTTCAGACTTGTACCAGGGAGTCTAGGTCTCTGCTATAGATCTGCAGGGGAATAGATGCCTTCTAGCTAATTTTCACACTGTTCAAATATGGTAAATGTACTCCTCAGGGAATGATTCTTCTGGATTTCCGAATGTTTCTACTTAGTGAAGATTAACCCTTTAAAGGAAGGTTTTAAAGTCGTGTGTGTTTTATGGAAATTATTCTAAAATCTAAAACTCGTCTTCTACGCCCATTAATTTAACCTGTTATTAATAGCTCATGGTCCTCATTATAAACATAAGTTCTTGTGATGTGCTTTTGTTAATGCAACAGATGTGAAATGATATAGGAAAGGGAATATGCATTTATTAAACACCTTCAGGTGTTTGATAATATTGACACCTTCGGAACAAATATTATTTGCTTTAACCTAGAACATAAGGCTGGATAGATACTCAGCATAGCAATATACCCTGGCCGTGTTTTCATGAAAAAGTTCTCAATGTCTGCTTAGATTTTGGTCATTTCCTTTTTGCCAAAAAGGTAGAGTGGGGGGCAGCTAGGTGGCACAGTGGATAAAGCACCGGCCCTGGACTCAGGAAGACCTGAGTTAAAATCTGGACTCAGATACTTGATACTTATTAGCTGTGTGACCCTAGGCAAGTCACTTAACTCTCATTGACCTGCAAAAAAAAAAAAAAAGATAGAGTGAAATATCTACCCTCCCCACACATACATACACACACACATATATACACACACCATCACCTTCAGTAACCCCCTCTCCAAACTGACTTACAGCAAGGCTGTCCTAGCCTTTCTGGGCATGTTGGAAAATATGAAGTGTCATATGTGAGGAGCAGCAAGAAAGATACTTTGACTTGACTATAGAATGTGTGAAGGTGAGTAATGTACAGCAAGCTTGGAAGCGTAGGCTGGAGTCTGGGTGTAAGTCATTATGCATCTTACTATATACCCAAGTATGCACTAGGGTCTTGGTTTAATACTATCTTTTGAGTTCCTGGCCTGAGTCAACTATTTTTTATTTTTGGTGAACTACTTTTAAAATAAAATCTTTGTACACTAAAGCCTTTTCAGTAGAGCCTAAAATAGAAATGCATCATAGGAGATCATAGAAGTTGGAGCTGGAAGGAGCCTTAAAAATCCTGTGGTCCAACCTCCTCATTTTATATATGAGTTCCAGGTAATAAAGCTCCAGGGAATTGAATGACTCACCCCAACCTGTCTTTCCAGGATTGTGATACCTTAGTCCTCTCCTCCACTTTGTGGTCCAGCTAAACTTACTTTCTCCTTGTTCCTTAGACTACAGAACTCAATCTCCCATCTTCTTCCTTTGAACTGGCCAGCCTTGGTGCCTAGAATGCACTCTCTTCTCACCTCTGCCTCATAGAATTTCCTTTAAGACACAGCTAAAGCACAACCTTCTGCTTTAAGCTATTCCTGAGACCCACCCTAACTGCTAGTGCCCCCTCCCTAACTACTCTGTGTTCATTTTTCATTTATTCTATATTTATTTTTTCTGCATATGCTGACAGTTGTATGCATCTCCCCTGACAGAATGTAAGCCCTTTGAGAGTAGGGATTTGTGCATTCTTTAGATCTGTGTCCCCAGGACCTAGCAGAGTGCTTGGCACATAGTGATGTTTAATGCGGGTTGATTGATTACCTGAGGTTACACACAGATAGGGAAGTAAGAAAGTAGAAATGATAATATGCAAACCTAGGCCTTGATGCTACAAATTGAGAGCTCTTTCCATTCCACTACAATTACAAATAATGAATAGTGGTTGTTTGAGGGTCTTTTGGGGAGGGGGCAGTTTTTCCCTACATCTCTTGAGATAGATAACTGGCAAGGAGTTCTCTCTGTAGCCAAAAATGAGGTTAGTCTTAGAGCTGGCTGCTGAAGAATCCCAGGAGACAGCAGTGTTTCTTCATGAAGCTGTCACTCTTTTCCCCCCCATCTTCATCACTGCCCCAGGCTCTCTTGGCTATGACTGTTCAGACCCCTCCCGAGCCAGCATGCCTCTGAGCCCTCTGGGACTGTAGACAGGGTGATGGCCAGACTTGAGGGCTTCATTTGAGTATCAACACAGGTCTGTGCTGCCACCTGATCCAGTCTCTCTCCCAAGGCAGGGATTGCTCAGGGAGAGAAGGGCCACCTTTGGCCCTGTACAGAAGAGAAAGATTAACTCTGGCACTCAGAAAGAAACCTACACAGTGAGCCCATATGCACACAGCTCAAGGAAAGCACCCTTAGTGGAAGAGAAGCCTGGACTACCCTTTAATTGAAAGAAATAAACCCCCACAGCAATATAAGCCCCCCACATACATAGTAGAAATGAGCCATTTTATAATGTATGTATCAGTTTCTCTGGAGCTCTTTGGTCAAAGTGATAAAGGCAAGGGAGCCTGTGTACAAAGAGAGACAAATAGTTTTTCCTCCACATGGACATCTGTCACAAAATGCCTTCTCTGGACCCGCCGCTGCAGCAGAACAAACAGTCTGAAGCCAATGCCTGCAGGGGACCAGGAAGAGAGGCTATAACTAGTTGCTGCTTTCACTGACCTCATTCTGCACTCATCTGACCTTTGCTGGGGCCAAACCAGCCCCTCCGATGAGTGCAAATGAGCTCCTGAGAAAAGTATTGCTCAGTTTTCCACACGTCTGCCCATTTTCTCAGCCCAACTCTTTGGCACCCAGGCTCCCAGAAATGGAACCTGGTAACAGGGTAGTATTTATCCATAGAGAAAGCACAGTGTAGGGGAAAGAATGCTGGATTTAGAAGTAGCATCCCAGAGTTCAGATCCAAATCTGTTCCTTGGGTGATAGTGAACAAGTCATTTAACTTCATAATAAGTAGTCATCTTCTCATTTTACAAATGAGGAAACTGAGGCCCAGGGAGAGTGAAGTGACTTGCACAAAGCCACACAGGTCGTAAACATCCAAGGTGGTTTTTGAACCCCCATCCTCTGTCAGTCAGCACACTGTATACCCCGTACCTCCTGCCTCTCTGCTTCTTCATTTTAAAAATCAATAGTGTTGGTCTATACCAGAGGTATCAAACACACCTCCTGCAACACTCCCAGTGCAGTTGACTCAGATTAAAATGTAATTGGGAAACATCTAGCAAAATAAATAAAAATATAATAAAATATAGATAATGTTGCATTTTAAAAGTAAGTCAATAAGTAGTCAACAGGGATCCTTATATACAGATTAGTGGTCCCCAATTCTATTTGGGTTGAATATGGCTTGGACTAGACAACTTCTATGGTTCCTTGCAGATAAAAATCCATGAAACAAATGTAAGTTCTGTATTTTCATGGAAATATGAAAGTATGGTTTTGAAAATGACAAGTTTTAAGATAACTCTTTTTCTAGCAGTCTGTATGATTAATCTTCATAGAATCCCAGTTGGGTGAATGGTGTAAATATGTTGAGATTGGGTTTTTTCCCCACTTCTCAGAAGAGCCCCCCTCCCCAAATTTAAAAGATTTTAAATCGGGTGAGTCAATAGGAGCGAAACTTTCATTCCTACTACATTATGCACCAGTCCATACTGTGTGTTTTTAACATGAAAAACAGTTTAATATAAGTAATATTCTTAATTCTAAGACTGTCACTTTCTTACTTTTGATCAGTTTGAACAGCCTGACTCATATGAAATTAAGTTACTATCAATTAGAACTATCTTCACATGTAATGGGTTGCCTATTTGCAGGAGGTAATAATTTCCCTTTCCCTCAGTTAGGGGGATGGGACTGGACCTGAGATTTGATTAGCATTCAGAACTCAGGTGAGGGCAGATCCTCTAGTGATTCTGGTAAGCACCTTCTCTGAACCTTAAAGTCTTAGAAACAAGTCCCTAGACCAACAAGATGGTTAAATAAGTATCCAGTCACACAGCAAATAGGCCACACTAGAATTCAGGTTTTCCTGGTTCTAAGGCTAGCTTTGTATCTAGCATGCAGCTGTTATCCAGGACTCTCTGAAACTTGATGGGGGAAGAGGTGTCTTTAAATTAAGGTTGAGTGATTTCTTGTCAGGGATATTATAGAGGATATAAAGTGGACTAGATGGTCTCTGAAGTTGTTTCTAACTCGGAGTTTCTATGATTTTGTGAAGAAACAAAAAATCAAGTGAAAGGTCTTTTTTTTTTAACAAAATGATATACAAATGTAAGGAATCATTTTGGTTATTATTATTGAATTTATTTTTTTTTACATTTAGTCCTAATCTCTATGTGGAATACTTAGAGGTGATGGAAAAAAGCAAATATGTATATATATATATATATATATATATATATATGTATGTATGTATATGTATATATATGTGTATATGTGTGTATGTATATGTGTACATGTGTGTATATTTATGGAGATACACATGTCTATATATGTATAAATATATGCATATGTATACATACATATACATATATATGTGCATATGTAAGACTACAGTTTCTTTCTAGGAATCCCTCAAGATTTCTAGTTGAACCCACAGAATAGAATTTGAAAAACAGAGCAGTATTCTAGACTCAGCAAAAGTATTTTGTGGCATTGTTACATTTTAAAAGTTTATTCTCCTAATTCCATGGCCTACTGTCAATCTTACTTCTATGAGCTAATTAGAGTTCTATAAAATGAGCCAGAATAAACTCTTTCTCTAAGTATTGGCTTTTCATTACTAAATGTGGCACTCAGTCACATTTGTATTTTGGTTGTTTTTTTTCCTCTGGCTTGAGTTTATTGGAGTGAAATCCTTTAGAATGTTAATGGTACCATTAGAATGGTTCTCAATCCAACACTTTTGCTCATCACTCTAAAACTTGGCACTTTATTATTGGAAATAGCAACGTGTACCAGAAAGTTAATTGATGTTTTGCTTCCTAATTACCCTCAAACCTGTTTTTACCCAAATTAGAAATATTTTTGAAGTGCTGTATAGATCAGCAGCTTCTATCTCTCAGTTTTACCTCACAGATGTTCCCTACTCTCTTCCTTTGGAAAAAAAAAAACATATATAAGCTTCTGAAATCATAATTTGGTAAATAGAAGACCCATCATCATTAAACTGGGCTAATCTCACTCCCTATTTGCTTCTCTCTGTAAGCTCTCTACCCTGGATGGTGTTTTATACCTCTAGGATAGTGCCAGCATAATCAGGCAGGCTGGACAATTGACCTATGGGAATGGGAAGGCAATAAACTGCTCTCTGTATTCCTGATGGGGACATCAGCTTCTCTCCCCCTCTCATGTAACCTCTTGACAATAGATAAAAATAGAAACACCTAGAAACTCTGGGCTAGTGTTCCTAAACTTGACATTATGCTGTGGCTACAAATAGATATCTTGACAGGAAGGAGATAAAGGTGTTCAGGTGAAAACATTAGAGCTCGGGGAGGGTTCCAGTATTTCTAGGTGTCTTCCTCTGTGTTTCTGTGTTTGTGTTGTTCTTCATTCATTTTCAGTCATGTCCAATTTTTCATGACCCGTTTGAGGTTTTCTTGGTAAAGATATTGGAGTATTTTTCCATTTCCTTCTCCATCTCATTTTATAGATGAGAAAATGGAGGCAAAACAGTGTGAAGTGACTTACCCAGGGCCACACAGGTAAGCATATGAGGTCAGATTTGAACTCAGGTTTTCCTGACTCTAGTGTTTGTCCTCCTGACTGAGTGCTCTTGTTCCTGGGGAGGTCTTATAAATGTGGCTAAGAGTTGCCTCAAGGCTGAGCCAGTAAATACATGGAAGTATTTGTGCTATATTGTCTGGTTTTACAAGGTCATTACAGCTATGTCTTTGACAGCACTTTTCTGGCCTTTCCACATTCCCTGTAGTATGCCTTTGTCATAGGTCGTACTTAGGCCTGTGACAGCATTCTGCATGAATGGGTTCTGTCTGATGGGTTGGGAAATACGTTTCAACCCTTCTGATTCTAAGGATTACAGCATTTTTCTTTAGGGATGAAGGTTGGATAGTTTGTGCAATTTTTCTTAGTGTTTCTTTGTTTTGTCTTATGGCACAGATATCATCTATTCCAATTATTCTAGTTTCTTACCAGAATCATTTTACTCTTCATATTCTTTTTGACAACTGCTGTCATACCTTATCATCCACGATCCCAATTTTCTTTTATGGTCAATGTATTCAACAAATGTTTACTGGGCAACCTAGCCTATACATTACTCTGTGCCACGTAAATATGTTACAAGATAGATATAAGACATGGTCCCTGCCTTCCAGGAGCTAAGAATATAGTTGAGATGAAACATACAGAAGGAGAACAATGAAGTAATCATGTGAGTCGATATATGACTAAGTGACAAAATTAGTGATTCATACAGGAAGTGCTGTGCCAAGGAAAAGCTGGGAGAGGTCCACATAGGGGAGAATTGAATACACTTCAACAAATAGATTGAGTTGCAAAAATTGGATAGAATTTTAATAAATAGCCCTACAAAAGTCAATGAATCCTGAGTTGAGAATATAGTCTGGTCAGTAGTTAATACTTGACATGAAATATTCAGCCAGAGTAAGACTAGTCTGGTTGGAATAGAAATTTCATGTTGGGGACTACTTATTATTCTGATGAGTCTGTGATCTCCCTTCACCTTGAAGATTGCAACCCTCCTATGATTTCTTATCTTATGAGATGATTCTTCATGTTCTCCCAAAAATCTTTTGTAAAGATTTACCCAGCATGCTAGAGGTCTTCCTCTAGCACCACAGTTTTTTAAGCCTCTTCCATAACTTTTCTTTCCTAAACCTAATTAGTTACCAAGCCTTCTTAACCCCATCCCTTATTTTACATTTTCACTGCCACCACCCTAATTCACCTCTTTATTGCCTTATAACTGAACTGTTGCAGTAGTCTCCTAATTAACTTCCCTCCTCTGGGTTCTCCTGCCTTCTGCACGTTGTCAACAGCTTAATTTTCAAAAATCCCTACCTTGGTCATGTTACCAGATGGTACTTTCTTCCTAGAGAATAAAATCTTCAGCCCAACATTCAAATGCTTCCACACTTCTGATTCAGGTAGTCTCATTCTACCTGAAAAATTTTAGATCCTACAGTAGTTCCCATATATACAGCTCTTGAAGGCTTGCCAGGTCCTTTACTATCTACGTATTATCTCACTGGATCTGATTCCACTTTCACAAAGTGATAGAGTACCAGCCTTGGAGCCAGGTGAATTCCAATTCAAAACCTCTGACATGACATCCTGGAAAGAACACTGGGTCTAGCATTAGAGAAGCTGAGTTCAAATACTAACTCTGATGCTTACTACCTGTGCCATCTTGAGTCTCTTAACCTCCCTGAGCCTTAGTTTCTTTACTGTTAAAGTGAGGGGATTGTACTGGATGGCCTCTGAGGTCCCTACCACGTCTTGACCATCTGATGGCTGTGTTTCTTATGTCTTCCTAGCCAGTTAATAATAAAAGTTAATAATAATTCCTAGCTAGTTAATAATAAAAGGCACTTTGAAATATTTAAATGGAATTTATTGTTCTTGTTCTTGTTGTTATTCTGCCATGGAAGTATCATCTATTTAATATAATATAATTAATTAGGGTCATAGATTCCTAGACCTAGAACTATAATGGACCTCTGAAGGATTTTTTTTACAACTCCTTTATTTTTCAGATTGAAGAAGTCAAGGCTTCTTAACCAGAGAGGTTATGTACAGCACTAAAAGTCACATGGGAATTGTCAGTTAGCCGATCATCCAGAGTCTTCTGGTTCTTAACCTAGGCCCCTGTTTAAATTATGCAACTCTGGGAGGTAAAAGAATATCTTAGGCTACCAAAATATCCTCATCATTAACTATATATGTGTAAATATCTATACATGTATATGTGTATGTATACATGTATAAATATATACATATATGTAGTTATATATGCATATATGTTTTTGTATATGCAAATACATTTATATATAGATATATGAAATTGTCTATTTACCTGGCTTGACAATTTCTAGAGTATGCATACTTCATGCCTTATATTATATACTCTGTATTCTACATCCTGGGCAGCTGTGATGTAGTAAAATGATGGATTTGGAAGAACAGGGTTTGGGTCTTGAATCTAGTTTTTTATTAGTTCTGTGACACCGGAAAGATTCACTAAATTTCTCTGTGTCTCAGTTTCTTTATTTGTAAATTGGGAATAATAATATCTGCACTACATATCTCATAGGGTTATAGTGAAGAACAAACGGCATAATGGATAAAAAATGCTTGCGAATCCATAAGGCCCTATATAAACAGCATCTGTTTATATTGGCTTATCCTATGGGGCTTTTCTTAAGACAGAATGACAGCTAGTGATGAGATAGAAGGACTGGGGAGTCAAGAGTTCTGTCATGATTATCAATTGTCAGTGGCATTTTCTACCTTCTAACATTTCCCCCTGAACAATCAGCTAGATGCTTTCACTTACCTGAGTTGTGAGGTGGGCACCTTGGGAAGCCACATGAACCTTCTTGGGTCACTAGGGGGCTATTCATAACCATTTTCATGGTTCCATGAACCAGGATTGCTGTCCTGGGAATAATCATGGCAGTTCACACAGAGGCCATCCCTTGAAATGGAGTTAACTGCCTTTTGAGAGAAGGTCATTTGCATGAGGACCTTCCTGTAAATGCTCATGTGGTGAAAGTAATTATTTATAAGGTTATTACTCTCAGGGGAGAATCTGAAATTTGGGTTTCTGACCACCACAGAATCTTAGAAAATCACTGGATACTAAATCCAAATTTTCCATTCTAAGAGAGAAAGAGAGAGAATATGAATGAGAATGTTTTCCCCAGAAAACATACCATTTACTCCTAGTTTCAGGAGATCACAATTAAAATTTCAATATTATATTTACACATTAAAATGTTGAAATCAAGCAGGAAAAATCCTTCCAGTCAATCTCTTCTTCTAAAACTGAAAATATTAGGTAACACTGGTATAGTGTTTAAATACATTATCTCATTAAAGTCTTTAGTGATACTTTTCCTATTTATGGATGAGGAAACTGAGGCTCAGAGAGATTTGGTGACTTGCCCAGGGTCAAGTAGCTAGTGTCAGAAGCGGGTCTCTCTTGTCTCTATACCCAACACTTTTTCCAGTACACAACCTTAATAGTTTCAGTACTTCCCAGCCTCTTCCTCCTGTGACACAAGCTTTGGATTTAGTAAAAGATCCAAGTGACATCAGGATGACTTGAGTAGGCTGCAGTAAGAAAGAGCCTACTCCTCACAGAGTTTCTAGAGTTAAGATTATCTAATATGAGAACCTAGATTGTGATCTCATTACATTTAAATGTGTAGTCACTTTCCTTTCAATTTTTATTAAGCGTCTATAGGATTTGAAGTATAAACTATATATATGAACTATGTTATTTGGTTGGTTGGTCTACTTTCCAAACTCCATCCTCAACTAGCATCTTTTAGATGATTTCAGCCATGCCTTATCTCACTCATGCCAGACTCTCCAGAATTCTTCTCTCCCTCCTCCCTGCCACATGATACCCCTGAGAAACCTCCTCCCTGAGGCCCTCTTCCCCTAATTATAAACTCTTCCCCGGAACTATCCCTTCCCCTAACACATTTCTCCCTCATGCATACCCTTCCTCTCCCCATTCTAGAAAGCAATTTAGAACTATGCCCCCCAAAAGGTGGTAAACTGTGCTTACCCTTTGACCCAGGGGTACCACTACTAAATCTATGCTTCAAAGAGATCAAAAAAGGGCAAAAGGACCCATATGTACAAAAATATTTATAGCAGCTCTTTTGATGGTAGCAAAAAATTAGAAACTTGCTGGATACCTGTCAATTGAGGAATGACTGAACAAAATATGTTATAAGAATACAATGGAATACTATTGTACTGTAAGAAATGATGATGAGAATGTTTTCAGAAAACAAATAGGAAGACTTATAAGAAATAATGCAGGGAAGGCAGCTAGGTGGCACAGTGGATAAAGCACTGGCCCTCAATTCAGGAAGACCTGAGTTCAAATCCAGCCTCAGATACTTTGACATTTACTAGCTATGTGACCCAGGGCAAGTCACTTAGCCCTCATTGCCCCGAACTAAATGAATGAATGGATGGACGGACGGATAGATAGGTAGATAGATCAAATAAATAAATAATCAAATGAAATAAATAAATAAATGATGCAGTGAGAAGTGAACAGACCAAAACCATGTATAAAATAACATCAACATTGTAAAAAAATTAGTTCTGAAAAACTTGAGAATTCTGATCAATGACCACCTACAATTCCACAAGACTCAAGAAGAATGCTATCTCCCTCCTGATAGAGAACTTTATGTATCAGCGAATGTCTTCTTTTCCTTTTTTTCTCTCCTTCTTTCTTCCCTCTCTCCCTTTCTCCCTTCCTTCTTTCCTTCCTTCCTTCCCTGCCCCACCCTCCCTCCCTTCCTTCCTTCCTTTCCATAGTTGATTCAGGAATTTGTTATATATGACTGCATATATTTATAATAGGCTTTGGTTTTTTGCCCTCTCAATAGGGGGGTAGAGAGAAATTTTGGAACTGAAAATAAAATTGAATTTGAAAAAAATAAGCTCCTTGGGGATAGGGACTGTCTTGCTTGGTTGTATTTATTTAGCACAGTACCTGGCACGTAGTTAGTACTTAATAAATGTTTTATCAATCTCTCTGGCCCCAGTAACCTGATTTACTTACATTGGGCCTCTTAAAGTGACTTTCTGGGTTTCAGACCTCAGGCCTCACAGTGTAGTTATCTCGGTGGTGACCTGTAGCCAGACAGCTGTTGGAGTCAGGATGCCATATGGAATTATACAGTCACGGATTTTTAGCTCTAAGGAACCTTAGGAACCATCCCTTCTCCTATCTGAAGCACAAATATTCAAGACATTTTCATGACATGCATTTCTTAATCAAAGCTTTAATTAAGTCAACTTTTCTTTCCTAATGCCCTGTTTGGGATGTCTTATGGCCCACTCACACCCACAGCACCACTTTCCTCTAGTTGATGCGCATTTTCTGATGGACAGCTCATGTGTTTCATTGGCATCCTCACATCAAGAGAAATTAAGGCAGGGCCTAAACACACTGGCTGGACTGTTGCAAGCTTATGGGAATATATGAAACAGAGTTCAACAGTTTTACTTATACAGGAGCCTTTAAAGGGCCTTCTGAGTTTGGAGCCTTAGGGTTCACAGTGTAGAAGTCTTGATAGTGACCTGTAGCCAGGAAGCCATTGGAGGCAGGAAGCCACATGGAATTATACAGTCATGGGGTCAGAACGAGTAAAACAAAAGGGAATATTGCTAACATAAGGAAGAATGATAAGAAAATAAATTATTCTTAAAGGTCTTTCTAGGATTGTCACGTGGAAGTAGGATTAGATTTTGTCCTAGTTAGCTCCAGAGGGCAAGCAGAACCAGGAGTAATTATTGGATAGGAAGCAGATTTCAGCTACAGTATTCCGATGGACATATCATATGATCTCATCCATGTAGATACCATTTCTGCCAATAACATGGATAACCTATCTATATGTGCATCTTCCTGTGCTTTTCCTGTCCACATCCTCCTGTGGTCTTTGCCAAATGCAGACCAATGTAAAGAAAGACTACCCAAAAGTTATCCAGAAATAGAATAGGGCATCCCAGTAAGTGGGGGGTTCCATCTTACTCACATGTGTCACACAGGGGACTCTATCCAGTTAAGGGTTAGCCTAGCTGACCTCTATGCTGTTCTGGGATTCTGGGATGCCCCCCTTCTTTCAGTTAGGACGTCTATTGTGTGACTGACAGGCTTCTCTGAGTTTCACAGGTAATTAACATTCCAGTACTGAGGCATTCAGACAAGAAGAGTTAACTGACAATATTGATACTCGGCTCTTATAAACAAAAAATCTCTAATATGAAGGGATTTGAGCAGCCTGCTCACACTTTGGAAAATGAAGAGTCCCTAGTAACTAGACTATAAAGCCATTATTTGATCTGCTAATGTCAAAATTCTGCCACTCAGAAGAATTTCACACCCACTTTGGAAGGTTATTTTTCTGCTGTTATAAAAAGCAGATAACACACATTCACCACTGCTCAAGTCATTGATATCTTTTTAAAAGCTGGAAATAAACAAATGTATCAGACCTTTGGCAGTGTGATGAGATGGTTGAATATGGTAGAGTTTTAAAAAGAGCTATAACTTATGCTCAGATAAGTACTTTTCCCCAGACTTTTTTCCCTTCCTACATCTTTACAAAAAAGGAACAAGGTGACATTTACTTAGAGTATATTTAACTAATTGCAGTTTTCAGAAGATTGAAGTAATTCTGCAAGGCACCAGCAGTACTTCTTTACACGCTTCAGAGTCCTTGCTAATCATAATTCATAAAGTTTGAATCAGCAGAGAGATTAAGCATATTACCAACAGAGGGGAAAGCAGTCAGAATTCAGGGTAACTAAATGTCTGCCGATTATATTCAGTAACAAAAAGAATAGGCCAACCCTTGATTTTAGGCTCAGATGTAAATTTCTCATGGGACCTTTTATTATTAACAGAGCCTCTTGGAGTACCCACAGCATTCACAGTTCCATGAACACAAAGCAAATGTTATTTTGTTCTATTCGTCTGTTAGTGTCTGATCCTAGTATTTTAAGCTTAATCCCCCTCAAGCAATCCAAAGAGGTTTTAAGGACCTCACCCAAAGGTCCCATTTTCCCAAACCATGAAACACTGGTAAAGGATGTATGTATGCATATGCATATGCTAATCAAGAAAATTATGGAGAGAAATAATTACATTGTAGTATAAATTTATGACAGGTGCTTAGACAAGAAGTGACTTATTTAAATTGTTGCCCAATATTATTAAGGGTAAACAATCTGAAATCCTGTTTATTTCACTTTTTTCCAGTTGAACAGAGAGGTTAATACAATTTGTAATAGTGAGTGCCTTGTATAAATTGATTTTTTTCCTAGATAACCTATACAGTTTACAATTTATAGTTTCCCTTAATTAGATGAGGCATCCTGGGGTAGTGAATAAAAGTCTAGATTGAAATAAGTAATACCTGGCTTCAGATTTTACCACTATCTCCAAAACCCAATATGAATACTAGCTATTATTGTCATCTTTTAGACACAAAGTCTTTTCCAGAAGTTAAAATTATTCACTAATTTTTCAGTCATGTCTAACTGTTCATGACCCAATGTAGGGTTTTCTTGACAAAGATACTAGGGTGGTTTGCCACTTCCTTCTCCAGCTAATTTTACAGATGAGGAAACTGAAGCAAAAAGTGTTAAATGACTTGCCCAGGATCACACAACTACTAAGTGTCTGAGGCCAGATTTGAACTCAGGAAGATGAGTTGGTCTGACTCCACTCCTGGCACTCTATCAGCTATGTCTCCTTGCTGCTCTCAGAAGTTAAAAGTACAGTTATGAATGTCAAGTGGTCTCATGGCTATTGCTATGAAAGCGAACCAAAGATACCAGCTATTGGCAATAACCAATTTGCTATTGGCAGTCAAGACAAGAAGTCTATTAAGTGCCCACTATATGCTGAAAGCACTGTGTTAGGAAAATGCTCTCCACATTCAGAAAAAAGAACTATGGAGTCTGAATGCAGATTGAAGCATACTCTTTTCACTTTGTGTTAAATGCTGCAGAGAACGCTCCTCCTGAGCCCCCAAAAGAGTCCTTACTCACCATCTAATGGGGGAGACCTCACGGGAACAACTTGTACAAACAAGATAGATACAGAATACATTGGTGATAATCTCAGAGGGAAGCCACTAAGATTAAGAACTGGGAAAGGCTTCTAACAGAAGGTGGGATTTAGCTGAGATTTAAAAGAATTCAGAGAAACCAGGAAGCAGAAGAGACCTGACTCACAGCTACCAGTAAACATCCCTGAGGCTTTAGCTGGCTTTTTAGCAGACCCCAGTGAGCTTTCTTTTCCTAAAAATGCACCGTATGTTTGTCCTGGGGATTAAGCTAGAAATTGAATGAGAGCCAGTAGTACCTCACTCACCCTTGCCTTGCAAGTTGGTGACACATCCATTCATTAGCTTTTAGAAACTGACCATGTACTACTCACTAGAACTTGGCCATTCACCATCTAGCATCTTTGAGTTGCATGTGGTTTGCTGCCCTCACTTCTGGGTTTGGGGATTTGGCCCCCAGGCAGTCAACCATTACTTATAATCCTTGGTTATTTCTTCTTTGAATGTGCTCTTGGCTCATCTAATCTTGTGTTTGGTTTGTTATATTTCTGGAGATTTCAAGGGAGCATAGTAAACCTGAAGTCATAATTGGTAATCAGCTTATTCACTGAACCCTAAAAAGTGATAACTCTTTAAGGACAAAATTCTCATCTTCTCTCACTCTGTGTGAGGATAATTTTTATCTTAAGCAGCATGCTATTAAGTTGGATTGTTTTTTCCCCCATTCAAATGGAGATCTGATCACTATGGGAACTTCTTGAGCTAGCTATTTCTTTATAAGACATTAGTTTAGGGTTAGTCTCCTCCTATCTTATTTAAGCCAGATGGGAGACCATCAAATATTTCTCTTAAGAAATCAAAAAGAAAACATTTAAGTTATGGGTGAGAGTTTTCAGGATGGAAAAAATAAGTAGATGTATCATTCAGAAGTATGTTTTCTGATGTATTTTTCTTGTTCAGTTGTTTTTCAGTCATGTTTGACTATTTGTGACCCCATTTGGGGTTTTCTTGGCAAAGATACGTAAGTGGTTTGCTATATCTTTCTCCAGATGTGGAAACTGAGGCAGAGTTAAATTACTTGCCCACCGTGATATAACTAGTAAACATTTGAGGCCAAATTTGAACTCAGGAAGATGAATCTTCCTGACTCCAGCCCAGGCACTCTATCCACTGCACCAAGTAGCTCCCCTGGTGTTGTAGGATCATAGATTCAGTCCTAGAAGGAACCTCAAAGGCCATCTAGTATAATCCCTTAATTTTACAGATGAGGAAATTGAGGCACCAAGAGATTAAGTGGCTTGATTAAACAGGTAGTATCCATCAGAGCAAGGATCTGAACCCCCATCCTCAGACTCCAGAACCAGTGTTCTTTCCACTACATATCATAATTCATCCTTCTCATGCTACCTAATATAGCAACTAGGTGGTACAGTATATAGAACACTGAGCCTAGAGTCAGGAAGATGAGTTCAAATCCAGCCTCAGATATTTACTAGCTGTGTAGCCCTAGGCAAGTCATTTCACTATATTTGCCTCAGTTGGCTTGTCTATAAAATGAGCCAGAGAAGGAAATGGCAAACCACTTTAGCATCTTTGCCAAGAAAACCCCAAACAGGATCACAAAAGGTTGGATGTGACTAAATGATTGAACAACAGCAAACCTCATAGATAATGGTGCTTTTCTACCCCTTCCACTTTGAGGAATGTGGTTTGAAAATACTACTCACAAAATGCTTTTGCCATAAAGCAAAAATAGCTTTGGATTTCAGCTAACTGTGAGTTTTCCCATGAGTCATTAATTATGTGCACCCTTAGACTTCTATAGTATTAAATATCTAGGAGCTTAAAAAGTAGTCACATGTGTGGTTCCTGCTGCTTTCCTCCTCCCTTGAAGGGAAGGACTGGGTTGAAAAGGGAAAGAAGAGGCCTTTGAAAAGACCATGTCCAAAAAGATAAGACTAGTAGGGTTTATAAAAAAGACAGAAACATTAATACATTATTGGCAGATCTAGGAATTGGTTCAGCTATCTGGAATTATTAAAAGAAATTGACTAAACGATACAGACTCTTTGACTAAGAGAACCTGTTGTTAGGCATGTACCCAAGGAGGTGATGGTGAAGATGCCGGCTGTGACAGTGATTTGGTAATCAAGACTAAGGTCTTGTTCAAGTCACTATACCGGCTTCTCTGCAGGCTTTCCCTCAGTATGAGAAGCAAAATAACTTTTGGCTTTCTCTTCAAATCTATTTCTAACTTATTAAAATAAAAAGACCTTGCTTCTAGAGCTAAAAACTCACCACCAGGTTGTACATTTTTAATTGAATCCTGGAGCACTGTGATGCTCATGTATTTTTCATAATGTAACAAGCTTCATCCATTAGCTCTTGACATAGCCAGAAAGTTCAGCAAACCTTTCTTTTTTTCCAATGCTCAGCCTGGCCACAGGTGCTGCCCTTACTATAGTTATGTGAGGTATCATTTAGCTGTCTGTCTCCACTAAAACAAAAGTGAGAAAATATTCTCTGCTCTTGGCCAGAATTTTCACTGATGGGAGAGAAGTGATAGGTCTCAGGATGTGTTCCCCCACCACTCCAATTTGGTTAAATTAGTGAATTGCTGAATTCGTGTGATTCTATAACATCTGGATAGATAAGTCAACATACCCTTTTATATCTTGGAGGCAGGGGAGAAGGGGATAAAAAAAACATGGGAATGCTTTTAAAAACCTCATTCCTTTCAGTTTCACAGCAGCATGATTTCAGGCCTAAAGAACATATCAAAATAAAAAAGCTAAATGGAACACTTGTTGACGCTATTTTACAATCCCTTACAGTGTTATGAACATTTTCAGCCATGTCATTAGATCAGTCAGTGGTATAGTTTGTCAGCTTGGTTCCCTTCCATGGTTCTCTGAGTCGCTTTATGATTCCCATCTTTCAGTTTGAGTTGAGTCTTTGGCATATATCTATATGACACCATAAACTGGGGCCAGGTGGAAATCATTCTCTCTGTGGAGAGCTATATGTAAGTGTATGTTTCATAACTGTCAATGCTAAGTCATCCAGCATCGATGCTTGTGATGATGCTGATCATTAGATGTAAACTGTTAGTCTCCTTGGAATTGACTATTCTCTCTTGAAGTAATCTTCCTGAGTATTTAAGAGTTTATTGGATAAATTTAAGATTTTCATTTTAATCTATACATGCCCTCAGGTAGATAAAGATACAGATAGATACATAGATACATAGATGATAAATAGATTGGGCAAGCTACTATTTACTAGATAAAGCTAGAGTTTATTACGTGCTTAGAAGGTGGTGTGCTATGCACTTTTATTTTGTGAAAGTAATTGTTATTTTAAATACCCAACATCTTAGTCTAATAGCTACACCTCATAGATAGAATTCTCCTGGGAGATTTTGTGTATATAAAGAACCAACATTTGACCTGGTCTCTGACAAACATGACAGTATTTTCAGTAGCTTCATAAGGAGAATGTGGAATGATGCAGTACACTGTTAGAAGGAGAAAAGACAGGTAGACTGACGGGTTTCTTCACGGACACATAGCTTTGTTACTGAAGCATCTTATGAAAACTAAATAAGATTTAGCTGGCCAATTTATTATTTCCTTTCCCAAACTCTGTCTAAACTCTTTCAAACACATAATGTCTAAATTATTTATTTCAATCCCATAACTATTTCATAAGCAAGTCACTGTTAAGTGGTTGGGATATAAAGATGAAGAAGGACCCTCACTGCCCTCAAAGAGCTTACATTCTGTTCCTGGGGAAAATGCTATATATATATATATATATATATATATATATATATATATTGGGTATAATGGGGGCAAAGGAGAAGTACTCAGGGAAGATTTGAGGAGGGAGGCAACACTTTCAGTTGGGGTGGTGGGAAACATAAAAGTATTTATGTCCGTGACTTAAAAGTTTTGAGAAAGAGTAAGATTTTGATTAGTAAAGATGTGGTACAATATTGTTTCCACCTTTTTTTGGTCTTTTTTTCCCTTTTTTTGGGGGGGGTCCTTTTTGTTCCGATTCTTCTTTCACAACATGATTAGTGCAGAAAAATAAAATAATCAATTAATTAATTGATTGATCGATTAAAAAAAAAAAAGATGTGGCATAGCCTGCAAGGGGGGAAAAAGAGGAAACATGTTGAGTTCAAGCAGCAGCCAGAGTGGGTTTTGGAACAAAAATGTCTAATGAGGCTGGTAAAGTAGGTTGGACACAGATTGTGGTGAACTTGAATTGGTATTAGGGGTAGTGACATGATCAGACTTATTATTCCTTAGAAAGATAATTTGGCAGCTATGTAAGGGATGAATCAGAGAAGGGACAAATGGAGGGAAGTCAGTCTAAAAAAAAAGTTGAGACAGAAAGGTGATAGGGGTCTGAATGAGGGAGTAGGCAGTATAAATGAAAGGGGATAGATAAAAGGGATGTTGTGGATGTAGAATGTCAGGACTTTATGTGAGAAATGACAAAGGAGACAGAATCAGAGATGATTTAGGCTTAAAATCTGGGTGACTGGGAGGATAGAAGCACCATCAAAAGAAACAGGGATTATTGAGCTATACAAAGTAATGAAGGGGATAGTTCCAGAGAAACCTGGGTAAACTTGTCTAAACTGATTCAAATTTTTTTGTTTGTTTTTTGGTGAGGCAGTTGGGGTTAAGTGACTTGCCCAGGGTCACACAGCTAATAAGTGTTAAGTGTCTGAGGCTGGATTTGAACTCAGGTCCTCGACTCCAGGGCCAGTGCTCTATCCACTATGCCACCTACCTGCCCCTAAACTGATTCAAAATTAAGTGAGCAGAACAAGTTATATATAATAACAATGATATTTTAAAGACCACTTTGAAAGACTTAGGAACTCTGATTAACACAAGAAGTACCCACAATTCCAGAGGACTCATGGATGATGAAACTACTTCCCACTGCAAGATAGAGAGGTGATGGATTCAGAGTGCTGATTTAAACATATGGTGATTTTGTTTTGTTTTGTTTTACATGGCTAAATTGGAAATTTATTTTCCTTAACTATACTTTTTTGTAACAGTTTTGGTTTTTTTTATTTTTGCTTTCTTACTGGGGGGAGAGGGAGGAGGTACAAGGGAGAGGATTTTGGAGCTGAAAAGAATAGAAAATTGAATTTAAAAAGGAAATAGGGAAGTTGGGAAATGAGGCAGATATAAAGGGGAATATGGTGAATACAGTTCTGAACAGGTAGTGTTTGTTGTGCTAGAAAGGGATACCCTAGTAGAGAGAAAAAGTTACACAGACAATTATTGCTACATTCAAAGGCCATTGAAACCATTCCATTAGTGGCTCTTTGGGAGAGCCCCATTATTCAGCTGAATTACTCAACTCTTTTTTTACTTTGGTTTTCTTGCCTGTGGTCATACATCATTATTTCTTGGAGCACAAGAAACTACAGAGCTGCTACTGCTTCCAAAATGCCTCCCAAATCCTCCAGGAAGAATATCACACTTAGTGAAATGCTTGGAATGTTTAGTAGTCTGTCTTCCTTTTTAAGCATTGCCACATTCTTCTATCCTCCATCCTTCTGATGCAGGCAGTGGTCCCTGTCCACTTGTGTACATTTTGAAACACTCCCCCTACCGCCCCCATTCTTTTAAGAAACACTTAATTCTGAGAATGTAAGTAGAAAAAGATTCCTCTAGGCCTTTCACTTTCTCTGCTATGTTGGAAACCAAGTCAGTGTTCTGTGGGAATTTATTTTGATTTGGGGACCCTACCTTTGGGCTGAGAGCCTTAGGCCCTCAGGGTCTCTTCTGTGTGGGAGGGGCTGGTGCCCCTCCCCCTCTGCTTCAGCTGAGACAAAAAGCCCCGTAGGCTGTACAAGACACCAGATCAGACAGCTGGGTGGGGGGGAAGCCCCCTCCGACCTGAGCGGAGGGATCCA
This sequence comes from Dromiciops gliroides, assembly GCF_019393635.1. NCBI lineage: Eukaryota > Metazoa > Chordata > Mammalia > Microbiotheria > Microbiotheriidae > Dromiciops > Dromiciops gliroides. The sequence continues at coordinate 510,150,088 of NC_057863.1, forward strand.
AGAGATACTGGGCTTGTCCAGGCTGGGCTCTGGTGAGGCATGTGATGCTGGAGCATCCCCCCAGCCCCAGCTGCAGCCCTGACTGGCAGATTACCTTGGTGTGTGGGTGCAAAAAGCCCCAAGATTTGAGTGGAGATAAAAAGGGTATATATAGACCTGGGAGTGAGTTTAGAAGGGGGGACGAGATGAGGGGAGGACGGACAAGAAGAGGTCAAGAGCCTGCTGAGGAGACGGCAGACTGATGGAGCAGACAGACAGAAGGTCAGTGAGAGAGAAACACAGGGGTTCAGCAGTGGCAGTAAGGAGAGGAAAGTTAGAAGCAGGGGGATTTATAAAGTGAAAGGGGCTCGGAGTTAGAATAAAGGACATGAGTGCCCTAAGGCAAGCAGTGGCTAAGGTCCTTATTGTATTAAAAAAAAGTTCGAGGCACAGCAGGTGGGAAGGAGACACACTGCAATGCAGTCAGGTTATACATTTTATTTCCCTGTATTCTTAATTTTAAATAGTATCTCATAAATAACTCTGCTTTGATTATTTAGTTAAGAGGCTTCTTAATATTTTGCTTGTCACTTTGGGAGTGGAGCAGTGTGGTGGAACTTTATAAATGACCCACATTAAATTAATAGCAGTTAGATAGCCAAATAGTCAAAAGTCCCTGGATTAAGTACCCCAGTCAGATTAGTCCCCCCAAATTGGTCAAAGTCAGTAAAAATATTTTTTATTAAAATAGCGACCATGAAGACTTATGGCCCAATTATAAATTTCCTAAGCTTATCATTTTTTCATATAATCATAATTTTTCATAAGTCCAAAATTATATAATTTTTCCAGGTTAGATTAGCTAGCTAATTATTAATTCTTTTTTACAGTTCCAAGTTTGTGGCAGAATTATAATCATAGTTGACTCTCTGTAGGTATCAGCAAAAATTCTCCTAGGTCTCAAAATATGATTTTAAAGTAAGTTATAAGCTCATGTTGGAGCATGCAGTGATCCAAATTTGTGAACCCCATTTTTCTCAGCAAGTTATTAGGACCACAGTATCTTAAAAGTTCAAAGGGACCTTAGAAGTCATCAAATTCAAGGTAATTACTCTCTAAGTCATAACTAAGTCATAACCTCCAATGGTCATAAGTCCCACAATATGGGGTTCAAAATACTGTTTTCTCATTCTAAGATGCAATATATGGAAACTATACAAACCATCTTCTAGAAAAAAAAAAACCATTTTCAGATAACTATAGTTGTTAGAAAGTTCTTCCTTACATTAAATCATTAAATCCAAATTTATTTCTCTGTATTTTTCAGCTAACCACAGGTCCTAGTTCTCACCTCTAGGGGAAAGCGGAATGAATTTACTACCCCTCTGTCCTGTGTGAGAACTCTTCAAATACATGAAGCCATCAAATATTTCCTCCCCATTTAAGTTTTCTCATCTCTAAGCTAAACAGACCAGTTTTTTTCATTAATCTTCATGTTATGTTATGTTACCTCTTCACCATCCCTTTCTCAAGTGTTAAACATTTTCTCTTGGATATTTACCAAGACTTACATCTAGAACCTAAATGATGTGGGTTTTAGGCATACAACTAGTAAGTACCAGAAGCCAAATTTGAACTCAAGTCTTTCTGGCTCCAAACCTATACTGTTTACTCTGATATACTGACTCATCTTTTTCACATTGAATGTGTCAGTTAAAGGGCTCAGAATTGTGGCAGTGGTATCTGAAGTCGTTGGATTCAAATAGCATTTCCCAAAACACTATGCTTTTTATTTGGGCAGTTATTAACTGAGCCGAAGATCAGGTATACAAGGCCACTGCTGACACCTTTAACTTGAAGAGAATCAAGGTAGAGTTGTGCCCCTGGAATTGTAAGTTGCAGCTGTTGGTCTGGTTTCTATAGCAGTATTTTTAAATGAGAAAGGGATGGAGAATAGAATTTTGACTAAGGCCTATATGTTAGCAAAGGTATTGTGAAATAAAAGAACCCCCCCCTCAAAACTCCTCTATTTGATTTGTTAATAGCATCACATGACAGACTTTTTTTTTTAATGGCCCATATGTGAGCAGGTAGATTGGACCCATCTGTTTGAAAGGGGGAATTAACCCATGGAGTAATCACCATCATTTTAAGTAAACTTGGAGGAAGTGTTTAGTTCCTGCTGATATGGAAGATTAGAATCAGGAAAGTTTTATGAATAGAAAATGATGAGCAGATGGGTCTGTGAGGATACGATAATGTGATGAGATTAGAGGCTGATGCATACCTCTCTGTGGGTATAAAGACTTTAAGAGATGTCAGACTGGGAACTACTTTGTTCCTGAAGTGCAAAGATAAGAGATTTGGAGAAATGCTATAATACTAGCAGCCAAAATAAAAATGAGTTGGTAAAGGATCTTGAAAAAGAAACTAAAAGTTAGTGATCTCTGTCAACATGTGGGAAAGAAAAGTTGCCTTCTTCATCCCAGAGAGCAAGTTTGTAAGAATTATGGAAGATACATATGCTAGAACAAAGGTGTCAAACTCAGAGGTAAAACTCCTAAGTATAGATAGCCCAACCCAGGTTAAAAAGTAATTGGGAGGAGCAGCTAAGTGGCCCAGTGGATAGAGCACTGGCCCTGGATTCAGGAGGACCTGAGTTCAAATCCAGGCTCAGATACTTGACGCTTACTAGCTGTGTGACCCTGGGCAAGTGACTTAACCCCATTTGCCTCACCAAAAAAAAAAAAAAGTAATTGGGAAATGTTTAACAAAATAAATAAAAAATGTAATACAACATAAATAATGTTCATTCATTTGTGGTTTTCTAAGTCAATATGGTAGGGCAGCTAAGTGAAACAGTTGATAAAGCAGCAAGCCTAAAGTCAAGGAGACTCATCTTCCTGAATTCAAATCTGCTTCAGACACTCACCAGCTGTGTGACCCTGGACAATTCATTTATCTCTGTTTGCCTCAGTTTCCTCATCTGTAAAATGAACTGGAAAAGGAAATGGCAAACCACTCCAGTATCTTTGCCAAAAAAAAAACAAAACCCTAAATGGGATCATGAAGATTTGGACATGACTTAAACGACTTGAACAACAGCAAAGTCAATATGGTCCCTACAAGGATCTATTTCTATTTGAGTTTAACACCACTTCTCTAGAAGAATCCTAGATTTAGATCTGGAAGAGACCCCATTAGTTTAGTAATGCAGCCCTCTCATTTAAGAAACCCAAGGTGTAGGAGAGGTTAAGTGACTTGCATCACCCAGAGAATTGCAGTGCTGGGACTTGAACCCAGATCCTCAGATTCCAGATTCAGTTTTCTTTGTATTATACCACCCTGTAAATGAGTTTCAAGCAACTTCCTCCCTGTAGCTGCCCGATTATGTGACATGTTTTGGCGAAGATGAAACACCCAATAAAATATGAGCCGGTGATTCCAAAGCAGCTGATAGAGATGATCACCATGCCACTGCTGTTTCATGTCTGTTACTGATAACAATAGTTCATATTTATTCAGTGTTTTTCAGAAATGGCTTTTAAAAATGTTTTTCAGATGCTTGCTCTAGAATAAACTATGTGAACAGTTAAACCGAAGTCCATTGAGTGATTGTGTATCTTCTTTAAGAGGATGCTCCGTATTCTGGGTCTTGATGCATTTATCACAGTCATCTTCCTGGACAGCTCCAGCCCTGTCATCTTCACTGGACTTCATTTGGACCATCATTTTCATTCCCTTCCAGTCTGAAAATTGGACTCTGCCCCTGGAAGAGGGCTGCCTTAAAGAGGCAACTATATGGTGTAATGGGTGCAATGCTGGACCTGGAATCAGGAAGACCTGAGTTCAAATTCAGCCTCAGCCTTATTCCCTGATCTAGTCATTTAACCTCTATTTTCTTCAGTTTCCTCATCTGTAAAAGAGGAGTAATAAGAGCACCTACCTCTCAGAGTTGTTGTGCTAGCACAATGCTAGTACACATATCAGGAACTTAGTAAATATTTATTCCTTTCTCCTTCCCTGAAATGACCCTGGGCTTTGATAGGCCACCTATGGTTTTATCTTGCATTATTCCAGATTCATACAGCACTCATTAAACATCTTCAGTCTTGCCAATGAGTATATACCCTGCCCTTTATATCCCCCTTTATTTATTCTTTTCCCTCATTAAGTTCTTAGGGCTTTAGTAAATTCTTAGGGCCAGGTACTATCTCGATTGTTTTTCTTGGAATCCTTAGCATTTAAGACAGTGTCTTGTAAACTCTCTAAATATCTATCTCGAATTGTAGAGCTATTGCTTTTCCATTTGGACTCTGCACTGTACAGCCTCCATGACAGTGGCAGTCAGCTCCATCTAGCATATCTTTTCCTTTTTTTTTTCCTTGACTCATTCTTTGTTAATTCAAGGATTATCTGACAAAGCTGTCTTTGGTATTTATCAAAGATTCTTGGATGATCTGAACATTTACATGGAAGATACTTTGTTGGAGGAGAATCTTTAAGGCAGCAATTTTTCTACTGAATAAAATGATTTTTTTCCTACTGTCAACATTGGAATTCCATATTCTTTGTGGTTTTCATTCAATTAGATAGCATTTTTAGGCCAATCATGGTGACACACCTTTAATCCCTATTACTGGGGAGGCTCTAACTGGTGGATCTTGAAGTTGGGAGTTCTGAGCTATAACATGTTAAACTGATCAGATCACGAAGTGCCCTAACAATATGGTGTAGCTTTAGGAAAAGCTGGGGGCAATCAGGCTGCCTAAGGTATAGCAAACTGACTCAAGTCAGAAAAATATAAAAGTTGACCTTCATGGTAGCTCACCTGACAGTCAGTAGTAGGACTGGACCCAGTGATGGCCACTGCATTTCCAGCTTGGAAAAGAAGGGGAGACCCAAAGATTGATGAAGATGATGATGATGAAGGTGACAACAATGATGCTATGCAACATTTCCAAGCAGTTCTCAATTTAATATTTCTAAAACACAAGCCCAATCAAATCACATTCCTATTCAATGTCTTTATTGTCCCTAGGAAAAAAATAAAAATTATTTCATTTGCATTATTGCAGTAGAAGCCCTCAACAATCAATCTTATAATATACCTTTATTTCTACATAGTATTTCATAGACTTCTAGTTAGAGGGGGTGGAAATATGCAATTCCTCAGGTATGTAAAAGGGCAAAGTCTTTGAAAAGCAAGATAATTTCCAAGGTTGAATGTGTCTATTACCTGATCATAATAGGGGAAGAATGGATTCAAACAAAAAAATGAAATCCTGAAATAGATTGTTCCCATGAGTCATGGCAAGATATGAGAAAGTGACCAGAACTACCCCCTCCCATCATCTCTAATTGATTTCTCAATGCCAAATTACACATCAAAGCAAAACAACCTTATATCCAAAGAGAAATAGCAGAATGTCACTCAGGGCCGCATGTTTCCTGCCGGTTTTCTATTATTTTTCATGGACTGTATGTTTGTGTCAGAGAAGCTTAATTTTAGTTTGGTGATTTCACTTTTTAGAAAGTTCATCTGCTTCGGGGATTTCACCCCTATTGAGACCTACCCTTTTGTTTATTGTTCTTTGGTGTTCTCTTCCCTGAAGTATACAGTGGTCTGAGCACAGAGTTCTGAATTGTAAGACTGCTCTACCTTAGGCTCTCAAATAATCATTGGGAATGTCATTCACTTGCTGTTTCTCCAACTGTGAAAGGAAGATTAAAAACCTCTTTTTTGTTGTTCTTTAGCTTCAGTGGCATCTCGTGAGGTTTATATGTTGAATATTTAAGAGAAATTTTGAAGGCCAAAAAAATAATCAAGTATTATAAAAACCATCTTTACCCTTTTTTGACATTAGCTGCTGGGAGTTCTGGGAAATGCCTGAGTTGAAACACCTCCAATATTGAAGTTATACATTTGGCTATCTGAAGATTAGTGAACTCAGTTCTTCCTTGTGGAACCCAGAAAGAAAACTAGCCATGTCATATTGTCCACTGCATCTGAGTTTCTGCTCTCTGAAAACAAAGGATCCCATAGTTTCTGGCTGCCTTCACAGGTTGCCTAAGGTTTCTTAGTTATGTAGTGACCAGACTATACACATTTGTTATCACACCTACAAGAAGAGGGATAAATTTTAGGGAGACGTTACCCACCTATTGCATCAAATCTTTTTTAAGCCAGTACTTTTTGTCATCTTTTGACCCCTTCCAGAAGTCTTTGGAAGGTGAACACCTCCTTCCCCCTCCCTACACAAACACACACACACACACACACACACACACACTTTTGCTTGAGGAGAGAAATTTAATGATAACTACAAGACATTGGGGAAATTCTTAGTTCACTAACAACTGTAACAACTCAATATAAGTTAAGTCCTATACAATTAAGCACAAGAATACCAATAGAGAATTTCTAGCTCAGCACAGACATACAAATCTATCAAAATGACTCATATAAAATGAAAATAGAAACCTTAAAAATTATCCTAAAAATATAAAGCACTCAATAATTTCTGAAAGAAAGAGGCCGGAATGGGCCCATCTTTGACAAAAGCCACATTTGATGACTTGTTTTTCAGTCATGTCCAACTCTCTGTGACCTCATTTGGAATTTTCTTGGCAAAGATATTGGAGTTGTTTGCCATTTCTTTCTCCAAATCATTTTATAGATAAGAAAACTGAGACAAACAAGGTTAAGTGATTTGCCCAGGGTCACCCAGCTAATAAGTGTCTGACGCCAGATTTGAATTCAGAAGATGAATCCTCATGACTCCAGGTCCGATGCTCAATCCACTGTGCCACCTAGCTGCCCTTGATAAAGGTTACATGGGCTTCCCAATTCCTGGAAAAGAGAAGAGGGAAGGCTTTTGCCCCCTGTCCACACCAAAAGAGTAGCCTTACACTCACCTCTTTGCACAAAATTGACAACCCACTCTGCTCCCTACTCCTTCATCCTGCAGAAGAGAAGAAAAGCAGAAACAAAAAACTCCAATTTCCTTAATCACCCTGAGGGAAAAGATGGCAAGTAAAGAAAGACAGAACCCCCAGAACACCGAGGTCTTGAAAGCCCCAGCTACTCCTGTTAATCCAGTCACATACTTCTGGGAATGTTCCTCCTTTCCTGGAACTCAAACCTACTCCTCAGCTTCTCCCTGAAGGGTGAAGCAGTGAGGTGACATTCTCCGACGCTGCTCCCAGCCTGATGCATGCCCTCGTCACCCCTCACACCAGGACTATTTTGCTACCCTTCTGGTTGGTCTCGAGTCACTCCTCACATCCTTCAGTCATCTATCAAAGTATTCTTTCTAAAGTAAAATTGGATCCTGATTATCTTTTTTTTTTTCAATAAACTCCAGTATAACCTCCAGGATCAAATAGAAAAACCTCTTTAGCTTTTAAAACCCTGCCCTTCTTGGGGCAGCTAGATGGCGCAGTGGAGAGAGCACTGGCCCTGGATTCAGAAGAACCTGAGTTCAAATCTGGCCTCAGACACTTGACACTTACTAGCTGTGTGACCCTGGGCAAGTCACTTTACCCCAATTGCCTCACAAAACAAACAAACAAACAAACAAAAAAATCTTCCTCACATGGTCCTTTCCTACCTTTCCACTTCACTCTCTTCTACATACTCTGTGACCAGTGACACTGCTCTCCTTGCTTGGTCTTCACACAAGACACTCCATCTCTCAATGGTGCATCTTCCCTGGCTGTCCAGAATGCCTGCCATCTTCATCATCCCCGTCTCTGCCTCCTGGCTTCTTTCAAGTCTCAGTTAAAAATCTCATCTTCTGCAAGAAGCCTTTCTCAATTCACCTTAATGTGAATACCTTGTTTCTGAGATTATCTCCGGTTTCTTATTTGTACATAATTGTATGTTGTTCCACCTTTTCCCCAAATAGACTGCTATACCCTGGAGAGCTGAGAGGTGTCTCTTGCCTCTTTTTGTATCCTCAGTCCTTGGTATAATGCCTGGCACAGAGTAGGTGCTTAATAAATGTTTGTTAACTTAACATATTCTAATCATTGCTAGCTCAGAAAGTCAAAGGAGGCAGTTTCTTTTTTCTGAGCAAGAGTCAGTTTTTAATAAAAGGGGAGAGGGAAAGGCTGTTTTATTAAGAAATAACCTCATTCTCAGACAAGTACACTTGATTTATTAGGGCCCCTAGCTATGAATCTAGGGCATCCTGTCCTATTCATAATAGAAAGATGCCCCCTCAATCTGACCTATTCAGGACCATTCCTTCTGGAAACTGATTATACCAGAAAGTAGCCTGTTATTCATTGTTAATTACAGTATTTCTAAGGATGGCTGAGAAGACCATCTTGTAGCACATGAAAATATTGGATATACTTTGCCATCTGTCTCTAGACTTCAGAAGCTTGATCTTTCACATATATGAAATGGATTATATAAATCATGGGGTATCCTTGTCCCCCAAATTCTCCCCTGCCCAACTAGCTCAACAACTGAAATTTCAGCATTTTCAATTGAGACATTGTCCTCTATAGGCATCCTATTTCAGACCACAAATGTCCTTAGGAAGCGTAACATGTTCATTTGTTATTACCTCAGTGTGAAAGAGTTTATTATAGTTTTCTTCTTTATTAGCTACCTAAGAACAGGCCACCAAGGGCTTTGGAATAAGCTTCGGTAGACAGGGAAGGAGAGGAAAATGATTTTAGAAAGCATGCTCTACTCAGAGAGAAAGCTCAAATGAATGGAGTAATGAAATAGCCTCAAGGCACTCTGGGGAAAGAGTCTGTGCTCTAGGAGCCTGGAAGAGTCAGCATAAGGGGTAGAGTGGGTAGAATTATCTCAGAAACAAAAGAAGAATACCAAAGAATGACCAAAAATAATAACTAAAAATAGAATCAGGAAGGTCAAAAGCCTGGAATAAGATGAGCTTTTCAGCTTTAGGAAAGAAATGTATGGATAATTGTTATTTTTAGCTGTTTGGGGATAAAGAAAAAAGCAAGGGAAAAAATAGGCTCACTGACTGGCAGATGATGTAATTTTTACAGATAATTGAGAAAAAGCAGAAGTACTCAAATCTTATTTTGTTCCCATCTTCACTTGTCAAGGAAAGTCTTCAGACTAAAAAGGTCTGCATAATTATAGTCAAAAGGGAATTAAATTGTACGATAGATGAAGAAGTAGTAAGAAGCATCCAGCTAATTTAAATAAGTTTAAATTTCTGTGCCCAGCTAAATTACATCTCAGAATGCTGAAAGGCTATATACGTGATCATGGAAACTTTGAAGAATCATGACCAATGGAAGAGTTACCTGAAATCCGGATGTGGGCAAACACAGAAAGCGGGGAAAATATGTTTTCTGCCAGCTATAAGTTAGAATATGACTGGAATCCCCACCACCATTCTAGAATACATGGAAAATGTTAGTGGTTCCAAAAGCTTTGTGTTGTTAATCCTTCATTCTTGACTGGCAAGTGAATTGGATTTAAGTAATGTCTCACTTTCTCCTTCAGCCCAAAGTTTTATGAAACTTTGCAAAAGGAAGGTACCTTGCCAGCTTCTTCCATTTTGCCTTCTGGATCACCTACTCCATAATTATTCCTTTTCTTCCCTCTTAAACTCTTTTTTTTGCTTTGTACTCTCTCACTTGGTAATCTCGTCAGCTCTTCTGGATTTGGTGGTCATCTCTTATGTGGAAGATTCCCATATCCATATATCATCCAAACCTTTTTCCTGAGTTAGTCTCCCATCTCTGATTTCTTTTTGGACATTTTGAACTAATGACCCATAGATTTCTCAAATTTAACATGTTGAAAAGAGAACTCCATTTCTTTCCCTGACAAACCCTCCATTTTCTGCACTTCCTTATTAGCAGTGAAACACTCTCATCCTCCTAGTCACCCAGATGGGAAATCTTAATATCAAACTCTACTTTTGTGTCATCCATTGCACAAATCCAATAAGTTGCCAAATTTTGTAAGATATTTCTCTAGAACATCTCTCCTATGTGTCTTCATTCACACTGCCACTGTCTTTGGTTTGAACCCTCTTTGCCAATCACCTCATTGCCTCTGGTCTCTCTCCGTTCTGATTGTTTGTCCACTTAGCTTTCAAAATGATTTTTTTCTAAAACATGTTTGCCACACCATCCTTCCACAACCCTTATTCCATAAATTCTAGTTTACTTCCAGTATCGACTATAAATTCTCCTGCTTGGCATTTAAAGCTTTTCATAACCTGACCTTTTATAACTTTCCTCCTATCTACATATTTTACATTATAACTGTGTTTACAGATTTGCTATTACTTGAACAACAGACAGCATCTCCCTTTTTGAAGCTTTTGGACTGACTGTCCTCCAATGCTGGAAGACTCTTTCTCCTCACCTGTGCCTCTTAGTCTCCATGAATGCCTTCAAGACTCAGCCCAAATCCCACCTTCCTCAAAAGGTCCTTTGCAGCACCATCATTCCCCCACCCCTGTTACCAGCTGCTAGTACCTTTCACTTTGAGATTATCATCTATCTATTCTGTATACATCTTGTATATACCTAGTTATTTGTGTGTTGCACTGCCCCCCCCATTGGAGTGTGAGCTCCTTCAAGGTCATTGCTTTTTTTTATCCCCACTGCTTAGCCTGGCACATAGAAAACAATGAGTGATTGTTGACTGACTGATTGACTAGAAATCTCCAGGGAGTAGCAAAGAAAATGTCATATCAAACTAACTTCATTCCCTTTTTTAATAAGGTTATTTCAATGATAGATTAAATATTATAGATGCAGTATGTCTATATTTCAGAAAAATTTTGGCTCAGGGTCTCATAATATCTTGGTGGACAAGATGGAAAGATATGGGGCTAGATGACAACACAGTGTTGGAGATCTAGGACTGATTAACCACTGCACCTCAAGATACTTGGATTATTGTCCATTGGGAAGGAGGGCTCTTGGAGATCTAAGATTGATTAACCCCTGTATCTTAAAATACTTGGATTATTGAAGGCTCTAGTGGCATACAATACAGATTTCTGTACTTAACCCTGATCTAGTGAACATTTTTAGTAGTGACTCAGATGAAACCATTCTTATGAAATTCACAGATGGCACAAAACTCAGCGGGACAGCTAATACGATGAATGACAAAATCAGAATTCAGTAACATTTCTACAGACTAGAATGATGAGCTTAAAGCAATAAAGTAAAATTTAGCAGGGGTAGACATAAAGTTGTACATTTAAATTCAAAACATAGATTGTTAAAGTATAGGTGCCATGAAGTGGAGGGCTATTGGAGGTCATTGCTGTCAACTTTCTCATTTAGCAGATGAAGAAATGGAGGCTCACCCAGCTTAAGTAACTTTCCCAAGGATACATACAATGTTTCTCCTCATTTGGTTCTAGTCTTCCCATTCCTAGATGTTTTTAAGTGAAAGATGAATAACTACCTCTCAGAATTCATGTTTTTGCATGGAAGGGTTTAATTGCATGATATCTTAAGCACTTCCCAACAACAGAAGAAGGTGGGAGGGCAGGCTGTTTCACAGTTTGCCTCAGATAACTTGTTCTTCCTTCAGAATCACCTTTCTCAAAGCAGTTAGTCAGCAAGTGTTTCTTATCATTTACTGTGTGCCTGGTGGCACCTTGCTAAACACTGGGGATACAAATAAACAATGACAGAAAAGACAAGCCCTACCTCCAGAAAGCTCCAACTCTAAGGGGAAATCTCCTAATGGAGCCATTGAGACAATGGAAAAATTGCCACCTTTAGAGTGGAACTCATTACATTTGCCCCAAACTACCTCCCTCTTCTCACTTCCTTAATTCCATCAGTGATACCATCATTCGCTGTTATCTAGGTTCAGAACCTCAGAATCATCCTTTACTCCTGGCTTTTATCCAGTGTCCATATTCCATGAACAAATAAATCCTGTCAGTGCATCTTTTATAATGTCATTCACGGCTCTCCCTGATTTTCTATTCCCATTTCTTTTTTTCTTTTTTTCTTTCTTTTTGTTTTGTTTTGTTTTGCGGGGCAGTGAGGGTTAAATGACTTGCCCAGGGTCACACAGCTATTAATTATCAAGTGTCTGAGGCCTGATTTGAACTCAGGTCCTCCTGAATCCAGGAATTGTGCTTTATCTACTGTGCCACCTAGCTGCCCCTGTCTGTTCCCATTTCTACTGCTCCCCAGCCCTGGTTCAGACCTTCATCAATTCACATCTGAATTATTCTAATCACTTTCTCACTGGTCTTGGTACACCCTTCTCTGCCCTCATTTTGTCCTAAATACTGATAGTTATCCTACTTCTACAGCCCCTTCCCCTCCACCAGGTTCAAAAGCCCTCAAGAGTTCCTATTAAAAAGCAATAAAGTTAAATTCCTCAGCCTATCATTCAGCCCTCTGCACATTCTGGGCCAAGTCTCCAGTTCCTCATCTACACACATCCCCCCCTTCACACAGCTCAAGCTGTTGGACTTGCCACCCATCAGGCTATCCCTTGTAGATTAACACCTCTGAAATTTTGCCTGTGCCTTATTGAAATGCTGTTCTCGTCACCCTCGTGTTGTATTATATCTTCATGTGTAGGGGTCACGTTTTATCTTTTATCTTTACTTAAACAACAGACAGCATTCTCCAATGCATAGGACATAGTAGGAATTCATAAATATTTATTGAAAGAATTGCTATTTGGGGTTTGAGTTAACCATGTACCATAGCCTTGTGCCTTTATAGATTTGCATCACTGTGCCCAGAATTCTCAATATTTTTTGCTCTTGCACTTTGGAATTTGCTCATTTTAGAAACTGGGAGACCCTCAAAAATTATCTCTCCTATGAAATTTTGTTATTTTCTCTTTGTATCACATTGATTTTTCTCCCCTCCCCCTTATCCCTATGACCACCTGTTATTTTCAGAATATGAAGGCACTATTTAAATGTGAAATTAATTACCTTATATCTTTTATGAAATTAGAATTAATACTTTTGTGAGTTACTTGTCCAAATTTTTAGTTATTTGCAGAAAGCATTATTTAATTTTTGTTGCCAAAAGAAAACCTAAAATGAAATAAGCTTTTCCTGGCTACCTGCATCAGGAGAAGAAGAACTTGACTCAGGCTTTTCTAAATCTTATTTGCAGAAAGTATTGTTTAATCTATGATATCAACAGAAAGCCTGGAATGGGATGAATGAACCTCTCCTGGCCACCTACACCAGGATAAAAAGAACTTGACCCATTCCTAAATAATAGCTAATTTCTTTTCTTATTAATAAAGGATAATGGGCATTTTTCTTGACTAATTTCCCTTAAGACCTCAGTGCTTTGAATCTGACTCTTATTCTTTCAGTAGGAGCTAATTTCATCTGGTAGACTGAGAAAGAGTACAGCATCTAAAATGAAGTCTGGGAATCTGATGAAATCTTTTATGGTTATTAGGCCTGGTGTAAAATGTGGCCAGGGCAGACAAGCTGGCCTGAGGGAATTAATAATGGGACATTTATATCCATTTCCCATTGAGGTTAGTAAATGAAAACTACTAAGCTTTGAAAATGGCTGAAAATCATCTTTGGCTCTGGAGTAGACTTCTCAGAGACTGGCAAGAAATGAAACAGAGGTACCAAACAATTCCACAGTGTTTGCATCAACATTATGAGTGACACTGGTTTGTCCCCACTCTCATACTGAAGGTGATTTTTATTTTTAAAAAAGCAACAATAGCACCTTGGATAAAAAGAACAGGATGGAATTTGTTTTTCATAATTCTCCAAAAATGAATCCCTTCCTTGCAACATGTCCATGCCAGGGTAGCATAATTATTAACATGATGACACTCCTTCTTTCAGCCCCCTCTTATTGGGAAGTGTTCATTCCCATTCTTCTATTTCAATGTTTATTGACATCTTAATTTTCTTTACATTGCAGTCATTTCTAAATTGAACCCTCCCCTGTGACCCTAACAATTAAGCAAAAACATCTGATACAGGCATCTTAAATGGCAATGTGTATAAGGCTCTGTGCTCATGGTTCCCCCATCTCTCTGCTATGATGAAAGAGATAGATTTGTTCTCTCTTCCCTAGAGTACCTTCACTGGGTTTTCAGTCATTCATGGTTCAGTTTCCTTTTTTTGTTTGTTTTGTTTTTTTTAGTGAGGCAGTTGGGGTTAAGTTACTTGCCCAGGGTGACACAGCCAGTAAGTGTTAAGTGTCTGAGGCTGGATTTGAACTCAGGTACTCCTGAATCCAGGGCCGGTGCTCTATCCACTGCGCCACCTAGCTGCCCCAGTTCAGTTTCCTTTTAACAATCAACTTGCTTACATTGTTATATCTCTTGTGTATATTGCTTGGTTCTGCTTATTTTATTTTGTATCAGTTCCTATAAATCTTCCCGTGTTTCTCTGAATTTTTTATATTTACCATTTCTCATTGCATAATGATATAATATATTCTAGTTTTTTCAACTATTATTCAAACCAAAACACCTCCCCGTTTCCCCCCACCCCCAGTTTGTTTCCTTTTCTTTGCTACCACAAATGGGGATAAGATTTTGGCCCATGTTGGATATTTCTATTTTTGTCTTCAGTCAGGAAGGTGGCTAACAAGCAATTATTAAGCACTTACTATGTGCCAGACACTATAATACTTCTTTAGACTGTGCCCAGTGGTGGAATTGCTGAGACAAGGATGGCAGATACTTTAGTTTTCCCTTCATAATTCCAAATTGAAATCCCATGCACTTGTAGCGCTTCTCAGTTCTACACATGGATCGTTATTTTATAAGATGAAGGTACTATGCAGAATAGTATGATAAAAGGTGAGACTAATCAGTTTTGTAAGGAATGGTATAATAAACTATTCATTGGCCCAAACATTCTATAAAAGCCATTTAGAATTATATTGAGAAAGTGACAAAAAATGTCTATAACCTTAGATCCAAAGATCCTAGTTGTTGTTCAGTCATGAACACTTCTTCATGACTTTGCACACCATACTGCCCATGGGGTTTTCTTGGCAAAGATAGTAGAGTGGTTTGCCATTTCCTTCTCCAGTGGATTAAGGCAAACAGAGGTTAGGTGACTCACCCAAGGTTACACGGACAGTAAATTGTCTGAAGCCAGATTTGAACTCAGGTCTTCCTGACTCTAGGCCCAGTATTCTATCCTTTGAGCCACCTGGCTACTTCTCCAGGGATCCTACTACTAGGTATATATCCTAAGGAAGTCAATCGTAAAAATAACAGCCCCATATATACCACAATAGCAGTACTTTTTGTAGGATCAAAAACCCAGACACAGAGTACAGAGAGGTTGCCCAATAGCAAGACCTGGATCAGGACCTCAGATTTCTGACCATTCATTCAATGCTCCACGTCTACCCTTCTCCCCAAAATCAGTTTAGAGTGTAGCAGAAGTTTCCATGGCAGCTAATGTAAAAAGGCCATCCATTTAGTTGCTGAGCTTTCTTCTTCTCAGACTGGATTTCAGAGCCTGGGTCTGTAAATCCAGATATTCTTCATGTAAAAACAATCATAAGAGCCGAGAGTGAGAGAAGAATCATGGAAGGAGGTGAAACATTGTTAATGTAATACCGTCTTCTCTGTGGAAATCCTTTAGCACAGACTAATTCTACAGTGCTACATCTTGAATCCAACTGCAGGGCATTATTGATAGGTGATGAGAAGGTGATTTTGTGCTCCGTGTGGATGGTCGGCAGGGGTTGGCTAGATGTTGGGCAGGGACATTTAAGTAGAAAAAGACCACAGAGTAGTTAAGCAGCAAAGCAATCAATGTGTAATGGTTAGCACAGCTAGACTTGTAAGTACAACGTTTCAAGCTCACTGCCACCAGCAGGAAGTGTCACTCCAGGAGTCAGCATGTCAGAGAATTAACCAAAAAGCAAAATATCCAGCCTTCTTTCATATCTGCTCCTGCCTCATGCCTTCTGGGAAATGTCACCAAATGGGGAAAGAGCTTTGAAAGAAAGGAAACTTGATTGATTTTTTTCAAAGAACGCTCATTACTGAAGCCCATAATAAGAGTTTGTTTATCTTGAGTCCAATAGTTCCACCCTTCCCTCCATCCCCACCCCCTTCCCAATGATTTAGAGGAACTAAAATGTTTAACCAACCCATTTAGGAGGAAAAACATAAAGTCCCCAGTTCATTTCCCCACATATTTCCCTCTTTTCATTGAGTGCTGTCAAATTTTCATTTGATGAAATATTACAGAAACTGACTGAAATTCACCATTATTTTTTCTCCTTGATGACAAATGCATCTGTGTGTTCATTAGAGCCTCAGAAAACATATTTTGGATTAACGAGCTGTCTAATTCAAGGTAATGAATGAAAGAATGACAGATTCTTCCAGAATAGTTTATAGTGAACAAATAAGAAATAGCTACTTCCTTACAACTTTTGCTATTAAAGACTGGTATAGTGAGTGACTAGAGTACTGGTCTGGAAGTCAGCACTTCCTGGGTTCAGATCTATTGCTTAGTAACTCTGATTATAGGGAAATCAGTCAACCTATCTGAGCCTCAGTTTCCACATTTAAAAAGGAGAATAATACCAGTAATACTTAGCTCTTGGTTGTATTGTGAGATTTTAATGAGGAAATGCAAGTAAAGCACTTTCCAAACCTCAACACCCTTTATACATATCAGCTATTATCATGCTGAAATACGATAGTGGGTGCAAAGATAACACTACCTTTGTTTCTCCAAGGTAGAACTTCACAACTCTGCCCTGACTGAACCTAGTTCAAGGAAGGGTTGATCTTCCTGTCTACCAGGTTCCCTTCCTCTAGTAATTCTTGTCCTTTCACTTTCTTTCAAAGAGAATCCAGCTTTTCCATTCACCTGGGAATGATAGGGGTAAGCCACCTCCTCTAAACTTGAGCTCATTTTAGGATTAACTTTTGTTTGTGGTTGCTTGGTTCCATATGTGAATTTCCTTCTTTCTGTTCATCTTTCATTATCAAAGCCATGCTTATCATTGTATTAGATGTGCCTGTTTCCCTTCCCTTCAGCTGATTAGAGTAGTGTGTGTCTCCCTATCCCCCAAGAGAGGCAATATGGGACAGTGGTTAGAATGCTGGACTTAGCATCAGAAGTCCTGGATTCCAACCTAGGCTCTGACATTCAACTCACTGTTGCTTCATAAACAAATCAATTTACCTTCTCAAAGCCTCTGTTGCTTTATCTATAAAATAAGGTTAGACCAGATGTTTTCTAAGGGCCTTTCCTAATCTTAATCTTTGATCTGCATTTGTATCATAGTTATTTGCTGTATATATGTTGTAACTTCACACACATATTTATGCCACTTGAGGGCAAGGATTGTTTTGCATTTGTCTTTATATTCCCAAGGTTTTGCAGATAGTAGGTACCTACTAAACAAATACTGAATTAGATTTGCAAAATGGGGCTTAGAAACATTTGCATTGTCTGCCTCACTGAGTTGTTGAGAGAAAAGAGCTTTTGCAAACCTTAAATCCCTATATAAAGGAGAGCGGTGATTAGTTTTAATCAGTGGGCATGAGATGCTTTCTGCGTCTTGAAATATAGAAAAAATATGTTTTGCTAAACACTTCACATGAATGTAGTAAATCTTTATAGTTGTTTAGTTTGGTTGGTTTTTTTTTTTTAAAGCAAATTTATAGGCAAGAGTGCACCAACACCTTAACTCTGCATAGCTCTAATTTTCTCCTGCTTCAGGTGACTGTGACTGATGGTGGTTCTTCTCCAAAGCAGTCGACAGTTTGGGTTGTGGTCCAGGTTCTGGATGAAAATGACAATAAGCCTCAGTTTCCAGAGAAAGTCTATCAAATCAAGCTGCCAGAGCGGGACCGAAAGAAAAGAGGAGAACCGATATACAGGGCTTTCGCATTCGATAAAGATGAAGGTCCCAATGCAGAAATATCCTACAGCATCGTGGATGGAAATGATGATGGGAAATTCTTTATCGACCCTAAAACTGGCATGGTCTCTTCCAGGAAGCAGTTTACGGCAGGGAGTTATGACATCCTCACAGTAAGACTTTCTGAATCCCAAATCAGAAGTGTGTGTGTGTGTGTGTGTGTGTGTGTGTGTGTGTGTGTGTGTGTATGTATATGGTTTTTTTCTCATCCAATTTTTCAATAATTTCAAGCCATATAGATTTTCATGTATATATTCTCCTATACAGTAAATCTCTACAGTAAGGAGTGTCATAGTACATATATATGAAAAGAAATGCTGACCCAGAAGATAAAGGCATCTAAATAAGTCTTACTCTTGGCTTCTCCACTGATTTGTGATCAGTTTCTAGAAGCTTCACTGATGCTCTCCATTTTGGATACTGTGGCATAAAATATTTTTGGCCTCTCCTGATTGAATTCCCTCGTATTTTCCAATTCCCTTAGACCAACATATGCAAACACATGCATACATGCACCCCCCTGCCCTCTACCCCACCCCCATGCACACAATTGTGTCTGCACTCCTATTTTGTTCTAAGCCAACGGAGAGTAATTGATCAAATTCACAATTGGAAAGTGTCACATGGTAGACTAGGTCAGTGCTAGATAAGGAGACCTCCATGTGAAATAAATTGATTCTAATCTTTCCCTTCAAGAGGCACTGTGGTAGACTGGAAAGTACTAGATTTAGAATCAGAGGACTTATTGAAATTCTCCCTCTTACACTTACTTGCTCTATGACCTTAGGCAAGTTAATTAACCTCTCTGAGTCTTTTTCTTCTATAAATGAAGGAGCTGGACTGGTTGGCTTCCAAGGCCTTTTCCAACTCTAAATCTGTGATCCTCCAGCTTTTACATAAGCACTAAGTTCCTATTTACCTTTCACATCTGTTCTTTCTAGCCAACATACCCTGAACTGTATGAAGTCAACTCTTGATTAGTTTGGGAGGATGGCCTTCTCTTTGCTCCTGTTACCTACTCTTGGCTGGTGTTCAGAGAAATTAAAAGGAGCTAATACTAAAACCTAAATTCTGTCCCATTAGTAGCCCTGATGAAATGTTTGGTGCTATAGCTTTTCTCTAACAAGCCATTTCTAAACCTGTAAATTTCAGGTAGAGGCACTACTTGCATGGACCACATTGTCCTGACTAATGTGGATTCTCAATACATCACTAATAGATGTGGTAAATAAATCCCATATTAATATTATCCGGCCAGTTATCTGAGTTGCAGCTCAAATGATGGGCAACCATCTAAGCAAGCATGTAAGCCCCATTGATTTTAACTCATTCCCCCATTGACTAACTTTACAATTCTGTCAGGTAGTTTCTCTTCCCTACACTCAACTTTGTCCCCCATAACAGTGCTTTACCTATCATTATGTTTTCACAGAGCCAATTAGTGTGTGCCTGTATTCTTGTTAGGTGCATTTCCTATTTCCAAGGATAATTGATATATGGTTAAACCATGGGAAGCATCCTACATCACAGGAATTGTGTGAAAGATAGACAACTACTTTATACCTGAGGAAGTAAAGTATATACATTTTATCCACAGTACTTTTTTTTTTTGCAGAATAATAGCTTACATTTCTTTAGTTGTCAAAGTGCTTTCCACAAGTTTTCAAAATATTTTCTTCACAAGAACTCTGTGAGATAGTGGGTAAAAAATTATACCCATTCTATAAGTGGAAAAAAAGACATTCAGAGAGTTCAAGTGGAAAGCACTCAGGATCTACAGTTAGAGGATGTGGGTTCCAATATGAAATCTGCTACCTATGAAATCTTGGACAAATCATACTTTCCCTCCTTGGTCCTGAGTTTCTTGTTGTTGTTCAGTCCATTCTAAGTTTTCTTGGCAGAGATACTGGAGTGGTTTGCCATTTCCTTCTCCATTTCATTTTGCAGATGAAAAAATTAAGGCAAACAGAGTTAAGTGACTTGCCCAAGGTTGCACAGCTAATAAAGTGTCTGAGGCCAGATTTGAACTCAGATATTCCTGACTCTATCCACTGTACCACCTAGGTCCTCAGTTTGCTTAACTATAAAATGAGAAGGTTGGACTAAATCACTTTCCAAGTCCCTCCCTATCATACTGAGACTTCTGAGAACTTGGATTAGCTGTTTTACCTCTCTTTTCCTCAATGTCCTCATCTATCAGGTGAGGAGGTTGTAAGCTATGCTGTAAGGTCCCTTCTAGCACTAAATTTCTAGACAAAGTGACATGTTCACAGTCATATAGCTAGTTAGTATTGGAACCAGGCCTTGAGTCTGCTTATTCCTAGTCCATTGCCAAAAATTTTTATAGAACAATGGAATATTTGTATATCACTTTTTGTTTATTTTGGGTAATTTAAACTATTTTTAAAATTTTATTTGGTATTTTCATTTCTGTTTGTTTTGTGTTTTTTTTAGTGAGGCAGTTGGGATTAAGTGACTTGCCCAGGGTCACACAGCTAGTAAGTGTTAAGTGCCTGAGGCTGGATTTGAACTCAGGTCCTCCTGAATCCAGGGCCGGTGCTCTATCCACTGCGCCACCTAGCTGCCCCTGTATTTTCATTTCTAAGTTTGCTACTGCTCATTACCAGACACAATTCCCCCATGTATCAAGGAAACCGTCAGTCTCCCTTTCCAGTCAGGCAGATGACTGTCTAAAGGGGAAAATAACTCCCTATCAGGAGCATATATAATGGCTGACATAACTTTGCATACCTAAAGATCTTACTGGACTCTTCACAAGCTTCACCTCTTCTAGACACAGAATCGTCATTTCTACATGGCTATTCCCTCTATGTCCTAATATGTCCATCTGGAAACTCCTATCTAGAACTATACATGAGTGGAGTATACCCACAGAATGAAACAAGGGGAGCCCCTGCCCCCCCCCCAAGTTGTGTAAACTCACATTAATCTAGTCAACTTTCTTGTTGTCCAGGAAATGACACTCCTCAGAGAACCAGACTGATCCATCCCATTTTTGTTCTCATCTCTCATATCCACATGCCCATACATTATTTGTTTAGAGTTCCTCACATTCTTAAACACAGCACTGGCTTACAGGGCCTTTTGTTCAACATGGAGTAAGTTATCCCTGAAAGAAATATAGGTGGGTTTTGTTCTCCTTTTGCCAAAGTAATGGAGATAAATTTGTATGTTTCTATCAGAAAATCCCAGATCAACAACATACTGTCTTCTATATTCTCTCCACATGTGATTAGATCAAAGCAGTAGACAATGGACGTCCTCAGAAGTCCTCCACAGCCCGCCTCCACATCGAATGGATTAAAAAACCGCCTCCTTCCCCTGTGCCTCTGACCTTTGATGAGCCATTCTATAACTTTACTGTCATGGAAAGTGATAGAGTGACAGAAATTGTGGGTGTGGTGTCTGTGCAACCGGCCAATATACCTCTGTGGTTTGATGTAGTTGGTAAGTCCCAGTCCTGAAGGTATTATGGGTATTAAATAATATAGTTGTTAGCTTTTTTGGACTTGCTAGCCAGAAGACTAACCATTAGAACTAAGATTTAAATAGCCTTTTAGTGCTAGAATGCAAATGAATCAGTAAAATGAATTAATGTACTTGTGCTTTCGTTATGATTCTGTAGCTAAGCTGAACAGAAAGCGCTCTTTGGCTGAATTTTTTTCATAGTATGTTATTTACTGCAATCTTAATGTCTTTCTGTGTGTCATTTAAATTCTATTGTCACACTTTGCTAATCTCATTTCTAAATGTATTGATGGTACTTAGACTTGCTGTCCTTCATTTCTCTCTTTTCTTCACCTTTTTTTCTGCATTCTGTTCTTTTTTTTTCTGCTCCCGACTGCCCTGCTTCAAGGTGGCAAGCATGCTCGAGAGATGTTCTATATTCTACAGACAGCTTGTGGGCAGAACTGTTCAACAGAAGGTACCCTTAGTGCAAACACATTTGCTAAAATACAGCTATCCAATCTGCCTTTTTATGGGTTTTTTGAAGCAAATTAAATTACATCTTTCATAACTGCCTCTGACAGGGTAAAGTGCAGCCCATAGATTTCATACATGCCTCTCTAACAGCTACTGCATTACTCGTGTCCAATCACTTGCCTTTGTTTGAGGGTGGGGTGTTTTTCTTCCCCCTGAGGTTGGTTGTTTTGGCCCACATTTTTTCCCGTTTTTTAAAATACGATCAAGTTGCAGCCCCACTCTTTTGCAGCAATGATGTCCTGCATGTACAATTCCAAGCCTTAAAATTCCCCAGAAGAATGGCCACTTTATTGCTCTCCCCATAAAGAAGGGTGATAAACCAAGCCACCAGATAAGAGATGGAGTGGTAGGTATACCACAGACCACAGGATACAACTTTAAAATTCCTTGAAAGGAAGCTAAACTAGACAAAGGGTGAAATGATATCAGTGCCTCTAGCAAAGAAGGAGTAAAAGGTGACTAGAAAGCAAAGCCTCAGAAGATTAGGAAAACCAGGAATGTTGCTAAGAGTGAAGGGTGTTGTTGTTGTTTTTTTTTTTTTTTTTGCCAACCCTGGATCTGAAATTAAGGGAGCCAAGATTTCTTTCTCTCACATTTCTCTTTTGGAGACTGGGAAGCCAGAAGAGAATAAATCCAGAGGAATCATTTTCTTCTACAAGATATTTCCCCCACTAGATGGAGGTAATCGAAGAAATCTCCTTGCTACAGGGATGAACAGCAAGAAAGTACTTAGTCTGTCTTCCCATTCATAACCTCCTTTCTATAATTTCCATGAGGACAGTCTCAGAGAAATGATGCAAAGTTCCCCCCTTAAGATCTTACTAGAAAAATCCACGTGTTTTCTACTTTCCCTGTGCATCTATCTCAATAGGACTTCTGAATTTTATCTAAATGGTATTAACGGTTGCATCCTATTATGCATTGGCCATGATCCTCATCCCAGGCTCTTTAGGTTTTGAGCTCTGGCCCCTTCTGGCACATGGAGGACTTCTCCACCCTTTGTGCCTCTTGGTCTCTGCAGTAAGTGGTTCAGTGTTTTCCACCTCATTAAGAGATCCTCTTACTCTCAGTGAAATAAAAGCTGCTGCTTTTATTTTATCACTTGCCTGCTTATGAATCCACATTTCATGATCTTCCTTCTACGGCTACATGCCCAATCTCTGCCACAATCCCTTCTCCCAGTCATCACAATCTTGGTTACAAATGACGTATTTCCATTTTTTAAAAGTTGTTTCTGTTATTTATTGTACCTCCAATTCCTTTCATGTGGCAGTTATTATTGAGTATGGGTTTTTTTATTGTTGGTGTTGAAAGAAAAGGCTAGAAATGAGAATAAAATGAAATATATAATACAGGGGTGTCCCATAGTCTGAGTGCGGCTTTAAGCTATTAAAGCAAATTAAATTACACTCTTAGCTTAAATTATGTTTGTGCTATCAATGCTTAAGGCTGCACTAAGACTTTTGGGACACGCTGTATTTATATAGAATATATTCAACCATGGTTTGTTTAAATTACAACTTTACTATTACACTATGAGACAAGTGGAGTAGTTTTCTTCTTATCATCTACTTCTTCCTGTTACCCTCCAATTTATGGTCTGTATTTCAAACAAAACAAGCTAATTACTCTTAAAATACAAACTCATTGAAGGGAAAGACCTACTTCACTTTTGCATTTGTATCCCCATTCACTGAACACAGTGCTCAGCACAGAGTAAGCACTTAATAAACTCATTCATTCATTCATTCATTCATTCATTCATTCATTCCTTCATTCATCCATTCATTCTGGTCCAAACATGGAATCTACCTGTTTCTTCCTTGGACCTTTTTTGCCCATTCCTAATCCTCACTCCAGGGATATTTTCATACTCTTGCCCTTCAGAGTCTTCTTTGCTCTGCCCTGGCCCCACGTCATCTCATCACAACAGCAGTCCTTACAGCATTCACAAATCTGTATACAGGTGTTGGACAGTGAGGTGTTGTCAGTTCTTACTTCTACTGTCATTTTTGTTCATTTTCTCCTCCCCACAGTCACAGTTTTATTCCGTTTTGTTCCTTTTCCTCTCCAAAAATACATTAGATACTGGACCCTGAAGAGAGAGTATTGATTGACTGACTGATAGGCCACAGGCAGCCAATAATCCAGCCTCACCCAGGCTTCCCAAAATCCCATACATCATCACAATAATTGCCTTCTGTATTCCTAACCTCACTCGACAATGCGCTTCTGGCAGAAGCCTGAATAAAATAGTTCTGATACTCTCCCCAGAGGTCAGTGAAACTTTTGAGTGTCCAAGTATGAAGGGGGCATTCCAAGGATAAAAGTCCTCTATAAAATGCCTCCTGGTCCAGCAGCCATTAAAAATTAGATATCCCCAGCCTTCTGTTGTATCTGGGAAAGAGGGCTGAACTTAGATGGTCTCTCTGACTAAAAACCTCCTAGGCTAGAGTTTCTCACTTATGGTGATTGATTTAGATGGGCCTTTGTGTACACCCAAAGGATCTTCTGTTTCAGTCCAGTTTAACAAATGTCACTTAGGTGACTTTTAGATACAGAGCCATGGGGATAGAAAAACCTCTCCATTCCTCAGGGAGATTCCATTCTTCTAGTGCAGACCTTCTTAATCATTTTAGTGTCGTGGACCACTTTGGCAACCTGGTAAAGCCTAAAGGAATGCTCAGAATCATGTTTGTAGGTATATAAAATAAAATACGTAGGCTTACAAAGAAACCAATTCCACTGAGATGTGGTTATCAAAGAATATTTTTAAACAAGCACATGGTGTTCTCTCTCTCTCTCTCTCTCTCTCTCTCTCTCTCTCTCTCTCTCTCTCTCTCTCTCTCTCTCTCTCTCTCTCTCTCTCTCTCCACCCCCCCCCCCATCTGAACCAGCCTGTCTCTTCTGTTTATATTTTTCCCCTGACCTTCTCATTGTTATTTTAAAGTGCACTTGAAGGAGACTGGTTTCATCTTGCTCTCCAAGATCTCTGTGAACTTCATCCTTGGAACTTATGAGAGGCCCAGATAGATCATTATTTATTCTCTCTGCCTTTCACTTAGGCAGTGGTTAAAATACTGTCATTTCTTACACCTCATCTTTGAACCTCCACCTCTGACTTTTTGTCATAAAAGAGCTATCCCTTGCTCAAATGTTGGCTGGTCTCATATATGCATTACACAAGAATGCATTTCATCAAACCCATGCAACTGAGAAAATGGCACTCAAAAAAATGACCTTTCTTCTTTGCCAGTAACATACCTCTAAACTTCTTTGTGAGCATCATTTCCTTCATGAAATGCAGATGTTTCATCCTTGCTTTCAAGACTGCATGCTAATATTGCATTTTCCCAGATATTCTCCCCATTCTTCAGTCAGAGGCAGCTAGGTGGCACAGTGGCTTGAGCTCTGCACCTGGAGTCAGAATCTGGCTTCTGAAATTTACTAGCTGTGTAACCTTGGGCACTTAACCACTAACAGCACCTACCGTATAAGGTGGTTCTGAGGTCAAAATGAGAAATTTGTAGTGTCTTCATATAGTAAATGTTGTGTAAATGCCTGCAGTCATTGCTATCATTATTATTCTCTTTCTCTCTGGAAAAACTAATATTCCCTTAGCCTCATTTCACTGCCTCTTTCCACTCAACTTAGGCCACAATAAATATGACTCCCAAATCACATCTGTCAGCTTCTCCTTATGATTCACCCAGGTGGCCAAGGATGATTCTGACTGTAGCCAGTGCCTAAGATTACAGTTATACCACTTTTTCTAAATATAAATAAAATATAAGCATGACTTGTCCCCAAAAAAAACTTTGAAAAAAAGGACATCAGTGTCTTTTGGGGTCCCTGAGAAAGCAACCAAAGTGAAGGAGCTTAGGACTCAAATAACCATTGATGTTTATGTAAAGCTGTAAAGACTGAAGAGCACTTTATATTCATTATCTCATTTGCGTTCCACAACAACCCTAAGAAGTAGGTGCTAGTTACTATAAACCCCATTTTACAGATAAGGAAACTGAGACTTAGAGAGGCTACACAGACTTGCCAGAGCTAATTAATGTCAGAGGTGGGTCTCTGAACCCAGATCCTTCTGACACGCTGCCTCTGAGAGTAGAAAGAATAAAAGTTTTGCCAGTGGCTTGAGAAAACTAGATGTGGCCTCTGAAGCTCAATGACAATGTATGTGGACTGAGTCATAATGGAACACAGAACATACTTAGAGGTAGATCCCTTAGGAATCTTATACCTGAGAAGCTGGAATAGAACAGACTCTTAGAGAAGAATGAAATCAGTGTCCACTGGATCCTCTCTGAGCAGCCTGCAATTGAACCCCCTCCCTAGTCTATGTTATAAACACAAAGCACGCAAGCTTCTAATGCTGGAATTATCATGATAGGTCACCAAGCAAAAAAGATGTTTTAACCTGCTCTTCTTTCCCCCCTTCCCTCACCCCGAGACTAGACAAAGCCCTTTGATTTCTCCATGTACCGGATTCCTGATTGCATGAATCCTCAGAGGCTGTGGCGGGCGCTGTGCACACAGATCCTCTTGATGAGTCAGCCCCCTCTGCATAGCCTCAAAGAGACACCAGTCTGTGCCTCCCAGATTGCCACCTCACAGCATGTTATTGTGACTAGACTCTCCTGGGCTTTCAGAAACAGAAGCACCACTTGTAACCGAGTTAAGAAAACTGTAATTAAAAGGAAAACGTCATAAAGTTCAGCTGTTCTGTGTTTAAATAGCCCAATGCACAGCACGTTCCTTCTCTCTGTAAAAAGGGGGCCTGGGAATTTAAAAAAGAAGAAGGAAAAGGAACAAAAATAACCCATAGTCCTTAGTGACTTTAGCACATATCTTCACACTTCTGAGGGAATGTGATTACTACTCAGCAGTTTCTTCATTTACATACTCTCTAGTGTGTAAGCAATCTGGTTCACAGTTCAGTTCCACTATGTTTTACCCTGCTGGGAAATACTTGTGTATTTTAAAGAACACTGTTCTCACCCAGTTAAATTTTAGTCCCTCTGTACCCAGCGTTTGGGGTGGGGGTAGGGGTGTTGCTCATCATTTTAGCTTTTTTATCTTCTGCATGGATTTATCCTAGAAGGCAGTCTTTCTAATAGCATATAGTAGGTGCTTAATAAATGTCTATCAATTTCATTTGCTCTCTCCAGTGATTAGGATTCGGGGTTAGGAAAGGGCTTTCATTTGCTGCTGCTGCTGGTTGGTGGTAATGACCTTGACCTCATGTGTTAGGCATGACAATATCTGGCTTGAGGTATAGAGCTTTTCTAACTCTGGACATGCCTAAGGGTAACCAGGGACCCTGAGTCCTTGAGGTTATTTGTAGATCCTGAAGCCTGGACCTCACTCTTTCTTTGATTCTTTAACTCAAAAGGAAATTCTCTTTGGACAGATTAATAACAATAATAGCTAACATCTATATAGTTCCTACTATGAGCCAGGGACTACACAAAGTGCTTTTGTAATTTTTATCTCATTTGATGCTCACAGCAACCCTGGAGGTAGTTGCTCTTATTACCCCACTTTATAGATGAGGAAACTGAGGCAAAGGTGAAGTGATTTGCCTAAGGTCAGATAGTTAGTAAGTATCTGATTAATTAATACAATAGCCAACTCTAATGCTGCTAAGACACAGACATTGAAATGTGTTCTCTGACCAATGGATGTTTTGAGGCAGCAGTAGTACTTTATCATTTAAATCATGGTAATATTTCCTAGAGCAGAGATTCCAAATCTTGTGTATGTGTATGTGCACCCACATGTGCATAATTAATGTACCCCTTTGGCAGTATGCTGAATCCTAAGGACCCCTTTTCAGAATAATGCCTGTTGCCTGCATTCATAATTAAAGGAAATGATAAATTTCAGTTAGAGGCTAGTGAAAGTAATGCTATTAATTTTTTCTCATCAAAATTCATGAACACCTGAAATCAAGGACCCCCTATCCTCAAACAAACCAGTTACCTTCCTGTACATATTCTCTTAAAGAGAGTCTTGTCTTAAGGCTCATATCTCTTGGCATCTTGTCCTTTTCTCTTTAGTCTATTCCTCTTAAAAGATAGACCAAAAAAAGCTTCAAAATGGGTCTCTCTTCCTTCTTCTCATAGCAATAGAGTTTTGCATTAGAGAATACCCAAAAGATTTAGTAGAAGGATGAAAACAGCTAAACACCTTTAGATGGGTCAAAAAAAACCCAAAAAACAAAAAGAGAGAAGCCTCATTACTTTCCGGAAATTAATTTGAGATCCAGACTCAGTAGGAGAATTGCTTCCTATCACTTTCCCCTGATCTCTACCAACTGTCTCCTGCCTTTGGGTTTTTTTTAAACCTTTTCCAATTATTCTACTTGCTGCTATCCTGATCCAAAAAGTATTTGTGGTCAAAATGTAACATGCTAATTTTAACATTTTTCCATAAGTTCAGTGTACATTTTGAACTCAAATTATGAACAGCTTGTATGTGACTCCCTTAATTCATTTAGATTAAAACATCTCTCTGTTTTGGAAGCTACTCACATCACACTTTCTCTGCCCCCCCCCAACTACTAGCTTTTAGTTGACATTTTAAAAATTACAGATAGTGAGAAATGGATTGTATGCATGCTGAAGACTCTAGAATCTTTCCTATGGGAGTATCTCTGTCCTTGGTATCAGTGGTTCTGCATTGGTTGGGGGGAACTGTGGATCATCCTCCCCCACCCCAAATAAAATTTTACTAATCTCTAATCTAGTGTCCTATCACCTTCTAAAAGTACCTTCCAGCTTAAAGTATTTTCATAGAAGACATTTTTGAAGCTATCTTACAATTTTCTTATCTCCTCTCTTTCTTTTGAGGATCCAATAAAAACATTATGTTTTTTCTTCCCTTTGTATACTACATTATCCCCTTTTTAAATTAGTATAGAAGGCAATTCTGTTGAGATTTGACCTTAGGTAGACACAGAGAAATGTCCCTTCCTTGTCCTTGTATATCTGCCCCATGAGCTGTTCACAACCTTGTTTTTGTTTTTTTCTCATCTCCCTCACTCCTGCAACAAATGCAAGCCTGGGACTTTTCCCTTTCCCACTCTGTTGACCTTTGGAATAGCCCAGCAGTGTCTCCCCCCACTTTTGTTTAGCCAAGCCCTGCTGCACTAAATACACTCCTGCTTTGCATGTCTGTTACTGGCTTTGAGGGAACGCTCCATGTCCCAATGGGATGCTGTAAGGGAAAGTAGATTCCTAATGTGATACTTTCACTTGATATTAGTGGTTTCCCATGAAGATGAAATGAGCTCTCAGGTGACAATGGAGGCTATTGAAGATGAGACCTAGGGGAGAGATATGAGGTGGTTTATGAAAGGGGGATGCCTGAGTGCTTGATCATTGCATTTCATGAGGGTTGCTGGTGAACTGCTGGTCCACACTTCATTTCCCTTCCAAGACAATAATTTTCTGATCACGAAAGATTTTAGAATCTCTATTACAGATAAAAAGTTCACTTATCTAGCAGGAGAGAGCCCTGAAAAGAGAAACTGATAACTACACTAGTGGTCTGATGTATTTCTGAAATCCACACTTACCCTGCTTTCTTTATATCTCCATTCTCTTTACTATGTTTCTGATATAAGTCTGGATCAATGATGGTGAGTAAGAGGGAGCAGAATTTAAAACACACACACACACACACACACACACACAGAGGCATAAGAGTGGCCAAAAATAATGTTTTTAATTTGAAAGCTAACAGGATAAACCACACAGTCTATGTAACATATGCAAACTATGTAAATTTATGCAAATAAGCATATGGCTTTAATTTTCTATGACTATATAGGACCCCAAGGAAATCTTAGAGACCAAAGTGTTAAAAAAAAAAATCTATAAGGAAGGGGACAAGAACTCAGACCTAACACCATTGTCTGCTTAAGGTTTTGAAAGTCTTCACGTATTTTTTCTAAATTTCATTTTCATAAGCAACTGAACTAAAAATTAAAAATTACAGTTCTCTAGTTTGTGTAAGCACTGGTGTTTATGCTTGCTAGCTGTGCATCCATATCTTCTGCAAGTTTCCCATTCTTAACCTTGGAAAAAATTCTTGGTTCCCTGGGTTACAAAACCAAAATATTCCAATTGAAAGAAAAAGAAGTAGGAACTCTTTTGAGGGAAGTATGCTTCATTGCCTTTCATAATTTGTTTAGAATTAAGGAGAGATTTTATTTTCAAATATAGATATATACATAAATGTGAATGAACATCTCTAAGTATAATCTGTATTTTCATTTTACTACCACAGTTGACTTTGGGATGTAATTATAGATCTCTTAGCTTTGACCTTTGAAACTTTTCTTGGAAAACTTTCTTGAAGGAGTGCTAGCTGATAACACAGGCCTTTTCATTGCTTGTTCAGATGGTTATTAAGGCTTTCAAATTAATGTCTTAACATTTTATTTCTTGTGATTATCAGTATGGAACATTCCCTTTGAAAAGTGAATGTTGTCCCAAGGCTAGTTGCCTTTCAACCCAGATATCTGACCTAGTCTAAAAATCCTCATTCTTCAAATAATTGGGGGGTTTTTGGAATTGATTTGTTAGTGCTTCTTAGGAAATCAATTAAAGCCATTAATTGGGAGATAGTATCTTTTTGGGGGGTGAATTTTTTTTAAAGTATATAATCGTAGAGCAAATCCCTTATACCTTGGTATCTTCAGAACTGTAATTAAATGTCAAGGGCAATTATGTTCTCACTAGCAATTAAATAATGTTAAGTGTATATAACAGCTGTAGGCAATAAGTGTTTTGAAATATATATGACCAGAGGGGGAAATTAAGTCACGCACTTATTTTTTGATGTCACGATGGATCAAATCACCTTAATTTAATTAAAATCCTGTTTTTCTTTTAACGTATGTACATTTCTAGTTGTAATGTTACAGAAAATGTACTGTTTATTGATTAGCATAATGAAATTCAAGGAATCCTAAATATATGAGAAGCCAGGTTTTCCTAAATTAGATAATGCAGTGAACATATTGCCTTATCCTGCTGTAGTTAAATGAAATTACCATCCAAGAACAAAATTAATCAACAACATGAAATTTCAGAACCAGGAGTAGTAGAACTTGTGAAAGTGTACTGGTTTTTAATTAAAATAGCTCCACTGTTCATTCTATTTTCTTCTTGCCTTCCCCTAATTCTCTTCTTTGGAAGGATCATAAAATGCCCTTTGGGTAATCAGGATGGGTTGGGTACGGTGAAGGGAGCAGACAGCCTCGGTCTATAATGCCCCTCCCCTATCTTGTACAGCTGTTGGCCTAAGCATATTATCTGCCAGCCATGAATTATACCTATACCAGGGGGATTGGGTAAGAGGCAGGGCCAATCACTAACCTTTAAAATAAAATAATTATCTTCAATATTTATTTATGATTTTTGTCTTATATATTTTAGGAACAACTCTTAGGCTATAATTCTCATTGTCAGGGTAGTCCAAAACCATAGAAAAATTTGTTTTATTTTTGTAAATGAAATTCAGAAAATCATGTGGTGGGCTTTTTTTTTTCACTGTACATTCTATGTAATATGTTCTTCCCTAAACACTGAGAAGATAAAATCAGACACCAAAGGTTTACCATCAACCCTCATGTGAATTGCAATGTGTCCGTTCATTTTCATCTACTTATGTACTTACTTTAACTAATGGGGATATTTATGTGTTTGTTTCTTTTAAAAATAATACATTCAGAATTCAAAAGCCTACAGGGTCTGCAGATTTATAGCACAGGAGCTTTAAGGGATTATTGACTTGATAGCTTTCTATATATTTCTACAGTCAGTGTTTATGCTTCAGTTACTGTAACAATATTGCTGCTGATCCTTTTCTTTGCTTTATTTTTTGTGACATTTGTTTCGCATTGTAGAGGCTGTGCTTTGAAAAAAAAAATTAGGTTAAAACAAAAAGGTCCCATTTAATTTGTACAAAAGGGAGCCATAGGGATGCCTGTCAAGAAAAGTATATAGAAATGCTTCCAGTCATACATACATATTCAGCATATATATCATTTCCCAGAATATGCTAATTTCATTTTGTTTTTGTGAAATCGTCAGGGGGGAATTTTGACAGCTCTTTCGACGCAGAGAAAGGTGTTGGGACAATTGTCATTGCAAAACCTCTGGATGCAGAGCAGAGGTCCATCTATAATATGACTGTGGAAGTCACCGATGGAACAAATGTGGCTGTCACTCAGGTAGACCATTATTTACTTGTGAAAATATTAAAGTTCATAATTAAATTGGGGGTACATACAAATAAAGAAATGAATGCTTTTCATTTTCCTACCCTTGGTAAATTGTTTGCTTAGAGCTTATTGAATAGGCATATTCAAAAATAACTACTACATGCAAACTCGGGAACAGGGTTTTGTGGCATTATTTTATGAATCAACTGTATCTTCTTTGGAAGGATCGGTTAAATTTCATTTTCTGATTTGTGTGTGTGTATGTGTGTGTGTGTGTGTGTGCACGCCTATGCATGTGTATGAGTGTGCACAAATTCACGTGTATGAGTACCCCCAGGTGTGTGTATGTGTGTGTGCATGTGTGTTTGAGTATAATTCTTTTTACAGTAACAGTAAAATAATTTTCTTAAACTTCCAAAGAGAAATGAAAATGGGCCTTCTGAGAAAGCAATTCTATCCTTCTTGGGTCTGTCACCCCCTCTTTTTATAGTAAGAGAATTAGAGAATCTTTAGAGCTAAATTGCCTAATCCAATCCTCTTATTTGACAGATTGAGGAACTGTAAGGTACAGAAAGGATAAGTCACTTGCCCTGGTTTACCAAACTAGTTAATGGCAGAGGTGCAGCTAGAATCAAGGTTTCCTGACTCCCAGGTCAGCTGTGTTGCCTCTATATCCTGCTTTAATTCCCTTCTAGTACTTAAGTGGATTTTCTAGTTGGGGTTACCAAATGAAAGATAATTTGGAGATGAAAATGAGAAACTCTTCACTTTTCATACGGTTCAGGTCAATATAATATGCATTTATTGAGGGCTGTCTGCATGCCAGCTACTTTTCTAAGTTCTGGGATTACAAAAACAAAAAGAAAACATGTTCTTCCCTCAAGTAGCTTACATTCTGTTAGGGAGAACCAACACTACATGCAGATAAACAAAATGTAGACAGAAAATACAAAAATAGTTTTGGTGGGGGGAGGGGGCAGTAACAGAGAGAGTATTAACAATTAATTAATTATTAATGGTATTCTTAAACCACACTAGCACAGTCTGATAAAGTAGGACTCTGGGGAGAAAGGAGTAAGGCTTTGAGGATTTCTTTATATTTCAATGAGGAGTTTTTAATAAGCCTATTAGCATATATTGTGGGAATTTTTTAACTTCAAAGACTCAGTTTTTTTTCCTTTTGTTTTGTTTTATTTTAATGACATAGACTTTGATTTCTCCTAAGATAATAACAGACGTGTCTTTTCCAGCCATTATCTCCTGTTTGGACATTGCTCCAGAAATGTAGGGAGATTCTTCCCTTTGAGTATAGGCTATTACCAAGGTTGAAATCTAGATATATCCCAAATGACCTAATCATAGTGGAACTCCAGCGTTGCTGTGCCAGTTAAAAAATATATGATTCTTGGAGAAACACATCAAATACAAAGCAATGGAAAACAAACTATTCATCAGGACAAAGTAATAGCTTCCTGTCTCCCTGAAAGTCACTTCAAATGAGGTCCCTAAATTAACCAGTGTCTCAGCAATTCTAACCATTGCTTTCGAGCTCCATTTAACAAACAGTTAGAGGCAGATTTGATTAAAATACAAATAAACAGTGGAATTATATTCTCCATTCTTTTCTGCTGTGTATTATGGCTTCTGAGCACTTAGAGGAAGCAGCTTTTAAAACAAGTATTCTTCACAATCCACATTTAGGAATAAATAGAATAAGACTTGTTTACTAAAGCCTTTTAAAGCTAGGTGAGAGTATAGGATGAAACTCTTAAGACCTTTTCAGTTCTAAAGCCAGAATTCAGCTCGGAATTTGTAAAGTACCTGATATATGTGAGGCACTGGGCATGCAAAGACAAAAATAAAAGAAAATAACCATAGTTCTTGCCCTGAAGAAGGTTGGCATTCTGCAAATGACTATTATTAGCACACTAAGGACAGTCTTTCTTTTCATTAAAATGGTGGAGGAAAACAAGGAAGCAGGATCCAAGATCCATCTCTACATCTCTGTCTTAACGTTTTGAAACAAAAACCTGGGTTATTGTCAGTGTCACATAAGAAAATTATGTTTGTTAGACACCTTTCTGCAGACAGGGCTCTGAGACTGGGGAATGGAAATCCCACTCAATCTCTAGGAATTCATAGATCTGTGGGCCTCTCCCATATCTTTTCTGGAAAGTCCCTGCAAGATTACTGCGATGTTTAAACAATTTTTGTTTCTAAACTAAACTTAAACAAGTCTAGTTTAGTGACATTTTGCAGAAATATGTTCCGTTCAAGAAGAAAAAATTTCATTTAAAAATGTGTTTAAAAGCCAACAACTCTGAGAAACATAAGAGTTTCACCATAAAACAGATGACCATCATCAATGAAATAAATATCCTCCATTCCGCAGCACTTTTCCAATCTCCCTTCCAAACACTTTTTTGCTCTTTTGCCCAATTAGAAATCATGAACTGTGATCTGACATATTTCAGGTTAAGGCCAAGTGCATTTTATAAAAAGCTCTTCATGTTTACAGAGCTTCCTGGCAAGTCAGACAGGCAGAGTATAATGTCCAGAGCCAAGGTGGTTCAGTGGATAGAGGGTTAGACCTAACATCTGGAAATCCTGAGTTCAAATCTGGCTTCAAACACTTAACTAGTTGGATTACCCCGGACAAGTCACCTAACTTCTGTTCGCCTCAGTTTCCTTATCTGTAAAAATGGGAATAATAATAGTACCTACCTTCCAGGGTTGTTGTGAAGATTAAATGAAAAAAAAAATTTGTAAAGCTCAGTGGCTGCCACATAGTCAGCTTTATATAAATTCTGTCTATAGGGGCACACTCTCCCACAACTATTGAAAGCTTCAGTTGGAAGAGTGGGCACATACAATGAATACACCAGCAGGGAACAGTAAGGAGCCAGGCAATTCACATCTTGGGCATTTCAAGGTTGGCATCCTTTTTCCTTCTCCTGCTATCCTCAAGCTGCCCCTCCCAGACAGAGGGTATCTGCAAGACAGTTTACTCAGTTGAGCTCGCTGGGTCTCTTCCTCTCTGTACCTCAACTCCCCAAAGCTGGCACTTTTCTCAGCTCACAAATCTCTCTCCTTGCTTAGAGCTAAGATACTGCTTTTCCAGAGAAAATCAGAGGAGGTGGGATCAGTACTTTAGCCAGCCAAAAGTTAGCTACACTCTAATTCCATTAAGCTTGACTGAAGAACTTCAACCCTCCTCAAAGGCTAATAAAATATAAAACCTTCTTTGCTCTCTGTTCAAGGCATCAACACCTCTTGTTGTTGTTATTTGTTAACTGCCCTTTGCTTGGAGGGGGAATCATTAAGTCTGGGTCTCCTAATAAATATTCCCCCACTCCCCCTCATCGAGATTTAGAAGTAATGTCCTAAATTCAGGCCAGTATAATAAACATTGTTACATAGTACAGAAAAGTCCCAATTAACTAAAACCCAAACAATATTCTCCACGTACAATAACTATACAGTAAGTATGGGGAATAATGACCCGGAGGCATTACAGATCATCTGTTAATAATGAATAGTTCAGTCTTGTTTGCTATAATTTGCTAAAGAAGCAAAATGGATTAATTAATTTGTATTTGTAATCCAAGGAAACCCATTTATAAGATGGTTGTCTCAGTTAAGAGATACCATTTGTAAGGGCAGCTAGGTGGCACAGTGGATAGAGCACCGGCCCTGGAGTCAGGAGTACCTGAGTTCAAA
The DNA here is from genome assembly GCF_019393635.1 of Dromiciops gliroides. Taxonomy (NCBI): domain Eukaryota; kingdom Metazoa; phylum Chordata; class Mammalia; order Microbiotheria; family Microbiotheriidae; genus Dromiciops; species Dromiciops gliroides. The sequence continues at coordinate 510,185,939 of NC_057863.1, forward strand.
TCCGGCCTCAGACACTTAACACTTATTAGCTGTGTGACCCTGGGCAAGTCACTTAACCCCAATTGCCTCACCAAAAAAAAAAAAAAAAAAAAAGAGATACCTTTTGTGACCATAATATTACACCCAGGTCCCTATTAGTACAAACGATGAATCTCATTAAGAGGTCTCATTATTCAAATCCACACTGCATAATTCTATTGGGCTAAAAACGATGGCCATATCTTACAGAATTATAACTTCCAATAGTTTGAATTCTAATATGTTCAGCCTTGGCGGGATTGATTTTTCCCTACTATTGGAAGTTATAATTCTCCAAGATATAGTCAGTGTTTCTAGCCCAATAGAAATATGCAGTGTGGATTTGAATAATGAGACCACTTAATGAGATTAATTGTTCTCACTAATGGAGTACTATCTGCAGTTTGTTAACTAATTATTCAAAAGCCATAGTAAAATTACAAAATTTTTAAGAGCTTGCTAGGAACATTAGAGCTAATCTCTTACAATCCTTTTACTTTTTTCCAGTTGAGAAAAGTGGTCTAACTTGTCCAAAGTCAATGAGTGAGCTAGCGCAGTCCTTCTAAAACTCTTTCCACTCCCCATCTCTTTTTACCCAAGAAATTTTTACAAGGGATGTGGGGGGCAGATAGGTGGTGTAGTGGATAAAGCACTGGCCCTGGATTCAGGAAGACCCGAGTTTAAATATGACCTCAGATTTACTTACTTGCTTACTTACTTACTTACTTAGACTTAGTTGCTGCATGACCCTGGGAAAGTCACTTAACCCTTGTTGCCCTAAAAAAAAAAAAGAAAAAGAAAAAGAAATTTCTATACAACCCTGGGTCTATAGGTATATAAAATAGGTATACATAATCTTTTACTGTTGCCAAATTTTTCACAATCCCCACATTCAATTACACAACCCACAAATTAAGAAGCTTTGCCATAGGCAACTCTGTCTGTGACTTAAGTTATGGAGAATGGGCCAACCTGCATTGATAGTGTAGGGGTTCCAGGGGCAACTAGGTGGCTCAGTGGATAAAGCACCAGCCCTGCATTCAGGAGGACCTGAGTTCAAATCTGGCCTCAGACACTTGACATTTACTAGCTGTGTGACCCTGGGCAAGTCACTTAACCCTCATTACCCTGCCCCCCCCCAAAAAAAGATAGTGTAGGGGTTCCTCCAACCAATGAAATCCTATGTCTAGTTGCTTTAGCTGTTCTTATCTTTTCAGTTATGTTTTGATTATGATAACATAAAAACTAACTTGAATTGCCTGTGGGTGTAACAAAGGGTAGCATTAGAATGTAGCCCAAGAAGCATTCTGAGAGGCGTTAAGTAGAGAAACTGAGATTGAGGATCTTCTTCAATATGTTGGGGCATATTTCATTTCACTGTCAATATGTTTATTACCTTGGAGTTTTCAGTTAGTGTTTTTTGTGCCTTATTGCCTCTAGTAACATGCAGCTGAGATTCTAGGTTGGTACTAGCTTGAAGGAGATTTTGTTGTAATCAAGTATTATCATGTGGAAAACCTGGGTATTCCTGTCGCATTTGTTGTTCCCCAACAAAAGGAGATCTATTGTAGGCCATCCGTAAAGTGAATGTAGTGCAGATTCATTCATTCAACAAGTATCCAAAGGAGATGCAGAATTTAAATAAGACATGATCACTGTCCCCCTGAGGACAGTGGGAAGAGCAAGGGAGTCAGCATTTATAAGCACTTACTGCATGCCAGGCATTGTGCTAAATGTTTTACAGTATACAAATATTGTCTTACTTGATGCTCATGACAAATCTAGGAAGGTAGGTGCTATTATAATCTCCATTTTACCATTGAGGAAACTGAGGCAAACATCGGTTAAGAGACTTGCCATGGGGCAGCTAGGTTGTGCAGTGAATGGAGCACTGGCCCTGGATTCAGGAGAACCTTAATTCAAATCTGACCTCAGACACTTGACACTTAACTAGCTATGTGACCTTGAGCAAGTCACTTAACCACAATTGCCCCACCGAAAAACAAACAAAACAACGAGACTTGCCTAGGATCACATAGCAATTAAATGTCTAATTTGAACTCAGGTCTTCCTGAATTTACACCAAGTATTCTATTCATTGAACCACCTAGTTGCCCATGGAGGTAAGCATCTCATTTTTTCTACTTTTTGGCAAATTTGGAGTATTAATAATACCAAAATTGTCCTCTTCCAAAGATTAAACCTTATTATTGGAAAGTTTGGAATTGCCTTGTCTTGTTGTTATTTCTTTATAAAACAACCACCAAGAAACAATCAAGTCTAGTAGACAAGTGTTTCTGCATGGAGTTCAAATCAAAGAAGAATCTTATAGCTAGGGGCAGCCAGGTGGTGCAGTTGATAGAGCACCGGCCCTGAAGTCAGGAGGACCTGAGTTCAAATCCAGACTCATATGCTTGACACTTACTAGCTGTGTGCCCTGGGCAAGTCACTTAACCCCAATTGCCTCAATTTTTAAAAATTAAAATTAAATTTAAAAAAGAATCTTTTAGCTTGATGGTTAGGTTTTGCAGGTGTTACTTTTCTCTGATAATAATGACTTGTCCCTTCCAGCTAGTAGATGGCCCACTGATTAGAATGCTGGACTTGGGGTCAGGAAGAACTGAATTCAAATTTAGCCTCCGAAACTTACTAGCTGTCTGACTCTGGAAAAGTCACTTAACCTCTCTCTGCTTCAGTTTCCTCATCTGTTAAATGGAAATGACAATAACACCTAATTCCCAGGGTTTTGCCAAGATAAACAGAGTTTATATTTGTAAAATGCTATATAAATGCCAGTTGTTGTTATCATCATCATTATCCCCACATAGTGACAAAGCCTACTCCTTTATTTGCCAGAAATGTGAAACTATTCCAATCATCTACTTTGGGGGGAGGGAAGCAATGACCCCATTAGAGGAGAGTCTTTGAGTCTGAATATTGCCAATACTGTTTTACCAAGCTATCCAGAAACCTTGCTGAGTTTTTCAGAAATACTTGCTGCCCCTCTCTTTAATACAAGTATTCGACTGCCAGTATTTTGTGGCTGTGAATCACAGACTGACACAGCCTTGGAAGAATCACAATTTATAAGAACCCCAAAGGATAATAGTCAGATACAGGCTTTGGGTCACCATGCACCACGCACCATATACCTTATGTTTATGGCCAACAATAACCCGCTTGAGAGAAGTGGCATAAATTACACTATCAGGAACAAGTATGACCAGAAAAGCTGATATGTGAGAAACCAGGTTATGTGGTGAGAATGGGAGGTGGCAGATGGACAGACTGAAGGCTTATAAGTATCTTCAAGATACTAAAGGGACCCTAAAGAAAGCTAAACAGATCTTCTATGGAGACTTCATGGAAAGACTGAAAACTACACAAAATGAAAATGACTAGAGTATTTATAAACTTCAGTAGTGAGTTAGACAACAAAAATTTATAAGCACTTACAATGTGACAGGCACCGTGCTAAGTCTTAGCTAAATATCACACTATCAAAATATAATCTAATGGGGGCAGCTAGGTGGTGTAATGGATAGAGCACCAGCCCTGGAGTCAGGAGTACCTGAGTTCAAATCTGACCTCAGACACTTAACACTTACTAGCTGTGTGAACCTGGGCAAGTCACTTAACCCCAATTGCCTCACTTAAAAATATATATATATATATATATATATATATATATATATATATATAATCTGATGGTTAATTCTTCTATAATATAGATAATCACCTTGTTAATGTTTTATAAATTAGGATCTTTGCTAATGATTAATGATGATGATTATAGTGGCTGTCATTTATATAGAGCTTTAAGGCTTATGAAAGGCTTTAAAAATCTTATCTCATTTGATCTTCACAACAATCCTGGGAGATAGGTCCTATTATTACCCCCATTTTACAGGTGAGAAAATTGAGGCAAAGACGTTAAGTGATTCCCCTAGGATCACACAGCCAGTAAGTGTCTGAAAGAGGATTTGGACCATTTTCTTAAAACAATATGCATAACATACTACTTTGATTCTATTGTCTTTCTTTTAGCCATTTGGTTACCATTTTGAACATAGTGTCGTTGAGGAAGGGTGGTTTACTTGTTCAGTAGCCCCTGATATCTTTTATGTAAAAATGCCTTAACTGTGGGAAACAAGACAGAAGGAGAACCCAGTTTCATGGATTTCTCCTACTTACCAAATATTTCAATCAGCTATGATTTCTTCAGATCACATCATTCTCCCAGCCTAGTTTTTATAAGCATGTTATGTCTTTGTAGATGGTCTGTGTGAATATCTATGGCTGAAAAATATTCACCACCTGTTTACCACCCCTCTGGTTGTTATCATCTCTAAAGTTAGTTCGGTTGTTGCCTATTTATTTAGTGTTTACTCTGTGCAAAAAAAAAAATTATAACACAAAACACTCTATTCCTCAAGACTTCAGAATACAGTCCATTGGCTACCCATTCCAGATGCATCTCCAACATAGTAAGACACCCATAGAGCTTGTATTCCATTGACCTTGAATTAAAGAATCCAAAGTCATCTCCATTGCATAATGCATCAAAGTAGAACTTGTTGGGGGACAGACTAAAAATCATCATTTAAAGTATAAGCTTTCAAAGTTGAAAGATATGTGGGAAATTGCCCTTGAAACCAATAAAATAGTAATGTTATAAAGAAAAATAGAGTGTGCTTTTGAAATGCATATACAAGTGGAACAGGATTTAAGTAATTTGGGTGCTTAATAGGTTTTAGGACAACACAAGACCCCGAACAAGCAATTAGTCACAAGGATCCTTCATGCTCTGAGCATTTGTGAAGCTGGGCTTGGCCTTTACCCAGATTCAACTCAAGTACATCTGTGAATAAAGCTAAGGTTTTGTGATGGCAACATTAGAAATGGCTTTGGAGAGACTTTGTACATTCAGCTTTGTCCTGCTTGGGTTTTATTGTCTTTCTTTTGGCCTTTTGCTTACCTTTTAAGCACAATAGCTTTGAGGGGGTTTTTGCTTGGTTTATAAGTTCAGTAGCCCATTATGTCTTTTATATGAAAAATGCCTTAACTCTGGGAAACAAGACAGAAGTAGAACAGATTCTTTTATAGAAAAGTACTTGTTCTGACTGTAAATTAGGCCAGGCACAAGGTAAGCAGAAACAGACATGTTCTTCCAAAGCTCCCAACCATTGGTAGAAACAGGTACATCCAAGAATATCAGAAAAAATTTTCTGGTCTGGAGAGTTTTGTGAATCAAAAGATAGGGGACAGTCTATCTCTAAGATCATTTTTTTCAGGTGAAGTATTTTTATGTTGACTAACTTGGATTCTCTGTTTTTTAATAACCTGCTGAGACCAAAACTATTTCTCTAAATATGAGTATTTTGACATTTTGGTAAGCTAACATTATTATTTTTTTAATTGGATAGAGTTCACCAGAGAGGAAAGAATGTGTTCTCAATACTTGTAGATTTCCTCTTTACTATTGTCTTCTCTTCCCATTATCCATTAACTCCTTCTTATCCTGAAAAAAATTTCATCACTAGACCCTCCTATTCTCTCAAGTTAATGCCCTATATCTTTCCTGCCTCCCTGGTTACCAGGAAAAGCTAGAAACTCACTGTCTCCACTTCACTTATCAACCCTTTGCTGTCTGGCCTCCAACCTTATCACTCAACTGAAGCTGCTCTTTCCCAAATGACTATCTTTTAATTGCCAAATCTAGTGTTCTTCTTTTCTCAGTACTCATTCTTCTTCTCTGTAGCTTTTGACACTGTTGACCACCCTCTTCCCTAGGTATTCTCTGTCTCTGTCTCTCTCTGTCTCTCTGTCTCTGTCTCTCCTCCTCTACCTCTCTCTCCCTCCACCCCTTCCTCCCCCCTCCCTCTCTCCATGATACCACTTTCTCTTGCATTTCTTTCTACCTCATACCTAAACTACTCTAATAGCCTCCTGATTGGTTTTGCTGCCTTGTTCCTTTACTCCAGAACATCCTCCAAAGAGACAGTGAAGTGTTCTACCTAAAGTCCAAGGCTGATCTTGTTCTCCTCTCTCCGCACCCACTATTCCATAAATTCCATTGGCTCCTTATTGACTCTAGGATGGGAGTTCTTAACCTTTATTGTTTCAGAGATCCCTTTGACATCCTGGTGAAGCCTATGGATACTTTCTTGTTAGATTATAAGTTCCTTGAGGATAGGGATAGTCCTTTGCCTCTTTGTATTTCCCCAGTATTTAGCACAGTGCCTGGCATATGCTAGGCTCTTAATAAATGTTTCTCAATTGATCAGTTCTCATACTAATGATTGTAAATGCATAAAATAAAATATAGGATCACAAGTGAGACTGATTATGCTGAAACATAGATGTCAAAATATTTTTAAAAACACGTATGAATTCGTGATATCAGTGTAAGAACCCCTCTCTAGGATAAGAAATAAACTCTTTTGGGGCAGCTAGGTGGCACAGTGGATAGAGCACTGGCCCTGGATTCAGGAGGACCTGAGTTCAAATTCGGCCTAGCTATGTGACCCTGGGCAAGTCACTTAACCCCAATTGCCTTACCAAAAAAACGCTCTTTTGTTTGACTGTTTTAGTCCCAGCCTCTCCTTCCTGCATGTTAATAATAACAAATATAATAGTTAACTTATAATATAAAGCTTAAAAGTTTGCAAATGCCCTTTGCATATGGTCTCATTTCACCCAAACTGCAAATCCTTGCTTTTATTCACATGATACATTCTGTGGATGAAGTACTAGGCCTGGGATCAGGAAAACGTGGATTCATATACTGCCAACTCAGACATTTACTTGGTGTGTGACCCTGGAAAAGTCACTTACCCTCTGTCTCCCTCTGTTTCTTCAAGTACAAAATGGAGATCAATAATAGTACTTAGGGGGCAGCTAGATGGTGCAGTGGATAAAGCACCAGCCCTGAATTCAGGAGATCCTGAGTTCAAATCTGGCCTCAGACATTTGACACTTACTAGCTGTGTTACCCTGGGCAAGTCACTTAGCCCTCATTGATCTACTTAAAAAAGGTACAAAAAAAATAGTACTTAGCTGTCATGGTTTGTTGTGAAGATCAATTGAGATAATATTTATAAAACACCTGCCACATATATAAAAGCTAAGTTGTTGTTATTATTATTATTATTATTATTATTATTAATATTATTATTATATTTCCCATTTTCCTGTCTTTGTACAGCTTGCCCCTCATGTTTGGAATGTTGTCTCTTATCATTTTACTAGCTAACATTTATATAGTGCCTACCGTATGCCAGGCACTGTGTTGAGCACTTTTCAAATATCATCTCATTTGATCCTCACAACAACCCTGAAAGATAGGTACTATTATTATCCCCATCTTGCAAATGAGGAAACTGAGGCAAACAGAGTTTTAAGTCACTTACCCAAAGTCACACAGATAGTAAGTACCTGAGGTAAGATTTGAACTCAGGTCTTCCTGACTCCAGGGCCAGTGTTCTATCCATTTTGCCACCGAGCTGCTTAAACTCTGTCTCTTAGAATCCCTTGCTTTCTTCAAAACTCATCTTAAGCACCATTCCATATAGGATCTTTCCTAATCTATATTATATTTATATTATATATTATATTTATTTTGCATATTTTTATTTATATGGTATCTCCCCTCCATAAAATGTAAACTCCTTCAGGGCAAAAATTCTTTTATTTTTGTCTTTGTGTCACTAGTACCCATCACAATACATGGAACCTAGTGGGTGCTTAATAAATGCTTGTTGACTGACAGATGTCTCTGCACCAATCTCTGTGGCTCTGGATGTGGGTTTTCCCTCTCCTTTGGCCTGCTAGCCTCATCCCTGCCCCCTGAACCCTTCCCCAGAATGGAGTGACTCCAACTCTAGCTGATTTTAGCTTAATACACAGAGGTTACACCCCCCATCCTTGGCCCCACTTCTGAGAGCATTCTTTGTGAGTGTCATAGTGATGTAGTCTTATCTTCTATGACTATAGTGTTTTATATTCTTTATCTGCCCAATGAAAGATTGTACCAAATGACCTCTGAAGTCCCTTTCAGTTCTAAAGCTATAATCCTGCAAGTTTCCCATGTTTGTGGAATTCAAGTCAAAGTTGGATTTGGGAAACAGCAGGTAAACTGACCCTCTGTGTTTTTTTTTAAAATAATACATTGTTATTGATATATTTTTATTTTCGTATCCTAGAATTTCTCCCAATATCTATCTTTTCTCTCCTCCCCTGTCCTCCTGAGAGCCATGCTATATAACAAATCTTTTTTTTTTTTTTTTTTTTTTTAGTGAGGCAATTGGGGTTAAGTGACTTCCCCAGGGTCACATAGCTAGTAAGTGTTAAGTGTCTGAGGCTGGATTTGAACTCAGGTACTCCGGACTCCAAGGCCAGTACTCTATCTACTGCGCTACCTAGCTGCCCCAACAAATCATTTTTAAGGAGGAAAAATGAGGAGAAAGAGACAAAATATTTAGGAAAAGTGATTAATACATTAAAAAAAGTCTGAGAACATATGCTGTGTATCTCAACTCTTGACCTCCCACCTCTACAAAGGAGTCAGGTGGGGATATCTTCTCATATCTCTCTTTTGGGGCCATGTTTGGTCTTTGTCATTTTGAAACATTAACTTTTGATTGCTTTTTGATGTTTCTTTCAATCTACATTGTTGCCCTGACCCTAGACTCTTGGTCTTTCCCGAGTGAAAGAAATGAAGCATCATCAGTCTGCCTTGTCTTCTTTTAACCTTAGGTATTTATCAAAGTGCTGGATAACAATGATAATGGCCCCGAGTTCTCTCAACCAAGTTATGATGTCACGATTTCTGAGGATGTACTGCCGGACACTGAGATCTTACAGATTGAGGCAACAGACAGAGATGAAAAACACAAACTAAGTTACACTATCCACAGCAGTATCGACTCAGTAAGCATGAGGAAATTCCGGATTGATGCCAGTTCTGGGGTTCTGTACATTGCTGAGAGGCTAGACCATGAGGCCCAGGACAAGCACATTCTTAATATAATGGTAAGACTGAGCTATTCATTTGCTCTCCAAACAGGTTCATTAGCTATTCAAGGCATGTGCCTTAGCTTTCAGATGTGTAAGGGCACTCAATTTACCAAGCAGTCATAAATATAATCTGTTCACAATTGATTGTGCATTTATTTTTTGCTGTTTTATTTAGGTGAAGAATTATTGTCACTAGAAAGCAACTACATATTTTTTCTAAACTGCGATGCTAAATAGAGATTGAAAAGGAAGGAGTAGCCCCTATTTCCTCAATTTTCTTCATTTCTTGTGTTTGGGAATAACCCTCAAGAGATTTTGTGGAAAAGTTTAGAAACTCTTTGAGAAGTTAATCACAAGAAGAATCACTTCCCTGATCTACTCTGTGCACAGTCCTTGAGAGTTCAACAGCCTTAAGTATTGTTCAGCATGTCAACATAAGACCTAGCAATAGATACTCGCATGTAAAATAGATTTCATTTAGATTTCAAAATACACTGAAACGGCAGCAAGAATAAATAATGAGTTTCTGTGCATGGAGACCCCACGTTATAGAAGAGAAAGGGCCCCACCGTTGAAATGGAGGGTGATTATTTTAGAAAATGGCAATGCCAAATTAACTTATTCTCAGCCCTCCCCCTTTTTTTATTTGAATAAATTAGAATTTGGAAAAATCAAATAACTTATCTCAGATGACATTCAGATCTCATTCAAGCCTTTGGACTCTGAGTCCAATGTTCTCCCCACTACTCCCACAGTACCTAGCCATGAACAAATTCATAAATGAGATCTTTGTATTTTCATTCATCACAAGACATTTACACACCTGATTGACAGTCATCCTTTCTTTTGGTTTACCTGAAGGTCAGAGATCAGGAGTTTCCTTATCGGAGAAACTTGGCCCGAGTCATTGTGAATGTAGAAGATGCCAATGATCATAGCCCCTATTTCACCAGCCCACTGTATGAAGCATCCGTATTTGAGTCTGCAGCTTTGGGATCGGCTGTTCTGCAGGTGACTGCTCTGGATAAAGACCGGGGGGAAAATGCAGAGCTCCTGTACACCATAGAAGCAGGTGAGAACTGGCACTAGGGTCAGACTGCAGCTCTGGTGTCTGGTATGAACAATGGGTATCATTCATCTCCAAGTTAATGTATCTGGAGATAGCCACAGAAAATCCCTAAATTCATCCTCTGGCCAACCATTTCAATCCAATCCAACAAATATTTCTTATGCACCTACTCTGTGCAAGATATGAGGGCTTAAATACAAAGATAAAACCAACCATGTTACTTTGTCCTGAGGAAATACAATTCACAAACAGTATAATGTCTTTTTTTTTCTTTGAATGATGGTAGGAATACCTGAATACCTAGGAATTCAGGAGTACATAGAGGAGAAACAGTTGCCTCCATTTTATCTGACCTTCACATTTTTCTTGTATGGAGAAGATACAGAAAAGGTGTGCAAAAGTCAGAGTAACCTGGTCAGAGACTCAATCTAAGTAAACAGAATATCATCACATCCAAGAGCTATAAATGCCTTCTCTGCACTGACTCTTAGGAGTCTTTGTTTATTTGAATATGGGCAGACTGTAGTTCTTATAAGCTCCAACTACCCCTAAGGCCAAGACTACTACAATACATCAGGGTTAGTCTCAATAGTGGAAGGAGTTAGGGTATATGGAACCTGGAACCTTCTTGTTCATCAGATAAATACAGGATATTAGTCTCCCAGGCAGGTGATTTAATCCCTCGTGTGTGTGTGTGTGTGTGTGTGTGTGTGTGTGTGTGTGTGTGTGTGTGTGTGTGTGTGTGTTTTAGCCTAACTTCATAAGGTAAAACTGATGGCTTAAAGATTAGAGGCTGAAATCATTTTTTTGACAAAAGAAATGAAATGGCCATGCCCAAGAGTGGTCCCACAAAGCCAAAAAAAAAAAATGACAGTCTTCTTTTTCCATGCTATATTTTTCCTTATATTTTTCTCTCTTTTCCCTTAAATATTCAAGCCACATATTTTCTGAAATGTTCTGTAACATTCTGTCTGTTACAGATGATGCCAAATGTGATCTCTTTTCATGCCAGTGGCAGGGAGGTTTCTTTAATTTAAGTATGAAGCACTTCCATGAGTGGTTACAATTAAAATATGAATGTTTCAGTGACAGCTTTGGACTAGCAAATATTAGGGAAGGAAAAAAAAACTTCATTGAAAAGAGACTCTTAATCAGCATATCATAAGGAAAAAGTGCTTAGTATATTAAGTACCAAATTGTGTCTGATGCTCCATGAAGCTCTTTATAAAGAGAGAACTAACTCTACTGGCCCTCTAACATCATACTTCAAGTTAGGTTTAGATAGAAACCTTATATGTCACCTAGGCCAGCCTCCTGCTTCAAATAGGAAACCATTCTATATGTTGGCCATTTATATCTTTGTAGCTACAGCACCTAGCACAAGCCTGACACATAGCAAGTCCTTAATGGTTCATAATTACTGATTGATTCATTAATTTATTCTACCCCCACTTCATATTCTTTTTATAAAAAAGAAACTTTCTCTTTTAAAACTTTTATTGAAATATTTTGTTTTTACATCATTTTCTTTTCTAAATATATCATCATTCCCCAAAGAGCCATCCCTTGTATTGAATAAAAAAAAATAGAGGGGAGGAAATACCTAGCTTGATCCTTCCAATGACATCTTAAAACTCACTGCTTGGTAAAGGAGTCCATCCCATATTGGAATAGCTCAAATTGTTAGAAAGTTCTTCCTTCCTTTTCTCTGGGGTCAGCCTCCTTGTAACTCCCATCCATTGGTCCTAAATCTGAAGCTGCCTAGAATAAAACTACCTCCCCTTTGTGACAGCACTTTAGGCACTGGAAGGTAGCTTTATTGTGTCCCAACTCCCTGCCCTACAAGTATGCTCTACAAACATCTCTTTTGTCCAGTCCTCAAAGGGATTTGTTTCCCCTCACCATCTTTAGTCACTTTCCTCTGGGTTTATTCCAGTTTATCAAATGTCTTTTGATATACAGCACTACTCAGAGTTTTACTGTATTTTCTATTTTCCACTGTGAAGGGAAATTATTCCTGTCTCCTTGCTGAAATGAAAACATATCTTAGAAAATGTTTTTAATAATAATAAACATTTATAGAGCACTAAATTCAAGATTTGCAAAGCACTGTACATATATTATATCATTTGATCCTCATGACTACCCTGTAAGATAGTAGCTGTTATCTCCATTTTACAGATAAGGAATCTGAAGCTAGAAAAGGTTACATGATTTGTCCAAGGTCACACAGTGACTGAATGTCTGAAGTAGAATTTGAACTCAGGTCTTTTTGACTCCCAACTGTAGAGTACTATCCGTTAAACCAAGATGCTTCTTTTGGACTATAACCATGATTTCACTAGTATAGGAAACCTCCCAATGAGGCAGTTCCTTCAATCAGATAGGCAGTGTTCTTTAGTGTGCAGAGAGCCATCCTGTGGGTCAGAAAGACCTGGGTTCAAATGCTGACTCTGTCCCATACCCACAGCATAATCCTGGGCAAGTCACTTAACCTCTCAGTGCCTCCAGGGGAACTCCCTAAAATGATAAGTTATGTAGAAATGGGTAGAACAAATTACAGATTGTTAACAAATCGAAAAAATTGAAATCATACATATGACATTGTATCCTTGACTATTTGAAGTAAAGATCACAATGTAGCTTTGTTTTGGACTGAAAAATAAGAAATCACTTATGTAGAAGGCCCAATTATCCAAAGAGTACTTTCTAGGCCTGAGTCAAATGGTTTCCCTATACTATATGTTCCCTACTAGGGAAAATAAGGATCTCTCACTTGGATGAAGACTGCCAGCAAGGGACAAAAGAAAATCTCAATAAATGCTTTAGTTATTATGCATTTATTTAGGAAAATAAAACTTTTCTACTCAATAAGTCTCTACCTAAAAGATTCAGTGTCTTTGCTATGGATTTTTATAGCCAGACCCATTTTGTGTCTGCCCTCTGTAGTCTTGAGCCTGCTTTAATGGTTTTGACATTTAGTAAATCATATATATGTCTCCCATCATGCACTACCTCAGAAGGAAAAAAAATATTTAAACTACTAAGAAGTGTATTTTTTAATTTAAAGAATCCAGGTCTGTGAGCAAGTGGGTTGTTAGAGAAATGGCAGGATGCCTGATAATACAAGGGGGGTGGGGGTAGAACACATGATTAGAGATGCTTCATCCCACCAGCTATCTTTTTCAAAATATGTCACCCACCTCCCTTCATTACACACTTCAGGTTTTATCTTCCATACTCTAGTTGCTATCTCTTTCATCTGAATCTCTGTCTGCTTTCTGAACTTCAAACTGGTATTTGTTTCACTGAACTTTCACAGTATAATTGCTGACAGATTCTCCTATTCTAAATGTGTCAAAATGTGGCCCCTGGTTTCTCTGATCCATGAATCTCCTGACACAGATGCTAATTTTAATTACTGAATTCAGGTTGTACACATTTTCATCATTCACAAGAAATCCTTTCAATACTTAAAGGGTTGGAACATCACAGGTTAGAGCACTGGTCTCATTTCTTTATTTAATTTTTGGATTGGGTTGGGGTGAGCCTTAACTATTTATGTAACAAGCTATGACTTAAAGTAATTTCTTGCCAGTTTGAGTAACTTGAACATAACTGTTACACAAATGAAAGGTTCATCTATAAGAAATTGCATCACAACCTAGGTGGGAGGAAAAAAAAATTCACTCTGTAAAATGTTTGCATTTGGCATGTGGAAAAAAGCCATTTTTGTGATGTTCTGTGACTACTAATTGACATATACTATATTCATATTTTAAATGAAGGTATTTTTCTCCCTGCCTAATATGTATGTTCTGTGCCTAAACTATACTTTTCCACAGAAGGACAGAGAGGAGAGAAAATCTTAATCAGTCCTAGCAGAAAAACCCTACCTTCAGCTCATTATACTGTTTAGTTCAAATGTACCTAGTGCACCAATTTCTTTAGCCCATGATGGGAAAGCCTGTCTATTTTTTAATCCCATATTGACAATTACAATTTGGAAGACTCAAGATAAATTACAAATAATCAAAGAAGCATCTCTTATTTTCATTAAGATCAAAATAAGTGAGTTAAAAATCTTCATTTGGCTTGCTCTGTTTCCCTAAGATATCTTTGAAGGAAACAGTATTCAGGGAAAAAATGTTTGTTGAAACAAGTGTAACTAGTATTTTCTTTCCAATTTCTATGTTTTAGGGAACACTGGAAACACCTTTAAGATTGAGCCCATCTTGGGCATCATTACCGTATCAAAAGAACCAGATATGACAACAATGGGACAGTTTGTTTTGTCCATAAAAGTCACGGATCAGGGCTCTCCACCAATGTCCGCTACTGCCATTGTTCGAATCTCTGTCACCATGTCAGATAATTCTCACCCCAAGTTCACTCAGAAAGAGTACCAAGCAGAAGTGAATGAAAACGTCGACATTGGGACATCAGTCATTTTAATCTCTGCCATCAGTCAATCTACACTAATTTATGAAATCAAAGATGGAAATATGGAAGGGGTCTTCACCGTAAACCCGTATTCTGGTGTGATAACCAACCAAAAGGCCCTTGATTATGAACGCATTTCCTCTTATCAACTCATCATCCAAGCCACCAACATGGCAGGAATGGCATCCAATGCCACAGTTAATATTCAGATTGTAGATGAAAATGACAACCCCCCCGTTTTCCTTTTCTCTCAGTACTCGGGCAGCCTCAGTGAGGTTGCCCCAGTAAACAGCATTGTCCGTAGCTCAGGTAACAATCCATTGGTGATTCGAGCCGCAGATGCTGATAGTAATCAGAACGCTTTGCTAGTTTATCAAATTGTTGAGTCCACTGCCAAGAAGTTTTTCACCGTGGACTCTAGCACTGGCGCCATAAGAACGATCGCCAGCTTGGATCATGAAACCATCGCACATTTCCATTTCCATGTTCACGTGAGAGACAGTGGTAATCCCCAGCTGACTGCAGAGAGCCCAGCCGAGGTCAATATCGAGGTGACGGACGTGAATGATAACCCTCCAGTTTTCACTCAGGCAGTGTTTGAGACAGTCTTACTTCTACCCACTTATATTGGGGTGGAGATTCTGAAAGTCCAAGCAACAGATCCAGACTCAGAAGTGCCAACTGAACTAACATACAGCCTGATGGAAGGCAGCTTGGACCATTTTTTAATCGATTCTAATAGTGGGGTGCTCTCCATAAAAAACAGCAGCCTTTCCAAAGATCATTATATGCTCATAGTTAGAGTTTCAGATGGTAAGTTTTATGGTACTGCTATGGTCACCATCATGGTGAAAGAGGCCATGGACAGTGGTCTCCATTTCACACAGAGTTTTTACTTTGCTTCAATCTCAGAGAACAGCACCAACATCACCAAAGTAGCCATTGTCAATGCCATTGGAAATCGCCTTAATGAACCTTTAAAATATAGCATACTGAATCCAGGAAACAAATTCAGAATTAAATCTACCTCCGGGGTCATCCAGACAACTGGTGTCCCCTTTGACCGTGAAGAACAAGAGTTGTACGAGTTGGTGGTAGAAGCCAGTCGTGAGTTAGATCATCTCCGTGTGGCCAGGGTGGTCGTCAGAGTAAACATTGAAGATATCAATGACAACTCTCCAGTTTTTGTAGGGCTCCCTTACTATGCTGCTGTGCAGGTCGATGCTGAACCTGGGACTCTCATCTACCGGGTGAATGCTCTTGACAGAGACAAAGGTGCCAACGGCGAAGTGACCTACACCCTCCAAGAGGACTATGGCCACTTTGAAATTAACCCAGAATCAGGGAGTGTTTTTTTAAAAGAAGCATTCAATTCTGACTTATCTAACATTGAATATGGAGTTATCATCCTAGCCAAAGATGGCGGAAAGCCTGCATTGTCTGCCTCTGTGGAGCTTCCCATCACTATCGTCAACAAAGCAATGCCTGTATTTGATAAGCCTTTTTACACGACTTCTGTCAATGAGGATGTAGAAATGCATACTCCCATCCTTAGCATCAATGCAACCAGCCCAGAAGGGCAAGGAATCATTTACATCATTGTTGATGGGGATCCATACAACCAGTTCAACATTGACTTTGACACTGGAGTTCTAAATGTCATTAGCCCACTGGACTATGAAGTAACACCTGTTTTTAAATTGACAGTGAGAGCCAGTGATGCTCTCACTGGTGCAAGGGCTGAGGTCACTGTTGATTTGCTAGTTAATGATGTAAATGATAATCCCCCCATTTTTGATCAACCCACCTACAATGCAACTTTATCTGAGGCCTCTCTCATTGGGACCCCTGTTTTGCAAGTGGTAGCTTCTGATGCTGATTCAGAAAATAATAAAGTTGTACAATATCAGATTGTCCAGGATACCTATAATAGTACTGATTATTTTCACATAGATAGCACTAGTGGCTTAATCTTGACAGCCCGTATGTTAGATCATGAATCAGTACAACAATCCACTTTAAAAGTCAGGGCAACAGATAATGGATTCCCACCAATGAGCAGCGAGGTACTTGTTAATATTTATGTGACTGACATGAATGACAACCCTCCAGTTTTTAACCAGCTGATTTATGAATCCTATGTCAGTGAATTAGCCCCACGGGGCCATTTCGTGACCTGTGTCCAAGCCTCTGATGCTGACAGCTCTGATTTTGACAGGTTAGAATACAGCATTTTATCTGGGAACGACCGCACAAGTTTTCTGATGGACAGCAGGAGCGGTGTCATCACCCTGTCGAACCACCGGAAACAGAGAATGGAGCCTCTTTATAGCCTGAATGTATCTGTCTCTGATGGATTATTCACCAGCACGGCACAGGTGCACATCAGGATACTTGGTGCTAACTTATATAGTCCAGCCTTTTCACAAAGCACCTATGTTGCCGAAGTGAGAGAGAATGCTGCTCCAGGGACAAAGGTAATTCATGTCAGAGCAACAGATGGGGATCCAGGAACATATGGACAAATCAGCTATGCTATCATCAATGACTTTGCTAAGGACCGATTCTTGATAGACAACAATGGACAAGTGATAACAACAGAAAGGCTGGACCGGGAAAGCCCAATGGAAGGGGACATTAGTATTTTTCTGAGGGCCCTGGATGGTGGAGGGAGGACAACTTTCTGTACCGTAAGGGTGATTGTTGTGGATGAAAATGATAATGCTCCCCAATTTTTGATGGTAGAATATAGAGCTAGTGTCAGAGCTGATGTTGGAAGAGGTCACTTGGTAACCCAGGTTCAAGCCATTGATCCTGATGATGGAGTGAATTCAAGGATAACTTATTCACTGTATAGTGAAGCCTCTGTCTCAGTAGCAGATCTTCTTGAAATTGACCCCGACAATGGCTGGATGGTCACAAAGAGTAATTTTAACCAGTTGAAAAACACTGTCTTGTCATTTTTTGTCAAAGCAGTTGATGGTGGTATTCCAGTAAAGCACTCCCTCATTCCAGTCTATATTCATGTCTTGCCTCCTGAAATACTCTTACCCTCCTTTACCCAGCCCCAGTATTCCTTCACTATTCCAGAAGATACTGTCATTGGAAGCACAGTGGAATCGCTCAGGATTTTGCCAAGTCAGAACGTTGTATTTAGCACAGTTAATGGTGAACGGCCTGAAAATAACAAAGGTGGGGTCTTTATCATAGAGCGGGACACTGGTACCATCAAACTGGACAAGAGACTTGACCGTGAAATGACCCCTGCTTTTCACTTTAAGGTTGCAGCCACCATCCCCTTGGACAAGGTGGATATTGTGTTTACCGTTGACATAGAAATCAAGGTACTAGATCTAAATGATAATAAACCATTCTTTGATTCTTCAAGCTATGAAGCCATCATAATGGAGGGAATGCCTGTGGGCACCAGACTCATTCAAGTGAAGGCTATTGATAGAGATTGGGGCGCCAATGGACAGGTCACTTACACCCTCCACTCTGATTCCAATCCAGAGAAGGTAATGGAAGCGTTCAGCATTGACAGTAACACAGGCTGGATCAGCACCCTGAAAGACCTGGACCATGAGAGAGATCCCACATTCACTTTCTCTGTGGTAGCCTCGGACCTTGGAGAAGCTTTCTCTCTCTCTTCCACAATCTTGGTCTCTGTCACAGTGACTGATATAAATGACAATGCACCTGTCTTTGGGCATGAGGTATACCGAGAGCATGTGAAGGAGAGTGACCCCCCAGGTGAAGTTGTAGCAGTACTCAGCACATGGGATGAAGACACATCTGACGTTAATCGGCAAGTGAGCTATCATATCACAGGTCAGTCCCCCATATCTCCTGTTTTCCATTATTTGTGGGCCCATCTGGAAAAGAAGCAAAATATGGGGTGGGAGAAGAAAAGGAGAACTCAGTGCAAGCATTTCTTTAACACCTACTCAGTGCAGAAACTCCATGCTGAGTCCTAGGGAGAGGATATCTACAAAACAGTTCCTGCCCTGAGGGAACTTACATTAGCTTGGTAAAAGGGCTAGTACTGCTTGAAATTATCTGTCTTCTAAATGTTCTTTAATTTCCCTCACTAGATTATTTATGGTTGATAACTCACCTACCTTGAGCAAGTTTGTGGTGGTGTTTTGTTTTGTTAGAGGAAAGGAGAGAGCTTAAAGAAAGAAAACCAGGACCATACACACATACTCATATGCACCAAAATTTACCAGATTAATACATTGTACTATTCCAGTGGTCTGGCATGAAAAAGAAATCACCATAGAATAATTCTCACCTGGAGAAAATAAACACTGTCTTTTGAGGAGAAACTTTTATAGTGGTTTGTCATTCAATTTTCTCACCATTCCTAGTGTAATGGGGGAAAATGGATTATGGGATTGTTTAGGGGTTGGGGTTCTTAGGAATTCCTCTTTAAAGAATTACACCCTCTTGCACACAAAAGTAGTTAGAGTAAGGTGGTAGTTTATTTAGGAGCAAGGGAAGGGAAGGGTGGGGGGAGGGAAACCATGAAAGAAATCCCTGGACTTCTCATGGGGAGACAGGCACAAAGCACGTGGCTCAGAGGCACCAAATCTCCTCGAACAGGAGACTGGAAGGTACTTTATTTATAGAGGACTGATGGGGGTGGACCATCTGCCGTGAAAAGTTCCTTTAGTGAGGGAGGACCATCCCCCACTGGTGGTAGCTGGGGGAATTAGGCGAGGAGTGGAGGACCATCCCCCACTGGTAGTGACTAGAGGAATTCAGTGAGGGGTGGCTCTCTCTTCAGGACACAAAGGCCGCAGCCACACCCAAGTGTTAAGGGCTAAAATTCTTGCTAGTCTGTCTAAAATATCTAATGAGTGGTCGCCAATCAATTACAAGCTTTAGCAAGAGTTAGACTTTTAAGCATTTATTAAGGAGAATAAGAATTTGGTAAAGAGAGAGAGAAAGGCCTAGATTCCTATCTATTAAAGGGAGAGCACATTTCTAGCTCCCTTCTCCGCCAGCGTCCTCAGGAAAGAGACCCAGAGTCAGCGCCAGTCTCTTCCTTCCTCCTCCCACTAGTCTGCGTCACTTCCTCCCCGCCAAAGAAAAGACTCCTGGTCTTGCCCTCAAAGACCTTCGCTTCATGGGCAGAACTCTTCTACAGTAAGTATCCAGCAGGTGGCGTCATTCCAATCGTTACACAAGGAAGACCAGAATGAAGGGTAGGAATCCCAACCTAGCTCAGTCCGATTTGGTTCTGCTTATCTCTCTAGGTGTTATTTGCCCTCTGGTTTAGTTTCTCAAGGAGAAGATTCCTTGAGGTGCCCCAGAGAACTTCTGGGGTGCTCTGTACCCCATGACACTAGTCCAAGGAAAAGTGAATCGTCCCATCCCAGGAAACTTTTCTGTGGATAGTAAAAAACACAAACACTAATGTTTGGTCAGCACTAGGGAAGTAAGGTTAAGGAGGACCAGGAAAGACTTCTTTTAGAAGATGAGACTAGGTAAGACTTGAAGAACGCCAGGAGGCAGAGAGAAGGGCAGAGTATTCCAGGCCTGGGGGACAGCCAATGAAAAACCTTTAGCCAGGAAATAGAGTGTTTTGCTTAACAGCAAGGAGGCCAGTGTCACCAATTCACAGTGTAGGATCAATAGAATAAGGTGTAAGAATACTAGAAAAATAGATAGCACAAATATCTGTATTTTATAAGCTTCTGATAATAAGCTTCTGGTAACTGACCTGCCGATAGTTTCACACCCAGTAAAAGAAGAAGGATTTAAATGTAGACCTTTTGATTCCAAGCCGGGAACTTTATCCACTATACCAGTGCTTCCCCAAAGTTTTGGTCTTAGGACCCCTTTATACCCTTAAAAATTATTGAGGACTCCAAAGAGCTGATGTTCTTTATGGATCACATCAAAATTTACCACATCAGATATTAAAATTTATCAGCTTAAAAATAAAAAGCCATTACATTGTAGCATAAAAACATATTTTATGAAAAGAAAACCATATTTTCCAAAACAGAAAAAAAAATTAGAAGAGTGATGTTGTTTTACAAATTTTTGCAAATCTCTTTAATATCTGGCTTAATAGAAAGTAGCTGCATTCTTATATCTGCTTCTGCATTCAATCTGTTGCAATATGTTGTTTTGGTTCAAGATGAAAAAATCCAGCCTCACATAGATATGTAGTTGGAAATGGTAGGAGTATTTAAAATTGGCAAATTGCATCTTAGTATTATTACAAAAATAGTTTTGATCTCACAGAGGCCCCACCCCCACCCCAAAAAAGGGTCTCAGGGACCCAGGAGTCCCTGGACCATACTTCTAGAACCATTTCACTATCTGCCTTTCATAAGTAGGAGCATCGTGAGATTAGCAAATGGGTGGAGCTAATGAGGGGACAGTTGCCAGGGGAAAATGGACCTTAATGAATGGTGAACAGTCCTCCTGAAAATTGTTTTGAGGGTTTTCAGGTCAATATTTTGTTGTTGTGACATTCAAAGGCAAGACTTGGGAAAAGTGACAAAGGATTTTAAAGAATCTATCAATACTTGTAGTCAGGTGGCTCCCTTTTAGAAAAACTACATTATTCAGAGAGAAAAAGGAATTAATTAGACTGCCCTTAGGACATGGAATCTGCTTAAGTATGTTAGTGGAAAAGTTAATTAATCACTACTGAATAAGAGCTGTAGTGGGGCATACATATGAGCATTAGCAAAAGGTACCTTTCATTTCAGCATTTTCCTTCCCTTTGCCTCCATGAGACTGTTTTCCCTGACAATGTTTTCTGTTTCAGTCTCATTATGCATTTTATACTTTATCACATCCTGTCAGCACTCCATCTGCAAAATGTACATTTCTGCAGTAGAGGAATGAAGGATAATAGGAAAGAAGAGAAGATACATCTGAATCATCTTTGATTTATATGTTTTCACTTTCATTACAGAAACCTTGTAGACATTTTGAGGAACTCTTTCTTACTAGGAAGACTGGAGTTTAAATATGCCTTTCTAATTATTAATGCACTTTCCCTGAAATCCCCATGATTTAAAGGACCCATACACTGTCCCATCAACTCTACTCAAGTGGAGAGAGCACAGTAGCTTAAAGCAACAATTACTATTGGCAATTCCAGCCACCAACCGACAATTAGATTTTACCTCTCCTTCTTACATAGCAGTTGGTTGCAGAGTACTTGGTCTTAATGTTCCAAATTAACAAAAGATTCTTAATCATTTTCTATAGCAAAAGAACAGTTGTAACTTATACAGAAACAATTTAATACAACAGAAAAGGTGTCAAAATAATCAGTGGGGGACAGATAGGTGGCCCAACGGATAAAGCACCAGCCCTTGATTCAGGAGGACCTGAGTTCAAATCTGGACTCAGACACTTGATACTTACTAGCTGTGTGACCCTGGGCAAGTCACTTAACCTCATTGCCCCGGCAAAAATAAATAAATAATAATAATAATCAGTGAAAGCATAGTTAGATTTTAGCTGATGGTGGAGGGCCCGTGGTCTCATCCTGATCTTCCTTGGAGGAATGTGGGGCCCTCACCTTTTGTTGACAGGTGCCCTGAGTGGTTAAAAGTATTCTCTGTGTCTCCTTCACCAGAGGAACACCAATTTGACCCATTACATAAATCCACTTCAAGCCCACAAATTAGAACCTCTTTTCTCGACTTTGTCTCCCTCCCTCTGGTGTTCTACTAGATAAGAGTGTGTTCTCTGACTTGCTGTCTTCTAAGATCTCTTGAGGAAAAGGTGAGGTCTCTTCTGTTTTTCTGGCAGATGTTATTTTAGTTCAATTTAACAAGCATTTATTAAGCACCTGCTCTGTGCCAAGCACTGTGATCAGGGTAGGGGGTGTACAAAGCCCAAAACAAGAACAGTTCCTGTCCTTAAGCCTATACTCCTGGGGAGAAATAGCACATGTACCAGGAAGTAAATGTAGATTTTTATACCCAAACAATACATAGTAATTCCATGGGTGGAAGGAAGCACTACAGACTTTGAGGGGATCAAGAAAGGCCTCTCATAGGAGGAAGTGGAATTGGATCTGAGCCTTTAAAATAATAGCAAAGGATTCCAAGAGGCATAATGATGGAGGGGAGGCAGTGTGGGGGACAGGTACAAAGGCAAGTTATGGAGTATCCCATATTTGGCTGGAAGATAGAGTACATGAGTGCAAGTAATGCAAAATAATTCTGTAAAGATAGTTTGGAACCAAATTGAGAAAGGCTTTAAATGCTAGAGGGGTCTTCATTTTATCTAAGAGGCAATAGAGAGCCAGTGAAGATTCTTGAGCAGGTGAATGACATGGACAGACTGTTAACCAAAGATGATACCCAACTTCTTGTCAATTTTAATTCCATGTTGTCATTCCAGGCGATTGGAGGTTAGAGATACCATTCCCTTTTTTCTTCTCTTCTCTTTCCTTCTCTTTCTTTCTCTCTCTCCTCTTCTTTCTGTATTTTTGTTATCACAAAGTTATATTATGTGGAATACCTGTATTGCCAGTTTCAGTGTCACCATATTCCAATGCAAACAGAAAGCTGTTCTGTTGCATCTCTCTACTCTTAGTTTTTACTTGCTGATAAATTTGATCTAATTGCTGCCGGTCAATAAACATTTATTAAGCACCTACTAACTACAGTGATTATCTCTGAAGGGCCCCTTCAATTACCCTTTTGTTAGGACTTTTAAAATATTAATGTATCTTGGTGTATCATGGACACTTAAAAAAAAAATCCCAAACTCCATTCCTAGTTAAGAACAGCATAGTTGTATGATAAACCTTCATTACAAGATTCCTTAATAGAACTGACTGCCATTCCTTGATTACATAATCAACAGCTAATGAAATTGTCTTCGTAACAAGAGCTATGGTGTATTACATCCTCTCCTGAGACTAAGTGGAAAGACAGTCAGTCATATGGTTCCAAGAAGACTATTGATTGTTCACAGTTTGAATTTGATCGTCCTTCAGGGAAACCAAACAAGAGAGCATCTCAAACTCCTCTAAATGGATTTTGTTTTCTCTGGAAGTTATTGTCTTTGTTTCCACAAAGGGCATATAAATGCCATGCTTTGGTATAAGAGAATCAGATGAATTTAGGATTTTTGAGTGGTTGTCATTTTTTGGTATCCTGGCCTAGAGTTTGAGAAGAAAGTAAGGTCATCTTCTTGCTCCTTTCCCAGTAGCTTTGGTATAGAAGGTATTTTCTGAAAAAAAAAAAAGAAAAAAAAAGAAGGTATTTTCTTCCAGAAACTTAAGGAGATCGATTTCTTCTCTGACTGTAGGAGGGAATCCCAGAGGAAGATTCGCCCTGGGCCTGGTGCAGAATGAATGGAAAGTTTATGTAAAACGACCTCTTGATCGAGAGGAACAAGATGTTTATTTCCTGAACATCACTGCCACAGATGGGCTTTTTGTCACTCAGGCTATGGTGGAAGTCACTGTCACTGATGTGAATGACAACAGTCCAGTGTGTGACCAGGTTAGTCAAATGATGTTCATCCTTTTTCTCACTAACTTGTGGTTTCCTATAGTTAACTTTTAAGGCACCTCATTTCCTTTCTTTCCTGTAGACCTTCCTTGAGGGCAGCTAGGTGGTGCAGTGGATAGAGCATTGGCCCTGGAGTCAGGAAGACCTGAGTTCAAATCCAGCTTCACATACTTAATAGTTGTGAGACCCTGAACAAGTGATTTAACCTCATTATGCCTCAGTTTTCTCATCTTTAAAATGGGTATAGCAATAGTACGGAGTTCCCAGGCTTTCGGCATGCATAAAATGAGATAATATTTATAAAGTGCTTTACAGTCCTTAAAGCACTTCATAAATGCTGGGTAGTAGTAGTAGTGATAGAATTGGTAGCAGCAGCAGAAACAACAGTAGCAGCAGCAGCATTAACTGTAGCAGTAGTAATAGAATGGGCATGCTAAATGTGCCTGCCTTATCTCAAATTGAGACCAAATTTTTAAAAAATCCTACTTAACTAACACATATAAAGAAAAAGAAGAGTGAGGCTTAACTACCTGCTCCCCAGTCTAATTGTTCATGTGTATCTGACAGGCAGGTAGGTGGTGCAGTGGTTAGAATGCTGGACCTGGAGTCAGGAAGACCTGAGTTCAAATCCAGCCCCAGACACTTACTAACTGTGTGACCCTGAGAAAGTCACTTAACCTCTTTTTACCTTAATCCACTGGAGAAGAAAGTACCAAGAAAACGCTATAGACAGTATTAATGTTCCATGGTCTATGAGATCACAAAGAGTCCTACATGACCGAATGACTGAACAACAACCTGACACTAGATGTCATGCTAACAGTGATTACCATTAGTCATGGTAATTAAAACTAAATGCCATTAATTAAATAATTTAACTCCTGTGGTCTGTACACAAAGATTTATGATAATCTAATCATTTGAAAAATGTGAATGTCTTCTTAATGCAATAACTCAGTTCCTTCCTAGATTTAGTAAGCTTGTTATTTCCTAGCTACTTGATAGATTTTAGAATAAAGTGATCCAGATATAAAAGGACTATGAGTAGCCAGAATGGATTCCTAACCAGCCAAAATGTCATAGAAGAAATGTAGATTTTGAGACTTGGCATTTGGACACAATTCTACCACCTACTAGCCAGGAAACCTTGAGACCTGAAAATAATTCACTTTCCCTCACGGGGTTCCAGTTGCCTTATTTAAATCCAAGACGCAAAAATCCTATTTTCATTGTACTAGACATTCACTGTGATTCCCCAAAAGTAAATCACTATTTCCATGTTGTTTCCCAACACAGAACAGAAGCAAGGCATAGCAGTAGATAAAGTACTGTACCTGAAGTCAGGAAAACCTGGGTGTAAAGCCCACCTCAGACAAGTACTGTCTGTGTGGAGCTGGGCAGGTGATTTCAGCCCTTTCTTAGCTTCTGTTTTCTCATCTATAAAATAGGAATCATACAGGGTTATAGTGGGCATCAAATGAGATAATATATGTTAAAGGCTTTGTAAACCTTACTCCTCACACACTCTCTCTCCTCTATCTCCCTCTGTCTCTGCTTGTGTATCTAGATAGAGATATACACACATTTTATTTATATATGTGTGTATATGTAATCATTGTTATCATTCTGGTTTGTGATATCTTTATGACTATTTAAAGAGGAAAAATTGCCAGTAACTAAATTATCTGCATCTGCTTTGTTTTGTTTTTTATAATTTTTTAAAAAAATTTATGATTTCAATTTTAAATCTACAAATACTTAAAAACCCTTTTCTTCTTCTCTGTCTAGGTTGCATACTCAGCTTTGTTTCCAGAAGACATTCCATCAAATAAAATCATCCTTAAGATCAGTGCCAAGGATGCTGACATTGGCCCCAATGGAGACATTAGATACTCACTCTACGGCTCTGGAAACAACAAATTTTACTTAGATCCAGAAAGTGGTAAGGTGTCATGTGTTCTTTGGTGAAATGACAGTTTTGATCCCTTTATACAAACATGATTGAATCTTATCCTCCTAGCTCTGGTGTGGACTTTAGATGATAAATTGCTAGTAGGTTACTAACAATCTTGCAAATTACACTAGTATCTCATTGTACTCTAAAAGAACCTGCTTATTGATATAGTTGCTTAAACTTCATAATAGATTACATCAATGTTGCATTTCTTGATTACTTATCACTTTGCATACATACCCTCGAATCCTAATTAGGTTTATATGAATATGAAAAATGTAAAAGGATCTTATTTTAATAGTTCTGCCTATATTACAGTCTTGCCCTATGATATCAGAGAAGTGGCTTCTCTCTAATTTAACTTAGCCACAAACATTGTTTTTGATCAGAAAGCTTATACTGATTTCCCATGTGTGGTACTTTATCAGTACCACACTCTCATTAGGTATTCTTAATTCCTGTACTTTTTTAACCTCTCAATAAACTATAAAAAAAGACAATTACCTTCAATAAATCATATTTCTTATTTTATTGATATACTTAGTTTTAGTATAACCTTCATTTCCAAACATATCTCTTCCTGTTTCCCTTATATGGTGAAACCATCCCTTATAACAAAAAATTGAAGAGAGAGAGGATAAAAGAGCAGTTCAGCAAATCTAACCAGTACCGAATCTGAGTTTGATAGAGCATACACTGTTCCATACTCATAGTCTACCACCTCTACAGAAGAGGGAGAAAGTTGTGTTTTCTCATTTCTTCCCAGAAGTCAAATGTTCTCATTATAATTATACAATATTCAGGTTCTATTTTTTTATTTTTCCATTAATATAGTTATAGCCATAGTGTATATCATTTTCCTGTTTTTTCTTCCTCCTTCAGAAAATAATTTTTAGGATCATCACCCCACTCCCCAAATAAATGAATTGCACAGATTTTCCAGGAAACTAAACTGAAGTGAATATCAAGGAAAGGTGAAACTGAAATCCTTTTAGTTCTATTTCCTGATTCTCACTAATATTACTGTTTGGTTTTCATTAGGCTTTCTTTCTTTTTAGGCCATGGACTTATGTTCATGGCTAGTTGAAATCCATAAAGTGAAAGGTTATGAAATCTAAAGTATATGTTCATAGTGAAGGCAGGAGGTAGTGGGAATAATGCCTCCTCACTTCTGTATAAGTTCACAAAGATGCGCAATGTGGTCTAAGAGACAGAAGACTGATCTTCAAGTCAGGAAGACCTACCTGGGTTCAGGTCCTGTCTCTGACACATACCAGTTCTATGATTGTGGAAAAGTCATTTAACCCCATTACCTCAAATATTCGTTTGGTCAAAGTCATTATGCATTTCTTAAGTACCCACTATGTACTAGACAACATGTCAATCAGTCAGTAAAGATTTGTTTAGTGCCTCCTATGGGCCAGGCTCCATGCTAAGGTCTGAGCACTATGTTAACTCTCCATGAGCTAACATTCTAAGACTGTAAGTTACAGCATTACTGATAAGCATGATTCAAGAAAATGTCTTTTTTTTTTTTTTTTAGTGAGGCAATTGGGGTTAAGTGACTTGCCCAGGGTCACACAGCTAGTAAGGGTGTAAAGTGTCCTAGGCCGGATTTGAACTCAGGTACTCCTGAATCCAGGGCCGGTGCTCTATCCACTGCGCCATCTAGCTGCCCCCAAGAAAATGTCGACACCATTGAAATCATAGATCTAGACCAGCTCCCCACTGCAATCACTGACCTTTACAAACCACTTTCCTCCCAAAAAGAAATTTTTTATGTAACCTTATTTTACAGATGAGGAAACCAACACATGTAACTTAGATGACTTGCCCTCAGTCAGGCAGGTAGTAAAAGTCAGAGGTATGACTCTAACCCTGGCCTCCTAACTCAAGTCAATGAGCATTTATGAAGTGCCTACTATATGCCAGGCATTGTGCTATGAGCCAGGGATACAAAGAAAGACAAGAAACAGTTCTTGTTCTCATGGAACGCATAATCCAATGAAAACCTAACAAAACCTGTGGAGAAGGGCTAGGTTTTCCAAATTTCTGTTGCTATTGATTTTGTTGAGCTGACATTTCTTTGACCATAACTGGACTCATCTGATAGGGGAGGCATAGGTGTAGCCACATCAGCTCCTACTTGTCTAAGATGTAGATTTTTTGAGCTATCCACGTGGCAAGACCCAAAGACTATTTACTCGCCCTTCTTTTTACCTTCTATGAATCGTCACTACCATCCATTAGTATTTATTCAAGGCTGCCTCTATGCCAGTTCCTCTATTTGGTGATATTTTTAAAATACCTTCTCTCATCTCACAGGATCTTCTCTCTTAATGACATTAGTTAAATTTATGTCATCCTCTGCTTTTTGCATTTTCCCTGAAGTAGGTAGGGAAGGAAGGAGGGAAAAAGAGAAGGGGGAAGGAGGGAGGAAAAGATAGAGAAGGAAAGAAGGAAGAAAAGACTGATTTATTATCATTTACAGCGTGCCAGGTACTTTACTAAAGGACAAAAAGATGAGGTTGTACCTGGCAGCAGAGAAGTCCTGTAGATCCCTAGGGTGGGTTTGGGCTCAGGTTATCATTAGCGAACTGTGATCCTTATATTGCTTCCCTGCTGTTTGTCACTAGACCATGGCGCCAAGAAACCCAAAGCTATATTATGTTCCCCCAAGTTGGCAAAGGAAACAATCCCAGATGCTATGCTTTTGGCCATGTGCGGGTTTAGTTACAGGCCTTGTAAGGACATGCAGATGCATTTGCTCTATTTCAAGAGTCCCTCCTGCTTTCCTGGTTGGTGAAAAACAAAATGGAGACAGTTCTCTTGTGCCCCACCAGCTGTTATACCTGTCTCTCCAAAGCAGGGATTTTCAAGCTGGTTTTGGCCATCTCTTTGTCAGTCTGGTGAAATTTGTGCACTCCGCAAAATACTGTTTTTTAAATGCATAAAATAAAATACATGGGATTACAAATAAAACAATCACATACTAAAATAGTTATTGAAACATTAAGAAAAAACAATTCTCACACTTCTATTCTTTTTGAATCTTGAGTATATCTGTTTGTATACATATTATCTCCCCAAGGTGAACTTCTTAAGGATGAGGACTGTTTTTTGTCTTTCTTTGTATCCTCAGAACTTAGCACAGTAACTGGAACATAATAAGTCCTTAATAAATACCTTTTGATTGATTTAATGATTGATTGTCCCAAGTTAAAACACAGAGCCTGACACTATATTGGTAGATCAATATAATATAGATTCTGTATTCTGAATTGTTTTAAGTCGAAATGTGATGTTCATGCTATTTAATACTTTTATCATTTTCATCATTTATTCTTTCATATATTCATTTACTTATTTATCTATTTATTATTTTTTTTCTTATTTTTCTCAGGTGAGTTAAAAACCCTGGCCCTTTTGGACCGAGAGAAAATCCCTGTATACAACCTGATTGCCAGGGCAACGGATGGGGGTGGCAGGTTCTGCCAGTCAGACATCCGCCTGATTCTGGAAGATGTTAATGATAATCCCCCCATATTTTCATCTGACCATTACAACACATGTATCTATGAGAATACAGCCACCAAAGCCTTGTTAACAAGAGTACAAGCCACAGATCCTGACTTAGGTAAGCCAATAACAAAGACATTTCTATGCCAGGTAAGAACCTTAATAGGCACACTCCTGTCAGAACTTATGCATGTAAAGGCCCAAATTCTCCTTTCAGCTTGTGTGTTTCATATGTATATTATAACTCACCAAGTTTCCTTCTCCACTCTTTCTTTTTTCTAAGTACTTTAAAGGAAGCACATTATGAGTTCCTTCACCCTCCTGCAAAGGGTTTGTGTGTGTGAGTGTCTGTGTGTGTGTGTGTGTGTGTGTTTCCTAAATAAAGAAAACTGTTTCCCTCCTTTTCTGTGTCTCCTGAATGTGGTTAAAATTCGTTGTGCAGCAAGGAAAATTCATTTCCATTTCGATAAAGAATTCCATCACATGCCACAGTTGAAAAATGACAATCACAATTTATTGTGCTGCCCTGTAGTGCAAAGACCAATTACTAAAAGCATTGTCGGCTCAATTCTGTCTTTCTGACAGCCATTTTCCAAAGCATTTTGGTCACGTATGAAGTGACATTATGGGGGAATAAGGGGAAAATTAGAATTGAAAGTTACCAATAAAGTTTGTATTAAAACCCACTTTACATAATGAGATGGTGAACTCTGAAAGATGTAAGTTAATTGCTAGGTAGTCCTTCTGAAGATGCATAAGTTATTGGGGTGACTGCATGATGGAATATAAATATGAAAGGGCATACAGACATCCTTTTGGTTCTGCATTTTAAGAGCTGTAAATCAGAGGATTGGAAGATGATGGGGGTGTGTCTGATGTGCTAAATAGACATTTATATCATTTAGTGTCTTATTGCTCTAATTCTGGATTGAAAGGAAATTTATTGCACTAATGGAAGAGCAAACATAGAATAAATCATTGTAAACAGACTTGAAGCTTAAACCTCTGGAGATTTCTTTTTCTTAGTGAAGTCACTGACTGCTTCTAGAACTGTAGCTGCAATCTCAGTTGTCATGTTTGATTTTGGAAGGTTAAAAAGGTCTTTTACATCATATGGCTTATTTAGTAATATGGATGTCATATCTTGGGGGTAGGGAGGACCTGTGATTTCATTAGCATAGGAAATGCCTATTAAGTAAAGCCCCTCTAATCTGTGTGTATCAGCCTGAGCTCTGCAACTTAGCATCCTAGAGTGGCCTTGGATGTTAAGAGTAAAGTGACTTACCAGGGATTATACAGTTAGTTCAGTATCTGAATTCAGATTTGAACTCAGGTCTTCCTGGTTCCAAGCCCAATAATCTATCCACTGTGCCACCTAGCTGCTTCCATGGATTATAGATTTAAAGTTGAAAGGGACCTTAGAGATCATGGAATCCAACTTCCTCATTTCACAGATGCAGAACTGAACCCAGAGGGATCAAATGACCTGTCCACAGTCATTCAGCTACTAAATTTCTAAGATAGCAATTGTTCCCAAGGCTTCCTGACAATCTGTCCCATTGTTCTCTTTACACTCTGCTGCATCTCACTAGTTGGCTAAGTTAAAGAAAGGTTTTACTTTTTCTTCAATGTAGGTAATACATGTATTGCCAAATTCTGTTGTTATTGAAATACCAAAGAAAGGAAAATATTTCCACCCTTGAGGATTTGGGTAGCCCATTCTGGGTACCCATAGAATGGTACAAATAGGGAACCAAGATGATAGAGGGATTAGACTTGTTTGCTTTGCTCTGGTGGACAAAACTGGGAGCAAGAAGTAGAAGTTTCAAAAATAAAAATTTAGCTTTGACTTAGGGAAAACTTCCTGAAGTAGAAGTAGAACTATCTTCAGGTAAAATAACAACAATAAAATCTAACATTTATATTGACAATTTATTGACATTTACAATTATTATCTCATTAGACTGTCACAACAACCCTGGGAGGCAGGTGCTATTATGATCCTCATTTTACAGATAAGGAAATTGAGGCAAACAGAGGTGAAATGACTTACCCAGGGTCACAGAGCTAGTAAGTTCCTGAGGCCATATTTGAACTCAGATCTTCCTAACTCCAGGTGCAACTCTCTATCCATTCTACCACAAAGATACCCCTAATGGGCAGCCTATGTATGTATTAGGTACTAAAAGTGTTCTAGGAAAATCTAGGTGAACATTTCTGGGAGGTGTTGTTTAAGGGATTCTTGGCCAATTATAAATTAGACTAAGTGGTCTCTGGGTTCCTCTTATACTACTTTTTGGGGAGTGAGGCAATTGGGGTTAAGTGACTTGCCCAGGGTCACACAGCTAGTAAATGTTAAGTGCCTGAGGCCAGATTTGAACTCAGGTCCTCCTGACTCCGGGGCCGGTGCTCTATCCACTGCGCCACCTAGCTTCCCCTCTGGGTTCCTTTTAACCCCAATTCTGAAGCTGCTTAAATACTTCTCTGAAGATCAAATTAAGGTGAAAGGAAAGCCAACTCATCCAGAAGAACTGTTTCCTAATCTTTAGTGATGGGGTTGGATGAGAATGAGCAGAATCTAGGGGTTTCTGTATTACCAAGTGGAGAATTCAGCTGGAAGGCCAACTGACCTTCCTCCACTAACTATAACCAGTATACTGGCAAACCTGATGAAGGCTGTGAGACCTTGGTGAACATCTGGTTGGGTTAGATGCTCTCCTGCTCTTAAAGGCAGCTTAGTTCAAAGGGTCCCACATCTAGAGCTGGCCAGAACCTCAGAAGCCATTAGTCCAACTACTTCATTTTACAGTTGAGTAAAATGAGGCAAAAGGAAATGAAGTGAATTTTCCAAGGTCACGTACAGGTGACTTCTTGTCATGGGCAAGATTTAAACCCAGCTTCTCTGACTCCAGCACAGCACTCTTTCCACCATATAAAGTGCGGCCTCAGCTTGGAGTACAGTCAAGAATGTGCTAAACTGCAAACAGCATCCCTCTCATGCTTGGGGCCAGAATAATAAATGCCTCACCAAACCCAGGTGGACTCTTCTTTCTAATTTCACAACATCCCCTACTCTTGAGTCACTCACAGGTGCCAGCTGCCCTGAGAGCCTTTGTTTAGAGGTGAGCCAACTGCAATGAAATGATGAGAAGTATGGGTCAAGAATGAAACAAACCAAAAAAAAGATGATTGTGCCCTGAATTTTATGAGCTCTATGCAAGAATGCGCCACTTGCCCTGGTTTTAACACACTCTTGGTTTTCCTGTAAAATGGAAACATCTTCACTCCCATAAACCAGTGACGTGAACTAATGGCCCAACGTTTGCAAAGCATAGTAGTTTCGAGAAAGATGAGGACACCTTATCTGTAGTGCCCTTTGGGGGCACTACTGCCTCTTTCCTGAAGATGGATTGGTATTTAGACACCTAATTTAGTGCCTCTCAGACAAGCTTAGGGCATCTAGGGTAATGGAGACAGGAAATCTGTGAGTATTTTAGACAGAGTGAGATGGAAAGAAAGGACGAATTTGACTGGAAAATGCCTTATGTTGTGCTCCTAGAGTTGCACATAAAATTGTTATTCTTTTCAGTATATGGAGCAAGGCAGGGTTTTGATGAGTAAATCTACTAGCCCATCCTAAGAAGGATAGCTGTTGTAAGTGACTTAGAATATCTTCTAAGGTCTCCTTGCTGTCTCAGGAATTCCAAGAATTTGCTAGTAAATTGTAAGCTGCTTGAGAGTAGGGAAAATTTTTTTTGGTCATTTTTGTGTCCAGAGCCTGACACACAGTAGCTACAAAATGTTTGCTTAATTGAATTGAACCTATCACAGTTGACTTCCTCCTTAAACAAGGGAAATGTACTATCACAGTCTCTTGAAATAATGTCTTTGCCCCAACATTAGAGGTATGTATAATTATTAATAATAAAGATAAGAAGGTGAAAAGAGCTTCCTTACTCTAGTTTTTCCTGTTTTGGTCTCTGCTGCTTTTTTTTTTTTAAGTTACCTAGAACATACACATTTATATACTTAAGCAGTTGTTTTATCCATTTAAAGTGTTTGCCCCCGGGGCAGCTAGGTGGTGCAGTGGATAAAGCACCAGCCCTGGAGTCAGGAGTACCTGAGTTCAAATCTGGCCTCAGACACTTAACACTTACTAGCTGTGTGACCCTGGGCAAGTCACTTAACCCCAATTGTCTTACCGAAAAAAACCAAAAAACAATAAAGTGTTTGCCCCCTCTGAAAACAAGAAAACAAATAGACACAGTAAACGAATAACATTTTTTAAAAATCTCAGACCTGTGATTTCTCTGATATATAGAGTTCTCAGGGAGAAACCACTCTCTACCAGTGCAACTTACAGTCTTAGACAACTGTCTTGGGCATATAACTTGTCCATGATCAAGGGCTAGAAATTTGACCTCCTGTGCTGATTCTTGTAAGCCCAAATTCAGATTGAGTTTAGTTTTCCCAAACAGTAATCAAAATCCAAGACCTGCAGAAGCAGCAAGAGAACTAGGCAGCTAATCAATGGAACCATTCATCTGAGTGTTCATCTGAATTCACCTTTAATAAGAAAGCTTACAAAACACTGAGCACATTGACACAAAATGCTTTAGATTCATGGGGAAAAAATATTGTCTTTTGGGTAAGAGGACCTGGGTTCAAATCCTACCTCTGATACTTAATACCTCTATAACATTTGGTAAGTCACTTAAACTTCTGTGGGCCTCAGTTTCCTTCACTGTAAAATGATAGGACTTGTACTAGAAAAATTATAAGGTCCCTTCTACCTCTTCATGTGTTAACCTATGAGCCAAAACCAGACCCTATAGTTATTTCACATAACTGCTGACCAGCTGTAATTATGTGTCTGTCACTTTTTGAAAATTATAAAGAAGAAAACTTGGAAAGAAAAATGATGGGGTAGGTTAAATCTTTTTTTTCTTTCTTTTTATTTTTTGCAGGGCAGTGGGGGTTAAGTGACTTGCCCAGGGTCACACAGCTAGTAAGTGTTAAGTGTCTGAGGCCGGATTTGAACTCAGGTCCTCCTGAATACAGGGCCGTTGCTCTATCCACTGAGCCACCTAGCTGCGCCAGGTTAAATCTTTAGTAATAATATGAAAGAGCAGGTGTAACACTCATAATAAAAAGTATTCCAGTTTGGAATTTAGAGTTTGTGCCAGGTATGGTACATGCCTGTAAATCTCTGATATGATAGGAGGCTGAGGCTCTCTTCAATTAAGAAATTCTGAATTGGAATAGGACTGAAGCCATTCAGGTAGCCACACTCACTAAGTACCTGCAATGAGTCAGGCACCAATGTAGATCCTGGAAGAAGAAGATCACCAGACCTCCTAAGGAAGGGGAAACCAACCCAGATCGGAAAACCAAAACTTCCATGTTTATCAGGTTAAACCATTGGGATCAGGCTTGTGAGAGGCCACTTGGGTGAAATAGAGATTCCCAGTGTAAAAATAAAATAAGATCAATTTGGATTTAGGGTTTGCCAGAGTAAAGTGCCCAGAATACATGGTCTCAACCTCTTAAGCAGTTGGACATCATCACAATACCCATCACCCCCAACCCAAGCAGCTCTGAAACTTTCTGAGACCGACATGATGCACTACCACCACATTCCTGAGGACAAGATAGTCCTAGACATTTAGATTGACTAATCTTTTCCTTCTCCCTACCTCTTCCTCCACCTCCTGAGCGCTACTAAGACTAAGACTGGTGACTGGTGGAACTGCTATAGAACTTTGATAAGAATCTCAGAAATGACCCAGGCAGGTCCTTGGCATTCTATCAACCCCACCTTTAGTACACAATTTCTTGAAGTCCTTAAATCAGATGTGTGTGCGCATCTGCCCTGGTCATTCCACTTTGCAATTCTCATTGGGCTTTTCCCACATCCATCACAAAAAGACTCTTTCCCCACCCCACCCCCATCTCATAATTCTCCGGTTACTCTTAGAGTCCTAATGAAAGTGGCCATGTGTTAATAAAATCCTTAAGGGCAAGAACTCTTTCATCTTATATGTGTGTAGAAGCTTCATAATAAATGTTTGCTGAAGGAAGGAAGGAATCATTCCTAATTACCCAGTTCCCACCTAACTAGGTTTCCATAAAGCAGGATATCATAGGATTAATGATGGAACCTGCTGCTTGCTGGTGCAAAGGAGAAAGAGCCAAGAAGTAGCTTCTACCCTGGTCTCCGCAGAGAAGGGGGGAAACAGATGACCCAGCATGCTAAAACTATGATCTGTCCATATGGGTATATTTGTTTGGAAAAACGTATGCAATGAAGGTCAGTCATGATCAAAATCAGGAAAAGTATTTCTCCCAGAGTTGGTGCACAGATGCTTCAACTCGTGCCGAAAGCTGAAACTTCTGAAACAGCCTTCTGCAACAGATGGCTTTGCAGCTTATCCCCAAGCAAAGAGCACTGAAGCAAGCCAGTGTGGGGGAGATCCATGACTTATGATGTCACAGCTGTTGGCTTATTCTTGGAGTCTTGAATGGATTATCTCTGGCTTGCTGGGCCTGTATATTATTAAAATCGTAGTGCAGCAGCCTTCTCATAGATCATGATGATAATCCCCATTTACATAAACTTTTAAAGTGGGCACAGCACTTTTCTCATAACCGCTCTGAGGTAGGGAGTGCTAGGATTATTAACCCCTTTTACAGGTGAGGAAACTGAGCTCCGCAGTGATATCAGGACTCAAACCCATTATTTCCTGCCTCCTTCATCAGGCAGTTTTCATACTGTACCAAGAATTGGGATCTACAATGTTTTGCAAAGGAGCTAGTCTTGATGAACGCTTGTCCTTTATTTGGCTCTATGCATTTTAGTGTCTTTGCCAGGCACAACAGGAGGGAGGATGGCGTTGCTTCGAAGTTCTCTATGTCAGTGATTTAATACGGATGTTATTTTTTCTCTTCCAAAGCTTAAGTTATTCTCTGAAGTGTTAAATCTTTGATGGCAGCTGAGGAGCCATTAAAATGTCAGTAAAAATTAAACAATCTTCCTCCTCCCCTCTCCCCCCCCAAAGGCCAAGAGACATGAGTCATTCTCTGGAGGACATCATGGTCTAAGCCCTCTGCTTGTTGTAGATAACAAAAAATACAATCATCTGTTTGAAGCCTTTCTCCAGGGCATTGAAAGGCCTTACCAAGTAATCCTTACATTACTCCTGTGTGTAGATGAATGATGGATAGTGATCTCCCCTACCTGCAGATGAAGAAACTGAGGTGCAGCAGGTTAAGTGACTTTCCCTCATCACACAGCACAGCAGGTTGTGGAACTGACTGAAGAGCCCTGGAGTCTTGGCTCAGAATCTAGAAAACTCACCGCTGAATCCTTCTGCCTCCCAGTGGTATCCAGAAACATTTTGCCATGCAGTCTGATAGTCTCCCCATCACTCACCCAGTGGGGATCTTAGATGGAGGAGTCAGTCAATGTGGATCTCTCTGCCTGTGTTCAAGTAGCCCTCAGGTCATATGAAGGATCATCTCTTATTCAGTTCTGTGTGGAACTTGTACCCAATGTCTCATAAGGTTCAAGTCATGAGATCACTTACCATGTTCCTAAATGTCATGCTAGTGAGGATTTCCCAGTGCCTCTGGAATTAGGGTTTCTCTGTGTGGTTCAGAGCTCTGAAAGCCACATTCTATTCCCAGTACTTTGCATACATAAATAGATCTGAGACTTCTGCAATGGAGATATTCCCTTACCAGTGCAGGTTGAAACTTCTCCACATCTTGCGGCTTTGCAAACCTTTGAGTGCAATATAAGTTGTTGCTTTCTTCTTCCTTCTTCTTCCTTCTTCTTTCTTCTTCTTCCTTCTTCTTCCTTCTTCTTCCTTCTTCTTTCTTCTTCTTCCTTCTTCTTCCTTCTTCTTCCTTCTTCTTCCTTCTTCTTTTCTTCTTCTTCTTTTCTTCTTCTCCTTCTCCTTCTCCTTCTTCCTCTTCCTCTTCTTCCTCCTCTTCTCCTCTTCCTCCATATTCATCATCATCACCGTCACCACCACCACCACCATCATCATCAGATCTCTACATCTTTATCTATTCCCTTTTTAAAAAATTCTCCTCAAAATCCTGGAAGCCTTCTGAACCCCCTTTGCACTCTGGTCATGCCTATGAGCCTCCGAATAATGTTCTTTGAATAAAATTTATTTTCCAAAATATATGTAAAAATAAATTTTAACATCAATTTTTTAAAAACTTTGTGTTCCAACTTCTCTTCCTCTTTCCATTCCCACCCCCCACCCACAAGAACTCAAGCAATTCAAAATAAGTTATACATGAGTAGTCATGGAAAAATTCCCATATTAGTTAGTTGTGAGAGAAAACAGTCAAAAAAACCCAAAACTTCAGATTAAGGAATTGTCAAAGAGGAAAAGAAAAAAAATTTTAAATGTGTTTCCATCTGTTTTCAGATACTATCAATTCTTTCTCTGCAGATGGGCTGCAATCTTCATAAGTTCTTCAGGGTTATATTGGATCATTGCCTTGCTGAAAATAACCACATGCTTCCCAGCAGATCATCCCCCACTATTGCTGTTATTTTGTATACAGTACATTTCACTCTGCTTCAGTTCATGTAGTTCTTTCCAAGTTTTTCTGATAGTATCCTGTTCATCATAACCTGTATATAGTACCTTAAGCTTGACATAGAATTTTCTTCATAAAAGCCCAGCAAAGTAGGTACCATACATTTTGCCATTATAATCAATCATCATAATTATTTCCCTCCATCCCACTCCCTTCCCATGACACTTACTCTATATTCTTTTTACCTATTCCTCCTCAAAAGTGACCTTGATCTCATCAGAATGGGCTCATGGAGGGAATAGCATTAATACCCAATTGGGAGAAGTAATCTATTTAACCCTGCAGGAAAGTAGGAGGGGAGGAGGATAAGGAAGGAAGGGTGAAAAAAGGGAGTGCAGAGTAGGGGAAAAGATAG
Source organism: Dromiciops gliroides (assembly GCF_019393635.1). Taxonomy (NCBI): domain Eukaryota; kingdom Metazoa; phylum Chordata; class Mammalia; order Microbiotheria; family Microbiotheriidae; genus Dromiciops; species Dromiciops gliroides. The sequence continues at coordinate 510,224,440 of NC_057863.1, forward strand.
TCAGAAGTAAAACGCTTTTGAGGACGAATAATGTTCTTAAATGCATAAAATAAAATACATAGGATTACAAAGGAAATTGATTACATGGAAATAAAATGATCAATTTTTTTAAGTTCACAGACCCCAATTTAAGAACTCTCATTCTTTTAGCTTCATATGATCATGTATATAGAACTAGAAGGGACTTCAAAGGCTAGCTAATCAAACCCTTTCAATTTACAAATGAGGAAACTGAGCCCTAGGGAAATTAGGTGACTTGGCCAAGGTCCCAAAAGCCAAAGGCAGAATTTGAACCCAGGTCCTCTGAATCCAGAGCCAATGTTTTCCCCACTCTTCCACACTGCCTTCTTTTAACACTTCTTAGATGCATATCTTAGACACTGAGGCCATTCATTCCCTGAATGAATGCAAACCCTACAAGACCAGCCTAGTACTACTTTCCAATTGTACATTTCCTTAATAATGTCTCATGCAACTTCTCACACGCACATCATCATTAAGGACATATTATTTGCTTGTACCCAGCAAGCATCTCTCCATAGTCCTGCAATTTCTGTTCATCCTCACAATAATCCTGCTCCTGCTATTTGGAGTGGAGGTAACAATGGATCCTTGAAGGTTACGCTAGTGGAATAAAAGCTATGGCAGAGTATGTACAATCAAAGCTTTCTAGAGTGAGCCTGGAAGCAGATTCTTTCTTTGGCCTACAGGCCAGCCTAGCTAAAAGCCGAGTGGCTCCGACTAACCCCTTAGTGATGATGTGAAGAAGAAGGACAAAAATAATGATAGCTACTAATATTTATAAGACATTTTAAGGCATATATTATCTCATTTGATCTGTATAGCCCTGCAATTATACTGATTTTATAGATCACTATTTATGTAGCTGGTTAAGGTTTGAGAAGTGCTGTACCTGTGTTATCCCATTCGAACTTCACAGCAACCCTGTGAGGTAGTTGTTATAATGATCCACATTTTACAGATATGAAAACTGAGGCCGACAGAGATTAAATGACTGACTCATCCAGGGTCACACAGCTATTAAGTGCCTAAGGCAGAATTTTAACACAAGTGTTCCTAAGTCCATTATGCCACCTAGCTGCCTCATTAAGTGATTAATTTTTTATCCAGTGATCCAGAAAACATACCTTGATTTTTTTTTTCCTTTTTTGGAACAGACCTAAAATTTCATTCATGTAGGGAATCCTTGGGGAAGACATTAGGAGTGGAAAGTAGGTCAGTACCTGTTTCACAACTTATAGTCTAAGAAAGTTGCCCAGAGCACAAAATCACTTACCTGGGGTCACAAAAGTAGTGGATAACAAAGGCCAGACTAGAATCCAGGTCTTTCTGACCCCAACACCAGCTCTCTATCCACTACACCATCATGGTAGATACTGAATAAAAAACCTTGCAGTTAGTAGGCACCTAATAAAAGTTTATTGAATTAAATTAAGGGTTCCTTTTGCCCACTCCACCCTTTTCCCTATCACCACTTTTCTCATTCCAGAATAAAGGGACAAAGCTGAGGTCCCAGTTCTCCAAAACAAAGCTCACCACTTTTACTAGAGTAGAGAATACAGAGAAATTCGGGTGGTATCATTTCAGTATGGCCCAGCTAAGATGACCATTGTGCAATAGTAACTTCATTCATATTCAATTCAGAGAAAAAGTTT